>NW_028227256.1:51577053-52202678 GCF_978045245.1 Mus caroli
GTGAGTATATGTTGTTACCATGTCACAGTTTTGTCAATTTGACACAAACTTAGATGTGCATAGAAAGAAGGAACCTCACATGGGAAATTGCCTCCATCAGATTGGCTTGTGGACCCCATTTGTGAGGAAATTTTAAGGGTTGCTAATGAGGGCCCAGCCCACTGTGGACAGTACTTTCCCTAGGCAGATGGGTCTGGGTTATGTAAGAAGAATAGCTGAGAAAGCCAGGGAAGCAAGACAGCAAGCAGAGTGCCTTCATGGTCTCTGCTTCCTTCAGTTCCTGCCTTCAAGTTCCTGCTTTGAGTTTCATCAATGATAGACTGTAAAGTGTAAGGTGAAACAAACCCTTTCCTCCTCCAAATTGGCTTTGGTCAGTGTTTTATCACAGAGGAAGCAACCAGACCATATTGTAATCAGTAAAATGACTAAAACAATTCTATTTTAAAACAAGTTCTTAAATTTCCATGTAACCAAAAGAATGATGTCCTCAGATCTTCAGTTGGGTACAGAACACCTTTCCAGAGTCAACATGTATAGGACAGAATGTTATCATTAAGAGACATTGGTAGATTAACTAACAAGTGTAGAGATTAACAGCTCAAAACACACCATTTTAAACTTACAGATACTACACTGGAAGTAACTACATTGGAAATATGATATATTTTGTGTTTGTTCTTCATTGATATGAGAATAGAATCTAGACTTTACACTCAGGATATACTAAAATAATGAAAACAAATTTAATTTTAACTTCAAAGGCACTGATTTAAAACCCCATCTCTCTTATACAGCTGAAATAAAAGGAGTCTTTGCTGCCTGATGGGGCCAGTAAACATCTGTTCTTTGTTTTGCAACATTATCACCTACAAGACTTCCTGGAATTGACAGTGTGTACCAGCTCCAAATCCTGTCCTAGAATGAACCCGTAACCAAAGGAACACGGAACTATTTCCCCCACTTTTACAAACACGATGAACAGGGGCAGGAAAACATGTCTCGAATACACAGATTAGGTATGTCCCTGTGATGTTTATTCTGGAATAAGATTTTCCCACACACATAGTTTGATCATTCTACCGGCACGTGAGGCCTTATTTCACTCAGTCAGCAAATACTGGTGGGAGGAGGCACCAGAACTCAGTCTGTGCAGTGAGCAGCTGTGGTTGCTGACCTGATAGAACTTGGAGGCTCTCAGAAAACCCAGAACTGTTAGCAGGTAAACCAGGAGGGAGTGAGGTGGCACGGGACCTGTACAGAGACCATTTAGGAGCCCAATAAGTACCTAATATAAAACCTATTATAAAAGTCAGAGAGAATAAAACCCAGCCTAAGGTCTGAACAGTAGGAGCAATCCAGATTGAGAAAGAAAGAATGTTCAAGCAGCAGAAAGCAGACATGAGAATAGGGAGCATGCCATGCAGGTGAAAGACAGGCAATAACCTCAAGTGTCAGGTCACTCCTTCTATCTCGGCTGAGACAGAGTCTATCTGTTGCTTGTGCTGCATGTGCCTGGCTGGCTTGTGAGCTGATGGTGATCCTCCTGTCTCCACTCCCATCTTGCTACGGAGATTGCAGATGTGCTCTGCTGGGTCTGACTTTTACACAGGTTCTGGGGATTCAAATTCAGGTTGACATGTTTGTGAACTATCTTCTCAGCTTCTAGGTCATTTTCAGAGTATTTGAGGACATTATTTTTAAATGTAGATTTAGAATAAGGACACTATTCAGTCAATAAAATGATGTAGGTAGGGAAGAACCATAATTATGATCACATTCTAGGCTTTTTTGATTAAAAAAAAAAGCCATTCTGGGTACAATGTGAACAATAACTGTAGTGATGCTGGGGGGAGGGGGGAGAGATTCAACCCTAGAAATGGGGAGCCAGTTATATTCCCACTCTGGAATTTCTAAATCATAACTTAAGTTGGAAAGAACCAATATTCTCAAATTAAGGTTTTTCCTTAATTTGAGAATATTGGTTCTTTCAATATTCAACAGAAACAAAAGGAAGCAGAAGTCTCATTTGTTCCTTTGTGAGCAGAATCCATTCAATAATTATTTGTTGAGGATTGTGCTAGGCTCTGAGATCACAGCTCTGATCAAAGACTCTACCCATACAGCACTAAGGATCTAGAAAGTAGAATATACGTGCTTCATTGGTTGAACGTCAGAGAGCATGGGATGATTACAATCAGGGATGACATCCAGCTTACCAGCGTTGGTGATAGAAGAGCTGGTAACAGAAGAAAGAACAAGCAAGGTCATAGAAGAGACCTGTGCAGTGAACTAGGGTTTGAATAATAGTGAGGCTATTCAGTGGGATATGTTTA
Organism: Mus caroli; assembly: GCF_978045245.1. Lineage (NCBI taxonomy): Eukaryota > Metazoa > Chordata > Mammalia > Rodentia > Muridae > Mus > Mus caroli. The sequence goes on from NW_028227256.1 coordinate 51,579,387, forward strand.
ATTGAATGCAGTGTTTCTCACCCCTCCTAATGCTGCGACCCTTTAATACAGCCCCTCATGTTGTGGTGACGCTCACTAGAAAATTACTTTTGTTGCTACTTCATAGCTGTAATTTTGCTACTGTTATGAACTGTAATGTGGATATCTGTGTTCTCTAGTGGTCTTAGGAAACCCCTATGAGACATCCAAACCCAAAGGGGTCATGACCACTGGTTTCATGGCCGGCTGAATATAAAAGTATGCAGCTCAGAATAGAGATCTTGTTTAAAGTGTCCTTGTATATGAGGTTGTTTGAGAAGAATGTGCAGTGAGAAAAGGCAGAGGGATTTGGGCTGTATCACATATCATATATCAACCACAGGGAATAGGGCAGAGATTCCATGCATCTCTGACACTATATGTTGCATTAACCCCTCCCTGGAGGCATATGTGGGCCAGATAGAATCAGAGTACTCATACCACAATTCATGATATGGCTTGTAGCTTGCAATAGGTTTGGAAAATAACGTTGCCCTACGGAGATCAGCCTCAGACTACTTTGTCAAAACCAGAAACGGAATGGCTCCTAAGCGAGGCAACCCAATCACAAAAGAACACACATGATATGTACTTATTGATAAGTGGATATTAGCCCAGAACCTCAGAATAGCCAAGACACAATTTGCAAACATATGAAACTCAAAAAGAAGACAAAAGTGTGGACACTTTGATCCTTCTTAGAAGGGGGAACAAAATACCCATGGAAGGAGTTACAGAGACAAAGTTAGGAGCAGAGACTGAAGGAATGACCATCCAGAGACTGCCCCAACTGGGGATCCATCCCATAAACCACCACCAAACCCAGACACTATTGTGGATAGTTGTGGAGCTTGTTGACAGGAGCCTGATATAGCTGTCTCCTGAGAGGCTCTGCCAGTGCCTGGCAAATACACACGTGGATGCTCACAGCCATCCATTGGATGGAGCACAGGGTCCCCAATGAAAGAGCTACAGAAAGCACCCAAGGAGCTTAAGGGGTTTGCGGCCCCATAGGAGGAACAACAATATGAACTAACCAGTACCCCAGAGCTCCCTGGGACTAAACCACCAATCAAAGAAAACACATGGAGGGACTCGTGGCTCTAGCTGCATATGTAGCAGAGGATGGCCTAGTAGGTCATCAATGGGAGGAGAGGCCCTTGGTCCTGTGAAGGTTCTATGCCCCAGTATAGGGGAATGCTAGGGCCAAAAAGTGGGAGTCGGTAGGTTAGGGAGCAGGAGTGGGGGAGTGGATAGGGGGATTTTCAGAAGGGGAACTAGGAAAGAGGATAACATTTGAAATGTAAATAAAGAAAATATCTAGTAAAAAAAATAGAACACACACACACACACACACACACACACACACACACACGAATGAATACAATGGAATGGCTCTTCCACAGACTAGTTTAGGTAAAACATGCCAAAAACACATGCCAAAGAGCAGTTTGCAGGATGTAGTGAGTACAGAGATCTTGGAGTTACAAATCAGGGGATATGACTACATATCTGACAGAAAGACTATCAGTTTAACTTTCCCTTAAGTATACTTCCAATTAACATGCTTATCCAAATTCACACAGTCCATGCATTCATAATGAACTATACCCAGACCTAATGTCATCAATCCAATATGTACATACCCAACGTGATGCCAAAGACTTTTATGGACTCGATAAAATGTGTTCCCATCCTGAGGATTGCCTTAATAAAACCATCTTGTAGACTATTTCGTGTATCTCTTGCTACCTTTAAAATTCTGAAGTTCATTCTCTTCTCAACTGAGCAATCAACTATAAAGTCTCTACATAAAAAAATAACCCAGCTTAGTCCTTTTTTTTTTTTTTTTTTTTTTTGCTTTGTCCAACCAGCATCAGTTTGCCAAGACTCTTTTTTTTGGGTACAGAAACCCAGAAGATTTAGTATTACAGCCACTCCCAAGTCCCACAGACAGGTACAGATGAGGCGATGAGTAGAAAGGAGACAGAATAAGCAAATTCACTTTCCAACCATCTTGATCATAGGTTGGCTCATAGGACTATGTGGAAGCTGGTTCGGCGGCTAGATTTTGCTGTTGCAGTTGTTGGGGGATAGCTTCCTGTTTCCCAGGCTGGTTCTGAGCCCATGGGCTCAAGCCTTGACTGCTGGGACTGCAGAGTGACTCCACCCCTGACCTTCAGCATCTTGTTCAGCCAGGGAAGACAGATGGCTGTATTTAAGCTTACACAATTTTCAGCACATTTTTTTTTTAACCTAGAGGCATTTCCCCAGGACTAGGAGGCTCACTCAAAGAGCAGCTTAATGTCTTAGAAGACAGCAGATGGAACAAGCAGAGTTTGAACCCTCTTTTACAAAGTGCATTTGTGATAAAATAAAGGATAAATATGAACTTCAGTGGTAGGCTGGAGGGTTGCTAGGCCAGTGCAGCAACCATCTCATTGAACTCTGTGAGGAACGCATAAATATTGCACTTGATCTGGAAACCCAAGCTTTATAAATAGTATAAGCTCTCTCTATTTGAAAACATGGCAGTGAAAAATTTAGGGATCCCAAGGGCCTCAGGCTGAGTAAACTAGTTCTTAAATGTTCTGTTTAAGAAAACAGAATGAGTGTGGTTCAGACTGTGAAAACAGGAAAGTCTGGCTAATGGATCTGAGAACGAACCCTGCTCTGCCTGTTTCTGGTTAGACTCTGACACCATACTTAGTGTCCATGAATAGGAGGGCAGGGGGGAGTTAGAGAACATTCAGACATGCCCACAGGGACTAAGACAAGAGGAGTTTTGGAGATGGAGTCCTTGATATTTTAGCAGTAAGAACCTGCTCAGACTATGAAGGGCTCGGCACAGGAAAAGAATCCTGGGAAGTTGGCACCTCTGCCAAAAGTCCTATTTCATATTCCACTTGTTTATGCCTAAGAATGAAATGCTTCTTGGGCAACCCCAAGAACATACCTTAGCTTCTCAGCTTGTGTGTGTGTGTGTGTGTGTGTGTGTGTGTGAGAGAGAGAGAGAGAGAGAGAGAGAGAGAGAGAGAGAGAGAGAGAGAGAGAAGCAATGAATAGATCCACCTATTAAAGAGACTGAGCCAGCTGGTCTCAAACCACCCCATTGTGCCAATACCACCTTTCCTTCAAAATTCCTTTGAAATGCAAAGACTGGTCACCAAAGCTATAGCTAGCTTTCTTAACAGTGACCAATATCCCACTTTTTATGGGCCCTGCAAAAGGAAAATAACACCTCAAATCGGCAGAAACAGTTTTAAGAGAGCCTTGTTCACATTCGCAAGAGGTGATGTGGATAGTTTTTGGTCATTTAATGGATGATGTATGTTTGTCATCATTTAAGGAGCGTGGTTACAAGTTGCTATAATCTTGATCAGGGAAGAAGCAAAATGAAGGAGGTTAGACTCAGGGATTTCTTTCTCTCTTTTTTCTTTCCTCTATCCTTCTTTCTCTCCTATTTAGTGTTAAGGGGAACAAGGGGAGAAGGGATGAAAAGGAAACAGAGGGTATAGTGTATAATATAGGAGTAATAGGAATAAAGGGTAGATTATTTAATCTACTCTTGAACTATAGAGCTAATACTAGCCAAAAATCTCACATTGGTCTATATCTTTGTATATTGTTACAAAATTAAGGTTATATTTGGTTACAACATACTATGTATCAACTCATTTTAGGTATTGTACCTATATAATTCTGAAAAATGCAATGTGAAGTTCTAGTCATTTGAAAGCTGCTACTACAAACTGTTTAGGATACTTAAGAAACACAAGTTAATTGTCAATCCATCAAACTTATGGTCATGTTAGATAATGGTCTAGGTTGTTACAGAAATAGCTTTCCTAGGTAGAATGGATAGTTAGCTTTCAGGAGATCCCAGAGGCCTTTTAATATCAGAACTAATATGACAAGCCATAGTGACATCTGTGGGCACCTGGCTCTCTGCTCACTGCAAATGCTCATCCCAACCCTGAACAAACAGCTTCCCCATGCTGCTGCCCGCATCAAGAACAGCACGGACTATCTTCTCACTATTCTGCTCACATCCCTTCACAGGAAAAAGATACTCCCAGGAACTCATTAATTCTAGAAAGGTATGAATTTAATGCACTTTCATTTCTCTCTCCACTCACTCCCCCTACCCTAAATTCCCAAAATAAGGAACCATTAACTCTCTTCACGTGTGTAAATCAAGCACTATGCTACATTAAGAGGCGATAACACAGATCGAGGAGGGTGCTGTTGGAAGCTTGGCTGGATTACAGTTCCATTTCCTCTTAGGAGTTGATTGTGATGACTGCTTATCTCCTCCCTCCAGTGTGTGCTCAGTTCCTGTTGATTTCCTTGCCAATTAAAAGGCATAAGAGCCTGTACTTCGTGTAAAGAAAGGCTAATCAAACTTACAGTGATGGAAAAAGCCAGTGCAAGATGCCAACTGCATGAAAACTGTCCTGCTCTGAAAATGTTAAGAGATTTTGACCCAGTAAAAAGCCACTTCAGACCCTGCATCCCAAGAAAGATTTATGTTCACAGCTATTCAGTAGTCACAGTATAAACTAAATTATGGAACTATGGCTAAATTGTGGACTTCTAATAACTGAATATGACTTATTCATTTGCATATTGACCAAGAGTTATTAGCATCACTGAAAAAAGACTGTCATAATATTTTATGGGGAAAAAACAGTGCATAAGATTGTATGATCCATATCACATGTGTGTGTGTGTGTGTGTGTGTGTGTGTGTGTGCGTGTGCGTGTGTGTGTAAAATGTGAAGGGAATCTACCAAAAGGTTAACAATGATAAGAAGAGGGTCACAACTAAGGGTGTATTCATTTCCTGTTCCCACTTTCTCACATTCTAAACTTCCTTCAGGAATAAACATTGTTATCATAAAAAAAAAGAGAGATTTCTATTTAAAACTTAGATGGATAAACTGGGTGACTTCTGACGTTTCTTTGGCTGTCTTCTACATTATATCCAGTCTGATTTGTAAAGCAATACCAGCCAGTTTTGTTGTTGGCAGAGTTGAATTTGTTACTTTTTCTTGTTGCTTTGACAAGATACCTGAATAAAAAAAGAAACTTACAAGAGGAAACCTTTGCTTTGGCTGACAGTTTAAGAAAGGGTATAAGTCATCATGGTGGGCAGACCTAGAGGCAGGAGCACAAGGCATGCTGGTCACATTGTGTGGACAGTCAGGAAGTAGGGAGATGAAAGCTGGCCTTCTGGTGTCTTCTCCTTTTTATAAAGATTGGGATACAATCCATGAAGGTCCCACCCACACTGTGCAAGGGACTTCTCAACTCAGCCAAACCTCTCTGGACTTTTTCACAGACACATCCAAAAGTTTGTTCCCTGCATAATTCTGTTTCCTATAAAGCTGACAGTGAAGATTAACTATCAGAGAATACACTCTTTATTTAAGCTTTATGAGTGGAACCAACCATCTATACTGTGGACCACAACTACTAGTAAATTCTAGAAATACTAGCCCTGATAAAAAGTGAGTGGGTGCCTTGGTTGCTGGCACAGCAAAAACCTTCCTAGAGAACCCTTCCTACCTACTTAGGACATGGTCATGAATGTGTACAAGTCCACTCTGATAATGGCAACATTTACTACAAGGAAATGTCAGTATAGAAAAAAGCTCTGCTATTCCTGATGTTTCTAAAAAAGGAACAAATGCAAATCATATCTATTAATCTCTTGAATCTTGAGAGCATTTCAAAGTTAACGTCACCCTTTTCTATTAGTAAGTTGAACATATTGTATTCTACCTGTGAAAAAGGCATCTCATGTTTTTTTTTAATTCTTTTTCCTATGCATTCTTGTGTTACATGTATGCATGTGTGGTATGTGTGGTGTGTGTGTGTGTGTGTGTGAGTGTGTGTGTGTGTGTGTGTGTGCGTGTGTTATGTAGGGGCAAAAGAGGAAAAACAGAAGTCAGTGCTAATTAGCCAACAAACACTGGTAACAAGAGTTTACGATTCAAAACAACAGGGTAGATATCAAAGGCAACTGATAGATGCCCCACTGTTAAGAGGAACATTGGTGCTCTATCTCAGGGTTCCCCATATGCTAGGCATGCACTTACCACTGACATATGCCCCAGATGTTCAAACTTGTACATAAGACAACTTGGAAAGTTCCATATCTTTTCAAAAGTACTAACATGCCTAGCCTACCATTCATTTGATAGTCTAATGCTAATTAAAGGCTGATTCTCTGCAAAGTTACATATTAACTTGTAGATTTGTTCCTAGCAGAGATACAAACTATCCCTAGCTGTTAGGAAAGAAAACCCAGGGGTTACCTTGTTTCCTTTGGGATATTAACTAGTTTAATGTGTAGCCTCCTGGTCCCATCCCACCACTGCATTAACTGATGTTTCTCAAATGGTCCTTAGGTGAGCTTTGCATCTTATTCATTCTTTCACTACTTAATGAGAATTCTTTTTAAATCTTTAATAGATTCTCCTTCTCTCTTTGTAAGTGAGCTGTGCTTTGCATTCTTTTGAAAAGTATACTTTGGTTCTATTCACCAGCCCAACCCTAACATACATCCTCAAAAGTCTTACAATCTTTTAAAAAAGATGTATGTATGTATGTATGTATGTATGTATGTATGTATGAACATTTCCCTGAATTTATATCTTTACACCATGTGTGTGCAATTTCTGAGGAGGCCTGAAGAGGGCATTAGATCCTCTGACTAAAGTGAGGTTGGTTGTGACCCATCATGTGAGTGCCTTGAACCAAACCCAGGGCCAAACCAAAACCAAACAAGAGCAACAAGTACTTTTTTTTTTCTTTTTTCTTTTAAATTAGATATTTTCTTCATTTACGTTTCAAATGTTATCTCCCTTCCCTGGTTTCCTCTCTGAAAGTCCCCTATACCCTCCCCCCTCCCCCTGCTCCCTAACCCACCCACTCCTGCTTCCTAGCCCTGGCATTCCCTTATACTGGGGCATAGAATCTTGCTGTAGTAAAGTGACCTATAAACACATTCAGCATGTTCATTTGCTGTTGTACTGCTGTGTGTTTGGTTTTATATGTAGAAAAACAAGTCACGTAAGCTTTTGTGAACTTGGACTATTCCTACCTGGAGACAAATTAAACAAACATTATCTGGAAAAAAAAAAAAAAGAATCTTCACAAGACCAAGGGCCTCTCCTCCCACTGATGACCAACTTGGCCATCTTCTGCTAAATATGCAACTAGAGACACGAGCTCTGGGGGTATTGGTTAGTTCATATTGTTGTTCCTCCTATGGTGCTGCAGACCCCTTCAGCTCCTTGGGTACTTTCTCTAGCTCCTTCATTGGAGGCCCTGTGTTCCATCCAATAGATGACTATGAGCATCCACTTCTGTATTTGCCAGGCACTGGCATAGCCTCACAAGAGACAGCTATATGAGGGTCCTGTCAGCAAAATCTTGTTGGAATCTGCCATAGTGTCTGGGTTTGGTGGTTGGTTATGGGATGGATCCCTGGGTGGGGCAGTCTCTGGATGGTCCTTCCTTCAGTCTCAGCTCTGAACTTTGTCTCTGAAACTCCTTCCATGGGTATTTTGTTTCCCCTTCTAAGAAGGAATGAAATATCCATACTTTTGTCTTCCTTCTTCTTCTTGAGTTTCATGTGTTTTGCAAATTGGACATAGTACTACCAGAAGATCCAGCAATACCTCTCCTGGGCATATATCCAGAAGATGTTCCAACTAGTAATAAGAACACATGCTCCACTATGTTCATAGCAGCCTTATTTATAATAGCCAGAAGCTGGAAAGAACCCAGATGTCCCTCAACAGAGGAATGGATACAGAAAATGTGGTACATTTACACAATGGAGTACTCCTCAGCTATTAAAAAGAATGAATTTATGAAATTCCTAGGCAAATGGATGGATCTGGAAGGTATCATCCTGAGTGAGGTAACCCAATCACAAAAGAACACACATGATATGCACTCACTGATACGTGGATATTAGCCCAGAAACTTAGAATACCCAAGATGCAACAAGTGCTCTTAACCACTGAGCCATCTCTGCAGTGCCTGATCAGTATTCTTGGGAGATGCCCATACCAGTCTCTCCTCACCATCCCATGATCAATTCTTTTCTCAGGAACTTTGAAACAACTTACTTAGGTAAGTCTCTCCCTTTGTGAGGAGCTTGCCAGATAAGGAACAGAGCAGACAGAGGTGTGCAGTCATGAGATCAGGAAACAATCACACTGGGTTCCCAGCCAGCTCTTTTTGACTCTGAGGTGCAATGCACAGCAACCTTGCCCTTATAGTAGTAAGGACCATTTCTCACAGGAACCCTCCTTTCTGCCCCACCCCTGATTTCTCTGGCTTCTCCTCTGCAGAGAGATTCCTTTGACAGATGTCAAAGGAACCCCTGGGCTCTCCCTGTGGCTTGGCTCTAACATCTAGAAATGCCCAGCCTTTGTCATAGCAATATGAGGATGCCATCTACTGATGTGTTGGGTTTTGTTCATAGCTATGCTGGGACACATGTGTCCTGCAGGCTGCAGGTTGGACATAACTACCAGTGGGTTGTCGAGCCAACAGAAGACGTGATTTTTACTTGATCACCTTTCTCCCTGTAACCAGAAGGACTGCCATCTACTTCATTTTTTTTTCCAGTGTTAGTTTTGCACAGCACACATTGAGTGGGAACTCACACTGTTCCTGTGTCGCTTTTGCTGACTTCTTTCCTATCTCAAATCTTTAGCAGGAACAAGGGACTTCACCCCTGCCAGAAGCCTTCAGGATTTAAGGCTAAAGCCCAATAAATGGACCCCCCATCTCTCTTGCATTCTTTTCAAAACTTAAGCTCAGTGCAGGAGAAAAAGGAACACTATTAAAACAACAATAAAAACAACAACACAGCAGCTTACCTAGCCCAAAGCAAGAGCACACTAACCGAAAAGCTAGTGCAAAGGGCTCTTTCTTTCAAAGTTCATAACATTTCACCTCATTAAGTCATGCTTTCATTTACATAAGATGGCTGCTATTTCAAGGGCATAGTGACGAGGAAAATAGTTTTGGATTTTAAAAAGATGAAATACACACAAAAAAATTATACCACTTTCATCTTCTTGTCACATCATGAAACCATGATGTTCCAAAAACTAACTTTGTTTGCCTGTCAATGTAAAAAGTGGTTTATTCTGTGGGTTCCTTCACAGTGGGCCTCACTCTTGCCACACAATCTGGCCTAAGTGTTACATGTTTCCTTCGTTGGAGGGTGTACCAGGAGCCAGCCTGTGGGCTTAAGTTTTGGCATCTCTAACCCTCCTGGATTTGTTTCCTTGGATGTGCTAAGACCATCCTCCCCATGAGCCCTAACTGACTCATTCTTTCGTTTCCTATGTATTGCTAAATGGGAAGCAAGCTTCCTTCTCAAGAACAGAAGGAAAGAAGGAAAGGAAAGGAAAGGAAAGGAAAGGAAAGGAAAGGAAAGGAAAGGAAAGGAAAGGAAAGGAAAAAGGAAAAAGGAAAAAGGAAAGGAAAGGAAAGGAAAGGAAAGGAAAGGAAAGGAAAGGAAAGGAAAGGAAAGGAAAGGAAAGGAAAGGAAAGGAGGGAGGGAGGAAGGAAGGAAGGAAGGAAGGAAGGAAGGAAGGAAGGAAGGAAGCGCATTATTTCTAAGTCTCTCTCAATTCTCATTTCTTTCAATTTACTCTCCCATTCTCCAGTTCCCCCTTTATTACCAAAAAGCAAAACAAAAATCTGCCCTCATATAGAAACATTTTCAGTCTCTGGTGGGAAGATACAAATCCTGCTTCCAAATATCAGCCCCCATGCCACATCTAATTGGAGACCAAACATCCAGAAAGCTCCTGGATAGTGCATGAGTTGTAATGAGCAGTGATATCATGTCTCTGCCAGGCGCTGTTTGGGTATGTGGGAATTTTGAAAGTTGTTGTCTTAGTCACTATCCTGGTGCGGAGGAGAGACACCTTGGCCAAGGAAACTCATATAAATGAAAGCACTTAACTGGTGTTTGGCTTACAGTTTCAGAGGTTTAGTCCATTATCATCATGGCAGGGAGCATGGCATTAGGCAGGCAGGCAGGCAGGCACAGTGTTGGAGATGTAGTTGAGATGCTACACGCTCGCTTGCCTGGCAAAAGCTTGGGCCTGGTACGGGCTTTTGACTTCTCAAAGCCAACCTTAGTGACACACTTTCTCCAACAAAGTCACACCTCCTAGTCCTTCTAATCCTTTTCACATAGCACCATCACAGTTGTGCTCAGCTGAGGGCCAGAATGGCATCTTAAGCAGTGTACCTGACATAGAACACTACAATAAATGCACGCGGGGATTGTGATTAAAAACTGCACGGTACTCGTATATCGACAGACAGGTAGATCAATGGAATAGAACTGAAAACCCAGAGATGAACCCACACACCTATGGTCACTTGATCTTTGACAAGGAAGCTAAAACTACCAGTGGAAAAAAAGACAGCATTTTCAACAAATGGTGCTGGCACAACTGGCAGTTATCACGTAGAAGAATGTGAATTAATCCATTCTTATCTCCTTGTAATAAGGTCAAGTCTAAGTGGACCAAGGAACTCCACATAAAACCAGAGACACTGAAACTTATAGAGGAGAAAGTGGGGAAAAGCCTTGAAGATATGGGCACAGGGGAAAAATTCCTGAATAGAACAGTAATGGCTTGGGCTGTAAGATCGAGAATTGACAAGTGAGACCTCATGAAACTACAAAGCTTCTGCAAGGCTAAAGACACCATCAATAAGACAAAAAAACCACCAACAGATTGGGAAAGGATCTTCACCTATCCTAAATCAGATAAGGGACTAATATCCAATATATATAAAGAACTCAAGAAGGTGGACTCCAGAAAGTCAAATAACCCCATTAAAAAATGGGGCTCAGAACTGAACAAAGAATTCTCACCTGAGGAATACCGAATGGCAGAGAAGCACCTGAAAAAATGTTCAACATCCTTAATCATCAGGGAAATGCAAATCAAAACAACCCTGAGATTTCACCTCACACCAGTCAGAATGGCTAAGATCAAAAATTCAGGTGACAGTAGATGCTGGTGAACATGTGAAGAAAGAGGAACACTCCTCCATTGTTGGTGGGATTCCAAGCTTGTACAACCACTCTGGAAATCAGTTTGGCTGTTCCTCAGAAAATTGGACATAGTACTACCAGAAGATTCAGCAATACCTCTCCTGGGCATATACCCAGAAGATGTTCCAACTGGTAATAAGGACACATGCTCCAGTATGTTCATAGCAGCCTTATTTATAATAGCCAGAAGCTGGAAAGAACCCAGATGTCTCTCAACAGAGGAATGGATACAGAAAATGTGGTACATTTACACAATGGAGTACTACTCAGCCATTAAAAACAATGAATTTATGAAATTCTTAGGCAAATGGATGGATCTGGAAGATATCATCCTGAGTGAGGTAAGCCAATCACAAAAGAACACACATGATATGCACTTACTGATAAGTGGATATTAGCCCAGAAACTTAGAATACCCAAGATACAATTTGCAAAACATATTAAACTCAAGAAGATGGAAGACCGAAGTGTGGATACTTTGCCCCTTCTTAGAATTGGGAACAAAATACCCATGGAAGGAGTTTCAGAGACAAAGTTGGAGCTGAGATGAAAAGATGGACCATCCAGAGAATGCCCCACCTAGGATCCATCCCATAATCAGCCACCAAACGCAGACATTATTGCATTTACCAGCAAGATTTTGCTGAAAGGACCCTGATATAGCTGTCTCTTGTGAGGCTATGCCAGTGCCTGGCAAACACAGAAGTGGATGCTCACAGTCAGCTATTGGATGGAACACAGAGCCCCCAATGGAGGAGCTAGAGAAAGTACCCAAGGAGCTGAAGGGGTCTGCAACCCTATAGGAGGAACAACAATATGAACTAACCAGTACCCCTGGAGCTCGTGTCTCTAGCTGCGTATGTAGCAGAAGATGGCCTAGTTGGCCATCATTGAGAAGAGAGGCCCCTTGGTCTTGCAAACTTTATATGCCCCAGTACAGGGGAACGCCAGGGCCAAGTAGTGGGAGTGGGTGGGGAGGGGAGCAGGGTGGGGGAAGGGTATAGGGACCTTTGAGATAGCATTTGAAATGTAAATGAAGAAAATATCTAATAAAAAAAATTCTGAGAGCCGGGTGTGGTGGTGCGTGCCTTTAATCCCAGCACTCGGGAGGCAGAGGCAGGCGAATTTCTGAGTTCGAGGCGAGCAGAGCCAAGGCTATACAGAGAAACCCTGTCTCGAAAAACTAAAAAAAAAAAAAAAAAAAAATCTGAATCACACTTTAAAGAAAAACAAATAAACAAATAAATAAATAAATAAATAGAAAATAAATGCATGTGGGGACATGTGGAGCCATTTTATTCGCAGGATTTAGATGCTCATAATCCAATCTGGGTGTCTTTGTCTCCTTTCCTATCTGTTGTAGTCTTTTGTCTCTCTTATTTGGCTATTTGTATAGAAGCTGTGTGGAGGGCCATATTTAATTAACTTAGCAAAACAAATCACAAACATTCTTACAGTTCTCACAGCACTGAATCTCACCATGTTGGCCAAAAGCTTCAACGAATGGTTGAAGAGAGGTCAAAGTATGGGCTGAAGTTAACTTTTTCTGTCACCCACCATCTTACCTTACTTCCTCACACCATTCATAAACAAACACGAAACTGCAATGAGACTGTCATTCAGAAGAGCTCTGTAACAGCGCTCTATATACGTGTGACATTTTTCTTGTTCTCAACAGAGTAATTTTTCACTGTAGTTTAGACAGGGGCTGTTTTCAAAAATTCATCTTTTAAAAAATTAGCATATTCTAACACGTTATAGAAAAGGTGAATTTAGACAGTTTGGTTTCTTTTTCTTTTAATTTTAAAAAAATGTAGAATATATTAGTATGTAGTGGAAAAGTAGCCAAAAAAAAATACCCACTCCTAGTGGAAAAACAGGTTGCCCCATTGTTCATTTGGCATGGTAGAGAGTGGGCCACTTTTACTTGTTGTGTAGTAAAAGTTGTCAAAACTGAACCCGACTTCCCCTCTGAGGACCCTCACCTCATGGTCTCTAAGTCTATGTATGGATTAGTTAGGGTCTAACTTAAGAAAAAAAGAATCAGCTCCATGAATGTTTTTATTAATTTGTCTATTATAAAACAGGCTCTCCTCTACATAGCCTAGACTGTCCTGGGACTCGCTATGATTCTCCTACCTCAGCCTTCCCAGTATTGGGACTGCAGCTGTCTACTGCACATTCCAGTCTTAAAGCCTGGTCAAGAATAATGTCTTCCTTAGGTGAGGGCCTTCGTCTGTCTGTGATGACCCAGCTCTGGTGACCATCCTCTTTCCAACAGCACAGCGAGTAGTGCAGGCTGAGCTCTGACCTGGTTCTTAGGGAGTGGAGCCTCCCATCACCCTGGGAAGAGGCCATGACCACAAATTCTGTGCTAGGTTACAGAAGCCATAAAATAGAAAGCCCATGCTTAAGCAAGAAAATGTTAACTGTAGCTTAATTTCAGCATTTACTCATTATAAAGAGCTTCGAAGGAAGTTTCCAAGTTTGTGCTTAGGGAGGGTGCTGGGTTGGAAAGATTAACTCAAAGCTATTAACATTAAACATTAATGATGAGTCTTATTAAAATACAAAAGAATCATGAGAGGTTCTGGGGATTCCACAGTTGCACAGTTTGGGCTCTAACTTATCTTCCCTCCCTGCTCCTGCCCTGTTTGTTCTTTTTTTTTTTTTTTTTTTTTTTCATTTTTCTTCTTCTTTTTCCCCCCTTCCCCTGAGGCCATAGAGGGAATAGGCTGTGTACACTGCCTTAGTGGGTAGACTTTCAATGCTTTAGCATTTAGCAGGCTTTCACACCACCCTGTCTTGGACAGTTTTGTCCTTATCATCTCCTTTGTCTGCTGCAGTAGGGAGGTGCATCATGGTCCACTGCCCCTCTGGGAAGTGGACTTGGACTCTACCCTGCTCTGAGACATTGCACATTTCTAACAGGACCAGCCACTGACCAAGCAGACACTTAAAACCCTTTACTGAGTCAGGCACACTCCAACCCAGGGTGTCGTTTTCTTTCCACCCTCTTTACATCAGCCTCCACATACCCTCAGCACAGGGCAGGGGTGAGAAGGGGTCTGACATCTGGACCTTGTGTTCTTCCTTTATTTAAAGACAGGTTTAGGGGCTTGCTCTCCCCAATACCCCCAGTCACTTTGATGGGCTCAATTTTCCTATTAAACAAAATTTTTAACATGGTGTCCGAACTAGTTTCTGTCCCAGAAAGAATGTTCATTTGTGCTAATGCATGAATCTTAAAAATAAATAAAATGTGTAAAAAAATGAAAGACCGATGAAAAAGAAAAAAAATGTACACATTTTATACTTTCAGTGGTGAGGATGGGGGTGGGGGTGGGGGCGCTGATTACAGAATCCAGAGGTTTGTCTACCCTAGACAAGAACACTGTCACTGAGCTACACCCTCAGGTCCTTCACTGGCCTGTTACACAAAACTTAAAAAACTGCTTTATACCAAGGATGGGTATAGCATTTAACATGGTGCTTGAACAAGTACCTGTCCCAGAAAGAATGTTCATTTCATGCATGAATTTAAAAGAAAATATGAAAGAATTATAAACATATCTTTAAAATATAGATTTTAAAAACGGGAAATCATGATCCATAAACCATTGTAGGCACAGACTTAATGAATTTCTAATAATGTAATAATAGCTCACAAACATGGACAAGCAAAAATGAAACTTTAAAATAATTTTTCTGTTTTTAATATGTAGTAAATATTTTCCATGTTTTAAATATTATTTTGCAATGTTCATTTAGTGACTATTGTAAAATCTTAGTAAGTCAGTGCAGCACTGCATCAGTAATTATCTTTTTCCCTTAGTGCTGGATTTCTAACCCAGTGGTTCCCAACCTTCCTAATGCTGCAACCCTTTAATACAGCTCCTCATGCTGTAGGACCCCAAGGATAAATTTATCTTTGTTGCTACTTTATAAGTATAATTTTGCTTCTGTTATGAATTGTAATATAAAGAAATATCTGTGTTTTCAGATGGTCTTGGGTGACCTCTGTGAAAGGGCCATTCGACTCTCCAAGGGGGTCTCGAACCATAGGCTGAGAACCACTATTCTAGACTGTCCTCTCCTGGTGGTGTTGCTACTGCTATTAAGAATGATACATGTTTGTGCAGCTTAATCCATGTGAATATTCACACAATTTCCTGATGATAAATTAGAAGCAGAATATCAAGGCTTTTGACTTATAATTGGCACAAAGGATCTTTCTAGTTATGTAAACCAAAGTTTCACCTAGCTCGGTGTGTGGTGCCTGCAGACACACTTGCTAGGTCTTGGTCCATCAATCCTGTGCATTCACATCTATCTCTAAGCTTTTATACTTGAGTCTCATCAAATCAGCCACTCTCCAAGTAACAGCAGTTACTGAACCTCGAAGAGAAAGGAAACTTGCCTCATTGGAAACAGCTCTGAGGCTATTTCCAGCTGTTCCATCATGCTGGGATGGAAGAGTGTACACATCTTTTCATTCTCTTTGTAGCAGCAAGCACATTTAAAAGATTAATCTTATTTTATATAAAGTTTCAAATTTTAATGGTGCTCATTCTTTGTTTGCTTTTGAGATAGGATTTCTCTGTGTAGCCTTGGCTATCTTGGAACTCACTCTGTAGACCAGGCTTACCTTGAACTCACAGAGATTCACTGCCTCTGCCGCTGAAGTGCTGGGATTAAAGGTGTGTAACACCACTGCCCAGCATTAATTGTGCTCATTCTTTTTTTTTTTTTTTTTTTTTTTTGGTTTTTCGAGACAGGGTTTCTCTGTATAGCTCTGGCTATCCTGGAACTCACTCTGTAGACCAGGCTGGCCTCGAACTCAGAAATCCACCTGCCTCTGCCTCCCGAGTGCTGGGATTAAAGGCGTGCGCCACCACACCCGGCTAATTGTGCTCATTCTTAAACTATGAGTTGAATCACATTTAAGCTACAACAAAACTTCATCTTTCCCACAAATTTGACAAGAGTAATTTCAGCTTGTGAGAAAGAAAAGAATAAAAAAAAAATTTGCGCTGGGATTGGAGAGATGGTTAAGTCAATAATGTATTTGCTTTATAAGCCTGAGAACCTGTGTTCAGCCTCCAGAACCAGAGTCTAGGCATGGTGATGTGGGCTTGTTACCTTAGTGTTAGGGAAGTCAAGGGAGACAGGAGCATCCCTGGGGTTCAAAGGCTGGCTAGCTTAGACTATCCAGTGAGCTCCAGCCCAGCGGGACAGCCTGTCTCAAAATAGGTGACTGAGAGCAAAGACAACCAAGGTTGTCCTCTGACTTCTACATGTGCACAAAAATGCATGCAGCATACATGCCCATGTGCACACACAAAACTTAGCCTTTAAAAAATCTTATAGTTATCTATGAATATCTGACTCTATGATGCTATTAAAATTTCTTAAAACATTTAATTCTAGCTGGGCAGTAATGGCACATGCCTTTAGTCTCAGCACTTGGGAGGCAGAGGTATGTGGATTTCTGAGTTCAAGGCCAGCCTGGTCTACAGAGTGAGCCAGGGATACACAAAGAAATCCTGTCTCAAAACAAACAAACAAACAAACAAACAAACACATTTAATTCTCCTTGGTAAATAAAGTTATTAGAATTTCTATTCTAAACCTACCACCAATGGGTGACATTTCATAAATATTACTGGCACAAATGCCACAGCATCTACCTACCAGGATTTTAGAATTGAGCCTTAACAGTTCTTGGAATATAGGCAGATTGGGCTAAGAATTATGGGCTTGGGAGTTAAGAAGCTTGTTCATTTTAGTAAAAACCACACTGTAAATGAATAGAGAAAGAATCTCTCCTCTAACAGGAGTATGATAATAGTTTTAATGACAAAACTACTGAACGTGAGTGCTTGATTGGAGCCAGGAGCATCAGCCACCTTTTCCAAAGGGTCCCTATGTTGGGGCAGGAGGATTTAAAAACCTAGTGACTTGTCTATAGCAAGTGCCTCTGTTTCAAGAGAAGCAGCAATGGCAGCAAAGGAAAAAGGACCCTATGCACCCACAGATGGGAAAAAGGACCCTACGCATGCATTCCTGAATGAGTGTGTGTATGTACGTGTAAGTGTCTCTGTGTTTGTGTGTGTGTGTGTGCACGCGCGCGTATGTGCATGCCTGCAGGAGTGTCTGCATGCGTGTGTGCTTGTGTGATATCTGTGCTACTGCTCCCATGTGTGGGCATCCTTTTGGGACACAGTGATTAAACTCAGGTCATCACCTTGGCTGCACACTCCTTCACCCACTGAACCATCCTGCCTTCTCCTAGTCTTCCAAGAACCTCAATGATAACGTTTACTTCTAGCCATATGAATAAGTATTTATATGGATTTCTTGAAATTATAAAAATTATTTTTAGATTGTTTTTCTGAGTAGATCTGTTTTCATATAGCCAATTGTTTTTTTCACAATCCTTCATTTTCCCTCTGTTTGTAGCTGGACACCAAGAGAAAAAGCTTTACTGCTGAGCAAACAGATGATTTTCTGCATCTCAACCTTAAGAACTTGATTCCAGAAGTGATTTGAATGCAATAAATAAAAACAACCCATGGTTGCCTTTTCTATTTTAACACAGGTGGTCCTTCCTTATCTGTGGATTCTGCAAACTGCATGTACTCAACAAACAGTAGAATAAAAATGACAAAAAAAAAAAAAAAGACCATGCTGAACACACACTTTTTGTTAGTATTCCCTAAGTAGCAAAGCATAACTACTCCATATGTATGAAGTATCAGGTATTATAAGTACCTTAGAGAGAATGTAGGTCACATGCAAATATAAAGTCATTCTCTATAAGAGATTTGCACATCTCTGGATTTTGGTTTCCACAAGAGGTCCTGGGTCAGCCTTCTATGGACACTGAGAGACTGTCCCATTTTCTTTGCCAACCTAGTCTATGACTTCCTGGCCAGGATATTAGACACCAATACTAAGGCTCCCTACTTTTCCCACATTCTATATTCACCACATCTTTTGCTTCAATTAAATCCCCTTCCGCAATAATTACGTTGGCTTAATTAAAGAATCCTGCAGCTCCCTTCTGTGGGTGAGATGCCGAGTTGGTTGTTTTGAAGACTTTATCGACAATGAGTAGAAGTAAATTGTGCTTATTCTTGGCTGTGCTTGGGCTTAGTAGGAGTCCCGTACTGTTGATACAGCACTGAGCCCCTAGGATGGACACCTCTACATGGGAAGATGTCCCTGTACTTCCTGAACAACTGGACTTGCCCATTTCAAAACCAAAGCCTCGTTCATATTCAACCAGTAATGGGTACCAGATTGGTTAAATCAGGTATTCAACCAGCTGTTCTCCACATGAGCCTTCTCACTGATGTGTTGAAGAGATGAATAAATAATTCTAACGGGGTTTCTAACTATATATTGTCAGTAGAGATCTATTTGTTTTACTGTTACTGCTGCCTTGTGAATATTGTTCTCAAGCAGGGAAGTATAATCTACCGTCCATCCCCAGTAAACCTCTGGCAAATGTCTGGCAATGTTTTTGAATGTAGGAAATCTAGAAAGAAGGGCAGCCATTAGTGCCCAACAACAGAGGCCTGGAAAATTAATAAACATCCTGGAATGTACACAGTAACACCCATGACAAGCAGCCCCCATACGTTTTCCCTTTCAAGATATTAATAGCGCAAAGGCTGGGAAGCCCTCCATTAGGGAAGTGAGATAAACTTAGACAAGAAGTATTCCCTTTGAAATGTTGGGGAGGATTACCACCCACAGACTAGAGATCTGAGTCAGGATTCCATCTCAGACAAGCTGCTCAGGGAAGCCCCATGAGGGAAGGGCCCCAGTGTGCTCTCATGGAGGAATTCAGAAGTGTGGATTCACTGGCAGCACAATGGTTTCCACGGAAAGTGTCACCAACTTGATATTGAGAAATCCATCCGTCACATTTAGCTTCTCTGCTATAAAATATGTATGCAAGGAAGAGTGAAATAGACAAGAGACATTAACCAAACTCTACAAATGGACTCAGGGATAGATAGCCTTTTGATAGTCTTTTCTTCTTTGGGGATACATTTGGCTTAGGGGGTGAAGGGAAGTAATAAATATCATCAATGTTGTGACACCTGAGAAAAGCTGCAGCCATTTCAGATTTTAATCACCTTACCCCTTATTACAGATGCAAACTGTGTGGCAGATGCTCAAGAGGAAAAGCTTTATCAGTCCTATGCATCTAATTACTTATCTTGGAGAAAATTAGGCAAAATTCCAAGGCTACAGGAGACTCATGCTCTGTCGGGAGTTATTAATTACAAGCAGACTTAAGAAGCACTAATTTGTTTTGGTAACCATGCCAGGGCGTATCTAAGTCTGCCAAACAGGATGAAAAGGGAAGGCTGGGGAGAAGGTGAGTTTCTTGGATAAATTGGGAAAGCAGGGGATTAAAACCAGATGGCCCTAATGTGTCTTCTTCTAGCCAAGCTCCAAACAAAATATTTCTTCTGCTGAAGTTTAAATTAAATTGATGCCAAACTGCCTCACTTTTAATCACCTAAACTCAGTTCTTTAAAAAAAAAATGGGTTCTTGTTTTGCTTTGAGATAATTAACATATACTCTAACACACAAATGCCCACCTGCATACATGTATATACACAAAGGGAAGAAAATTAAACAAAATATAGAAGTTGGTTGTCTCTAGGTAGGAAAAAAATCACAGATTTCCATTCACCACTTATAATCCAATCCTGCTTCTACAGCTACCTTCTAAATATCAGCATGGTTGGAAGTAGATAAATAGTCATAGATATTAATGAACTTTAAGCCTTAACCAATATTATATATCTGGCTAAATAACACAGTGCTACATAAGAGGCTAATATACTACTAAGAACAAAGTGGTCCAAAGTCTTCTCTAATCTGTTTTTCATGGGCTAGTGCATGTCTTTGCATGAACAGATAAAGGGAAGGACAAAGGAAGAGACTAGATACCAAGTCACACACAGGATCATTATAGGACATACTGGAAACGTAAGGCTCAAATCATGTGAAGGATCTGCAGTAGAGATGTGCTTAAGCTCAATGTCAGCTTATATACAACCTATACATTCAGTTATAGCAAATGT
Source organism: Mus caroli (assembly GCF_978045245.1). Lineage (NCBI taxonomy): Eukaryota > Metazoa > Chordata > Mammalia > Rodentia > Muridae > Mus > Mus caroli. Next base: position 51,599,631 of record NW_028227256.1, read on the forward strand.
TGGTTTAAGTACAAACATGTCCTTTAATGTGTGGGATAAGATACACACATAATGCCTACATCTCATGGTCATGGAAGAATTGAAGTGTCTTGTTAAGATACTAATAAAACTCCAATGCCTAAACTTAAGGCATTGACTGAACTTAACATACATCAAAGAAAAAACGCTGCAAAACAAACAACAAGATAAAACAAAACCAACCAACCAAACCCAAAACTTGAAACCTAGTAACCATTTAGGTTCAGACACTAATAAGCAACCAGGTTGGTCAGAAACAGTAATCTAGTAACTGTCTGATCAAAGCAACCCTTACAGAAGAGCTTCAGTGTGGATGTTATGTAGGTCAACGTTGGGAGAATATAGGAGAAAGATGGTTCAAAGTCACGAGAGTTTGAGGGAAACAGGCTATCATTTAGATCAGTAGATTCTCATCAGTTCTGGTCTTACGCTGGCCTGGAGTTCCTCAAGTGTCCCTTACTGACAAAAAGTCATGTCACGTTAAATGGTTTTGTTTTTGTTTGCTTGCTTGCTTGCTTGCTTTTCTTTTATTTGGCTAGCATAGAGAAGCATCCTGGCTTGGTTCATATCAGCCTTATTTCCTTCCTTAACAGTCCTTCTTGAATGAAGTCCTGTGGAGATGACCCACTTTATGCATATTCAATTAGTCTATCACTACCTTAATCTCTGTAACTTAATTACATATGCACAGTTCTTTTGTCACCATTGGGAAGCTTTCCTAACTCCAAACTTTCCCTTTATTATGTTTTCATGAAGTTTTTCTTGGTCCTAGTACAAGAATTGAACCTAGGGCTTGATGTATGTAAGGCAAGTGCCCTAACACTGGACTACAGGCTCAACCATGCACAGAGAGGCCACAGGTTGACATCTAATGTTCCTCCTTGGTTGCTCTCCACTTTACTACAGAGAGGTCCGCAGTGAACATAGAACTAGCCAATTCTGCAGGTAGAGTTAGCCAGCTTTCCCTGGGATTCCTATCTCTGACTCTTGAGAGTGGGGTTGTAGGCAGATCCCATATCAGCTTAGCTTTTACATGGGTTCTACAGATCTAGTCTCCCATTCTAGTGCTGGTAAGGCAAACTTTTTACTGAGCCCTCTCCCAAGCCCTGATACTGCCATCCCAAACCGATAAAAAAACAGTATGAGCTGTACATATTTGGCTTTTCAGTGTTTCACTATTAAGCTTTGGATTTTTACCAAAGATGATTTGGTAAAAATCCTTATCAGATTAATGATGCTTCTTTGTATTCATAGTCTGCTAGGTTTTTCATTCTTTATGCAGACATTGAGCTCCGCCTAATGTTTTTTAACTGCACTAAACTATTTTGCTGATATTTTTTCCTGCCTCTTCTCTTCATATGGTAAATTACCTTGCTTAGTTTTTCAATGTTACCCTCCACTTGTCTTCTTAGAACACCTCTACTTGGCCATGATGTATTATCCTTTCAATATGTTGCAGTTAATTTGCTGACATTTTGTTTAGGAATGTCAATTTTTTCAGTACAAGTTTTCATCTAAAGTATTTTTTTTCCTCTATGTTACATGGAAATATTTTTTTTAAAAAAGATAAGCTTTTGAGAACTAAAGAGATGACACAGTCATTAAGGCTGTGTACTATTATTTCAGAGGACTTGAGTCCAATCCCAGGACTCAAGGCAAGTGGCTCACAACCATGTATCATTCCAACTCTGGGGAGTGGCATCATCTTTTGGCCTTCATGGGTATCTGCGCTTGTGTGAACATGCTCTTACATACAGAAGAACACATAAGCACACAATTAAAATAAAAAATCTTTTTAAAAACTATAACATCTACTCTTTGTCCACACTAATGCAAGCACTTAGTAGTTCTTTTATCTAATCTTTTGTATTATTTCATATAGAACTAGCAAGTGGTACAGAAGCTGCTGTTGCAATAGAGTAACTCACTCACTTGCTTCCTGTCTCACTATCAAATTAATACACTAAATCTATCAAGATGGGGCAGGGTCTAACTCTGATGAGTGATACTTCATACACTGCGTGTTCTTAATAAATTCACAGTGACATTGACCCTACATCATCAGGAGACACTCTAGGTAACAGTGGCTTTCTGTCAAAAGTCAAACAAAAAAAATCTTTTTTTTTTTTAAAGTGCTATCTGGTAATACTCTTGGACTGCAGTTACTGTACACACTAAAAACAACCTTCTCTGCTACACATGCTACACATGTGACACCAATACAGTCCTCACATATTTATGTAAATCTGGCTCAAAGTTATCAAAGGAAACTCACTAACAGGTTGGGAAACTCAGAGTCTCCCCCTGCAGGAGAAATGCTCTGTAAATTAAAACCTCTTGAAGTGGAGAAGGGATACATTCCATAGAAAAGAAAATAGGTAATGATAAGTGATTTCAATGAGAAAGTGTAGATACAGTGCCATTTGTCTTGATCATTCACCTCCCAGAACATTATTAATTCAATGATAAACATCTGAATGCTGTCTGTAAGGGCTTCACTCCTTAGACACCTCACATAAACATGAGGGCTCGTGGAACACAAGCATCTGGGCTGATGTGAAAGGCAGCAGGGTCTTCACCTCTCACCCACCATCCCTGTCTATCAACACAAGCACTCTTTAGAAAGCTCAATTAGCTGGAGTCGTGCACTGTGTGACACTTGATTGCAGTAAGTGACAGTCACCTTGAAAGGGTGGCAGGTAGTCGGCTCTAAAACATTCAGGGCCGTGGGTTACATTTGATTGACTCCACTCGCTTGAGCAGGTACAGCTCTTTGTGTTTCACTAGGAAACAGGATGGCTGTGTTGTGTTTCCATGGTGATTTCTGAGAGCTATGTTCAAGCATAAAAGTTACTCTTTTAATCAGCAGTCATTTTCATCTGGATGGTATTCCCATGTTACCCTGAATCATCACTGTGTTAATTTACTTTCTGCCTCAGGTCAGGGTGCAATTCATTTGCTTTGAGCAATAGAGGTTTTTATCTGAGGGGTAGGGATAGGAGAGATGCAGAAGCTCAGAGGCATGGTGATATAATTAAAAAAACAGGACAAAAATAAAGAAGACATGCCGGGCGTGGTGGCGCACGCCTTTAATCCCAGCACTCGGGAGGCAGAGGCAGGCGGATTTCTGAGTTCGAGGCCAGCCTGGTCTACAAAGTGAGTGCCAGGACAGCCAGGACTACACAGAGAAACCCTGTCTCGAAAAACCAAAAAAATAAATAAATAAATAAATAAATAAATAAATAAGACAACTGACTTGAAAGCAAAATTATTAATTATAATGTAAAATTTAAAAAACAGGAGATGGTGACAGCATCCCACTTCAGAAAAACTTCTAGCTTGCTTGCTCCTAGCCCCCACCAAGTCTGAGCACCAGCAATACACATGTCCTTTAGATGCCATCTCTTAATGTTCGATGACAGTATACATTTTCTGCTGTAAATATCAATACATCCATTGAGTCTGTCCCAGGCCATAAAATACACAGCTTTAAGGAAAGTTTCTACTGATACGATTAAGGCTAATCCTGTTGGGACTCAAAAGCACTGGCCAAAGACCACAAAGACTGTGTCTGCGTATGTCTGCCTGATGAGTAGTAAAAGAATCAGCACAGATTCAACTAAGTGGGTAAGAAAGCTGTTATTATCCTAAGCAAAGTCAAAGCAGATGGGGGAGACTTGACACACATATTCAGATACGTGCCCGCCTCACATCAGATCTTTTATGAATGGCTGATCCCAGATGGTAGTGCCGTCAGAAGCATGAGTTTAGATACGGCATCGAGTTTCTTTTTGCTCCAGCATATCGTGTCATTTCCAACTGCTTCACTTAGTGGGCAAAGCAGAGATCATCAAAATCAAAGACGCCATTACTAGCCAGGTTCTCTGATAGCTTATAAATCAAATACTCCTTGATTTAGCCAAGCAAGCTCAGACACCCCCTCAGCCCATTTCCAGTTTCATGTTGCTACCCCACGGTCACACAAATGGTGACAAGACTAATGGTGACAGGGAGAGATGCTTAGCAAACACACTACCCTATGAGAGTCAGCAAGCATCTCTTTAACCATGACACTCCCACAGCACTGCTCCTGCACCTCTGGAACTCCTGTTTGATTCTAATGATTTGAAAAAAAAATAGTAACAGAAATACAGAATCCCAATAAGATAACTTACTTTATCTTAATAACTTTCACAGTTGTTTCTTACATGCTGGTTCCCATTGCTACGTAGTAAGATTGCAGGTACAGTATTCTTTGAGTTTTTAGATATTCATAGGTATGGCGCAGTGTGCAGAAGATGGGGTATCTTTAAGTTACAGAAGACGAATACACAACAATTGCCACTGCTTTTATCTCCCATGTGCCAGGCACCGTGCTAAGCAATTTTCTTATAGTCTTTGCCCAACTTTACTAAAGTAAAATTTAAAATATATATATATATATGTATTAAAATCAGATAATGTAATTTTTTAAAGTGAACTGATAATTACAAAGTACTAAATTTCTACTACCTTACAGGTGTGTGCATATGTGTAAGTTTGTTTGTATGTGTTTGTGAGTATGTATGTATGTTTGCATGCATGTGTATGTAGAACAGTTGCTCTCTCCCTGTAATACAGCATTACTAACTACAGTCACTGTGCTGTTGTAATACAGCATTACTAACTATAGTCACTGTGCTGTTGTAAACAGCATTACTAACTATAGTCACTGTGCTGTTGTAATACAGCATTACTAACTACAGTCACTGTGCTGTTGTAATACAGCATTACTAACTACAGTCACTGTGTTACTGTAATACAGCATTACTAACTACAGTCACTGTGCTGTTGTAATACAGCATTACTAACTACAGTCACTGTGCTGTTGTAATACAGCATTACTAACTACAGTCACTGTGCTGTTGTAATACAGCATTACTAACTATAGTCACTGTGTTACTGTAATACAGCATTACTAACTATAGTCACTGTGCTGTTGTAATACAGCATTACTAACTAGAGTCACTGTGCTGTTGTAATACAGCATTACTAACTACAGTCACTGGGCTGTTGTAATACAGCATTACTAACTATAGTCACTGTGCTGTTGTAAACAGCATTACTAACTACAGTCACTGTGCTGTTGTAAACAGCATTACTAACTACAGTCACTGTGTTACTGTAATACAGCATTACTAACTATAGTCACTGTGCTGTTGTAAACAGCATTACTAACTATAGTCACTGTGCTGTTGTAATACAGCATTACTAACTACAGTCACTGTGCTGTTGTAATACAGCATTACTAACTATAGTCACTGTGTTACTGTAATACAGCATTACTAACTATAGTCACTGTGCTGTTGTAATACAGCATTACTAACTACAGTCACTGTGCTGTTGTAATACAGCATTACTAACTATAGTCACTGTGTTACTGTAATACAGCATTACTAACTATAGTCACTGTGCTGTTGTAATACAGCATTACTAACTAGAGTCACTGTGCTGTTGTAATACAGCATTACTAACTACAGTCACTGTGTTACTGTAATACAGCATTACTAACTACAGTCACTGTGCTGTTGTAATACAGCATTACTAACTATAGTCACTGTGTTACTGTAATACAGCATTACTAACTATAGTCACTGTGCTGTTGTAAACAGCATTACTAACTATAGTCACTGTGCTGTTGTAAACAGCATTACTAACTACAGTCACTGGGCTGTTGTAATACAGCATTACTAACTACAGTCACTGTGTTACTGTAATACAGCATTACTAACTATAGTCACTGTGCTGTTGTAAACAGCATTACTAACTATAGTCACTGTGCTGTTGTAAACAGCATTACTAAATACAGTCACTGGGCTGTTGTAATACAGCATTACTAACTATAGTCACTGTGCTGTTGTAATACAGCATTACTAACTACAGTCACTGGGCTGTTGAACAGATACTCAGAATCCTGCATAACTCTAACTGTGCAGTCACTGTGACAAGCAGGACTTCCTTAAAAAGCTGAATAATATTACATGGCAGACAGTGTATATTTATATATATATATATATATATATATATATATATATATATATATGGTTATATGTAGTTTTATATATTTTATATAATATATATTTTATACACACACACACACACACACAACTGTTTGCAAAACTTGGCTACCCTGAATAATGGTTCCATGAACATACTTTATTTTCTTTGAATGTATACCCAGGAGAGGGATTGACACAATATGAGAGTTCTATTCAACTTGCTTTCTCCTATTCAAAATAACCTAAGCTCCACTTAACAGCTAAGGCAAGATATGGGGCCTCACGGAAGTGAAGTAAATGCTCAGACCTTGGAATTGGATATTTCTCCTCAGGCCAGAAAAAAAAAAAAAAAAAAGCCATGAACTCATGAACTTTCAAGCTCACCATCACACCCCATCCTGACTTGCCAAGCTCCATAGACTCAGGTTGAGTTGTCATGTGTGTGGTGTTGTCATGTGTGTGGCGTTTGTTGTCATGTGTGTGGTGTTTGTTGTCATGTGTGTGGTGAGGGGTAGGGAGAGCAGTTGGGACCAAACAGTGGCCCTGCAGGAGGTAGTTTAGCGTAAATTCTACACACTGGCACAGATATTGGCAGCCTCTGCCCTGCCATGGGTTAGCAGTACTAGGAACGAGTTTTTCTGGACATCCATGACCAAAGAACTTTTGAAATGCAGATGGTAACTGGACATACTGCCACCAGAAAGCATGGAAAGGGAGGAAGGAAATAGCAGCCATGTTGTGCTTAGGGGAAAAAAAATGTATAGACCACATGGCAACATGCCAAAGCTCTTTGGCAGGAGCTGAATCAGAGGCAAGCAGAACAAAAAAAATGGAAGGGGTGGAGCCAGATAAAGAGCCAGGGGTAGCTATTACAATTCTATTATTATCCTGTGAAGAACTTAGAGATGTGGATACTATTTTGAACCAATATTTATGTAGTATGGTTTTATCTTCCAAACTAGTTTCTGATTTCTTTGAAAGTTATGCTCATGAGTAACACATACCTGTGTCAACCACAGATCTCAATACATTCCTCTAAACCAACTCAATCTCTTGGAAAGCAGCTACTATAAGGTGGCTAACATAAAAGAAACCACACCTTAGAAGAAGCTCAATTTTCATCAACTATAGGAAAAAAAAAAAAAAAAACAGTGGTAAGGGCCTCTCTGTCCATCTAGAGGACAAGCTTCCTGGACCAGGGGCCAGTGTATTCTGATGGCATAGGAGAGGGCCTTGAGTAAGAGGGGTCCACTGAGGTCACCACATCAGAATCTATCAACTTGAACTTGCTTGCTTTGAGTCTTATTCCATAGTGAGGAAGGAAACTTCTTAATCATCTAACTGGCTCCACCTGCCAGAGCAGATGAGCTTGAGTCCCCAGACTTTTCACTGCAAGTTTATAAAGGATGCTCTTATAAGATGTTGATGATTTATAATGAAGACTAACACAATTTTAAAATGTATAAAAGCTGAAAGTACACCCTGACCTCCAACTTCACTGAAGGCTGGTTCTAAGTGCAGTCAGTCCCCATTACACAGGAAATCTTGGTCAAACATTATTATAATTACTGTATTCCTTCACTGAAGAGTGAATGATACTTGATGTGCTCCTATGACTTCTTTGTTCTATATCAATGAGAAGAATTAGAGAGCAAGAGAAGAATGTACAAACTTTAAAAGGGAGGGATCTTAAATAATATGTTGAGTGTAAAATACATTGTTGTTCAAATGTGATCGGTCCTCACAGGCCCATGGATTTGTACACTTGGTTCCAACTGATAGCACTGTTTTTAGAATGTTGTGTAACTTTCCAAGGCTATTCAGTTGATGGTCTGTGGTTTGTGAGAGAATACATGCATTTGCTTTGCATGATGCTACAACATGATGTTGTCATCTACAAAGTTCATGGTTAAAAAGCGTGCATTCAAGTTACTCCCTTCCAAGAGTCAAATGTTTTTAAGACTATGATTTTTGTGTTGGGATGTGTTCATAGTTATCCTGGGCCACATACAGCCTTGTAGGCTCTTGGCTGGATATCCTGAGGGATGAAGCCTCCCTGAAGGGACTGGGTCACATTTTATGGTTTTATAACTCAATCCTACTCTCAGTCTATTTTGTGACACTGACACAATGTGATAAGCCATTCCTTTTCCTGGGGCCATCCCTTTCTTAACACAATGAACTATATCCCTTCTTAAATCATGAACCCAAATAAAACCTTTCTTTCTTACGTTGCCTTTGTCAAGATTTTGACAGAGCTCTGAGAAAAGTAACAAATACACTCATGTAGGTCACTATCCTTGACCGGTTTCTATCCTTCCTGCGATGTTTTCCTGACATCGTCTGATGGGGCAAGCCCCAACCAGGCTGCTGTCTTGTCTCACTGAGTGCTGCCTAATGGGTTTTAAGTAAGGAGGTATGGTGTTTTGAATGAGAATGGCCCTCATAGGCTCAGGTATTTGAATGTTTGGTTCCTAGTTGGTGGAACTGCCTGGGAAGGATTAGATGGTGTGGCTTTGTTGGAGAAGGCGTTTCACTAGGTGTGGGCTTTGAGGTTTCAGAAGTTCATGCTATTCCTAGTTAGCTCTTTCTGTCTTCTGTTTGTGGGTGATGTAGCTCTCAGCTACAGCTGTAATGCTACGCCTGCCTGTCTACTGCCATGCTCCCCACCATAGTCATGGGCTCCCCTTCTGAAACTGCAAGCCCCAATAAACTCTTTCTTCTGCAAGTTGCCTTGGTTCTGGGGTTTTGTTACAGCAATACAAGCGTAACTAAGACAGAGGAGAGAAGAGACAGGGTGGGGAAGAGGGGAGAAATACCAGATGAACTTTGTTTCCAGCTCACATTTAAACTACACCATCCTTAAGAATCCTTATGTTCCCTACATCAGTTCTTTAGAAGCTTCCCATTTAGAGACAGTGATGCCTGTTTGAATCTCTTAGTGCCCACTATATTATACATCTAGAAACAATTACTAGAGGTAGGTGTGTGTGTGTGTATAACTTTTAATTTGCCAAGTGTCTTTACAACCTTTTTACATATATTAGTACAGGTTTGTAGCTATCAAAGAATAAAGATAATAAGAGATATTATAAGAAAATGCTTTCGTGTTAGTAAGTAGTCACGTCTAAAGAGAAAACCAGTCCATAAAAATGTAAATTTCCTTTTCCTCTCAAGCCTGCCATCTTTTATGAAAATCTTCCAAACAATCAAGAGACTCACTAAATACTTAAAAGCTAGCCTTTAGCTTTTTATCCCTAAATCAAGCTTGATCATTCAGCAATATGTCATTTTTGTTCAATGTTTTTTGGCACCTAATAAGTGCTTGAAACTATTAGGATATTCCATCTTATAAGACTGAAGTTTAGGGGCTGGTGAGATGGCTCAGTGGGTAAGAGCACCCGACTGCTCTTCCGAAGGTCCAGAGTTCAAATCCCAGCAACCACATGGTGGCTCATAACCATCCGTAACGAGATCTGGCGCCCTCTTCTGGAGTGTCTGAAGACAGCTACAGTGTACTTACATATAATAAATAAATCTTTAAAAAAAAAAAGACTGAAGTTTAAATCCATGCATATTTCAAGTCAAGAATCATTTCTTTTTCTTTGGAGCTGAACACAGTCTTCCCTCACACAGCGGCTCCAGTGTGTGACTAAGGAGTGAGTCACCAGTAAATCCATCTACAGTTCTGTTCTCTCTCCCTACACCAGGGCGTCTCCATTATGAGACTGCCACCCAAGATAAAAATCTCTAACAAATACTAAAAGCGTTTCCATTACAAACATAGCTGCATGTCAGCAATCAGTCAGTCTGCTCCAGCACGAGAACCCTAAAGGCTGCCTAACATTGGAGCTTCCCCCTACCAAAGGCTACGTGGAGGGCAGGACAAGGTGGGGGCTACCCTGGTCCCTACCCTGGAGCCTGGAGCCTCTTGTCCTCTCAATGCCTGCTCCCTCTAAGGCTGACGGGGATAGAAAAGAAGAGGCTACATAGGCAGCAGACAATGGTCTTATCAGCAGCATGAACCTTTGCCAATGGGTTAAATGCTCACGTTATTTCTCTTTCAGGGACCATAGTAGATTTTCCTCTGACCTTGCAGCTCCTTTGTCCTAAGTAATTCCCCTGCCTCCTGGTAATTGACTCTCCCTCCTCTGTTCTAGGAGCACTGAGCCAGCCTCCCTCCACTACCATAGGTAACTAAGGCATGATTCAGGAGTGCCTTAGCTAGCTGTGGACTCAGATGCACATTTGGGCATTGGGAACATATGACACTTCCCCCCATCACTGTTGAAAGAGGAGTAACATGTCACTTTGGGCTTTTTTATATGGCCTCCTGGCAAAGCAACGTCTGATTGAGCCCTTTATACTTATCATATGCCAGACCACTGTGCTCACTAAAGTACATGAACATGTATTAGACATCTAAGCCACCTCGCTGAGTTGTTTGGTTTTTGGTCAAGACAGCCTTTCTCCCTGTCATGGGGATGGTGTGATACATAGCACAGTTAAATTAAAAAAAAAAAAAAACTCTCCATGATCTTAAACTTCCTGTCTTTCCCAGTTAGACTTTAGTCATAGGTAAGTGGGCTAAGGCACTAGTGTTTAGCTTTGAAGTGTGGGAGCAACAGCTCGACTGTTCTGGACCCTCCAGGAAAGGTAAAGCTGAAGGTGTTTATCCTAATAGATTTTGCTAAGTGGTTCTTTCATCAATGGCTAGGTTGATTCATAGTGAAGCTAGAAGAATCTTCTACATCTTGTAATGAGGGTCTGCATCAGACCTCTTGCTGAATTGTCTACCCTAGTGCTATGAATATATATATATATAGTTATGTCCTACATCTGTCCAGTGAGAGGCTGCTAGTGTCATCAGAAGGCCTGTGTCCATCTCAACCCCTCCCTGGAGTTCCATCTAAGAGCTGTGCATCTTTCTTTTTTTTTTTTTTTTTTTTTATATATATATTTTTATTACATATTTTCCTCAATTACATTTCCAATACTATCCCAAAATTCCCCCATAGCGCCCCCCACTTCCCTACCCACCCATTCCCATTCTTTTGGCCCTGGCATTCCCCTATATTGGGGCATATAAAGTTTGCAAGTCCAATGGGCCTCTCTTTCCATTGATGGCCGACTAGACCATCTTTCGATACATATGCAGCTAGAGACAAGAGCTCCAGGGTTCTGGTTAGTACATCATGTTGTTCCAACAATAGGGTTGCAGATCCCTTTAGCTCCTTGGGTACTTTCTCTAGCTTCTCCATTGGGAGCCCTGTGATACATCCAATAGCTGACTGTGAACATCCACTCCTGTGTTTGCTAGGCCCCGGCATCGTCTCACAAGAGACAGCTATATTTGGGTCCTTTCAGCAAAATCTTGCTAGTGTATGCAATGGTGTCAGTGTTTAGAAGCTGATTATGGGACGGATCCCTGGATACAGCAGTCTCTAAATGGTCCATCCTTTCATCACTGCTACTAACTTTGTCTCTGTAACTCCTTCCCTGGGTGTTTTGTTCCCAATTCTAAGAAGGTGCACAGTGTCCACACTTTGGTATTCATTCTTCTTGAGTTTCATGCGTTTATCAAATTGTATCTTATATCTTGGGTATCCTAAGTTTTGGGCTAATATCCACTTATCAATGAATACATATTGTGTGAGTTCTTTTGTGATTGTGTTACTTCACTCAAGATGATGCCCTCCAGGTCCATCCATTTGGCTAGGAATTTCATAAATTCATTCTTTTTAATAGCTGAGTAGTACTCCATTGTGTAAATGTACCATAATTTCTGTATCCATTCCTCTGTTGAGGGACATCTGGGTTCTTTCCAGCTTCTGGCTATTATAAATAGGGCTGCTATGAACATAGTGGAGCATGTGTCCTTTTTACCGGTTGGGACATCTTCTGGATATATGCCCAGGAGGGGTATTGCTGGATCCTCCGGTAGTACTATGTCCAATTTTCTGAGGAACCGCCAGACTGATTTCCAGAGTGGTTGTACAAGCTTGCAATCCCACCAACAATGGAGGAGTGTTCCTCTTTCTCCACATCCTCGCCAGCATCTGCTGTCACCTGAATTTTTGATCTTAGCCATTCTGACTGGTGTGAGGTGGAATCTCAGGGTTGTTTTGATTTGCATTTCCCTGATGATTAAGGATGTTGAACATTTTTTCAGGTGCTTCTCTGCCATTCGGTATTCCTCAGGTGAGAATTCTTTGTTCAGTTCTGAGCCCCATTTTTTAATGGGGTTATTTGACTTTCTGGAGTCCACCTTCTTGAGTTCTTTATATATATTGGATATTAGTCCCTTATCTGATTTAGGATAGGTGAAGATCCTTTCCCAATCTGTTGGTGGTTTTTTTGTCTTATTGATGGTGTCTTTAGCCTTGCAGAAGCTTTGTAGTTTCATGAGGTCCCACTTGTCAATTCTCGATCTTACAGCACAAGCCCTTACTGTTCTATTCAAGAATTTTTCCCCTGTGCCCATATCTTCAAGGCTTTTCCCCACTTTCTCCTCTATAAGTTTCAGTGTCTCTGGTTTTATGTGAAGTTCCTTGATCCACTTAGACTTGACCTTAGTACAAGGAGATAGGAATGGATCGATTCGCATTCTTCTACATGTTAACAACCAGTTGTGCCAGCACCATTTGTTGAAAATGCTGTCTTTCTTCCACTGGATGTTTTTAGCTCCCTTGTCGAAGATCAAGTGACCATAGGTGTGTGGGTTCATTTCTGGGTCTTCAATTCTATTCCATTGGTCTATTTGTCTGTCACTATACCAGTACCATGCAGTTTTTATCACAATTGCTCTGTAGTAGAGCTTTAGGTCCGGCATGGTGATTCCACCAGAGGTTCTTTTATCCTTGAGAAGAGTTTTTGCTATCCTAGGTTTTTTGTTATTCCAGATGAATTTGCAGATTGCACTTTCTAATTCGTTGAAGAATTGATTTGGAATTTTGATGGGGATTGCATTGAATCTGTAGATTGCTTTTGGCAAGATAGCCATTTTTACAATGTTGATCCTGCCAATCCATGAGCATGGGAGATCTTTCCATCTTCTGAGATCTTCTATAATTTCTTTCTTCAGAGACTTGAAGTTTTTATTATACAGATCTTTCACTTCCTTAGTTAGAGTCACGCCAAGATATTTTATATTATTTGTGACTATTGAGAAGGGTGTTGTTTCCCTAATTTCTTTCTCAGCCTGTTTATTCTTTGTGTAGAGAAAGGCCCTTGATTTGTTTGAGTTAATTTTATATCCAGCTACTTCACCGAAGCTGTTTATCAGGCTTAGGAGTTCTCTGGTGGAATTTTTAGGGTCACTTATATATACTATCATATCATCTGCAAAAAGTGATATTTTGACTTCATCTTTTCCAATTTGTATCCCTTTGATCTCCTTTTGTTGTCGAATTGCTCTGGCTAGGACTTCAAGTACAATGTTGAATAGGTATGGAGAAAGTGGACAGCCTTGTCTAGTCCCTGATTTTAGAGGGATTGCTTCAAGCTTCTCACCATTTACTTTGATGTTGGCTACTGGTTTGCTGTAGATTGCTTTTATCATGTTTAGGTATGGGCCTTGAATTCCTGATCTTTCCAAGACTTTTATCATGAATGGGTGTTGGATCTTGTCAAATGCTTTTTCCGCATCTAACGAGATGACCATGTGGTTTTTGTCTTTGAGTTTGTTTATATACTGGATTACGTTGATGGATTTCCGTATATTGAACCATCCCTGCATCCCTGGGATGAAACCTACTTGGTCAGGATGGATGATTGTTTTGATGTGTTCTTGGATTCGGTTAGCAAGAACTTTATTGAGGATTTTTGCATCAATATTCATAAGGGATATTGGTCTGAAGTTTTCTATCTTTGTTGTGTCTTTTTGTGGTTTAGGTATCAGAGTAATTGTGGCTTCATAGAATGAGTTGGGTAGAGTACCTTCTGTTTCTATTTTGTGGAATAGTTTGTGAAGAACTGGGATTAGATCTTCTTTGAAGGTCTGATAGAACTCTGCACTAAACCCATCTGGTCCTGGGCTTTTTTTAGTTGGGAGACTATTAATGACTGCTTCTATTTCTTTGGGGGATATAGGGCTGTTTAGATCATTAACCTGATCTTGATTCAACTACTGAGGTCAACAGTCAAGTGGTCTGTTTTGCATTGCTCACATTTGCATTGCTGAGGGTCACACAGTGCTTCTTATGCAAATCCTGCCAGCTCAAAGTCACACAGTGCTTCTTATGCAAATCCTGCCAGCTCAAAGTCACACAGTGCTTCTTATGCAAATCCTGCCAGCTCAAAGTCACGTACTCTAAGAGCAGTTCATAGAACCTCTGGGACAGAAACAAGTTTTTAGAGGTTTGCTGGAGATTTGGGTTCAAATTCACTGGTTATCATCAGATGATCTTTCTTTTAGATGTGACTGCTTCCTACCATAAAAGTAAGTTTTTTAAAAGGAAGGCTGGCTCCTTTAAACCCTGCTTTGTTAGCATGAATGAAGAAGCTTAATTAGACACTGAAAAACATTCTATACAGACACGTATTTATCCAGAGCCAGTTGCTAACAATGTTCAAGTCTGTAATAAAAATAAGTAACATCTAGGAGTTTAATGATTTTGTTTTTAGTTGCCCAAAGCATAGCTGTCTTTAGAGAATCATGACACTTCTGGAGTACACATGCAGGGATTCTCTGCTCCCACTACTTACTCTGATTGTTAAAGTTCAAGTTCACAGGAGATCCCGGGAAAACAGCCAAATTCCAAGTGATTACACTTAGCGAAACATTGGGCTGAATTTAATTTCAAGTCTATTTTCCACCCCATTTTTCTAAGTGGTGTAGGCAATTTATGTAATTACACTAGAAAATGCATTCTTCCACTTTAAAAGTCCAAGTCCTTAGAGCCTTTGTGTTCGCAAACAAATGTTCGATGTTGTAAAAGAAAACTGGAATGGCAACAGGAACTGAAATTCCAAGTAGGGCCACGCTTCCCGAATCTCTGTCTTCTCAGGCAGCTGCATGCAGAGGCCTGAGCCCTCCGCCAGCTCTCTCCTTCCACTCTAGCAAGCATTTGATTCAGACACAAGGTGCTTTATTAGACATGAACTCTCCGCTCTGCTTTGATAGTTTGAGTCCAATTGAATTTGACTGATCACAGTTCTTTGTACACATTGGTGGGCAGATTTTTGGAGCAAGCTCAAGACATACATCTTTGATCAAAAGCAATGAGAACACTGGCTTAAGCAGGTGGATGGGATGGAATCCTGAACCTGGCTCTTCTATCAAGACTGAGAGAGAAATCCATCACTCTCTAGGAGATTTTTGTTGGTGGAACCAGCTCAAAATCAGTATAAATACAAAAATAGAGTTAAAACAGTGTGTGTAATTTCTGTTCCATTTTGGCTGCAGCAAAATAAGTTGAAAACAAAAGTATGATTTATAAATTCTAAGCTTTTAATCACAGACAAGAGCCACAAACCATGAATGCCAAGCAAAATTAAATATATACTAAGTTAAATGTCACAGTCATTTATACATATGCATAAAATTTATGATATATATTTAATATCTGCATACGATCAGTAATGGCTCGACTAGCTAAGAGGAGGGGCTGGGAGCAAAGGACCCCAACTGTACAAAAGTCAGCTAGTTCCAATGGCCACCTGCCTTCACCTCACTGCAGCTCCCAAAAGACAAAGCTTGGTCTAGAAGAAAATACTCATTTATATTCTGTTCCCTCTACAGGTCAGAGCACAGCCTGGGAATGTGAACTAAAACATGGCCTTTTGGGGGAGATAGTTAAGAGCCATCTGTCTGTCTGCTCTTCCAGAGAACCAGGGTTCAATTCCCGGTATCCACATGGCAGCTCACCACTATCTGTAACTCTAGTCCCAGGGTTTCTGACACCTCACACAGATATACATGCAGGCAAAACACCAATGAACATAAAATAAAGAGAGGGATACAGAGAAGGAGGAGAGAGAGAGAGGGAGAGAGAGACAGAGACAGAGAATGGTTTCTCAGAAGAAAGTTGGCTCAAAGACTCTAATAAATGACCCAGAGTACATTGAAACTGGACTATTTGTGGAAAAAACAGGCAAAGAATCAGGGCCAACTTGTTAAAAAGATGACCTCTGGTAAGAGGGGTTATTTGAGATAAGGGGTATTTGGCATGACAGTGGATCAGAGACATCTGCCCCTTGTGTATATGGTTCATTGGCTTGCTTTCCTAATATCTAGTGCCTAAGGTAATCGGGATTTTAGGGACTGTGATGGAATTGCGTCCCCAAGGAGGGAGGAAAAATTAGAAACGCTCCCCCATACAAAAAAAAAAAAAAAAAAAAAGAAGCTACCTTGCCTTACTTCTTCATTTAAAACTTATCCCAGAGATGACCCTGATCTCTCTCCCGTTCTTATAGAACCCTCATCCCCATCCCATCTCCTCCCAAACTGGTTCACTGTTGGATGAGCTAGCAGGAGGATAAGATACCTGCCAAAGTAGTGCTACACGACTGGTGTGTGTGTGTGTGTGTGTGTGTGTGTGTGTGTGTGTGTGTGTGTAGGGAGAAGAACACGTGGTGTATGGGGTGGTGCAAGACTGTTCTCTGCTCTGTTTGCTTTTATTCAGTGTTGTGGGGGCTTCTAAAAATGTCCACAGCGTGCTTAGGAACTTCGCTAAGTACAGACTGTGCCCAAGAGGAATTTTAGGATGCACTCCAAAATGGAACACATAAACCTTTCCATCCAACAATAACCATTCAGGAAAATCCTATTTGTGTGATAAATGACTCACGGAGGTTCTTTCTTAAAAGCAAGCAAGGGTGATGCTTCTACTAATTTATATTGATAATCTGTCCTGATTCAACTAACATTACAAGTGAAGATCAATGACTTCTTCCCATATCTACTATAGATTGTTCCTAATCTCCATGAATAAGAACCTCTGCAACTACAAAGGCAAGAGTTGATTTCATCAAAGAGCCAAGTCTTTTCTGCCTTTTGGACAGAAAAATCTTTTTGTTGGGTGGAAGAAATACTGCCCCTAAAATGGCATTCCTGAGAAATGGAAAACAGTGCATGCAACACATCACTTGGACAGAAAGAAGGCGTCACCAGAAAAATTATGCTCCGTGTGCTGCAGGACTGAAGGTAACTCATTATAGCTCCATAGAGCAGCACACAGTATTAAGAGTATAACAACAAGCTCTGTGATAAAAGTTCATAAATCTAATTATAGCATATGGTTTTCTGGGAGAAAAGCAATTAAAGACAGCTGTATCTTAAGTAGATTTCAGAAGACAGGCTCATAATGGGTAATTACAAGAGTAAGCCCTCACTCTCCCAGAGAAGACAGTATACATTTATACTGTGCACACATTGTAAGGAGCTTTGTGTATACAAGGTCTAACCATAAAGTCATACTTCTTGTAGATCTAGAGCAAGTACCACTGCAAATGCTGGAGTTAAGAGGCAAAGATGGTATTTCCCTTTCAAAGCCAGTTCCTACAAAGCATCAGCTCTGTTTGAAAGACTTGGGGTGAGTGGGGCTTTAATCTGTAATGGAAAGTGGTGGTTTGCTGAATAACCACTTCCTTTAAAATCGGAACTCATAAAATGTCCCATTCCTAGTCCTCATACTTCCAAAAGGCCATGCCATCACTTTGGACAAACTGGTTAATGCCTCCATGACGTGTTTGCTCACCTGCATGACTAGTGGCTGCTCCTTGGCTACTTGGGGTTCCATCCATATCACAGCCAGTGCTCAGGAGTCTTGGAATCACTGGCTTCCTAATCCTGCTGTGGAGGGAGCTAGCACGTTACCCTATTCCCTTCTCTCTTTCTATTTTATGACCTCCTCAAGAAGTGGACACGCAAAAGAAACTTCAAGTAGTTTTTAAAGAGCAACCACAGCCTTCCTCCTTCCTCTTTTCCCCTCTGATTGATCTTGAGTCACCATGTAAGATATCAAGCTACACTAGAACATGGAAAAACCCAGAGAATAGTGGGGTACAGGTAGAACCCCAGAAGTGAGGAGGTAGGAGCAGGAGGATTGAGTTTGAGGCCAACCTGGCTAGATGACAAAATTATAAAGGGGTCCATTTGGGAAGAGGAGATAGATAATGGGGAGAGGTACAGGGGAAGAGAGGGGAAGTTTTAGGAGGAAGGAAGACACAAAAACACACAGGGCTAACACACATCTTATGAAATTTATCTGTTTATACCTTCTAGCCCATGATGCCATGGAAAGAACAGGCCTTGAGACTGTGCTAGCCCAGCATATGGCCTCTTCAGATACCTTTGCCTAGAACAACACAGCTTAGCCATTCCAGAAGTCCCCCAGCCCACAAAAACCATGAGGCAGACCTCAAGCTGTACTACAGAGCAATTGTGATAAAAACTGCATGGGACTGGTACAGCGACAGACAGGTAGATCAATGGAATAGAATTAAAGACCCAGAAATGAACCCACGCATCTATGGTCACTTGATCTTTGACAAGAGAGCTAAAACCATCCAGTGGAAAAAAGACAGCATTTTCAACAAATGGTGCTGGCACAACTGGCGGTTATCATGTAGAAGAATGCGAATAGATCAATACTTATCACCTTGTACTAAGGTCAAGTCTAAGTGGATCAAGGAACTTCACATAAAACCAGAGACAGTGAAACTTATAGAGGAGAAAGTGGGGAAAAGCCTCGAAGATATGGGCACAGGGGAAAAATTCCGGAACAGAACAGCAATGGCTTGTGCAGTAAAATCGAGAATTGACAAATGGGACATCATAAAATTGCAGTTTCTGTAAGGTGAAAGACACTGTCAATAAGACAAAAAGGTCACCATCATATTGGGAAAGGATCTTTACCAATCCTAAATCAGATAGAGGACTAATATCCAATATATATAAAGAATGCAAGAAGATAGACTCCAGAAAATCAAATAACCCCATTAAAAAAAGGGGGTACAGAGCTAAACAAAGAATTCTCAACTGAGGAATACCAAAAGGCTGAGAAGTACCTGAAAAGATGTTCAACATCCTTAATCATCAGGGAAATGCAAATCAAAACAACCCTGAGATTCCACCTCACACCAGTCAGAATGGCTAAGATCAAAAATTCAGGTGACAGTAGATGCTGGTGAACATGTGAAGAAAGAGGAACACTCCTCCATTGTTGGTGGGATTGCAAGCTTGTACAACCACTCTGGAAATCAGTCCGGCGGTTCCTCAGAAAATTGGACATAGTACTACCAGAAGATTCAGCAATACCTCTCCTGGGCATATACCCAGAAGATGTTCCAACTGGTAATAAGGACACATGCTCCACTATGTTCATAGCAGCCTTATTTATAATAGCCAGAAGCTGGAAAGAACCCAGATGTCTCTCAACAGAGGAATGGATACAGAAAGTGTGGTACATTTACACAATGGAGTACTACTCAGCCATTAAAAACAATGAATTTATGAAATTCTTAGGCAAATGGATGGATCTGGAGGATATCATCCTGAGTGAGGTAAGCCAATCACAAAAGAACACACATGATATGCACTCACTGATAAGTGGATATTAGCCCAGAAATTTAGAATATCAACATACAATTCACAAAACACATGAAACTCAAGAAGAAAGAAGACTAAAGTGTGAATACTTCGTTCTTTCTTAGAATGGGGAACAAAATACCCATGGAAAGAGTTACAGAGACAAAGTTCAGAGCAGAGCCTGAAGGAAGGACCAACCAGAGACTGCCCCACTTGGGGATCCACCCCATAAACGATCACCAAACCCAGACCCTAGGCAGATGCCAGCAAGAGCCTACTGACAGGAGCCTGATATAGCTGTCTCCTGCGAGGTTCTGCTAGTGCATGGCAAATACAGAAGTGGATGCTCACAGTCATCCATTGGACAGAGCACAAGGTCCCCAATGAAGGAGACAGAGAAATACCCAGGGAGCTGAAGGGGACTGAAGCCCCATGGAAGGAACATCAATATGAACTAACCAGTACCCTCAGAGCTCCTTGGAACTATACTGCCAAAGAAAACACATAGTGGAACTTGTGGCTCTAGCTATATTTGTAGCAGAGGATGGCCTAGTTGGTCATCAATGGGAGGAGAGGCCCTTGGTCACAAGGCTCTATGCCAGGACCAGGAAAGGGAGTGGGTAGATTGGGAGCAGGGGGAGGGGGAAAGGGATAGGGGATTTTCAGAGGGGAAACTAGGAAAGGGGATAACATTTGAAATGTAAATAAAGAAAATATCTAATAAATAATAAAATGAAAAAAGAACATGCGGCAAAGCATATCTCTACTGCTGTTTTCAGACACTAACTTTTGGGGTAATTTATTATGTATGCAGCCAGAGTAACTGAAGAGGAACTAGGGGAAGAAAATAAACAACTGAAAAGAATAAAATAAGACAGAAAGCTTCTACCTATTCCCAACATCAAACAAGGAACTCTTCAGTATTCACAGGGCCCCCAGACAAAGGTAATACCGAATTCTTCAAGAATGAAGGCAAATACATTTCACCAACCCACACAGCGAAAAATGATACAAGAATAATTAGGAATTATAATAAGGCTGACCCTAAGTGGAAGTAGCTAAAGGATAGTTAGTTCTCCACACAGTTCTGCAGACACTGATACACTGGCTTGCTGGCTCCCTACCTCATCATGTCTGTCTTAGTAAACAACGTACTGTAGGTATTTTGTGGTTCTTTAGTGAAACGACACAGGAAAGTAGTAGGGAAAAAAGAAATGAAAGTAGGGCTGATTGGTTGGTAGGTTGAGACAGGATCTTACTCTGTAGCCCTGGCTAAACTGGAATTGGCTAGATTGACTAGGCTGGCCTTGAACTTAGAGCCCACCTGCCTCTGCCTCCCTTTAAGTACTTCATTAAAGGTCTGTGCCATCACACATGACACAACTTCTTTACTTCTTAAACAGGATAATATTATAAGCCCAGACTGCCCTCAAATTTAAGGACCCCTTGCTTCAGCCTCCCAAATGTTGGATTTACAGGCAGTCTTATTTAGGGTTTCCATTGCTGTGAAGAGACACCATGACCATGGCAACTCTTAATAAAGAAATGTGTCATTGAGGTTGGCTTACAGTTCTGACAGAGGTTTAGTCCATTTCCATCATGGTGGGAAGCATGACAGCACACAGGCAGACATGGTGCTGGAGAGGTAGCTGAGAGTTCTATATCCAGATAGGCAGGCAACAGGAAAAAGAGAAAGACACTGGGCCTAGCTTGTGCATCTGAGACCTCAAAGCCCATCCCCCAGAGATACACTTCCTCCAACAAAGCCTCATCTACTCCAACAAGGCCACACCTCCAAATAAAGCCTGTCCCTTTGGGCCTATCAGGTCATTATCATTCAAACCAACACAGAGACATATAAACATGTTTAAGGACACTAAAGAAAAATGGCACTTTGTCATCAGCCCACACGGACAGTGAGTTTGAACATTCACATACTGTGATGAAGCTGGACCAAGTGTTGTGTCAAAGTAGCAAATTGTGATCTATAGCTGGATATAGCTATGAATGAACTTTCCTCTCAGCCTCTCCAGGAAGATTTCAAAAAAGATTATTTTACATTAAAAAGTCAGATTTTAGGCCTGGCTATATGGCTCAGTGGGTACTTGTTGATCAACCTGGTGATCTGATTTCAGTCTGAACTCATGTAAATAAAGTTAGAGCAATCTGACTCCATAAAGTTGTCCTCTACCCTTCATATGTGCTGTGACACATGCATGAACACAACACACACATATGTGCGCATACACACACACACATGCACACACACACATATGCACGTGCGCACACATACACATACACTATTTACAGCAGCCTTTTCCTTCTTGCTCTTCCAATAGGCTGTATTTCCTTTGTGTAAAGCAGGGCTCTCTATTTGCTGTAGTCCCCATCATGCCTGACTGTCTTACACCTGAGTTTACTTCCCCTCCATATTTCAAGTTACTGTGGGCATTTAAATGTTGGGTCTTAGAACCAAAACCAAGAGAAGAATTCAGATTTCAACGCCCCCCTGCCCCCAGGTATCTTTTAATCATTGGATTTTTTTTTTTTTAAGTTCAAATTCTGTTCTTGTCCCTTGCCAGTGTCTTTCTTTCCACTCCAGATTTTGGGACTGGCCCAAATGAACCCATGTGTCTAATAACTGAACAAGTCAAGTACCAAGTTATAGTACTGTTTGTAAGTACTGCAGTGTTGAGTTCTTTTTTGGAAAGAGCTACTTGGAATAATTAACACATCCTAATTATCTTTAAAACAAAAAGCCATGTCTACATACAGATCTAACATTCCTACCACAATTACTGCAGATGAGTCCACCACCAGTCAGATGAGGACAGATAGGAACAAAGAACTCTACATCCCATAAGGTCTAACCATTTTTTCACTTAGCAGAAACTATCTTCCCAGAAATACCTAGTAGTGACTGAACTAGGTGGCGAGGGTGGCTACTGAGAGTTTGGGACCATTATTATGCTAGAAAAAAACAACGACAAGACAACTCACCAGTTCTAGACACTGTCTGTGGCCATAGGCAGCAGCATAGTGGATGCTATTGTAGCCTTCCTTGTCCCGGATGGATGGGTTTGCATCATTTTGAAGCAGAAATTCTAGACATCTGTAAGCATAAGGATGTAGTCTCAGAAACACCGCTGGGCAGAAGGGATAATTACCACAAACACCTCTACTGTGGACATTGCACAAATCACTTTGAAGAGTGTGAAGGAGCCATTACAATAAAGCTTTATGTGCTGGGATGGGGGACACCAATGCTCTCTTTATCTGTCTTCATTTCATCTTAAAATAACACTTCTAGGAGGCAGGGAAAGCTTTAAAACAAGTGGGTAATTAGGTGTCCTTTCCCCCCTTCTTATCCTAAGGTAGAGAGCATATCTGTCATCAAGATTACTGGATAATAAGAATATCATCTTTGTGTTCACAAGTCTCAAATGTAATAAAGGAGAAGTCAAGTCCTTGCAACTGGGAAAGCCCAAATGGAGACGGTACTAATTCTGACATCACTATGGGAGGTGAAGATTAAGTTGTTAAAAATTGGAAGTTTAAAATAGATTAAGAAGAAAAGAACCCGAGAGTAGGCAGAATAATAAAAAGACCCAAAGAGTGGCCAACCACTTAAAAAAACATAAATTCATTCAGTGATTACACTTGAAGAGAGACACTTAAGCCGCACCATTAGGAGTACAGACTAGACAAAATTATGAATTTCAAAAGCCTTTTCTGGAACAGTTGTAAATTTTCTGAAATAGTAACAAAATGGGCCACAAGAATGTCCAACTTGTGGCCCATGGTCTACATGCAGCCAAGTATATCTACAAATATGGCCCAAAGGAAAAGAGAACTGACTTAACACATTTTGAGGGGTCTCTGCAATGACAAAATCATGTTCGCAATGTTAGATGCACTTGGCAGAGGAGCTTGGTTTGACCTTTGCTGAAGAGCCCCAAGCTCTAGAACACCAGCACCCTGGGGTGCACAGAGGCAATACTAACTAGCTTGTTGCAGTACCATTTCCATCATCATGAGACAAATGTGTCCCCAACAAGTCCATGCTGATTCAATTTCCTACTCTAATCAAGATTTGTTAATTTTTACTTCTTTTTTTTTATATATTTTTATTACATATTTTCCTCAATTACATTTCCAATACTATCCCAAAAGTCCCCCATAGCGCCCCCCACTTCCCTACCCACCCATTCCCATTCTTTTGGCCCTGGCATTCCCCTATATTGGGGCATATAAAGTTTGCAAGTCCAATGGGCCTCTCTTTCCATTGATGGCCGACTAGACCATCTTTCGATACATATGCAGCTAGAGACAAGAGCTCCAGGGTTCTGGTTAGTACATCATGTTGTTCCAACAATAGGGTTGCAGATCCCTTTAGCTCCTTGGGTACTTTCTCTAGCTTCTCCATTGGGAGCCCTGTGATACATCCAATAGCTGACTGTGAACATCCACTCCTGTGTTTGCTAGGCCCCGGCATCGTCTCACAAGAGACAGCTATATTTGGGTCCTTTCAGCAAAATCTTGCTAGTGTATGCAATGGTGTCAGCGTTTAGAAGCTGATTATGGGACGGATCCCTGGATACAGCAGTCTCTAAATGGTCCATCCTTTCATCACAGCTACGAACTTTGTCTCTGTAACTCCTTCCCTGGGTGTTTTGTTCCCAATTCTAAGAAGGTGCACAGTGTCCACACTTTGGTCTTCATTCTTCTTGAGTTTCATGCGTTTATCAAATTGTATCTTATATCTTGGGTATCCTAAGTTTTGGGCTAATATCCACTTATCAATGAATACATATTGTGTGAGTTCTTTTGTGATTGTGTTACTTCACTCAAGATGATGCCCTCCAGGTCCATCCATTTGGCTAGGAATTTCATGAATTCATTCTTTTTAATAGCTGAGTAGTACTCCATTGTGTAAATGTACCATAATTTCTGTATCCATTCCTCTGTTGAGGGACATCTGGGTTCTTTCCAGCTTCTGGCTATTATAAATAGGGCTGCTATGTACATAGTGGAGCATGTGTCCTTTTTACCGGTTGGGACATCTTCTGGATATATGCCCAGGAGAGGTATTGCTGGATCCTCCGGTAGTACTATGTCCAATTTTCTGAGGAACCGCCAGACTGATTTCCAGAGTGGTTGTACAAGCTTGCAATCCCACCAACAATGGAGGAGTGTTCCTCTTTCTCCACATCCTCGCCAGCATCTGCTGTCACCTGAATTTTTGATCTTAGCCATTCTGACTGGTGTGAGGTGGAATCTCAGGGTTGTTTTGATTTGCATTTCCCTGATGATTAAGGATGTTGAACATTTTTTCAGGTGCTTCTCTGCCATTCGGTATTCCTCAGGTGAGAATTCTTTGTTCAGTTCTGAGCCCCATTTTTTAATGGGGTTATTTGACTTTCTGGAGTCCACCTTCTTGAGTTCTTTATATATATTGGATATTAGTCCCTTATCTGATTTAGGATAGGTGAAGATCCTTTCCCAATCTGTTGGTGGTTTTTTTGTCTTATTGATGGTGTCTTTAGCCTTGCAGAAGCTTTGTAGTTTCATGAGGTCCCATTTATCGATTCTCGATCTTACAGCACAAGCCATTACTGTTCTATTCAGGAATTTTCCCCCTGTGCCCATATCTTCAAGGCTTTTCCCCACTTTCTCCTCTATAAGTTTCAGTGTCTCTGGTTTTATGTGAAGTTCCTTGATCCACTTAGACTTGACCTTAGTACAAGGAGATAGGAATGGATCGATTCGCATTCTTCTACATGTTAACAACCAGTTGTGCCAGCACCATTTGTTGAAAATGCTGTCTTTCTTCCACTGGATGTTTTTAGCTCCCTTGTCGAAGATCAAGTGACCGTAGGTGTGTGGGTTCATTTCTGGGTCTTCAATTCTATTCCATTGGTCTATTTGTCTGTCACTATACCAGTACCATGCAGTTTTTATCACAATTGCTCTGTAGTAGAGCTTTAGGTCCGGCATGGTGATTCCACCAGAGGTTCTTTTATCCTTGAGAAGAGTTTTTGCTATCCTAGGTTTTTTGTTATTCCAGATGAATTTGCAGATTGCACTTTCTAATTCGTTGAAGAATTGATTTGGAATTTTGATGGGGATTGCATTGAATCTGTAGATTGCTTTTGGCAAGATAGCCATTTTTACAATGTTGATCCTGCCAATCCATGAGCATGGGAGATCTTTCCATCTTCTGAGATCTTCTAGAATTTCTTTCTTCAGAGACTTGAAGTTTTTATTATACAGATCTTTCACTTCCTTAGTTAGAGTCACGCCAAGATATTTTATATTATTTGTGACTATTGAGAAGGGTGTTGTTTCCCTAATTTCTTTCTCAGCCTGTTTATTCTTTGTATAGAGAAAGGCCATTGATTTGTTTGAGTTAATTTTATATCCAGCTACTTCACCAAAGCTGTTTATCAGGCTTAGGAGTTCTCTGGTGGAATTTTTAGGGTCACTTATATATACTATCATATCATCTGCAAAAAGTGATATTTTGACTTCATCTTTTCCAATTTGTATCCCTTTGATCTCCTTTTGTTGTCGAATTGCTCTGGCTAGGACTTCAAGTACAATGTTGAATAGGTATGGAGAAAGTGGACAGCCTTGTCTAGTCCCTGATTTTAGAGGGATTGCTTCAAGCTTCTCACCATTTACTTTGATGTTGGCTACTGGTTTGCTGTAGATTGCTTTTATCATGTTTAGGTATGGGCCTTGAATTCCTGATCTTTCCAAGACTTTTATCATGAATGGGTGTTGGATCTTGTCAAATGCAATTTTTACTTCTCTGGGCTACAGAATCTCATGTAACCCAGGCGGGGCTCGAACTCACTACTTACTGAGGATGACTTGGCATTTCTAACCCTCCTCCTTCTCCCTCCCAAGTTCTGATATTACAAGGAGGAGCCACCAACCATGCTTGGCTCTCTGGGTTTTAAGATTCTAAATATAAGCCTATTCATTAAATAATACTTTGTTGTGGTAACTTTAGATAGTTTATTCATAAACTTTGAAGTTACATTTACCTACCTTTTGGGTTAAAGTCAAAGGGATTTAAAAGACAAACTAGTTCTTTATTTTCTATAAAACTGAAGAAAAATAGGGCTGGAGAGATGGCTCAGTGGTTAAGAGCACTGACTGCTCTTCCGAAGGTCCTGAGTTCAAATCCCAGCAACCACATGGTGGCTCACAACCATCTGTAACTAGATCTGACGCCCTATTCTGGAGCTGTCTGAAGACAGCTACTATGTACTTACATATAATAAATAAATACATAAAAAAATGAAGAAAAATAAATTTGTAAACACAATCTACTTTCCATCCTTATCTATAAAATGTTCCAAAATAAGTTGAACTCTTGCTAAGGTCCTCCTATCATGCTGTCTTTGGTCCTTCACACCTTAAAAGGAAGTGCCTTTTTACTTGAGCTATTCAATGTCCATGGACAGGGTCCTGTGCATCACTCATCGTACACTGAAGATAGCTCTTTCCACAAATCATTCATGAGAAATAGCATTCTGTGGATACACAACTCCCAGGCTCTGACTGGACTGAAAAAAATCATTTGATATGCTGAATTTATAATTCGGAAAATATTAAGAATTCCTCCTAGAGAATTATTCAGTCCAGAACATAGATAAACTACATGACAACTGTACAGCTACGGCACCAGAAACACCGTAGGATCTGGATATACTCCACACAGCTCCTAAGGAAAAAGAGGAATCCAGTGTGCAACTGGTGAGACTTGTCTTTCCTACTGCCGAGGCTAACTGGCAGTTCAAGCACTTGAGACGCAAAATCAACAGGTCCTTGACTTGGACAGGTGTGTGGTCTCATTTAGCAAGAAGGAGCTCAGGGCTGCAGTTTCTGGCCCTTCCTCCCTAGTGAGCCTGGGTGGTCACAGGGCAAGCCTTCAACTCAGGGGAGAAGGGGAAGCTTCCTGGGGTAACTTTAAATTCTGGTTTTTTAAACATCATCCTTTTAAAACTAGGTGTATTAAGGAGAAACTTGGTCATTATGTTTTATTCACAGCAGTGTCTGTCCCTATCCCAGAAGCACTCAGATATGTCCTTTAACCTGCACCAGGGCTATCTTCTGTGTCCATAGCATAGACCCAGGGACATGAGGAGAGAACAGAAGGGGCAATGTAGGGGCCTTAGAGTGAACACAGCACTCAGGCACGGAAACTCATCCCTCTGGCAACTTGAGAAGAAAGTAAACACATTCTGGACCACAGCCTGCAGACTCTCGGGGCACTGTGTCCCTAGGGGGTTGGGAGGATGAGGCACAAAGTAGACAGACGTTCACTTGCTTGTTCATTTACTGATAGTTATTGTACTAGCTAGGTGTCGGGCTCATCACTGGCCACAGATCTCTGCTCTGTTTGTGATCAGACAACAAAGAAGTGCCCATGTGTTGATGCCCCTGAGCACTGGCAAATACCCAAGACCTTTTCACAGCAACAGTGAAGCCCCTGTCTGAAGCCAGTCAGGGGCAGGGGAGGTGAAATTAGTCAAACTGTTTACAAAAAGCATGAGGTTATCTGTAAGTCAAGGGTCTGAGGGGAATTTCACACCAAGATCTGAAGACCTATGTCTATAGAATCTGATAAACAGCTATCCCCAGGTCACCAAAGTAGACCCTAAGGTCCCAAGTGGAAACTCAGCATGTCCCCATAGCATCTGATACATGACAGAATCAGATATGATATTTATTATCAGATATCATATAAGGATGCTGGCCTGTCACAGTGGTGGTCAAAGAAAGCGTATAATTTTATAAAAAGTTTCATATGCAAGGAGAGTAGAATGGATGGATGTGTTAAAGGTGAGCCTGTATCCCACCCCTTCCTCGGGATTCTAAAGAAAACCCCCAGAAGGAAGGCAGGCATGTGGTAACCCAGAGTGACAAAAGAATAGGGCATCTCACTCCTACACTCAGAAGAAACTTACAGTGCAGCATCTTTTTCCTTCATTTCTCTGGCTCTTTCAAGTTCTTCAGAATTGTCATGGGCATTTCCTAAGATCATCTTACTGTTCAGTGTAGGAGATAGAAAAAAATCACAATTAATTTTTAATTAAAAACTTGTAGACAGTTTTTGCACAATTATATCTCAGTGATTTTTATCCCAACCCAAAAGGGACACATTGGTTATCTCCAAGGCCATCCAGGAAATCTATGTTCTCCCAAGGAATCCAACTGAGGACATCTCACTTTCCTAAAACGTATTCCTAGCTATGAGTGATTAAGACCAGAATCAAGTTGCCTCCCCAACTATAGGTACCCTAAAACTTTCCAAATAAAAAAAAGAAGCAACTTAGCTCAGGCTCCTCCACCCATACCATACCCTCATGCTTTCTGGCCAGCCCAGCATCTCACATCCTCTAGTGCATTCTTGATCTTCATCTCCTAGAATGACTCTCCATTTAAAATTTCCTTTCTAGCTCTTAAAATATGAAACATATTTGTTCCCTAGCCCCTCCTTCGACTGATATTTCCCTAGTGCAAAGCATCGCTCAATTAATAACGTGTGTGGTTATAAGATCCAAGTATGTCATCTTATTAGAAAAATATTTATGTAAACACAAAATGAGGCTGGGCCATGCATGTTCATTTGGGTGCAAATGTGTGGGTACACATATATGTGGAGGCCAGAGGTCAACTTTGGGCATGCTTTATTGAGAGCCATCCACCTTGTTTTTTGAGACAATCCTGCTCATTGTTCTGCAGGCCATCCTGTAGGCTAGATTCACTGGTCAGCAAGCTGTCATCACACATGGATTGTTTTTTAAGGTTTATTCTTTTATTATTTTTATTTACATGTATATGTGTGTCTGTGTGGGTGAATGGCACATGTGTGAGATGCCATCCTGAGAGAGAGAGAGAGAGAGAGAGAGAGAGAGAGATCCCTTAGAGCTATAGTTATATGTGATTGTGAGCCAACTGAATGTGGGTCCTCTGAAAGAGCAGCAAGCTCTCTTAAAACATATCTTCAGCTCAGATGCCTGGGTGGTATGTGAGTTCTGGATATCAAAATCAGACCTCATGTTTGCATGGAAACACTTTACCAGCTGAGCTACCTCCCCAGCCGTGTGTGTGTGTGTGTGTGTATATACATGTATGTATATATATTTGTTGTTTGTTCTTTAAGACAGAATTTCACATAGCCCAGGCTATCCTCAAACTATCAGAAGATGAACTTGAATTCCTGATCCCCTTCCTCCCACTTGCAAAATGCCAAGATTGCACATATGTGCCACCTCTCCTGGTTCTTCATAAATATTTCTTAAACACTGGATCACAATCTATTACTAAGTGAAATCAATTACATTGAAGTTATCAAAATAAGATAGAAGATATAAAGTATCACTACGATAAATGTAAATATGGTTTGTGAGATCTTTTTTATTTCTCATGTATAAACATGTATGTGAACATGTGCATTAAATCATGATGTAAGATTATTTTTTATTTGGTTCACCATTTTAAATATTTGAAAGGGCTGGTGATATAGCTTAACTAATTTATATGTTAAACTTGAATGTTTAGATGTCATTGTTCTAGAAAAGTAGCCATTACCCTTACCCAGAATCAAATGCACCACTGGGGACAGCAAAGAATTCAACAGTTGTCATGTAAACTCATCGGACTCTTCCTATGAATTTAAGAACTACACAAGCCGTGGGACCACGCACCCCTCTTCCTTACAGGAGGGTTCAGTGTTGTAGACTTTCCGAGCCTAGACACCTACAGTCCACACATATTCAGAATAAGACATTCCTCTTCTGCAGCTGCTGAATGAGCGTTCGTGCCCAGGTTAGGAAAAACAGTGCCTAATCTCATCACCAAGGCTGCATTCACTTGGAGTTATTCATTGGTGGGTATTTTTTAACACAGGACATATATATTAGCAGATGAAACATTTATATGATAATGGTGGGAACTACTGTGTGTGACAAATAAATTCCAACAGATTTCCAAAGAACTGGAAAGCCTGGGCTTGGCAGCTCTACTTGGCATTGAACCCAAGAGCAGAGAAGGAGATTACGCAATGGTGTGTAATAATCAAACCTAGGGAGAACTGGGAAGCCTGGGGTAGGGGTGATCCTCCACTCTGAATGAGAGATTCCTCGTGTGCAGTTTCTAGGAGGCGGTATGAAAAAAGCATAACTGCCCCCACCCAGCTCTACCCAAGATGAAGCACAAACAAGGCTATTTTTACTTTCTATCCATGTCTGACGCAGCAGCGTAGTGCAGAGCTGTCCGTCCCCAGTCGTCTGTTTCATTAACGTTGGCTCCGGTGGTCACTAATGCTTTAATACAGTGGAAATGACAATTTGCAGCTGCATAGTGCAATGGGGTTCTAAAAAAAAAAAAAAACAAATAGTGACAGTTATTATCATTATTACTATTTTACTTTACTCAGTCTAGCACACAGACTCATCACTAGCAGAAGCCCTGGCTGTAGTAGTCTTGTTTCCACTCTCAGTGTGTGGAGGCTGAGGGAAGTGAAGCTGAGTCGGCAAAGGCATGTGGCTTCTGGCAAGGCCAGCCTAAGTGGCACTGTCTTTTCTTTCTATTCCTAGTGCCAACCCTGGGTTAGAGCTAAGCCATTTCTTGTTCATGGCACGATTGCCCCATGAAGAACCATCCAGATCATCTTCATTGAGATTATTCTTAGATACGACTAGGGAAAAGGTAGGGGTGGGGTTTGTAAGAGGTAGGGGGGTAAGAGAGAGCAATGGAGTGTATAAATATAAAGTATGTACTATGTGCATGTATGAAACTGTCGCAATGAAATCCATCATTTTGCATTAATTAGAGTATGCTAATGATTTTTTTTTTTTTTTTTTTTACAGACCATTCTTAACTCTTATAAAGCTTCTTCTAATTTCTGGTTGAGTTTTGAAAGGACCAATCCCCACCTATGACAATCCTGTTTTAAAACCACGAGTCTTTCCACCATTGGCAAAGGCTGGATTTCTCAGCTTGGAAGTGAAGGCTTTCCTGAGCTGTCTCCCTTTCTTCTACAGAGCGTCTCTCATACCCATGCACATTATGAACTCACTAATGAATGCAAACTGGATGACAAGGGTACTGGAGTCACCCATGGACACTTCTCCCTTCCTACCCACCAAGCCGCATCCACCCTTCCTGTTCAAGAAGCTAGTTCTTTGCATGAGATATATAGGAAACATTGACTTGTTTTTTTTTTTTTTTTCATTTTTGGTTTTTCGAGACAGGGTTTCTCTGTATACCCCTGGCTGTCCTGGAACTCACTTTGTAGACCAGGCTGGCCTCGAACTCAGAAATTTGCCTGCCTCTGCCTCCCGAGTGCTGGGATTAAAGGTGTGCGCCACCACGCCCAGCTATTTATTACTATTATTATTATTATTATTATTATTATTATTAGTTTTTCAAGACAGGATTTCTCTGTATAGCCCTGGCTGTCCTGGAACTTACTTTGTAGACCAGGCTGGCCTCGAACTCAGAAATCTACCTGCCTCTGCCTCCCGAGTGCTGGGATTAAAGGCATGCGCCACCACGCCCGGCCATTTACTTATTTTTAGTTTCAATTATTGACAGTCTTTTTTCTGGTGTGATTAGCCAATATCTCGGGAATAATAACCAAATAAAACACTAAAAATAAAGTAAGTTTAGCTCAGGAATTTTTTATTAGTTTTCAAGTTTTTTTTTTTTATTTTATAGACAACCTAGGGCTCTTTTACTGGATGATTTCTCTCTTCTGTCCAAAAGGAAGAATTACAATTATAAAGCTATAATATTTTACCTATTGGATTGCTTTTAATGAATGGGACTGAAAATGGCTAGGCATCAGCAGCTTAAGGACAAAGAGGAAGCTAGATGCAGGGACACTTGCCTATGACCCTCACATGGGGGAGGCTGAAGCAGAAGAATTGTGAGTTCAAGGCCAGTTTAGATTACAGAGCAAGGTCCTCTCTCAAAACTAAATGCAAGGTCTATGGATGTAACTCAATAGTAGAGGGCTTGCTTAGCATGTGCAATACTGTGGCTTTGATTCACAGCAACACACACACACATGCACACACGAGGTGGGGACAGACAAGAGAAAAAGAGAGGAGAAGAGGTGTGGGAGGGAAGGGAATGGAAAAGAGGAAATGACAGTTTTTGTTTTCAGGGGACTGTTCAGTCAGATGAGGAAACCCACTAGTAAGGAGGGGTTATAGAGTATTCACAGTGATGAGGGATACAGAGGAGGGACAGTCCCATAAGTCTCATAAGAATTATGAGACAGTTTCATTTTATCTGAAGCTGGTCAACATCAAAGAGCGAGGGGGCAAGTGGTAAAGGCTTAGAAGGAATTGCTAGAGGGAAAGAGTATGTGTATATATACACACCTACATACAATCATGTGCCATGTGTATGCATCTATACAGTCACATATGACAAGCAGGATGTGTTTTAGGAAGTGTGGCATTAGGTGGTTTTGTCATTGTATGAATAAAAACTAGGTGATATAGTCTAATAAACATTTAAGATATATGGGACCACTATGGTGTATGTGGCCAAGTATTAAGTATTGAGTTAAATGTTGTTACTTGGTACATGACTGTGTGTGTGTGTCTGTGCATGTGTGTCTGTGTGTGTGCCTGTGTGTGTGTGCATGTGTGTCTGTGTGTATGTGCATGTGTCTGTGTCTGTGTGTCTGTGTGTGTGTCCATGTGTGTCTGTGTGTGTGTCTGTGTGTGTGTGTGTGTGTGCATGTGTGTCTGTGTGTGTGTGCATGTGTGTCTGTGTGTGTGTGCATGTGTGTGTGTCCATGTGTGTCTGTGTGTGTGTCCATGTGTGTGTGTCTGTGTGTGTGTATGTGTGTCTGTGTGTGTCTGTGTGTCCGTCCACGAACTAGCTGGCATCATAACAGTTTGACTGCACAAGGGGTTATGAAGGTAAGAAAAGTTCTATGTTCCAGTGGTGGTTTGTGTTTATTTCATATTGCAAATGACTATAAATTTATCTCAAGATGAAATGCCCAATACAGAAAAGACATTCTATAGCTCTTTTGACCATATTAAAATTTTAATTTTATTTGTGTGTCTGTGTGTCTGTCTGTGTAAACGTCTCTGTTTGTCTGTATGTCTCTGTGTCTGTCTCTACGTGTTTGGGGAGCTGGAGAAGTCTCAGAAGGCATCACTAGGCTTCTGGAGCTGGAGTTATATAGGCAGTGGTGAGCTATCAGATTTGGGTGCTAGAAACTGAACTCCAGTCCTCTGAAAGAGCAGCATACACTCTCCACTGCTGAGCCATCTCTCCAGCCCATCTTTCAAATTTGGTGCTCTAAGCTTGTTTACTCTGCTGTTTTTCTAAAACATATCCAGGTAGGCAATTAAAAAAAAAAGGCAGCTAAGAGAGACCCCAACTTGTGTTTCCTGTCAGCTTTATTGATGTTTCCCTACAAGGAAGGATGCCTTCTGAGGATGGAGTCACCCCAGTTGTCCCATGGTGACATCTCAATGATGACAAGAGGACTTCTCAATGGACTATTCCATATTCTCTTTTAGGTCCTCAAGGCAGGTCAGCCCTGCATACATACCTCCCACATTTGTCCTTTTTGTGAAAATCTGCTCCGCTGCTCTGCAAGAGCTTTATGCATTCTACATTGCTAGAAAGACAGGGAAAACATAATTAGTATGGCCAGGGTTAATTACTAAAACACCTTCAGAGCTGCTTCCCACCAACTGTGGGATGAGAGGAAATGAGAGCCTCAGATCCAAAATTCTGCTAATAAGAAATAGCCTGGACAAATTCCAGGAATGCTGCATTGTAAAGATCTATATATCCTTTCTCAAAACTAATAAATCAATAAAGGCAAGGGCTTCATGGAACATTTTCAACCCACTGACTAAGGAATTTAATGATTACGACATGATTAAGCCCTCTGGTGATAGCCTCATCATTTATCCTAAAATTCTTTTTCAAAACCATCAGGAGTTTATGAAACCACTCCAGCCTGTAATAACTCCGTGTCACCTTTAAACAATGAGGCCAAGCTGCTGAGCACTACCGTTTATCACAGCATAATAAATCCCCACAGTAACCATTTCAACTCGATACTCCTTAATGGGAAAGAGACAGCTGCGTTTCCCTGTCTTTGTAACCCAGGTAAAAAAGTATCCTGGACCAACACAAAAAAAAATGCAGCAGATCGGAGCACAGTGATCATTCAAAGAAGCTTTGCCATTCACAAAAGCCATAAATCACTCACAACAGAGAAGAAGGACCCACTGAAGTAAATTTCCCTGTTGAAGGGCATGTAGCTGATATCCATTCTAACGGACATTTCAGATATAAACCCAGCACAATGTGTTGCCACTTCCTGGGCAGGTCTCATATTAGGCAGAGCCATCGATCACCATTCTAAACCTGAAACGCTAAGAAGTGGCCCAGAACGTATTGTTTTATTATAATTTAAATAAGAAAAATGATCCTATTAATGATAAGCCTGAGCAGGGCTCTTGCCTTTCTACATTTACCCTTCATAGCTGCTTTTCTCAGAGAGCGAGATATAAGAGCCACGAAAATACATGAATTTTAAAAGGCTCATATGAATTGGTACAGCACATCGGCTAATACGCAGCACCTATCTCTTACTGAATGGTGGGTGGAAAAGGAGCAAAGATACAGGGGAATTCAACCTGTGTGGTTCATGAGTCTCATTTGGTTTGAGGACTGGGGCTGGGGGAAGTGGCTTCTTTTTAAAAATACAGTTAACGTGTGCTCACTTCAGCAGAATACGGTAACTCCATATAAGATTTAGTTTATGACTCCAGAAGGGACCCAGGGAAATAAGGGCTTTACCAATTCATGGTTCATTCACCTCTGATAAATAGGTAATGTCTTTGGCAACACACATGATAAATGGAGAATCCCTTAAGTACTAGGAAATTGATTTAAAAACCTACACCTTCCCAAGACAAGGTCATCTAAGAGACACTATGTCTGGTCCATATGTGATCATGTATCAACAATAGATTGATCAGAGCTTTGATCGAACCATTGATATGCAAAAGAAAAAAGCTGATGAAACAAAGCTAATTACTACAAGAGAAAACGCAAGGATTAAGTCACTCCTTTATCTTCTTTTATTTTACTTATATTTTATTACTTTATCTTTAGGATTTCCTTGACCTTTGTTCACATTTAATCATTCTATAATTTCAAAGCTCATTTTTATTACTAAATATCTATAAATGAGCATAAATGGATTCAATCCTTTATACATACTCTTAATCACCACCTATTAGTTGGTAACGAAGGAGGGAAAAGTTGAGAACAAAGTTTAAATTCCTTCCTTTTGGTAGAAAATATGCCAGGGAGCTATCCATGTTGTGTAGTCTGATGTCTCAAGCTTGGGGTGTGTTGGGGGAGATAAGGACACAAGGCCTATGAGCTGCACAGGATGGACTGTTTGTTTTTCTTTGGAAGCACAAAATCTGAGTGATGCAGAAATGGAGCTAGTGACACTTGATATTTGGTAGAAGCGATTGTGACCCCATTTACCAAGGAAATTGCCTTCAGTTCATAGGCAATTCATGTCAACTAAGACATATGAACCCATCAAGTCATGAAATCACTGCCACTCAGAAGTACTCACCCTCCTGCAGCAGCGGCGTGGAGGCACGTTCTTCCAAACGTATCTGGGGTGTCTATTTCAAAGCCTGCAGACAGCACGTGCTCATTACTAAACAAGGACACTATGCTATACTTTTGTCCTAGTTAAACCACAAGAAACACCGCAGAGACAGAAAAATCAGTTAGTAGGAAAACCAGAAGGCAAGCAATTGTAGTCAGAAAGAGGTTGTCATGGAAACGAATGGTAACTGCTCAGACTTGGCAATTTTATAGGAAGCACCATGAAGTCAAGAAGGATTTATTTTTTTTGCATTCAGCCCTCGGTGAGCCACGGCCACATTTTTCAATCCCAGGATAGAAATTTATGAAACCAATTTGAGATAAGTAGGGCAGTGGACAGGCAGACAGACATGTGAGAAACATGGAAGGCAGGGGAACAATCCTAACAGGCAGGACTGGACACTTCCTTAAGTGCGCCCCGATCTTCCCATGGGTCTGAGATGTGGGAAACGCTGTCATGCAGGAATTACTCTTAAGCATGCCAAAAGCAGTGAGACCAGAATCCACCATAGGCCAAGCACTTAGAGAAATACGCCTCTGGGATAGCTAATGAATGAATTCATAAACAATCTTTGCCCTGCAGGCTTCTACCACTTTGGAAAACCCGGGGACTTCTTAATATATGGAGATTGGCAGGAGCAAGGATAAGAAAGATCAGCAAAGCTCCAAAGCAGGCTGGTTCCAGACAGCTCCGCATTAAAAATATAAAAAATATTAAACCTTCTCGGAAGGGGATCTGCCTTGATGATGTTTCAATGCCCATGGAATTGGATGATAACATGATATTTTCTGTGACTGAAACGTTGGAAGAGCAGGCCATTTTCTTTTGTTGAAAAGAACTGTTAAGTCACCAATTTAGGCCTCAAAGATTTTTTTTTTCTTTTTCTGTGATTTAAGATTCCCAAATGTAAGCTCTGGCTATTACCCACATCCAATTCAGAACCACAAAAGAATGGGACAAGACTCTCATTCTAGGTGGCAACACTGGCATCCAAACAGTTTTGACTTTGAGGAGTGCCAGGAGCTGTCTCATGCAAGCGGGTATGGAACCACCTCACTCTGCCAAGGTAGGACAATGGCCATGTGCAGCCAGCCACTGAGACCAGACACCTAAAGCCATTTGGCTCATTGACAGGACACATCAGGCCTGATTGCTGGCACAGATTCACTTACCAGATGATAACAACTTCCTGCAGCAGTCAGAGTGAGCATTTAGGGCAGCTAAATGTAGGGGGAACATGCTATGGATTCCACACCTAAGGAGAACAACAACCATTCACAGTAAAAGATCCCAAAAATAATTACCCCCTCCAAAGTCCTCTGTTGAAAACTCCCACAAGGATCCCTGAAGTAATTTTGTCATTTTTCCATTCAATAAATAATTATACAACCATTTTCTACCTTAAAACAAGATGACCTTGGTTCAAAACCAATTAAAAGCCCATAACCATAGGGATGTGTGTCTATGTATATTTGTACATATGTATTGTAGACATATGTATGTATACACACATATTTGAAAAAACCTGTTTCACATGAAGAGTTAAACATTATTACTCTATTGTTTCTTTCAGCTCAGTTGTTGGAAATCTCATTGGTTCATTCACTCATTCTCTTAATCATTTATCTGTTTGTTGAACAGGTTGTAAGCCTAAGATACTATGCTTACTGCCATAGCTAATAATGCTAAGCAAGATAAGTGGGGAAAGCAACCCATTTTGTTTCTTGATTCAATAAATATTTACTATTGATCTAGTATGTGTCCATGTTTTGTTAAGAGCGAATAGTGGTTGTACTACGAGAAATAAAATGTTGATAAGATTAACTGTTTACCTTTTGTAGGCAAAAGTTCATCTTCCGAATGGCCCATGCTGATATACACCAACCCACACCACTATACCAGTCACAAATGCAGGAGCAATAAACATCCCTGAGCACACAGTTCACAAACCTATCGTGCCTTTCCCTAAAAGCTGGGGCAAAAAGAATCTAGAAAAGGATTTAAGCCTGACACAGGAGCGCCTCCTCAGGACGATCCTGGAAGGGCAGGCAGTCCCTGCCTTTAGTTAATGCTCCTCTGAGCATCCCTCTCCACCTCTCTCTGCACAAAGGCCCAAAACCATACTTGCTTCAGAACCAACAGTTTCATCTGCACCTGTTGTGTATCCATAAACACTTCATGTAGCAACTCATTTTAACCAAATAATACATTTTAGATTTGTAAGTTTTCTGCACAAGCCCTGCAGCATTAACTATGCAGGTGTATTCTCAGACACAAGGCAGTCCATTCTCAGATTTCATGCTTCATAAAGGAACACATATCATGTGAATTTGTTAAGCTTTGGTTGTAAATATTTTATTTTCTATCCCAAGTTATTACTTAGTACGTGTGTGGATGTCTGAAAGTAGACACATTGCCACAGATAATTTAGTCTTCGGTGTTTTGCAAAAGACCACGTGTCATGAATGAGCCTCTCTTTCTCTTCCCATGTTGGCCTCTGATGGTATTTTCTTCTATTTTCTGTTAGTTTTCCTTTCCATATATGGAGATTTCCAGCCCAGTGTATGCAATAGCTGGCATCCATCAAGAGATGTAATTTTCCAGTCTTCCAGGCAACATCATGTGCAGGAGAGCTGCTTGTAATTGCCTCTCCTGTCACTTATCCACCCCCATTACAAGATTCTAAAAGGTAATTGCATCAATGATAATCTGGATGCCCACGGAAAGGAGTCAGAGCATGGGAGGAAAGGTTCTTATTTATGTGTCTATTTATATCATTCCCAATTGGTTTAATAAAACAGTTCTTTTAAAAAAATTATGATATTGTGTAAAACTAACTAAAAGAAACTTGGAAGCTAAATTATTATGTTATTATAATATAATAATTTGATTTGTTTGGGGGAGGTTAAGCAAAAATAAATGATTAATAATATTTCTGGACTTTTGAAAGAGGCTATGAAGAATATATGGAATTTTAAAAATATATAGACTATTTTCTATGACATTTTTAAGTTTCTAAAGAAATGTGTCTGAGTCAAGACTGCATTTCTTATGATGCCTTAAATGAACCTCATTTTTAAATATATACATTCCCATATACATATATACATGTAGAGATACACAACATATTTTATAAAGACAATAATACATATAATGCATATACTCACAAATGATCAATATATTTTATAAAGGGGTACTATATACACATACATGTTTATATACATAATACATATATACATGCGTGTATAGAAACAATATATTTTATGACAAGATATATTTTATATAGAACAGAGCAAACATGAATTGGAGAAATAACAACAGCATCTGTAAGACACTAGATAAAACAGAAAGCAGTAGTGTAACAATTGCATAGTATATTTTATAACCTATTACCAATACTTTTGATCAATCTTTCCACTTTCAGTAACTTATCACAATCTACATTAACTAATTATTTTCTTTGACACTGCTACTTAGAAAGATAAAAGAAAAAAAACTACTCTGGAATTTCCAGCAGAACCTCTGTTACGTTACATCTTATTCTGCACTTAGTAAGGAGTCATTTCAGTGCAGGGTTTGATAGTATCAGTATAGGTGCCATTATTATTGACATTTGAACTTGAATATGAAACTGATTCATAAGTCAAGGAAGAAGAGCAGAATTCAGAATCTCTGAATAATGTAGAAGGATTTTAACATTTGAAAAAAAACATTCTTTATTGTAATAAAACTGCTCATAGAGGAACAATTTTGAAATCTTTAGTAGAAAAATCTGGGTATGGCTGTCATAGTTAGGAAAGAAGCCTTGGTCTTAACTTCAGGCACACATTGAGGAAAACTGGGATTAAAACTGCCAAATCACCCTAAAGTCAACAATGCATAAGTTACAGGAAAGAGGAGACCAATTCCAGTTAAATTGCTGCATTTATTTGGCAAGTCATAAAATTAATGGAAGCCATTTGTATTTAGCTATTTCTAATTTAGCAGTTAGCTGGCAACTCCTACTCAGCTATTCCAAAATAAATGAGGTCTGAAAGATGTTCCTGTGGAGTGCTATCAGAGGTGAAGGGGCTTTTGTACTAGAAGAATATTAGGGTCTTTTTAATTTTCCTCCTGTATCAGGGGACATGTTTGCTCCTTCCTATACATACTGTACTGTAGAACTTCTCTTAACCCTCTGCAGTGAAGAACACTGTGTTTAAGTAGATGGAGTCAGAAGCCTTGAGTACGAGCTTTGCTGTTTCCTAACTACTTAATGATTGGCAAGTATATAATAGCTCCATCATCCGGAACTTAAAGAAAATTGCAGTGTCTACATCACAGGGTAATTAGATGGCCTTGCTGGACTAAAGCACACAAAACATGAGACAAAGACACATGTCTTAACTTAGAATGGAATCATTTTATAATTATTTAACCTGACTTGCTCTCAATTTTTTTTTTAAAGATCAAAACTTAAAAGGAAGGCTGTCACTCCAACCATTATTGCAGGCATTTGTGTATAGCTGATAATGCTAAGACTGGTTCCTGTATTTGTAGCCAACAAATGCCATCAGTGGTTTGAGTAGCCCAAACACTCTAAAATGGCTATCAAAGTTTTTTCTTGAGTGGCCATTGCCCAATCTACAGAGATGCTAGATTCTCAGTGAACATCTTTACACTCCTCCTGAGAGCCAAGCACATGCAGGTCCCCCGGTCTGACACTTCATCTTTCCTGCTGCTTCTTGTAATATTTCTTAAACTTGTCAACACACTCTTGAAGGTCACTGCAAATACCTTTGGGATCTAAAAAGTCTTCCAGAAGAATCTTTTCTTTTTAATAATAATCTAAGAACTAGAACTAAGGCACACTTGGGTTCATCTGAATGACGTTTTTTTCATCCTGTTTATGCCAAACCTCTGAGCTGGCATTGGCACTTCATATTAACTGTATTTGTATAACATAGTTTGATTATAGTTGTCATAGGCCAATGGTAAAGACAAAAAGTTAGCTCTCATAGACATAAGCTGTATCTCAGCCTAGGGAGGGATGAGGACGCTGAAATCTTTGCCTAAACAAAAGATGGCATAATGAGTTAGAATAAGGGGCACGGTACTGGGCACTGAGCCCACTGCCCCACCTTCCTCCTTGCAATACACACTGAACCCTCAAGGCTCAGCAGCTCAGCTGCCACAGTCTCACAGAGATGGTGGTTTGTCATTACACAGCCTGAGGCACTACCGCACACGTTATCAGACTGGCGATGGACCATATGTTGGTATACTGGATCTCCAGACCCAAATGGCCAAGGACAGGCTCTCAGTTTCTGCTCCTCACTGTCTCTGTGAGCTTGAATGGTGGTGCTAACCACAGAGCACTCTATGGAAATTCTGTGATAGTTACATGTAACCTTTAGAGTGGTGCCTCGCCTAGGTAAGCACTCATGGTCGTTTGCTACTATACTGCTGTTAAGTAAAGCACTTTACACGAATGTTCTTGTCTATGTGCATATGTTTTACAGTTTTTAAAACGTTCACTGATATGGTAACGTCAAAAATCCAAGAAGATGTAGCTGGGCTAATGCTTATTATTCAACTAATAATAATGAAAATAAGTTTATACTGAGGATCTGAAATTCTCTCACCACCATGACCTAATTAAGAGAAGCTCATCTCAGTCTTAATTGACTCCAGCTTCTTCCCAGAAGCCAGTCCTGGCCTTACAAGATGGGATTCTATGTCTGATGCGTGTTCTTATATCCCAGTGGCAGTGTTAATTGCTCTAGTTACATACTTAGCTTGTAGGATAGTCATTGTTAATGTAATCTGTCCTCAAATAGATTATATGTTTCTTGAGAGCAGGAGCCTATATAACCCCAGAGCTGGCACAGTGGGTTTCAAGAGGCATGCAACAATGGAGTGCCACAGTCGGTTATCTAAGTAACTGCGGGAACTGTAATTCCGCATTGATGGCTGCAGAAAGAACTAAGGGCATAATCAGTGAGATGGAGGGCTTGGCTAAAAGTAGATTCCCTTTTATCTTGAGAGACACACACAGCCAACACTGTTAGCCAGCGCTCCCTTCCTCTGCAGGTCCTCAGCCTCATCCTTAGCCTACGGCCTCATCTTTTTTACCCAGGATACTTGGGAGAGGCTGCCAAGTGTTTGCAGTCTGGATGGCTTCCAGTCTGTCTGGATGGCTATCAGAGGATCTTTCTTACTCACAAATGGGACAGTTAGACACAGCCCATCCTACACCCATTTATAATTCCTTAACAGCTTCCGAATGCCTCCAGATAGAATCCAATTCCTTGGCAGGACATATGAGATCCTTCTAGATTCTTCTTCCTCCATTCCTCCCTCATTTCTTCCAACCCCTTCACACATGTCAGGTCACCCAGCCCTAGGGCTTTCTTCACTATGGTAATATGCTTGTGTCCTTGTAGAGGGGAGCTACCTTCCATGAAAGGTCTTTGTTTATGACTTGCTTCCAGCCCTCAACTCTGTTGAACCTTCTATCCAATTTTCCTCTGCTGCACTGTCAGGTCTTCTGGAAGTGCTGAAGAATGAAATTCCCCAACTCTTTGAAAAGCCAGCTGCCAAGCTCCACAGTAACAAACATAAGACTACAACCATTTGCTCCTATGTGACCTCCACCATC
Source organism: Mus caroli (assembly GCF_978045245.1). NCBI lineage: Eukaryota > Metazoa > Chordata > Mammalia > Rodentia > Muridae > Mus > Mus caroli. The sequence goes on from NW_028227256.1 coordinate 51,642,560, forward strand.
ACCAGGCCAGCACCCAGGAGGTCAGGGGAATCTAGTTCAACATAACAATTAATGAAGGTGAGCCACTGGAACTACAAAGCTATGTGCTCCTTAAAATTCACTCCAAAACATCTGACCCTTGGTGAATTCGATAAAGAACACACCAGGGCTACCATGAACCATCTTAATTTTGATTTATTCTTTGGCAAGATGTTCAGTTATATTACACACATTTGACAAATACAGAATTCCTAATATATGTTTTCCCTCCTAAAAATTCAGTTACGGTTACCCACAGCCTCTCTGTTCAAGACTAACCTCTGCATTTAAGCATTTAAGGTACTCTTGAATTTGTCTCTATTACATATTATTAGGTAATTAAATAATAATTAACATTTATTGATAGCTTACTGTGTATTAGGTACTGTTCAGAGAGCTTTTCAAAAATATTATCATTTTAATAAACTTTCCTGGTGTATTTAAATAGCTTCTACTCATTCAGATCTTACCAGAGAGCTTTCCTGGTAATTAAGTCATTTAATCTTACTAACAAACCCATAGATAGGCACCATTATTACTTCTATTTTTCAAAGCACAGAGAGATTGAGCAACAGGCTCAAAATCACACAGTTCCAAGGTGAAGCAAGTAGAAATGGAGCCCAGACTAACCTGGGTTTCCAAGCTCCATACAGTGCCACTGGGTGGACTGTGGCTCCCAGGAGTATCTTTGGTCAATGGAGGAGTCACAGCCCCCACAGAGGTATGCCCACCTATCTCTGCTGCTCTCCTCCTCCAGTGGGCTACTGCCATCCTCTGCTCTGCTCGATTCTCCTCCAGCCCCTTTGCACACTCCTCACACATAGCCACACCCCCACTCAACCTAAGCCCCAGATCTGCCCAAGTCTCATCTCTTTGAAGCCTTTTCAAAAACCTCTACCACCACCATTGAGTTTTCCCTTTCTTGTCAACTTTGACAACATAGACACCAAGCATTTTGCCACAGAAGGCCTGTTTTCCTTTAGAATTCTGATTTACTGTCTTTGGTGGGTCTTTGTCATAAGTGAGACTTGAGACCAACAAAACTATGAGCTCTTTGAAGATTCAGGCATGTAACTGCTCATGAATCTCCCTAAGAACTCAGCCTCATACCCAGAGATACGCTTTTGCCATTTGTGTGGAATTAAGTGCGAAACAAAGTCACACCGCCACATTTCTCCATGTGGCAGATGGACTCGACTGTATGCTATAACTGTTTTTAAAACTGAGCAAAAACTCTGGATAAATTTGAATTTGCCTGGTTATCTTTTTATCTCTTTGACAGTGGATGCTGAAACAAACAAACAAACAAACAAACAAAAATACTAGAAAGCAAAACTAATAAAAGTAGTCCAATGTTTCTGGCAGAATAGACCTGGTTTCGATGCAGCTGAAACCAGCTGGTGCCTCCTGGGCTCTGTCATTAAACTGCCTTCCTTGATTTCAGATGTAATCTGTGCTTAGCATAATGGCACAGGTCCACCTTACCCTGGATAAATGGGTGCCCTGCACTGTGCAACAGCCTCCCTTGCCAGAGCTCACTCCCACACGTGGCAGTTAGGCCACTGCATTTTCCCAGTGACCTACTTGGCTGTGTCGGCTCCGCTAGTGATTAGGGTGTTAATCAGGAGCTCGTGACCATGTCTCGCAGCCACATGGAGAGGTGTGTTGCCATCCTTGTCCACACAGTCGATCTCACCTCCTAGAAGAGATGTTTATTAATACAGCATCAGGCAAGGCTTCAGGTTGATTTGGGTACCACATCCTGCCAGCCAACCATTGGGAACACCAACTATTGATTTCCTGTCTACCCCAGTGTGCATCCCTGCTCTATAGTATAAAAATGACAGTTACGGAGATGTCTCACTTTCCAAAACTGTAGCAGTGCCATGTCTGCAGAAAGAGAAGTCTATTAGAAATGCAGAAAATTTTATTTTGTCTCAAGAACCTAAAACTTTCTGGCTCTAACTGAACAATACAATCAAATTCCTTAAAATACAACCAGAGAGACTTATGGAAATTACCTCACACAAGCCAAATAAGACAGAGCACCCAGGGAAAGATTTGTGTAGTGCGGTGACCCAACTTAAAATGTGGATGAGAAAAGGCATGAAGTAAATGCCAAAGATGCCAGTATTTATTATAAATATCACTGTAGTGACCTGCAACCCTTTCTTTCATATAACATTTTCGTTTTCCTGTTTTATTTTGCATTGTTTTCTCCAACTTTTTATTTCATACTTCCCTTTCTGTCTGTATGGACACAACAGGTCTAGTTGGTTATCAGAAGAAGGGTTCAGAATAGATTAGAGATTGTGGCATCCCCCTGTATACGTTTCCCTTAAGAGCAAACTATTCTCAAGCACAAATGTATGTCCTTCTCCTACTGAAGAAAATGAACATTGCTGTAATTTTGTGCAACTCTGGGGACTCTGACAGCATCTCTTTCATACCTCACTCTGCATTTTGTTTATTTAAGATCCCTCACACCATTAATGTCTTTAGAAATGAATGAAGCCACGCTTTGTAGGGTATCCTAAATCTACGTCTTGCCTGATGGTTTCCTCTTTAGAATCCCACTAAACATGCTGGCCAGGATACTCTAGGACAGATGGGGTTTTTCCATGGCACTTCCCCATTACGTGCTGGCTGTGTCATTCTGATCCTGGGGGTGTGATACAGTATTATACGCAACAGGCACAGGGCTTCAGGGTGGAAAGATGAAGCTACTGACGGTGGCTCTGTAACACTTGCAATCCCAGCACCAGCAAGTGCCCTTAATGGTACTGAACTATGAATTCTTTTTAAATCCACTTATGTATAATTTTACATGCATTGGTATTTTACCGGCATGTGTGTAAGTGAGGGTATTGGACCACCTGGAACTGGAGTTACAGATAGTGGTGAGCTGCCATGTGGGGGTGCTTGGAATTGAACCTGGTCCTCTGGAAGAGCAGACAGTGGTTTTAACCACTGAGTCATCTCTTCAGTCCCAAACTATTAATTCTTTAGAAATAGCTACAATGGGGATGTTTCTGTTTTATATATTCTACTTCCATTTACAAAAAGAAAACCATTTGAGTACTTAAGATGTTACCTGCCAACACACCCTATAGGCTGTGTGAATATAAATTTAATATGCTATTTTTAAACAAAACTTTTCCACAACGATTTCCCTCATACAGGTAGTACTCCATGCAAAAGCTATCTGACTACTGTGTATCTGCACTAGTGCCTTGATATATAGTTGGTACATTTGATTCTGCTTTAAATTTTTAACTAGATTCAATTTAATGTGTTTTATTCGCATTAAAATATTTATGCTTCACAAATCAAAATTATGTATTTTTTAAAGCCTCACGCTTAGGAGATATCTCAGATGGCATAGTGGTTGCTATGCAAGCGTGAGGACCTAAATTGGTTCCCAGAGCCTGTGTAAAAAGCGGGCACTGTGGCATGCACTTGCAATCCCAGCACTTGTGAGGCAGAGATAGGGCTCACTGGCCAGCAACTAATTAGCAAGCTCCAACTCCAAGTGAGAGACCCTGCCTCAAAAACTCAAGGTACATGGCTTCTAAGGACGGACACTCATGGGTGACCTGTGTCAGTGTGTATGAGTGTGCTTGTGCTTGCGATGTGTGCATGCCTGTGTGCTTGTGTCTGTGGTTGTGTGTGTATACACATACACACACACACACACACACACACACACACACACACACACACTCCCCTTCCTATTCCCCCATTTCATCCTCACAGTTTTCCTATGGTAACCATTTTCATTAGTTTTTAGCATATGCTTCCTGCGTTTCTCTGACAGTGTCTTTGCTAACTATACACTGGAACTCTAGTTGAGTGGTCACTTCTTAAGGACAGCCTTAATATTATGCAATTGTGTTGTTCCTCCTGCCTGGATGAACTAGCTTAGCAGACTCATATCCTATGGATTGAGTTGTAAGCAACATTTTGCTATTACCAGGAACACTGAAGTGAAGACTCTCATGTGTATGTATACTATTTGCATTTGTTAAGAAAATGGATGTGTGTTCTTGTTGGGTTCTGCCAACTCTCCCTCTGTAGGTGCTGTGTAACTTGCACGCTAACCAGCACTGAATGAGTCTGCCTCTTCTCCACAGACTCAAGCTTTTGAATACCTGCCATCTGATGGCTGAGAACCAGCATCCCAGTGGGATTTCATTTGCATTTATCTTATTATGAAGGAAGTGGAGCATCATCTTCTGTTTCAAGGGACATTTGTTTATCTTATCTGAAGGCATTTTTCATGGCTTTTGTCCATTGTTCTAAATTTGTGTGTCTGGGTGTGGGCTTTTATTCGTTTATTTTCAAAGGATCTAAAGACTTTTAGTGGTGGTGGTGGGGTCTATACATTTACCAGTAATACATGATATTCTTGTCTAGTCTTCCTTTGTCTTCACCTTTGTTTATGGTGTTTTCATTCAGTTAAAAGATAATAAACATTTTTCCTCTATTGCATTTGTGTTTCAAGTAGAAAGGCTTTCTGCACAGTCTGGTAGTGAGGAAATTAACCCATTGTTTACTGCACTGGAAGCACCTGCTAACTTGACATGGCTGACCCATTTGAAGTTTATTTTAGTGTCTGGGATGTAAGTTGTCTGACTAAATAAATGTTCCCTGTGGCCTCCCTTCCCCCAGCCTGGAACCTGCTTGCTCAAGGGTGGAGCTACCTGCTCATTCGTCCTGCCACGCCTACTGCTGGACCCTGCCTTTGCTGCTTGGAAGAGGCACACACGTGTTCGTCCTGCTACTGGACCCTGAGTTACTTGGCGGGAAATCGGGTTCCCTCCCCCTTCCTTTATAACTGAGTGTCTGGAAATAGTAAAATTGAGCTTTGATCAGGATCTTGTCTTAGCTCCGTTCTTTCTTCCGCCCCGTCTAGATTCCTCTCTTTTCAGCTCGAACTGCCATTCTCAGTTGAACCGTTCGTGTTGTGGACTGCGGGCAGGCCGCAACAGTTCCCCAAAGGCCCGAAAGTTCATAAGGACAGAAAGTAGGTTAGTGGTTGCCAGGGTCTGGGCAGGGAGACTGGAGTATGAATGCTAATAAGAATGAGGTTCAATCCAGGAATGATAAGAATGTTCTAGAGTTACATGTGATGGTAGTTGTGTAACCTTGAGAAAACACTCAAATCTACTGAATTGGATATGACTTAGATCTCAACTTAAAAAATAAAGCCTAACAGACATGGTTGCTCAGGCCTAGAATCTTAGGACTCGGGAAGTTATGGCAGATGGATGGTGAGTTCAAGGCTATCCTGGGCTAAATAGTGAGTTTTAGCCTGGTCTCAGCTACATAGCAAGACCTCATTTCACGAGAGAGAGAGAGAGAGAGAGAGAGAGAGAGAGAGAGAGAGAGAGAGAGAGAATAAGAATTTTGAGACCATAAGACAGATACAGGAGATGAAAGGGTGAAACCAAGTAGAGAGGGCTGACTGCAGGGAGGATGAACCACAATGGGTGCTCATGTTCACATAAACAAACATACTCATTAACTGCACTTAAAAATACAAATATCCAATATTAGAGCAGTGAAGAGTCATTCTAAGATTAGCTTTTGGTTATCCTATTCAGAAATAAATCTCTGTATCATTATGGAAATCTGTACATTATTGAGCTATTGGACCATGTTCATAGATAACAGGTATAGAGTATATCTCAGTAAAGGACTATGCTTGACCAAATAGTTACCTCACTCACCAGTACTGTAAAAATGAAAACCAAAAATCACCAGTCAACCAAGTCCCACCACCTTTGACCTTATTTTCATGATTAATTATAACAATATATTAATATATTCATTTTTCACAAGATACACTAATATTAGTATATCTAGTACACACACCTAGACACATGCACACTGTATTTGCCAAAATAAGAAATGAAAATATATGAATGAATGACTTTGATCAAGTTATAAAGATATATTTTGTTCTAAACAATGGATTATTGATAAAAATAATCAAAGAAAAGACAAAAAAGATAAAAGAAATTATTCATAAATGTACTGATTATAAGACAGTACTGGTGTTCTGGAATCTTTTCTTTCATTTTTTGTAAGTGTGTGCATGTTCATGTCTGTGCATCTGCACATAACTGTGTGCATGTGTGTGTGCATTTATGCATGTGCATATTCATGTGTGTGCATGTGTGATGGTTTGTATATCCTTGGACCAGGGAGTGGCACCATCTGAAGGTGTGGCCTTGTTGCAATAGGTGTGACCTGGTTGGAATGGGTGTGTCACTGTGGGTGTGGGTATAAGATCCTCACCCTAGTTGCCTGGAAGTCAGTCTTCCACTAGCAGCCTTTGGATGAAGACATAGAACTCTCGGCTCCTCCTGCACCATGCCTGCCTGGATACTGCCATGCTCCCACCTTGCTGATAATGGACTGAACCTCTGAACCCGTAAGCCAGCCCCAATTAAATGTTGTTTTTTATAAGACTTACCTTGGTCATGGTGTCTGTTCACAGCAGTAAAACCCTAACTAAGACAGAAGTTGGTACCAGGAGTGGGGTATTGCTGTGATAGGCCTGACCATGCTTTTATTTGACAGAATGTGGATTTTGGGAGTTTGTATTTGGAAAGCAATGGAATGCTTTAAATGTGGCTTAATGGGTCATCCAAGTAGGAATATGTAAGACTTAGTTGCTGGGAGTAATTTGAACTGTGTTGACCTTGCCCAAGTGATTTCAAAGGAGAAGAATTTCAGAATGTGGCATAAAGACTGGTTTTGTGGTATTTTGGTGAAGAACGTGGCTATTTTTTGCCCTTGTCTGAAAAGTTTGCCTGAGACTAAGGTGAAGAGACTTGGATTAATTGCATTGACAAAAGAAGTTTCAAAAAAGCCCAGCAGAGACTTTGTTCTCTGGTTAAGTCTTATGAAGAGAAGTTTGAATAAGCATAGTAAGCTTAGAAAGGAAAAATATAAAATATATGGTTTGAGTATTAAAGGGGTACCAGGAAGTGAAATGGAACAAATTCCTGTGTTCTAGGAGATAACAGATTAAGGGAGTGGGACCTTGGGGGAAGATCCTACCCAGCTAAATTAAATCCAGGCATGGTGGTACACACCTTTAATCTCAGGAGACAGGCATGCTGATCTCTGCATTCAAGGTCAATCTACAGAGCAAGAACCAGGATAGCCAAGCTTAGGCAGTGAAAGATTTAGAAAACATAAAGCTAGTGATAATGTAATAGTACAAGGCAATCATGTTCTAGTTCCTGTAAGCAGCAGAACTCGGCAGCTTCAGCCATGTGGCTCTGGCTCTAGAGTTAAGAATGGAAGGAACTACTGGGAAAATTGATGCTGGTTAGCTGGAGCTAAGGAATTAGCAGTGATTAAGAAGAGACAAGCATCACTGAGGTGAAATCTTCTGGAAATTGTTTTCTGGGAGCACAAAGAAGCTGTGTTCCAGACATACCCAAGGTTGTGCCTCATGCTGCAGCTGGACTTGGTAATGTGTAAGAGTCACTCAGGTGGTGCTGCTCGTGAAGGAATGAAGGGATAATGGAGAGAAGCTGAGGCTTAGCACTGTGAGAGTCCAAGGAAGGTCATTGGAGAAGGTGAAGCCTCAGCTGTAGTTGATGGCCCAGGACTAAAGGGGTCATGCAAAGGATTTGAGGCTTGGCACCCTGAAGAGAGTCTATGAGAGGCTATTGGTGAAGCCTAGTTGGAGTGGAACACCCCAGTGTATTGGAGATGTCAGTATCATGGAGTGATCACCAAGAACTGCAGCTGTAGTGGAGTGGATCAACCTGAACTTAAAGTGCTACAGAGGGCAGAGCTGGAAAAGTGATGCCAGCCCTTAGGAGGAGTCCAAAAGATCAAGTGGAATCCCAGACACTGAAAAAAGAAGCTGTAACATTGAAATTTCCTTGGAGACTCAAAGATGTTAAAGATGCCAGAGCCATGGGACACATGCTGAGGAAAGCCACTAACAGGGAGTGGAACCAGCCCAGGAGAAAGCAGTTTGTTGCAGTCAACAAAGATGAAAAAGGAGTGGAGATCTGAAGACCGCTTTGACACCAGCCATGGAGATGCAGAGTTTGGAGTTTGCCCAGCTGGTTTCCTGCCTTGCTTTGGAGATTACAGTTAATTAAGTTGGATGAATCTTAGAAGAGACCTTGAACTTTGGACTTTTAACATTGTTGTGACTGCTATAGACTATGAAAACTTTGAAAGTTGGACTAAATGCATTTTGCATTATGCTATGTTTAAGTGTGGCCCCCATAGACTCATGTTTTTGAACAAGTCTATGAGGACCAGGGAGTGGAATGTGATGGTTTGTATATCCTTGGACCAGGGAGTGGCACCATCTGAAGGTGTGGCCTTGTTGCAATAGGTGTGACCTGGTTGGAATGGGTGTGTCACTGTGGGTGTGGGTATAAGATCCTCACCCTAGTTGCCTGGAAGTCAGTCTTCCACTAGCAGCCTTTGGATGAAGACATAGAACTCTCGGCTCCTCCTGCACCATGCCTGCCTGGATACTGCCATGCTCCCACCTTGCTGATAATGGACTGAACCTCTGAACCCGTAAGCCAGCCCCAATTAAATGTTGTTTTTTATAAGACTTACCTTGGTCATGGTGTCTGTTCACAGCAGTAAAACCCTAACTAAGACAGCATGTGTGGATTATATGTTGAATTTTCCATGGTTGAACTCATATAGTGCAGAAATATTTGTGTCTTGCATTCTCCCTTAATGCTGCATTAAAATATTTCTATGTGTTGTTTTTTCACTAATATAACTATGAACAGCAATATAATATCTATAATTTGGAGCATTTACTTAACAAGTCCCCAGTCACTAGACATTAGAGGCTCTTTCCAGGTTTCAGAAGGATAAAGGTCTTTCTGAAGACTCTTCACCCTGCAGCTCGCTTCCTCCAGCAGCACTGTTAGCCACAGAACTGCTGGATCCAAGGTCTGCACCTTCTAAAGGCTCTGGATAAGCAGGAGACAAACAGCTTCTGAGAAAGGCGGTGCCGGTTTACCTCCCTGTGAAGTGTTCTCAAGCATTACCTCAGAGTCTTCCTGGCCAGGCTCCAGTGTCTTGTGATAAAAATATTACCCCCGCCCCCCAACATCTGCACATCTCTTCATTCCTACTTCGGTTCATCTCACCAAGGTTGTTTTTTCAGGAAGTAATTTTTTTTTTACTGGATAAGTATATTTTTAAAATATGACAGTTGATAATCTTTGCAATAAAATAAAATACTAAAAAGTGTGTGGCTCTTTATGGAAGAGGCAAAAGCAACAAAAACTGTGCTTATCACAGAAAGATCCGACTTCCCCCGTCTAAGAGACTTGTGTGTCTAAGTCTTTACTCGAAGAATCAATTTGCTGCTGACAGGTTTGTGCATATGTGGCTGACAACTTAACACTGCTTACAGAAGGTAACTCCTCTTGCCTTTGACCATGGCAGAGAACTATCAAAGGCTGCCTGAGTCTAACACTGCTCTCTAACTCAAATCTGTGTCTCTCTGCTGTGGCATTCATTTTTAGAATGAATTATTCAAACAAACACACTATGATCATTCTTGTAAGCATAATAATTATGTATCTCTCTATAGTATGTATATATACTTTGAAAACTTTTACCAAATTGCCAATATAAATTCTGATTAGGGTGATCTTTCAATGATTTCATTTTGGTTTGCAGTAAATGTAATTATTTTGTAATAACAAAAATGATAGAGTTAATTTAATTATTGTGATCATCTAGGGACTAGAGAGCGATCTGACTGTGGCCTGATTTTAGAGGCTTCCATTTAAATCATTTTATGACCTGATAGTATTTAGGGCAGCCATTTGGCTCCTGTTGTTACCCAGCACAGTTCTGGGTGTAGATATCTATCTAAGGACCTGAGCTGTGATCTCTCCAAAAAGCTCAGCCATGAACCCGAGCTAGGGAGATGAGGAAGGAGATGCTCAGACTTTAGAGAAGCCTTAGTTCTGGACACCACTACACAGCCCCACACGCTTCCAAGCCAAGAGCCACCAACGGTTTCTCAAGACCAGCTCGCATCTAGGTTTACCACTCTCAAATATGCCAAAAATTGAGAAGAGAAAGAAGATGGTGCAAGTATCAACAGGGAAGGAAACCACTGTCGCCCAAGTCTGAAAGATTTCCATTGATGCTGTCATTTTATAAATCTGTTTAAAGGATAGTTAGCATATGTATATGCTTTTGCTGTCATTTCAAATATATTTCAGGGGAGCATCATAACAATAGAAAAGTAAGAGAGATTTTGCATTTGTATCTGAAAATGTGTTTCTATTAAAATAAATCCTCTGGATGGCTGAGCTTTTAGTTTATCAGCACTCAACAGACATTTCTATTTCCACTTGAAAATCTTTAAGCCTTTCTCGGAGTATACATTAAATTATACATTAAATGTCTTTTTATCCTTCGTCTGAAGGTTACAAGTTAAACACAGCAAACTGATCATTAATAATCAGTGAGTAAAATAAGCTTTCACCACATTAAAGGTGTGCACAGCGTGTTCAAAAGGGACTATCCGCATTCATTTGAAATTAGCTTTTCATTGCACAAGCAAGAATGGTCATCTTAAGTTGCTTCAGAAGGACTGTGAGCCAAAAGGTCAAAAATCTCATATTGAGTCATCATAGGCTAGTACTTCCAGAAGCGTTAAAAATAAAGAGAGCCTGTACCAGAAGAGTCTAAGGCAACCTCATTTATGAACCGTGTAACTCCCTGGACAGCCTCTGAGGCAGCTGCCTCATGCCAATAGCTGGACCAAATGCCTCTGATTCCATACAGTGTCCTCTTTAAGAGTTCCCATCCCTCTCTTGCTGTGACAGAGTGGCCTGCAACAAGAAACAATGTGATTTGAGCCCAAGTACATTTTGTTTTTTAAGTAGCAAAGGAAAAGTCATGGCTTTTGTACTTGTTTGTGTGAGTGATTGCCTTCCCAAAGTTGAGTGATGCTGGAGGAGTCAGGTTTTCATGCAGACGTAATAACGCTGGCTGGGATCAGAAAGAGGAGACTTCTCTACAGAGGCAGAACATCTAAGCAATCTAAGAACAAACAAACATGCAAAGGACATTCCCCAGTGTGCAGATAACTGTGTCCCCTCGTGATAGAGCCTCTCAGGTCTGACACAGAGCAGTTTATGTGAGTGATGACAAACTCTGGAGATGGACACCAGGCCTGGGAATGAGCCTCTGGGAAAGCAGGGTCTTAGCCAGAGCAGGATTTTTTTTTTTCAGAAGGAACAAAATAAACAGGAAGAAAGAAAAGAACTTCCTCTGCTCCCTAGGAACATTTTTCAAATGCCCAGAAAGGTCAAATGGAAGAACTGACAGTTCTCATGGATGTAATAAAAGCTGAAAGAAAAAACCCACAAGGTTGTCCATCTACGGGGGCAACTCTCTCAAATGCAGGCAACTCTTACACTGGATCAAATTCAAGTTTAAGAGAAAATCTTCAACTATCACTGTCCTTCCGGGGGGATATATATGCATACAGATAGTGGCGGAGGAGCGGCTCTCTAATGCTGGACTGTGTTCCAACTCCTGACCCCACATGCTGCTCAGAAAACCCACCACCTCTGACTGCCTCACTGTGAAGTTGATGATAGCACCCCCTTCCTCCTGGGATTGTGAGGAGGAAATAGATGGGATATATGGCAAAGAGCCTGGCACAGCATGAACATTTAACCAACATTAGCTTTATCATTACATGTGCCAACCTCTGTATTACAGCCACCGTATGTCATCAGTTCAGGCCTGAGGATCCTAGCCCAGAGACCAGCCAATCAATGGTGGGATAAACTTTAAGACTCTCAGCTCTTGTTCTAACCTTAAAGTACAGCAAACTCCAAGTCTGACTGATGGAGAAGTCAAGGCAGCCCCCAAGAGTGATATAAGCACATTAGGATGGGAGAGGGAGGCTGGGCCAAACTCTGAACTGGAGGAGATGCAGGTGTGGTCTGGCAGATGGATACACTAGTTAAAAAGGCAGTCCATATATTTGTTTTTTAAAGTGTTCTTGGGGCTAAAGACCTGGCTCAGTAGCTAAGAACACCACTGTTCTTGCAGAAGACAGAGTTTATTTCCTAGCAATCTCTATGTCTGCACACAACAGCCTGTCACTCCAATCCCAAGAAATCTGACACCCTCTTATGGTCTTGGCAAACATGGTTGTAATGTATTCTGCACTACTGTGGCTTTTTTGCTTCCAGAGGAGCATCGTCGGTGCCTGCTTCTCTATATAGATGCACATGTTGTTTGTTTGTTTGTTTGTTTTTGGTGCCTAAGTTAAACTCAGTGCCACTAGCTTTCCCTGTTACCCAAAATTCTTATGTTTCCAAAACAGAGAAATTCAAGAAGAGTCACTCACATTAGAATTTAAAGTTTGAGTCTGCTAAACACAGTTTAGGCATTACCAAATTGACTAGGAATGTCCTCTTAAATGCATGATGCAAATCTGTGTTTTGCTGGGTTTGCTTTCAAGTTGTCTCTTCAGCTTGCTCAGATCATATAAGCTGTGCTGTCAGAGTTAACCCATTCACAGATGTCAACCATGGCCCTCGGGGTGACATAAGCTATGACATGGAATGAGACTACAGGGACTTTGGTCTCCAAGATAGCCTGGTGATGTTCAAGAACACTTGGGTTGAGAGCCTGGAAAATTACTGTTTCATGGCTTCTCTCTCTCTCTCTCTCTCTCTCTCTCTCTCTCTCTCTCTCTCTCTCTCTCTCTCTCTCTCTTGCCTGGGATTTCATCACAGACTTACCTGCTTAAACCTTGAGTCACCCACCCTACTTTTTTATACTTTTGTCTGAGTAGTTTAATGAACTCAAACTTGGAGAACATTACTGGGTCAACAATCTAAAATAACCCAGGTCAGCTGATTGAAAATGCAAGCAATGAATGCTTAGCATCATTAAAAGTGAAACACCTCAGAATCTAAAACCTGTCCATATACAATCACCAAACCCAGACACTATTGTGGATGCCAACAAGAGCTTGCTGACAGAAGCCTGATATAGCTGTCTCCAGAGAGGCTCTGCCAGTGCCTCACAAATACAGAAGTGGATGCTCACAGCCATCCATTGGACAGAGCACAGATCCCCAATAAAGGAGCTAGAGAAAGTACCCAAAGAGCTTAAGGGGTTTACAGCCCCATAGAGGAACAACAATATGAACTAACCAGTACCCCCAGAGCTCCCTGGGAGTAAACCACCAATCAAAGAAAACACATGGAGGGACTAGAGGCTCTAGCTGCATATGTAGCAGAGGATGGCCTAGTCGGTCATCAATTGGAGGAGAAGCTCTTGGTCCTGTGAAGGTTCTATGCACCAGTGTAGGAGAATGCCAAGGCCACGAAGTAGAAGTGGGTGGGTTGGTGAGCAGGTGGACGGGGGAGGACATAGGGGGAGGGCATTTTCAGAGGGGAAACTAGGAATAGGGATAACATTTGAAATGTAAATAAATATCTAATTAAAAAAAAACAAACCTGTCCATCTCTCCCAAGAGCCAAGCGTGCGTTTTCACCTGTCTGGGGATTGACTACATCATTCTATCTTCTCCCCACTAGTGGGGGAAACTGAGGATATGGCTACAGTGAGCATCCAGCAGCCTGCAAAGCCTCATGGAAACCCATGCTTACTAAAGCCCAAACACAGCATCGATTTTTATGCAGCTGCTTAAAACCAATCCAATCAGTCTGAAAAACTGTTCAAAACTTGAAGCACCACCAAGGCAAGCCTCTTACCATTCTGGATGAGGGTTTGTGACCGCGTGAACCGTCCATGGACTGCTGTCATGTGCAGAGGACTTTTGCCATCCTTACTCTGCAAAGTGAGAAAGGAGAAAGGAAGTTGTGAGCCATATCATAGAGCTGAATCATCACCGTGAAAGCGCTCACGACGCCCTGAGAACATCAATTTCAGTTTTGTTCAACAAAGAAGAGATTAAATTTGAAATAATAAGAGTCTAAGAGGTAACAGGACAACTGTTTCCCAGATCCGTGAGAGGGCTGATTCGCTCAGGGCTCACAGCAGCTACTGCTGATTCCACAAATCCACCCAGTAGCATTCAACACGTATGCAGCAGGCCGTGGGGTTATTGATCACTGATGGCTGCTAATAGAAGAGCAGTCTGTTGAATTTAGGGCTGTGGACCCTAGTAGGCTGAACCTGCTCCAGTGAATGATCCCACATCCATGCATATATGGTGGGGATATTTGATCAAAATACACTGTATACATGTGTGAAATTCTCAAAAAATAAAAATATTATATAAAAGATGCAACATACAAGACTTCTTCAGTTACTGTATAACATCATAACATTAACATGTGATTATTACTATTTGTGTGTGTGTGTGTGTGTGTGTGCGTGCACACATGTGCAATGGTGGGAAGCAGGGGGACAGGGATCGTGTACATGTGGAAGCCAGAAGAAAGCTTTGCAGAGTCCTTTCTCCCCTTCCAGTTCTCTGAGGGCTCCAGGGATCAAACTCAGGCCACAGGCTCACCTTTACCTGCTGAATGAACTATCTCACCAGCCGCCTCTTCTTTAATATATACATATATATATATATATATATATATATATATATATATCAGCACATCTTTAAAAATCTTAGAGAAGTGATCATCCAGAATGTTCTCTTCTCCCTTGTTATCAAATTGACAAAGGACATTTCCTGAGGTGTTTGTCTCAGTGTCTAGAAAGGTAAGCAATTGTGAACTTGCATGGGCCTGTTTGACCTACTGCTGGCTAAATTGATGCCACTCTCAAGGGGAAACCCTAACCATTCCCTGCATTTTATTGGTAGTTAGTAAATGTGGGCTGAATTTACTTAGGTCTTACTCATGACAGAGAAATTGGGAAATTTCCTTAAACAGACTAAGACAAAACATAGACAATGTACAGAACTTACCTACTGACCGCTAGACCAGACTCCCACAGTTAATTAAGAGATGAAAGTGCATCTGAAAGAACCTGTCTGATTCTGGAACAAAAGAATGTCCAGAGGAGCAGGTGTACAGACATTCCCTCAACTATAACAGCTCCTCTATATGGCATTCCTGAGCTTAGGATTGTGTGGAGCTGTTCATATTCAGTAGAAACTGTGCCATGGCGCTTCAAAGTAGCTCATTTTCTGGGAGTCAATATGCAGTATGAAACCCCGGAGGTATGGTGGGAGGACAGCAGCGTGCAGGTGAGCGGCATGCAGGTGAGCAGAATGCAGGTGAGCAGCAGAGTGCAGGTAAGCAGCAGCAAGTAGGTGTACAGAATGCAGGTGAGAGGCGCTCAGGTGAGCAGAATGCAGGTGAGCGGCAGCTTGCAGGTGAACGGAGTGCAGGTGAGCAGCATGCAGGTGAACAGAATGCAGGTGAACAGAATGCAGGTGAGCAGAATGCAGGTGAGCAGAATGCAGGTGAACAGAATGCAGGTGAGCAGAATGCAGGTGAGCAGAATGCAGGTGAGCGGCAGCTTGCAGGTGAACGGAGTGCAGGTGAGCAGCATGCAGGTGAGCGGCATGCAGGTGAGAGGCATGCAGGTGAACAGAATGCAGGTGAGCAGCATGCAGGTGAGTGGCATGCAGGTGAGAGGCATGCAGGTGAACAGAATGCAGGTGAGCAGAATGCAGGTGAGCGGAGTGCAGGTGAGCGGCGTGCAGGTGAGCAGCAGTGTGCAGGTGAGCAGCAGCGTGCAGGTGAGGAGCAGACATGCTGCAGTGTCCTGCTGCCTAGTGATGCTCAGTGTGGGGAGAAAACTTGTTAAAGGCATTTTAAACTTCTGATAGGTTTAAACTTATGATGAAAAGTTCCTGTATCTTCATTTAAGCGTTGCTTTTTAACTTTATTACATTTTACTTAATGTTTGTAATGTATATGTGTGTGGATGCATATGTCACCATGTACATATGGAAGTCAGAGTGTAACTTGAGCAAGCCAGTTCTTATCTTCTATCGTGTGGTATCCAAAGTTCTAACTCAGGTCAACAAGCTTAGTGGCGGGAGCCTTTCTTCACTTGTTGAGCCAGCTTACTGGCCCTCAGGAATTGTTTTAAATGGTTGTTACTGTTATTTCCTAAATATCTGTAGAAAAACTTTTTTCAAGTTCAGGTTAAAATAGTAAAGTGACACATATGAGTATTCCATCTTGTGATAAAATCTAAACATCTATGCTTTAAAGTGGTTTTTAAAGTCCCCAATTGAAAGCAAATCATCGTTAAATAAGTATCTCTTAGAGGAGATCCACCCCTCCCCAGGGCTCTAATTTGTGACATGAATTCTGTGCACTAACTCATACCTACTGAATCTCAGCATCCCCATCATCACCTCAAGCTTGCACAGTGCAACTGTACCGTTAAGAGCCGTGGCTAAGAACCATGCTTTAGACTATGGGTGGAGGTGTGCTGGTTGCTGTTGTTTTGTTGTTTATTTCATTTGTTTGTTTGCTTTTTAGCTTTATTATATCTTGTAAGTATTCCTTTGAAAAAAGGACTGTAGTTACACAAAGTCTCTGCCAACAAAAGAGTCGATCACAGTGGTAACTACGTCCCAATTGAAGAAACAAACAATAAAGTTAAAATTTTTCTCTGGTATATGGGAGGGAAGATATTAGGACACATATAATATTAATACAGTCTGAATCAGCAAATATTGAAAAAGGGTAGAAGTAAGACTGACACCTTTTAAAGGAAAAGCCAGTGGGAGAAGAAAGTTTGTCTACAGTGCTGACCTTGACACACTCATAGAAATTTCAAAAGCCACATAATCCAGAGTCTGGTCTTGAGTGGAGACAGTCCCAATAACTCTAGAGGGACAGGGACTATAGTCCAAGACTCATGGACAGTGGAGGTGGGACTTCAGAGTTGACACTGACTTGTCCGTAGGTGGTGCTGTTTCTTTAAATTTTGCTTCAGTATTAGCGCTTAGATTTAATATAAAACTGAAGTAATCATGATTTAATTAAATGTATATAAAGCTATGAATACTTCATGTTTAGGAAATATCTTGATAAATATTGAAGCAGGCACTTTCCCATGCTTGGAAAAGAGCTTGAAGTCTCTACTAAGGATTCCTCAGTTGGTGGCTGTATATAGTGCAGCTGCGAGCCAGGGCAGGCGCAGGCAATTACTAGCATATAGATTGCAAAGTCAGTCCTGAGTGGAAGGCAGCAACCACCACGCTCTACCCAATGGGAGTGTCTGGGCTTTTGGTATAGGGACAGAGAAGCAGGAATGACCACAGCTGATAAAATATGTGCAGAGCTGGGCTGCCTGGTGCCGATGGTGCTCATCTCAGATCTATCCCTGCAGACTTGGCTTTGTTCGCCTACACATGAGTCTGGGCCATAGCCAACTGTCCTCGGTTTCATGGCTGCCACTTGGAGGCCGCTGTGCTTACATGGTATGGATGTAGGAAGTACTCATTCTTTCAAAAAAAAATAAATAAATAAAAACCTGACAGCCAAGGACATTCAAAAGGCAGTCAATGTTCCTTCTTAAGTCTTTAACATTTAGAACTCAATATTCAAGCTGAAAGTAGAAACTCTGCTACATTTCCTTTTCTGCCTCTTCATCCTGGGACCTGTGGTTGCTACTGTCCTCAGTACTTTGGACCAGGGCAATACTGCCTGTGTACCCGGGACGATTGTGCTCAATCCTTCTATTTGTTCAAGGCTTTGCTTTTATGGAAAAGAAATACTTTTCTTAATTCCTAATATCCCTCCAATTTTTTGTGTATATTATTCCCATCAGATTTAAGACATTGAAATTTTTATTTTGAGACTTCACTTGATTAAACAAGAATCCCTTTTGTTAAGTATGGTCAAGTCCTGAGCCATAAGAGGAAATTAGCAAGAATTATGATGACTGTGTGACAAATACTAGTACTTCATGTGGAGTAGAACCCAACACGTTCTTGAACTAAACAGAATATATAAGCTGTCTTGCCCATCATGTTCCTTGGGAGCCCATTCAGCCTTTCTTCTATACACAATGCATTCTGGGTTCATCCTCACACATCGCAAAGCTTCCTCCCACAATGGCACTGCGACTCTCTGGAGACAGGACATGCTCTGTGGCATGTGGCATCCTAGAGTCACAGGAGTCAGTGCCCCATCTCAAGACAATAAGGTTGCTATGGGATCACACTAAGTCAGGACAGGGGCGTCATTATGTGAACTCAGTTACCCACGAGGGAACCCTAAGTCAGTAGGAGAGTATCTGAAAGCTGACTGGGAAAAGCCACATGTAGTTCAGCTTGTTCTGTTTTTAATGATTCAAATACAAAAGATGACACGTGTGGACTCAAATGTTCACTTTTTCTTTACTCCCTTTCTTTACTTCCTCTCCCAAACTCCAAGGCTATGCTTCTTCTGCCGCTTCCTTCTGCCTGTTCCAGTTTCTGATAAATTCCATTTTACAAATTAGTCCTGGAACATACAGACAAGGGAACTGACACACTCAGCAGATATATGGCAGGATCCAGTCTCCTAGCTATAAATGTTCCAAAGGTCCACAGACAGCAAGTGAACCAGACTAAATGTTAGTGGCCAGGAATTGAGCAATGTGGCTGCAGCTATCTGAGATGTTTTCTATCTTTTCCACTGTGGCTTTGTATATAGTACATTCTTGAAGTCTGACTGTTGGGTCGGGGGTGGGGGTTGGGAAGCATTGGGATACTACAGAACTTATAATCTGTAATAGAGAAGAAAAATTACACATTTTTCTTAATTGCAAATTACAAGGGAATCTTCAATAGAGTTTTATATAAAATAACATGCCTTTTTTATTTTACCTAGGTTCAATAGTGAAAGGTCAAAGCTAAGGGAGATGAGATGAAGCTAGTGAGGGACTGTGCCGTGCACATGGAACACACACCCTCTCCCTTTTCCACCACTCTACGGCTCATGAAGACATCACTCAGGGTTCCATAAGTGTGGCGGAAACCCAAGTGAACACTGAAGGGTGCTGGCTGCATTTCAATATACTGTTTCTCTTAAACTTGAAAAAAAAAATCTTTAAAAAAACCCTCAAACTGTCTAATATCCACATACATTTTCAAAATCTAAAAGCAACACAGTACAACTTTAACTAGAAATCTACCTACTGAGTTAGACAGGAAGACTATATTTAAAGGAAGGTGGTGGGCTCATTGAGAATGTACATTGAACCTTGAAGGAGGGTCTGGTGGTTACACACTCAGACCAGATAGACACAGGAGATAAAGGGAGGCCAGGAAGGGTTAGATATGCATTCAAAACCCCCTCTACAGAAAGTAGATACAGTTAAACCCATCTATGGTTTTTAAGATGCCATTTCTTGCATCCTATTTATAATTAATGATCTATAAGAAAAATTAAGCATCAATGCTAAGTATATATTATTTATTCTAGTCTATTTTCAAAAAATTAATTATTTTTATATATGTACATGTGTGCCTAAGTGTATATATGTGCACTATGTGTGTGTGTGTGTGCAGGTACCTACAGATACCAGAAGATGACATTAGAAACTCTGAAACTGGAGTCATAGGTGGGTTTTTAAACCCCCTGGATTTAGTTACTGGGGAATTAAAACCAAGTCCTTTGTAGGAGTGTCAAGAACTATTGACTGCTGAGCCATTTCTCCAGCCCCTCTGGTCCATGGTAAAGGAGATAAGCTGACCATGTAACAAGTCCATTATCTGATTTGAACTGAGTACTGGTCAGCCAACTGGAAGAAGCAGGCAGGCATGGCAGGAGGAGGCATATCTGGGCATCAGACACACCAAGAGCACTAAGATGCATTTTGCAAGGTATGGGGAGTATCAGACAACCTGTGAGTTAACTAAGTGGAGGGTCACAAAGATGATGCCTTTATCTAATGCCCATCCTCCTCCTTAGTCTGAAAAACCCCACAGATGCCCACAGGCCTGTTGTGAGCTTCTTCTCCCCATGACTACCAAACTCTGTAAATTCTACCCCACATAAAACCTCTTTGTCACTTTGGTTTGTGTCTCCTTGGTCTCTCCCTTGCTTTAAGGCCTTCTGACCTTTCCCTGAGACCCTGCATGGGCTCCGTATATAGAATGTGGAGCTCTGAAACACCCTTCACTGGTTCTATTTTTCCCTCTCTGCATGCCTCAGACCTTCATGAAGCTATCACGCTCCCTTCAGTTCTTTCTTCCCTTTCCTATCCCTTTCTCATCCTTGCTCTGTATCTTCCTTCTCCCAACCCAAAGGGTCAAGAGCTCCTTCAGACTTCCCTCAGCTTCTCCAGTCATGCTGTTATATACTCTCTCCGCAAATGACAACTGCCCTTTCCTGTCATCTTTATGTGACTGAAGCAACCTAAGTCCTATTTTTTCATATCCCTTACTGTTTTTCTATGCTATAACATGACATTTTCCACTACTGTGTCCTCAACCTGGCTCAACATGAGGTTCTCAAAAATTAAATGCAGAACCTGTGAGATGATGGTTCAGTGGGTAAGGAAGGGTGCTCACTTCCAAGCCAGGGTACTCAAGTTCAATTCCCACAACCCACCTAATACAAGAAGAGAACTAACTCCTGCAGATTGTCCTCTGACCTCCACATGGGCATGTGCTATGGCATAAACACTGAACCCACACACAAAATAAAAAGAGTCAGCTTGCTTCCTGTGCCTACCTTTGCTCCTGGCATCCTCTCAGAGACTATGAACAATATCAAGTGCTTACTATATGATAGCTCTGAGCTGTACAATTAGACATGACAACTATGCTTAATCTCCACAACATGCCCATGAAGAAGATGCTATTATTTCCCTTATTTTACAAAGCACAGATAGGTTACTTTTTATTAAGGCAGTCTAGCCCCAGAACAAAACATGTATCCATTCTATAGTGTCATGCCCCTTCCAAGATTCCATTCCTCAACTTCAGGTTCTACCCCTTGGCTCCTCTCATTCCTCATGGGCTGTCCCATTTCTCATGAACTCCTCACATTCCTCATTGGCTCCTCCCATTCCTTATTGGCTCCTCCCATTCCTCACTGGCCCCTCCCATTCCTCATCCTCATAACTCATTACCTACTCCAATTTCACTAACTTTCAGTTATTTTAAAGCCATCCCATTTATAGGTCAGATGCAGCTATGTTTTTTTTTTCCCCTCAGAAAAAATGCTTACTTTTGAATTTAAAAACAACATGGCCACTTATCAAAATCAGAGAGTTTTTCCAAAATACAAAAAGAAAACTAAAATCCCAAATCAGAATTTTGTCTCTGCAGATGATAACTGATATTACTCCAGGTAGTTTATGGCCTTTGTGTGCATACACACAGACACATACAGTGAAGCTGGGGATGGTGTCTCCACCTAGAATCCAGATTCAGACCAGCAAGAAGAAAGGCATGTCCATGACAGTCTAGGCTATAAAGTGAATCTTGTCTCAAAAACAAACAAAAAATAAAAATGAGATTGCAAATGTTTACTGTACTCTGATAACACGAGGTCTAGGCATTAATATTCTTTATGTTTGTCAACCTTAAAGTATTAACCTGCATTTTTAAATCACTGATGATACAGAATATTTTTTCATGGGCTTCATGGGTATTACAAATTATCTCTTGTGCTCCATATTTGCTTAAATTTTCTAGTAGCCTACCATATTTCTTCTTATCATGAACTCTTTATATATTAAGCATATTAAACATATTGTCATGTATACTGCATGGAAATTTCCATGAGCCATTCTGCTCTATTTTGTTTGTTAAGAGCTTGTATTTTTTTCCATTTTTGGTTTTATTTTATTTTATCATTTAAGAGTTTACAATATTCATACACTTGCATATTTTCTGGGCCTCCATGTTCTGCAGTTAGATTGCTGTTTCTAATTGTTCTACAAAGGTCAGAGTTCCCACAGTCTATGGAAGCCCAAGCTCCTGGCTGTGGTGTGAGCCTCTTGCTTTAGTTTCTCATATGTTCACTGTGTGTGGGTTCCTTCTCCAACTTATGCTCTATTCAACTAATAAAGTGTTATTCTGGTCATTTGTCTCACATTTCTTCACTGTGGGAGATTATAAGAAAAAATTTAAAAATATTTAACAGTAAGCAGAGGTTATAAAATATCTTGAAATTAAACTTAGTTCTGAAATTAAATCTTTGAAATCATGACTTTTCAACATAGACAGGGAAGATCCTGAAACTGTGCTCTAGGAGTCCTGAATGCAAGCAGAAAAGGAACTGAGGCTGAGGATGGTGGGGGGCGCTGCTCAGGATATTCTGCTGCAAGGCAAGGGTGTCTCAGTACAACCCAGATGGGAAATACTGACTGCATAGCAACATAGGCTGCCTTCATCAGCCATCACGGTGAGCTGAGAAGTCACCAGTTCACACAGCTTTTCTTATTCACAGCTCGTCCCCCTCTCTTTCATTCATAACGTTCTCTGTTTGGAATGCCCTCTCCCGAATTATTTCTGTGGCTCCTCTCAAATTCTCTGCTCAAAAAAGAGCTCTTTTTTTTTTTGTCCCCAAACAAAGACAAGCTAACACGTGTATCATCTACTTTGCAAAGTTTCATTCCTCTTTTTTTTTTTCTCAGCACTCAACACATTTTGCCTCGAGTGTCTGAGTGTGTTTTATCTCCTATATTGTGAATCTGCAATGGCCAAAGATCACATCCCTTGATCAGATTCTCCTCCACTCTCAAAATTAGAGCAGGGCAGTCCTTAAGCAACTCCATGGCTGAAGGAATGCTCACCACTATCTGGTCAATGTTCCTTCACTAAGGAACAGCTTGCTGAAGAAAAGCACTTGAAGGGCGCAACTGGGACTGGGAACAATCATGAGTTAGTCACTCCTCTGTATTCTCAGCAGCTCTTCCCTATCAACTAACCATGTTGTGCTAAAATGCAGGCTGAGCTAGCACCTTTAAGGCCTGGAGCATTCATTAATCTGGAAAGGAGATCCTCCTGGAGCCTTAGTGCCTATGTGTTGATATCATCAATACCTAGAGAGGCGACCCAGCTGTTTCCACAGCATCTCAATCCAGAGCCAGGCTGTGTGAATCAAAGTGCTTCCAATTCAAGAAAGCACAGCATAACTGACAGTAGTTAGGTTAGCTCAAAGGCTCAGTGCAAAAGTGTTTAAGGCAGAGAGACTGAATGGCATACCTGAATGTTCACATCGGCCCCATTGTTCACTAACAACTCCAGACACAGAGCACCGTGAGTGGACGCCGCTGCAAAGTGCAGAGGGGTGAAGCCACTGTTGTTGGGCTGATTCACGTTAGCACCATAGTCGATCAGCTCATTAACGACAGCATCCTGGCCATTGTAGCAGGCAATGTGAAGTGCTGTGTTTCCATAGACATTGATTTCATCAATCTGCAAAGCATCCAACAAGGGCAATTAAAATCACTGGAGCCAATTTACTCCATTTGCCACAAAAGGCCTAATGGCTCTGGTGAGAGAAAGGGAAGGTTCACCCATCAGTGTAATTATTCAGAGCTCACTTGCTCCCCAGCAGGTTATCCTGAGAGCGAGTGTAACACACACATACCCTGGGGAAAGAGAAGTGAAATTGAATATGAACAACAAAAAAAAAATGCCACGAGGTTATTAGCGGTTTCAACCTGCAAAGGGGTTTATCCAGACAGAGATGGATAACTAAAATGGAAAACAAAGACTTTCACAATGCTAGAGAAGAAAAGGACAAGCCCAACCCGCGGGCTTGGCAACCATGGCCATGAAGAGAGAGGACAGGGGTAGCAAGACAGTGGCATGTGAACCCCGTGCCCTCAAGTCAGGCTCAGAATCAATTCTGCTTTCTCTCTGGAGCCTGACACCTCACAGGGCTGGTCTTCCTGCAGAGCTGAAGTATGTTAGTCCATGGCGCCCTACCACTTTCCCAGACCTGCTCAAGGATCTGGATGTTAGCATCTTGTCTCACACAGCACCTGACTCTCCTTTCCTCTAGAGGTAAGATGCCCTGGGCATCACTGCTCCTAGCTGAAGGAGAAGGGACTGGCCAATGGTTCAAGCTCACCATCAACATTTCTTATTCAGTCCCTGCCATCCATTTATTCCCTCCTGCTGTGAGCCACAACTTCCAAGGTCTGCTTCCAACAGGCCTTTTAAAATGACTGATTATTACAAATTGCATAAAATATAAATGTTTGCTGGGAGGTGACAGAGCATGTGGCCAGCCTGGTATACAGAGCAAGTTCCAGGACAGCTAGGGTTACAGAGAAACTCTGCCTCAAAAGGCAAAACCAAAACCAAAAAGAAAAAAGGAAGAAAAAAAGGAAAAGAATGAAATATAAACATTTGTATACTTCTCTGTGTCTATAGTCTGTTTCTGGTTTCCTGCTACTTGTCCCTATCACACTCTATCAGCTCACATAAACTAAGAAATACACGAGCCAAGGAAATAAGTTTTTCTCCACTCGAATAAAAATGCAAACAGGATTCCACTTCAGAGCAGAAGAAAACCCAGACAGAAAGACATGAACCCATAGCAATACAGTCATCAGAGCTTACCTCCACCCCCAGGTTCAGGAGATGTTTGACAACACTGATCTGCCCATTGGAGGCTGCAGCGTGCAGCGGGGTGTAGCCCTTCTTATCCTTGCAGGTAACTTCTGCACCATGGTTAATGAGCAGCGCCACAACGTCCAGGTGGCCTTGACAAATAAAGCAGCAAGACCATAGTTAAGCTTTATAAGACAATGCGACAACTCACCACACACAAAAAGATCATTCTTAGCTGGTTTTACCACCAGTATTTCCTGATCTGGGAGTAGGGGGGAGGGGGGGGGAAAGCTGCCATATGGAAAATAATCAATGAGCATTTATTGAGTACCTACTATGTACTGGACATTATATAAATCTCACGGGAAGAAAAAAGATGACTCAAATCTAAGGCTTGAATGAGATGTAGCAAAGGTGGTGGCTGTTTGACAATATATTAGTAGCTCCACCTTTTAAAAGTTGTATTGGTATTGAGTGTGTAATCCCAGAATCCCAGCATTTGGGTGAAAGGCAAGCAAGTTACAAATTCAGACACAGCATGGAATACAGAATGAATTCCAGACCAGCTTAGACAACAAAACAGACACAGTAAGAGCAACAAGGGTTGTGTTAAAATGAAAACAATTACCATCCTCACCAAAAGAGCCTACCAGTAAAAATTTAGTTTAGAAAACCAGTTTAAAAAAAGATCAGAATACTTACAGATTATTGTTTAATCTGAAATTACCATTGCCTTGTTGGGTTTTAATCCGTTAAAAGGCAATTTTTATGTTTCCATGTAAAACAACTCCCATAAATCGTTCACCAAATAGAAAACCTTCCTAATCTCGGCTTTTGTGGGCATTTGAGATCTGTTCCCTAGTTCACTATGGCACATGTGTTTGGCCTTTATGTAATAACTGAAGATCGTTTAAAGCTTAAATTCATTGCTATAAATGTTGCAGCTAACTGAAGGGCAGGAGACAAATACTGGTTCCAAGACCTACAATTTATATGGGAGGCTAAGGGGGTGGAGAAAGAGGTATAGCTTGCTTTATTAAAATGTAATTCTTTATCTAAAAAATCTTTTATATAGAAAAATATTTTCAGTTACGTGGTGCCGACTCAAGCTACCTGCCCCAGCTTTTATCCCCTGTCTCCTAAGGATTGTAAGTCACCCTATTTATAACCTGGTGGCATGAGCAATAATGATTTGATTTCTTTGGGTCATAAAAATATTTTAACTCTACATCAGCAAAGCATCAGCTGGACCCTCACAGGTTCTTTGAGTCATTCCATGTACATTGTATCCGAAGATGTAATTGGTTTTAGCCTACTCAAAGGTCTGCGTTATTCAAGAACGAAAGAAGGAGCGGGCATGGTGGCACACACCTGGAATTCCAACACTTGAGGGGAAGGAGGATCAGTTTAAGGTCTTTTCCTACACAGAGTTAATTCGTACAAAATTTAAAGATGCTTGGCGTCTGTAAGTCTAAGAATTCATTCAGAAATCTGTAGCTGTGGGATTTATTTTATTCTCACCCCAATCTACTCCTTTCCATCCTACAAGCAATGTTAATTTTTGAAATGATGATAACAGATATGCATGCTTATGAAACTGACTCAAACAAGCAAAGCTGCTCAAAACAAAACAAAATAAAAAATAATCACTAATCCCTGGAGATACCATCTAATATTTCAGTATCCTTTTCCCAAATTTCCCTTCCCTGTATAGAAGCTTCCACAACAATAGAAAATATTATACATATTATTGTATTAAATATAGTTCTTTATGATGCATCTCCCTTTAGTGTGTCACATGATGTTTATAAATTCCCATGGCCCCCATTGCTGTACTCCCTTCTGTGTTCCATTGTGTGGATCTTCTGGGATTTGGCAGAACAATAGTCCATGGATGGATATCAGCTTGTGTGCATCTAAGTCTAATAGAACCCTATCTTCTTTTTTAACTGCAGGTTTTTCTCCAATCAGAAATACACAGAAGGATCTTAGTTATTCACCTCTCATGTCTGCATTGAGGACTATCATTTATCCAAGGTCTTTGCGATGGATTGAAAGGAAAGGACAAAACAGAGATGCAATCTTTTCAACTCTAGCGGAGTGAAGTGGACAGAGGGAAGTCTGTGGGCTTCCACTTGTGCCAGCACAGCAGAAGCCTGAGCTACTAGGATCTTCCACTTCCATATACAGAGGAAGCTGCCCCCTCTTCCTTCCTTTTGTCTTTTCCAAAAATGTTTAGAAGCACAAAGATAAGGAGCATAGTGTCCTTGCTTTGTTAATCAGCCTGCTTTCTTTCCTAAACACTTTATTTGATGCCATAACAAACTAACATACAAGAAATGTTTGTAGTTTCCAATCCAGAGTGAAGAATGTTCAGAGAGGTCCAGGCCATGAGTCATCCTCCCCCTGTTTTGGGATAAATAAACCTCTGACAAGGCAACTGTCCAAGTAGAGCACTTTACAGATGCCAGGAAAACAGGCCAAATCTTCATTCAAGTGAAAGCCAACACTTAAGCCAGATTTGTCCTACATGGTCAACAAGAGGCCCATGGCATATGTAGCCAAGGTCATCTGCTTGTGGTCTTTAATTGTTGTTTGATATGTTGGGAATTAAAACCAGGGTTTTGTGCACAGTAGGCCCTTACCCATTATGGTAGCAAAGACCCTGGCACTTTGCTTTCCACACACAGAACACTCACCCATGTATGCTGCCCAGTGGAGAGCTCGTCGGTCCTTCTTGTCAAATGCGTTGATGTTTGCCCCTTTGGCCAAGAGTAAATTGACCATCTGAAAGATAACAAACAATGAACTCAGGTGTTCCCTCCAATGAGGACGGCTCCTTGTTGCTTGCAGGTGATCTAAACCAAATTATCATCAAGCCTAACAGCAGCTCAAGGATTCATACCAGGTAGACAGGCGAGCAAGACAGGCTACACTGCTCATGTCAAAGGAGAAGAGTGAAATGACAACCTACTGTTTCAACTCATTATGGTCTGATTTGAGAATGGATATAACTGCCCAAGCAACATACCTCTCTTATTCTCACATTCACATAAAGTCTCAAAAGTGGTTCCATCTGTGGCTAATAGGGTCTGAGTAGTGTGGTCCAGTTCCCAATGCTGAGAACACTCACCTCCATGTGTCCATTCAGAGCAGCGTGATGCAAGGCTGTGCGCCCGCCTCTGTCAGAGACGTTGACACTGCTCAGTAGCGGAATGATCACTTCTGCACACTTGACGGCTTTATTGGCTGCTGCCACATGGAGGGGGGTCTGCCAGTTCTTGTCCCTTGCATTGACATCAGCGGAGTGTTTAATCAATACTTGCACTGCCTCCTACAACAGAAGCAGTTTTCAGGATCACTGACAAATGCCCAGTCAATACTTCCTGTGGGTAAGGTGCTTCTCTGGACAAAGGAACTGGAGTAAGAAAGGAAAGATTGCTGCCTTCCCAGGCAGGCTGTGGACAAGCCAAGTCATATGAGATAAAGATCTGAGGAGTAACACAAAATGAGGCAATCTCTCCATCTTCCTCTTTCAGGTCAAAAGCCTGGCCCCCATCATCTGAGATGACATTCACCTTCTAAAGACACAGTTTTCTGATGAGGCATTCTTGGATCACCTGAGTGCAGATGTGCATATCAGGCAAAAGATCTGTTAAAAAAAATGTTCTCTAAAATGAGAAAAGTCTGGGAATAAATAAACCAACAAACTTCCAAAGCCTGTCAAACATTCTTGGACCACGTTTTGAATCTAGGTGCTCTGTGCCAATGTGTAACACGTGACCTTCCATCTTGTGAGACTGTTATGCATAGGATGTAATTAGTGGCTGTCTCAGTTTAAAGCTATAATAAAATGATTCCAACTTTTCCATTACAATTAGTAAACCTTTTTTTGTTTTGGTTTGGTTTTCCATTTGTTTGTTTTGAAACAAGATCTCGGAAAGTTGTCCCAGGATGGTTTGGAACTCACAATACATCCCAGATTGACCCTAAACTCGTGATCCTCCCATCTGAGCCTCTTGTGTGACCAGACAATGGGTGTGTACCACCAAGCCTGGCTATCGTGAGCAACTTCTTTTGCTGTTTTGATCTTTTTTTTTTTTTTTTACACAATTGTTTAGACTTTTGATTGTGATTTCCTTTCCTTGACTCAATCAGCTTACCCATTTCTTCACCTATAACTCTCAGCTCTACCTATACCATAGAAGCCAGAGGAAAAACTACTTTATCATATGACTATATAATAGCAAGTCCCAGATAACTGATATGAACTCAGCAAAGTCATTATTTTGAGTCCATGTAAATGTTTATGAAAAGAGTTTTCTGTGAGTCAAAAGTAGCCATGTATGGAGATAAACAGCTAACTTGGACAGTAAAATGTGAGCAAAATGAAAATGTAGAAACTTATACAATTGAAATGAAAAGTATAGTAACTTTGGGAACCTCTTCTAGATGATGCAAGTAAAATTCAGGGGCACAAATAAAGACTATATATATATACACTGCCCATCCTCAGAAGGCTGAAAAAAAATACTCAATACACCATGAGCCTGTTTTAGAGCAAAACATAAATATGTATTTTTTTTTACATTTATTTGTGTGTGCAAGTACAAGTTGTTGGAGTCAGTTCTCTATTTCTACCATGTGGGTTCTAGAAATTGAGCTTCAGTCTTTAGGCTTAATGGCAAGAGCCTTCACCTGATGAGCCATCTCACAGGTCCCACACACCTGCACATGAAACATTGCTAGAACTGCAAATATCAAAAGAAATTAATCTCCACTTGTAGCTGGTATTTACCTTGGGGCTGGCACGGTGCCCTTGTCTCTTTCCTCCCTTACATGGAGAAATCCTTGGGAAAGAATGGGGCTTCTACAATACTGAAGAATCCAAGCTCATCCTTTCTTCCATTCCCTCTGGCTGGACCTCAGTGCACAGTGATGACCGAAAGTGCACTTACAGATTCTAATGTGTGCCTGTCTTAGTTACAGTTTTACAACTGTGAACAGACACCATGACCAAGGCAAGTCTTATAAAAAAAAAACATTTAATTGGGGCTGGCTTATAGGTTCAGAGGGTCAGTCCATTATCATCAAGGTGGGAGCATGGCAGTATCCAGGCAGACATGACGCAGGCAGAGCTGAGAGTTCTATGTCTTCATTCAAAGGCTGCTAGTGGAAGACTGACTTCCAGGCAACTGGGGTGAGGGTCTTAAGCCCACACCCACAGTGGTACACCTACTCTAACCAGGCCACACCTATTCCAACAAGGCCACACCTCCAAATGGTGCCACTCCCTGGTCCACGAATATACAAACCATCATAGTGCCTTTAAACTAAGAGCCCTAAAACTCCCCAGATCTAGTAGCACACAGAACTGTAATCTCAGCTATTTGGGAAGCTAAGGCAGGAAGATTGCAGTTTGAACTACAGACTAAGCTTAAGGGCAACCCAGGTAATTTAGTAAGACACTGTCTTAATAAGAAAAGTCAAAAGGGGGTTAGGGATTGTGGTAATTTGAATAAAAATGGTCCCATAGACTCATAGGGACTGGCACTATTAGGCCTTGTTGTAATAGGTGTAGCATTGTTGGAGAAAGTGTGTCACTGGAGATGGGCTTTGAGGTCTCAGATACTCAAGTCAGGCCTATTGTGATTGTCTCTTCTTGCTGCATGCAGATCCAGATGTAGAACTCTCAGCTACCTCTCTACCACATCTGCCCACACACCACCGTGTTTCCTGCTATGATAGTAATGGACTAAACCTCTGAACGGTAAAAGTCTAATTAAATGTTTTCCTTTATAAGAGGTGGTCACGGGGTCTCTTCACAGCAATAGAAACCCTAAGACAGGGATATAGCTTACTGACAGAATGCTTGTCTAGAATATGAGGCCCTAGGCTCAATTCCCAATATTGGGGGATGGAGGAAGAGGTCTGTGCAAGGTACCCAAGGACCAGAGATAACAACAGTAACAGCAAGTATAGTCCCAGCCCTGAAGCTTCTTATAGTTCTGGGGGAAGCTTTACACTATTTGAAGTTGGGAGTAAAAAGCAGTGACAGGCTTAATCAGCTCTGACAAGAGCATGGCCAAGGCAGAGAAAAGCCATTAGAAGACCATTATCTTCACGGTTGTATAAGCAAAAGATAAATAAATTATCCTTTCTTGGACATACATGCTATTCTGTGTATATTGTGGATACAGGACATAAAATGGTAGCACCCATTTCTCACACTCACAGCAAAGCAATAATACACACTGCCACTTGAACATCTTTGCCTTAGTTCTGTGTCATTTCACTGTGTTTGTGTGGGTTCTTGCTTCTATTAGGTGTTAGGTGAATTTAGGACAGATAAACAAAATAAAATATTCAAGATGATTCACAGACTTATTCTTTTGGGAGATAAGACTAGAGAATTCAGGAGAAATTTGTAATTGAAAGTTAATAAAATATAATTATCTTTTTTTCTCTCAGTGCTGGTGATCAAACACAAAGTCTGTGCTAAACCACTGTTCTACCAGCATCAATATTCTCAGCATGAAATGTGTGATTATTAACATAATGCAGGGGAGGCGAGTAAGACGTAGCCTAGATACATCTAAATAAATGCTTAAGAATCATTCACAATTCATTTATTCAAGGCAATATGCTAAGCAAAGATCATATAGAGTTATATGCAAGTGATATTTACATATAAATAAATGCTTTTTGTTTGGAAGCATGGAAGATCCTGAGTTCAAGGCCTGTGCTGTAATCAGTATCTTTAAAGTATTTTAACCATACACATATTGTGTCTTGTTTTTGAAAAAACTTATTTGAGGGGGACACAGTTCATCTTTCAAAGTGTTCATGTCTGTTTTCATGATACCACAGCTGAGCTGAGAAACTGAGATAGGGAACTACTGTGGAGGAATCTTAATCCAGCACCAAGGCTGCTCTGATCAGATCCAAAGACCTTCTAGGTCTGTGTGGCTAGAAAGCCAACAACAGGTCCTTAGTACACATCTTCAATCCCTCTGTCTGGAATCCTTCAGTATACACCTTTAATCCCAAACAATGATGTCTAACAGAAGAACAGACAAAGTGACAAATCAGAGAAAGATGTGACAGAATGAGTCAGAGATAGGATACATCCAACTCTCAGGAGAAAATGTATGTAAGAGCAGCCCAGGAAGAGAAAGTCCGTTGGGAGTCAGTGCCGTGAGTTCGTGCAGTTCAGGGCAAGTCAGGAGAGATAGATGAAGCCAGAGAATGAGAAGGAGCCAGAAGATTACAACAAACTGCCTGAGTTAGTTTGATCCCAAGCAGATCAATCCAGTGACAAGCTGAGAGAAGCCAGATTGAATCAGTCAGCTTGGAGAAGAGTTTGAGGCAGAACAGCTGAGTTGAACCAGCCAGCCAAAGCTCAGAAAGAACTAGCAAGGGTGAGCTTATTCAGCAGTAAGCCTCTAAGACAATTACATCGGGTGACTAAAAGTTACTTTTACAAACCTCAAAGGTGAGCATGCTATCTATCCCTTTGCATAAAAAGTTTGAAGATCCCTGGAATAGCCCTTGGTTGAATGATCAGAAACTGAAAATTATCAAGACTGATTAAAGTTTTATTTGCTGGGGAAATGTTGCTTATAATTAAGGTATCTCCTAAAGAGGAAGCTGTGCTGAAAATCAGAGGCCTCTGTGTTAAGCAAGGCCCTGGCTATGCAGTGAAGGGTCAGTTGTGAATTTGATAGAGGATGTACAGGGCTTTTGTGTTTTGCATAGTGAGTAAAAAGTCCTTTGTGAGCCATGGGTGCTAGGGAGAGGTGGATGCCAGAACCTAAAAGCAAAATTTCAAAATCAAACACATTAACTAGATAGACCAATGCAGGTAATACAAATACAAGCAGCAACCCACATCTCCCCAGACCTTTGAAATCACCAAGAGAATGCTAGACTTGTACAAGATGGGGCATGTGGTCCTTACGTAATCTTTATCAGTTCTGAATCCAAGGAAATCATGACTGACATTGGGCTGCAGTTCAAGAGTTCAAGTTTATTATCAGCTGGGGTTAATGTACAGGGCAGGAAATCTCTTTCCTGTGAACTTTTCCCATGTGACTGCAAATGTCACCACACTGGCCTTTCATGCCCAGCTCTTACAGATCAGGGATACCCTGAAGAGCCATGACCTTTATTTTTCTCTCTACTTTTGTTACCTGCTTTTCCTCCAACATTTTCCATTTTCATTTTTTATATCTGTCTACTTCATGATTCTACTTTTCTAATGTAAGAGGGCTCTATTAAGAAATAAACAAGCCAGGCGTGGTGGTGCACACCTTTAATCCCAGCACTCGGGAGGCAAAGGCACGCAGATTTCTGAGTTTGAGGCCAGCCTGGTCTACAAAGTGAGTTCCAGGACAGCCAGGGCTATACAGAAAACCCTGTCTAGAAAAAAAAAAAAAAAAAAAAAAAAAAGAACAAAAGCCAAGAAAGAAAGACTGTGTGAAGGAGTTCTTAATTTCTAAAAATTTACTTTTTAAAACATGAAAATATCCGCAGCACAGTTCCTGCACCTAAGACTCAAGGAACATTACAGAAGAGGGGCAGAAAGATTTTGAGAGGCAGGTCAGGAAATTTACTGTGAGGCTGTGTCTTCTAGGAATGTCAGAAACTACACTCAATGTTTCACCAAGTTGACAGCCCAAATGTGAGTTGAGCAACAATAGATACGCTAAAGTGGTCAGGAAAAATCCCATGACCTGCATGAAGAACCACACGCAAGGAATGCTGGGAGGAGGAGAAGTTGTCTATCTCAGGGAAAAGCACATTGGCTGGTTATCCAATACCAACTGGTCAGCCCTGAAAACATACACACAAGTAATATTATACAGACTGAGGAAGTAGTAATTATATTTATTTATTTATATATTTTTAATTTTTATATGTATTTATTATTTTATATTTTATATATTTGTTTTAAATATATTGAATATTATACATATATGCAACAACAACTAATGAAAAACAAGAGGCTACAAATTTGAAAGAGCACCAAGGAGAAGTATATGGAAATTCCCAGAGAAGAAAGGGAAGAGCTAAATGATGCAAACACATTGTATTCTCAAAAAATTAAAATAGTATTTTTTAAAAACTACAATGATGTTTCAGATGATTTGAGGGCTGGGGTATACCTTAAAGATAGAGCCCTGACCCATACTGCACAAGACCCCAGAACTAATGACCAGTGCAAAACAACAGCAACAAAGACCGTGGCATTAAATTCACAAACATACAGAACGGAGCAGGCCTGTGGTCCCCTGAGCCGGCCCTTTGCGCCTCGGTTCATCGGCAGATGGCTGAGGTTCAGGCTGATGACACATCAGCAGGCTGACTCAGGGGTACAGCCATTTCTACCAGATTTGAATGAGTTCAGCCAAGTCAATATCCTGGCATAAATGTACCCAAGTGTTAGTTCTCCTTAGTTAGTTATCATTTTAAACTGTAGCTTATCCTGCCAAATTGGCTTAATAGATTTAATAGAAATCTAATGTAATATTCAGACCACACCAAAGCCTTGTGTTAAAAACTATTTTGATTTTGATTTTAAAACTGTGTTCCTATTTCAGGCATGCTAACCTTTGAAGTGCTTTAACTTGGTTTTGTGAAGAAATGATTTTTTTGGCTACTTAGGAGACTAAGTTTTTAAATCAAAGATGGTTTTCTTTCCCCATATTTGCACACTGGCTAAAACTTAACGTCTAGGAGTTTCTTAACTTAAATATACAAGGTGAAGAAGAAATTGACACAGGAGGAGGGAGGCCAGTACTTTCTGGACTAAGAAAAGATTCTCAACTATCTGTGATAAGGGTCTAGTTTTTTAACAATTTCATTTTCAGCTAATTGTGCTAGTGTAACAGAACATAATCCCAGCTCTCCGCAGCAGAACCATCACAAATCCAAAACCAGCATGACACCCAGTCTCAAAAACATTTTTTATTATTATTTCCAGTGTTTCACAACCCAGAACGTTTGCAAAATATAACAGAAAGCAATTAGAATGAAAATAATGAAGGATAAAATTATCGACTTATTGTTAAGCCTGAGAGGTAGGGAATTTTTCTTTCGTGAGTCATTTTTCTCCTTTTCTTTTTGCTTGTATGTCAGCTTTTGCTGAGGTGTGGCTCCCTGTGAAGCACAGGCTGTCCTTGAATTCAAGATCCACCGGTGGCAGACTCTCAAATGCTACAATTGCAAGGACAAGTCACCATGCCCGAGTATGAAGTCATTCAATTTCTTCCAGAGTTTCTAGATGCTCACAGGTGGATCACAGGACTGAGCTGGTGGCCCCAGGACACAGGCCACAGGCCACAACACGCTGTGTTCTCTCAAAGCCCCCTTTTTCTCTTTTAATGAGCAAACACTAGGGAGAATCCTACTGTTTCTCCTGAATGAAAGTTCCAGCCACGTTAGTGCTCCGTCTTAGGCTGGAGGCCTTTTTGGACAACGCCCTGTAGAGGCCTGCCCTACAAAAGATGCAGTTAGGGGGTGGGGGTGGGGTAGTGGGAGGGCGACTGACTTGGATTGCCACTTTTTATGGGTTTCTGTCTTTATACAGTCTGTCCGTCCTCCAGATGAGTAGATGCATACACTGCCAGCACATGGGAAAGATGAGGAAAAGCTGCACACATCCTCAGACTTCCACCCCCACTTCTGCTTTTTTACTCTCAAATGTGCACTGCACTTACCTCGGCCACGAATCCCTGTGGAGAAGTAAGGCTTAGAACTAGACATAGTTTTTGCAGGCATAAGCAATGTCAAGTTCAGTGAATTATAATTTGCTTTAGACCAGGTTCTGGGTCTTTAGACAACTTTCTGTATTCTACTCAGAGCTTAGCTGGTACCTTGCACATACTTTACATTCAGTAACTTTGAGTGGCATAAATACAGGGACGCAATCACCAGCAAGGTTTGTAAATAATAACTAGCACATATTAACAGGACAGTTACTGTGCTGTATACTAATGTTCCCGAGGCCACACATGAATCCTGAAGGCTTAGACTGTAGTACTGTAATCCTTTGGGGGCTTTTAACCCATATTGATTTTAGCATTCTCATGTTCTGTAAGAACTGTATAAGTTGGTGCTCAACCGATTTGCTCAATTAATGGGATTGTTCTTCTAGAAGTGTCAATATCAAACTAAACTCCTCCTGCTATTGTAATTATTATTAGGGTACACTTATTCTACAACCCAGCAATACAAAGGTGCTCACTGAAGGCTTAGGGAACACTCTATGGAGACTATCCATGAAACCTTGTTTTTGAATGTTAGGAAACACAAAAATATCCATACTGAACTGGATCTCTCCCTACTGGCTAGCTTTCACAGTCCTGGAAGATGTTATGCATGGGGGCTGTGGGAGAAAAGGCATCAACAATCTTACCCAGCTGTGAAGCCTAGGAACTATGATATCAATCTGTCAGGTAAAATGTGCTTATTTGCACTATAGTGGCATGACAGTTATGGAGGTAACTCAACATCTCCCTGATTGGATTTGAGATGCACTTCTGAACTCCGTAGTTGGTACTATAAACCTCATTCAAAACTCCATGGTTCTGGCAGATCGCAGGTACTAGAGAAAATTCCCTTCTTCTATTGTTTAGCTAAGTTAGCAAAGTGCAGAACCACCTTCAAAGCACACATTTATACACACAGGCAATAACCACTCTCAGCGCTAATCAGAGAGGCCTTTCCCCAACGGTCTGCAGTGAATGCAGAAACTCATGGCTAAAAGTGCTATCATGGTGGCTGAGTAATCACCCCTAAACTAAATATTTATACTCTCACCTCCAAAGCTCAGAGGCATCAGGGAAGATGAGTTGGAAAGAATATAAGAGCCAGAGGAAAGGCTGCACGTGGCCATCTTCTGGATAGTACATGACCCCTGCAATCGCAAGCCCTCAGCCACGGTGGGTGACACAACCTGCTCTGTCCCAGAATGGGCTCAGACATGACCCAGACATGAACACTTCACTGCTAAAGTCTGTTCAACTGATGGATTCGAGGAAAGAGGGTGCCATTGCCTTCAATCGTGTGCTCACTGGTACTCCACAGAGCTCTGATGGAAAGCTCCAGGCCAATGGTTACATAGATGACTCTTGTTAAAGAAAACAGGGTCATAAAGGTGACCAAACATAATGCATACAGGAAATGGACAAATAGGGAGACACCTCATAAAGGCCAGAGGAAGATTTCTGTTTTTAAGGTGGGGGAAGATTGTAAAATTTTTAAATAACTAACTTAAGACAGTATATGAATTTCTTTAAAAGTATCACCAATATCCTGTCTTCGGTTTCATACGATGTCAGAATCTCAGATTAAAGAAGATTAATGCTCAGAAGGTCCATAGCACACAGCGAATGCTCAATGAATTCTCAGAGTAGCAATGTTTAGGAAAAACACAATGTGCTCAGTCCAACACCCCCAAATCAGGATGCAAACTTTAACGTTTCTAACGCAAACATTGTTTTTAGAACCGGGAAGTGAAAAGTTCAGCAACTCCCCTTTTGCGCCCCTCAGCCAATCACAGCAGAAGGGAGGCGTGTCTGACCCATCTTAGCAGAAGGGGGGCGTGTCGAACGCCTGCGCATTCATATTCAGGCCCCACTCATCCCAACCTCCAAGGCCAAGCTGTGCACTCCCTGAAAGCCATGCAACACAGCTGACAGTGCATCCACCCGGTACACCTCAACACACAAGTGTTAGGCTTTCCCATGTTCATCTCTAGGCTCGCATGCACTTGATTCAGTTCCTCACAGGTGCGCTATTCCAGAAAGCACAGCAAAGCAGCAAGAGGAGTACAGTGGGCACAGGAAGCCTAGGAGGCTGTTCACAGTATTCACAGACTCTCTCCAGAAGCCACCAGTCTTTCTCATCTCTGTTGGATAAACAAATGGTGGCTTAAGGATCTAAGCTTTTGTATTTTGTAAGTACAACAAGATTATGGGCTACTGCAACCATGTATTGTGTGTCCTTCCATCCCCTAAGGCTGGGGACCACAACCTTTGTAGCTGTGTATCATCTGCTTTGCAGCTCTATCTACATATACACTACCTGATATTTAGAAAGTGTCTAGATTCTTTTAGCTAAGGAGATCTCATTCTTGGTAAGGAAGAAAAGACTATGTGTTCACATATTTTAAAAGACATTAAATTTATTCAGGATTTAGCCTCTGAGGTACTCCCATATGAAGAAGCTGGTCTCTTGAGACTGATCTTCATATCTTAAGCAGTCATTGTGATGTTTTCTCAGGTACAACAGAAATACAACACAGAACCTCAGATGAATTCCCTAGTACTTGAGCAAAGTAGCTCAGGATTCTTTACCTCCCTCCTTCCATACAGGCTGCTTGGAAAGAGAAAACAGCCAACCCCCTTTAAAAAACAACTCCAAACATGAAGCACAACAAGGAAGATAATAAGCAGATTCTGAAATTCACAGATAGCCACCAAAGAGGAACATCTGGCACTGAGGCCAGGCACAGATGCGTGGAATGTGGGAAAGCTCACTGGAGAACAACATCACCTCCTCCAATGTCAGAGGAGAAGCTCTGCTGGCCACGGTTAGCCACACAATGTGCATTGCCTTTGAGGTAGGAATCTTGTGCCCTCTCTGGCCAGGCTGATGTTTACTGGGTCCCTGCCAGCCCTGTCCCACAGTGGCCCTCCCTTTCTGTCTATTAGCCTCCCACTAGACCAGCTGATCCATTGGCCCTGCTTTCCACGGCCATCCTCATCCCTGAAGTCCAGACCTACATAAATAATGGTGACATATTTATTATATTTATGTATTTCCAGCATTCAACAACAAACTAACTTTGCAGTACCACTCTCAATTGTTTCTAGAACATTCCAAATTTGGGATCCATCATAGAATAATAATAGTAACAACAACAACAACAATAGCAGTAAAATCCTCCTGCCGCCATGGAGCTTACATTCCACTGACAGATTTCCCAGACTGTACCTTGAAAAGGACAAACTAGTTTCCAGGCCTTCAACCTCCTCACCCCCACCCCACCCCACCCCACTAAGCCGGCTCAGTGAAGGACATCACTGCCAGCTTCTTTTCCACCCATTCTCCGGAGATGCCAAAATACTGTGAGGTTTGCCACTAATGATCTCTGAAATGACTGGTCTTCTGCCCTCCCCCCCCCCACCACCACCCAGCCTTCTCCTATTGCTCTTGTTGGCAACCCTCTCTGAGCTCCTGCATCCAGCCCCACTTCCACTCTGCCACCTTGGGGGCGGTTCTGAAGATCTGCCGAGAACACTGCCAATTGCTCATGGGGTGTTGTCTCTCTGGCAGCCCAATGATCAGACTGACCCCATACTATGCTCTCTGCCCCAGGAACCTCCACCTGACTTTGGCTCACTCCCCCTACTCTGCTTCATCCCTTTCTCCTACTGGCTTGCTAGGTCCATGCTTATCCTTTAAGGACTCAATGCAAAGGACTCATTTCCTACAGACCATAGAAGGTATTAGACTGAATGGGGAGATCACTCACTTCACTTCTGGAAGCAACAGCCCGGTGCAGTGGGGTCAGCCACATGTTGTCCTTGGCATTTACACGAGCTCCTGCAACCAAACAGCACAAGTTAGGGCCACAGTGGAGTCAAGGGCTACATGTTGCTCCTATTTGCCTGGTAGAGCCAGCCAGCAGATCTTCTCTATCAGTTGTAATTCAATGGGATTTTATATGGGATAAAGGGGCCAACAGAAATCTATCTTGTCCTGAAGTCCTATTAGTTCTCTCGTACTAGCCAGATATTTTGATACAAGAATCCATGTTGCATGAAGTTTTCAGACAAAAGCCTATGCAGATTGTTCATAACTTCATGCTATGGAGCAGATAGACAGATTCAAACCCATGACAAAACTGGCTCATACTGAGAGATATGCCATGAGCAATTGGCAGTGTTCTCATGCTTCACTGAAGCCAGGTCACAGCACAGGATATGAATGAAAGCTACCTATGAATGGACTCCTGGAAAACAGAATACACCTTGTTCCCTTGACATTTCCAAAACTTCCCATAAGATCAAGACTATCAAAGATACATTTGAACAATAGAAACATCCTATACAAATCTTTGGTTCAGGATTTTGATAAATTTTCCTGTCAGCATGTGGTGGTTTGAATATGCTTGGCCCAGGGAGTGGGGTATTTGGAGGTGTGGACTTGTTGAAGTAGGTGTGGCCTTCTTGGAGGAAGTGTGTCACTGTGGGGGTGTATGCTAAGACCCTCATCCTAGCTACCTTCAGATGAAGGTGTAGAACTCTCAATTCCTCCTGCACCATGCCTGCCTGGATGCTGCCACACTCCCACCTTGATAATTAATACTCTGAACCTGTAAGCCAGCCCCAATTAAATGTTGTCCTTAGAAGAGTTGCCTTGGTCACGGTGTCTGTTCATAGCAGTAAAACCCTAACTAAGATACAGCTTGACAATTGTGATAAAAACTGCATGGTACTGGTATAGCAACAGACAAGTAGACCAATGGAATAGAATTGAAGACCCAGAAATGAACCCATACTCCTATGGTCACTTGATCTTTGACAAGGGAGCTAAAACCACCCAGTGGAAAAAAGACAGCATTTTCAACAAATGGTGCTGGCACAACTGGCGGTAATCATGTAGAAGAATGTGAATTGATCCATTCCTATCTCCTTGTACTAAGGTCAAATCTAAATGGATCAAGGAACTCCACATAAAACCAGAGACACTGAAACTTATAGAGGAGAAAGGGGGGAAAAGCCTCGAAGATATGGGCACAGGGGAAAAATTCCTGATTAGAACAGCAATGGCTTGTGCTGTAAGATCGAGAATCGACAAATGTGACCTCATAAAATTGCAAAGCTTCTGTAAGGCAAAAGAAACCGTCAATAAGACAAAAAGGCCACCAACAGATTGGGAAAGGATCTTTACTACCCTAACTCAGATAGGGGACTAATATCCAATATATACAAAGAGCTCAAGAAGCTGGACCCCAGAAAATCAAATAACCCCATTAAAAATGGGGCTCAGAGCTAAACAAAGAATTCTCACCCGAGGAAAACCAAATGGCTGAGAAGCACCTAAAAAATGTTCAGCATCCTTAATCATCAGGGAAATGCAAATCAAAGCAACCCTGAGTTTCCACCTCACACCAATCAGAATGGCTAAGATCAAAAACTCAGGTGACAGCAGATGCTGGTGAGGATGTGGGGAAAGAGGAACACTCCTCCATTGTTGGTGGGATTCCTCAGAAAATTGGACATAGTACTACCGGAGGATCTAGCAACACCTCTCCTGGGCATACATCCAGAAGATGTTCCAACCGGTAAGAAGGACACATGCTCCAGTATGTTCATAGCAGCCTTATTTATAATAGCCAGAAGCTGAAAACAACCCAGATGCCCCTCAACAGAGGAATGGATACAGAAAATGTGGTACATTTACACAATGGAGTACTACTCAGCTATTAAAAAGAATGAATTTATGAAATTCCTAGGCAAATGGATGGACCTGGAGGGCATCATCCTGAGTGAGGTAACCCAATTACAAAAGAATTCACATGATATGTACTCACTGATAAGTGGATATTAGCCCAGAAACTTAGAATACCCAAGATACAAGATACAATCTGCAAAACACATGAATCTCAAGAAGAACGAAGACCAAAATGTGGACATTTTGCCCCTTCTTAGAATTGGGAACAAAACACCCATGGAAGGAGTTACAGAGACAAAGTTTGGAGCTGAGACGAAAGGATGGACCATCTAGAGACTGCCATACCCGGGGATCCATCCCATAATCAGCCTCCAAACGCTGACACCATTGCATACACTAGCAAGATTTTGCTGAAAGGAGCCAGATATAGCTATCTCTTGTGAGGCTATGCCTAGCAAACACAGAAGTGGAAGCTCACAGTCAGCTATTGGATGGATCACAGGGCCCCCAATGGAGGAGCTAGAGAAAGTACCCAAGGAGCTAAAGAGATCTGCAACCCTATAGGTGGAACAACAATATGAACTAACCAGTACCCCGGAGCTCTTGACTCTAGCTGCATATGTAGACGAAGATGGCCTAGTCAACCATCATTGGAAAGAGAGGCCCATCGGTCTTGCAAACTTTATATGCCCCAGTACAGGGGAATGCCAGGGCCAAGAAGTGAGAGTGGGGGAGGGGAGTGGGGAGGAGGGGAGGGGGGCACTTTTGGGGAAAAAAAAGGTACAGCTCGAGACTGTTTCACAAAAGAGCTGTGAACAGGAAGAGGGAGAAGGTACCAATAGATGCAGTGAGAGGCATCCATTTAGGTCTTAGGATAGTGAAGTCGCTCATGAGGGTGGAGAAGAGGCATGAATAAAAAAATTAAAAGGGCAAGGAAAAGGAATAAAAGAGTGGGCAACCTGAGGATAAGAGCTGAGGAAGTGAGTCAGGAGGAAGCAGAGGTTAAACACAGAATAGTATTTTTAACTGAAAACAAGTACCATCAACAGCATTTATCACGGAAAACAGTGTAATCCACAAACAAAGGGGAACCCACACCCTCCCCTCCCCCTCCCATCTCACTTCATTGGTTTGAGATGTCATCAGACACAAGTGTTGTTTTGTTTTGAGAACTCAGGATTATTGTAGCACACTGTCAAGATTGAGAGCCACTAACAAACTTAATTTTAAACAAAGTTAACTTGAAAATCAACTTTAACGAATTTTATCTAGTCTAAATGGTTTTTTAAGCCCCTTACCTGTATGAAGACCACAATAGAATGAGAATCCCTGAGCTAAATGCTCTGAAGTGAAATGGGTTGGACAGACAGTGAGGTTTATGGACAAAGCCTGGAATTTGTATTTAGACTTCAGCAGCTACTATTCCAAGGACTCAAAGCTTCTAATCTGTAGAATAAGGCTAAGCATGTAGTAACCAATACTTCCCTGCTTGCTTTCCTGGGTGCTTGAGAGAGTCAGAGGGGTGGGAAGTCATTTCACATATCACAAAGCACTAGAAATTTATTAGCAGTTCTTATTTCAAAGTCACCCCAATATCTCATCCACCCCTAAGTCTATGGCTAAGATATTCAATAGCTGTGAAAATTATAGTTCCACACAAAGAACTATCAACTATAAAATAACAAATAAGCATATTCTTTCAGATTTTCACTTAAATTTTAAAAATTTACTTTATGTGTGCAAGTGTTTGCTTGCATGTGTACAAGTACACCATGTGCATGCCTGGTATCCACAGAGGTCAAAATTCCACAAGCCCTGCAACTGGAGACACTGATGGTTGTGAACCACAGTGTGGGTGCTGGGAACCACACCTAGGTCTTCTGCAAGTCAGCAAGGGTCCAAATGCACACCTTTTCGTTTTAATTTCCTTTACATTAATCTGTGTGTATGCTTTCCACTAGGTTCTTGGAATCCAGAGATAAAGCTTAGATTGTCAGGCTTAGCATTTGGTGAACATTTTAACCTGCCAAGTCTTCTTGCTGGCCCCATGAGCGCATTCTTTTTCTTCCTTTAAAGAACGGTGGTCGGGGGAGGGAGAGTGCACAGAGGACAAAATAGAGTGTCAGATCCCCTGGAGATGAAATTACAGGGGCTGCAAGTCACCTCATGTGGGTGTTGGGAACTGAACTTGTCCTCTGGGAGAGCAGCAAAGACTCTTATCCCCTAGGCTTTCCCTCCAACCTCATTAAGTAAAAACTAAAGTGTTACTGAGTCCTAGAGCTAAGGAAACCCAGATGTGATTAAAATAAAATAAAAAATGGTGAATTTTAAAATAAAAACCCATTGGTAAAAAAGAAATCTGAGATTTTTTTTTCCTAAGTGTCAGAACCAAGAGAGTGGTTGCTATACAGCTTTCTGGTTTAGACGGAAATGGCATTCATCCCTTTATCTCCTAGTAGAACATTCTGGAAGCTAGTCAATCACTTTAAAATCACCCACCTTTTCTTACATCTTCATTATGTATAATGAAGCACAAAGTGCTTAAACCACATTTCTCTAGTTAACTAAGTGATGGTTATTATTTTTAAAGCTGTTTCTTTGCCATTGAGGTAACAAACACCAGCAGGCTTCACACCATCCTAAGAGCTAGATACAGGCCTAGGGTTTACAGTTTGACAAAGTACATTTTGTGTTTTCTTTTAGTTTCTTTTTTTGTACAAAAAGTTGACACAAGAAGAATGGCCAAATGACAAACATGGAAAGATGCTAAAAGTTCATCAGGATAAAGACGTGAAGGCAGAGCTA
The DNA here is from genome assembly GCF_978045245.1 of Mus caroli. Classification (NCBI taxonomy): domain Eukaryota; kingdom Metazoa; phylum Chordata; class Mammalia; order Rodentia; family Muridae; genus Mus; species Mus caroli. The sequence goes on from NW_028227256.1 coordinate 51,686,367, forward strand.
ACATACTACTTCATGATGTCGACCAAACTGATGGAAGCAGTAGGATGCAAGAGTGAGCCATCAGAAAAGGTATGGAGTAAAGGCAGATGAGGCATGCACCAGTGAGCTGGGACTGCTCAGCTCCTCGAGGGGTAGGGACAATAACACGCCATCACCTAAGAAAACCTATCACATGTGTCCATGCTATGAACAATTCATCCCTCATATGCCCTTGAAACACACACACACACTAGGTCCTCACATTCACTCACACTCACACACACCCACACTCATACATCACACATGCATTCACACCACAAACACTCATACAATATTCCTCATATACACACTCACATATGCACACACACTCCTCGCACACACACACACCTGCACTCATACATCACACATGCACTCACACATACCACACACACTCACACATGCACACACACTCCTCACACTCACCCACACTCATACATCACACATGCACTCACACCACACACACTCACACAATACTCCTCATACACACACTCACACATGCACACACACACACTCCTCACACACTCACACACCCGTACTCATACATCACACATGCACTCACACACACCACACACACTTACACACATACTCCTCATACACACACTCACACATGCACATACACACACACACTCAGTCCTCACACACATACTCACATACAACACACACACACTTACTCCTCATACACACACCCGCACCACACACACACTCACACATACACACACAATCCTGCTGGAACTGGAGAAGTGGCTCATTCCGTAGGCTGCCTGTCATGCAAGCACGAAACCTAAGCTCACATCCTCAGAAGCCACATTTTTAAAAGCCAGGCTGAGGGCAGAGACAGAGAACTCTAGAGCTCACTAGCTAGCAAGTGTGGCAATCAGTAAACATAAATTCATATGTAGTACGACCCTGTCTCAAAAGTAAGGTGACAACCAACACACACATACCAGAGAGAGAGAGAGAGAGAGACCGTGCACAAAAATAAGCTCTCCTGAAGTTGTTTAATTTCATTTTTTTCTTTGAGACACAGATGTATTCTTTAGTGCAAGCTGATCTGGAACTCCCTGTGTAGTCCAGGCTGACCTTGAACTCACCAATCTTCAGATCTCAGCCTTCAAGTCCTGCAGTTATAGGTATGTGTCACCGTGTCTGGCTAAAATATAAGGGGTGTGTGTGTGTGTGTGTGTGTGTGTGTGTGTGTGTGTGTTTCACCCAAGTTGTATTGTTCTCATTCTCAATTTCCTTGTTCCACTTAACAAGATGTATTTTATATCCATCTAGGTTGCCATAGAGTGAGTTAATCCCTTCTCATTGCTACATGTGTTCCAATATAAACACGTCATTCTCCAGACAGTTCTTATTGTGATAGATAATTTGGTCATTCCCAATAGCTTTCCAATACCTGCAAATAACAGGCATTCATAAAGTGACTTCTGATAGGCAGTTAAAGATGACTTCATGTGTCACAGGTATCAAACGCACAGCTTTTGCATTGATGGTGCCTAAGCTCTCAGAGCATGGCGATTCACACTCACGGCGTCTAAGACTGCTTAGCTCTCCCATATCCTCACCAATACTTTACATGACCTGCTATCTTAAGTATGGCGAACCTGAATTAACATTGGATTACTTGAGGACAGAGAGCACATGTTATATCCCAAAAGGTGGGGGGAGAAACTTCTGGACATGATAGGTAGATTCATTGTTATTACAGTAATGATTTCATGAGACTATTTGCAAGCGGGGGAGGGGTGCACATAGTATAAGTTTAAAAATATTGCAAATCTAGTTGGATGGAAATGCCGTCTCAATTTTTTCTTTAATATTAAGTTCAAACATTTTTCATTATGTTTGTAATACAAATTCTGAGAATTTCTTAGTTCATAGTCTCTGCCCATTTCCCTCATATAGTTTTTGAATGTACATTTACCTAGTGGCATTGTTATCGCTATCACTATTACATACTGATCATATTTAGTTTTATGCAGATACAAATATGGCTTTCTATATTAAAATGGTCCCAAGGAGGAACATGTCCCTTGCCTGCTGGGTCTGAGGCAGTGCAGGTCCACCAGCATGGACACTGTCAGGTGCTTGAGAGGCAAACTCTCCTTAAAGTGGAAGACACTGATCCCTGAGTCACTGCGCTGGCCCTCCATTCTGCCATGCAGGCTCCTCAGGACACTGGCTAGGCCACAAAGCTCCATGAGCTAGGACAAAAGCCTGCCTCTGCCTCACCCTGCCTTACCATCCCCCTTCTCCTCCCCCCCCACTTCTCTCCCTGGTTCCCCCTGCCTCTCCATTCCCTTCCTCTCAACACCTTGGAGATTCTTATTTACCTATCAAAACTGGATCCTTCATCGAATATTCATAACTGATATTTCCAAAGGAAATCCTGTGTTATTTACCTGCCTGTCAGCACTACTGAAGGACACAGTCTGCATGGCTAACAACTTAGAGGCAAATGCTCTTTTACCCAAGGACATTACAATTCTTTTTTTTTTAATTTTTAATATTTTTATTACATATTTTCCTCAATTACGTTTCCAATGCTATCCCAAAAGTCCCCCATAGCGCCCCCCACTTCCCTACCCACCCATTCCCATTCTTTTGGCCCTGGCATTCCCCTATATTGGGGCATATAAAGTTTGCAAGTCCAATGGACCTCTCTTTCCATTGATGGCCGACTAGGTCATCTTTCGATACATATGCAGCTAGAGACAAGAGCTCCGGGGTTCTGGTTAGTACATCATGTTGTTCCAACAATAGGGTTGCAGATCCCTTTAGCTCCTTAGGTACTTTCTCTAGCTTCTCCATTGGGAGCCCTGTGATACATCCAATAGCTGACTGTGAACATCCACTCCTGTGTTTGCTAGGCCCCGGCATCGTCTCACAAGAGACAGCTATATTTGGGTCCTTTCAGCAAAATCTTGCTAGTGTATGCAATGGTGTCAGCGTTTAGAAGCTGATTATGGGATGGATCCCTGGATACGGCAGTCTCTAAATGGTCCATCCTTTCATCACAGCTACGAACTTTGTCTCTGTAACTCCTTCCCTGGGTGTTTTGTTCCCAATTCTAAGAAGGTGCACAGTGTCCACACTTTGGTCTTCATTCTTCTTGAGTTTCATGCGTTTAGCAAATTGTATCTTATATCTTGGGTATCCTAAGTTTTGGGCTAATATCCACTTATCAGTGAATACATATTGTGTGAGTTCTTTTGTGATTGTGTTACTTCACTCAAGATGATGCCCTCCAGGTCCATCCATTTGGCTAGGAATTTCATAAATTCATTCTTTTTAATAGCTGAGTAGTACTCCATTGTGTAAATGTACCATAATTTTTGTATCCATTCCTCTGTTGAGGGACATCTGGGTTCTTTCCAGCTTCTGGCTATTATAAATAGGGCTGCTATGAACATAGTGGAGCATGTGTCCTTTTTACTGGTTGGGACATCTTCTGGATATCTGCCCAGGAGAGGTATTGCTGGATCCTCCGGTAGTACTATGTCCAATTTTCTGAGGAACCGCCAGACTGATTTCCAGAGTGGTTGTACAAGCTTACAATCCCACCAACAATGGAGGAGTGTTCCTCTTTCTCCACATCCTCGCCAGCATCTGCTGTCACCTGAATTTTTGATCTTAGCCATTCTGACTGGTGTGAGGTGGAATCTCAGGGTTGTTTTGATTTGCATTTCCCTGATGATTAAGGATGTTGAACATTTTTTCAGGTGCTTCTCTGCCATTCTGTATTCCTCAGGTGAGAATTCTTTGTTCAGTTCTGAGCCCCATTTTTTAAATGGGGTTATTTGACTTTCTGGAGTCCACCTTCTTGAGTTCTTTATATATATTGGATATTAGTCCCTTATCTGATTTAGGATAGGTGAAGATCCTTTCCCAATCTGTTGGTGGTTTTTTTGTCTTATTGATGGTGTCTTTAGCCTTGCAGAAGCTTTGTAGTTTCATGAGGTCCCACTTGTCAATTCTCGATCTTACAGCACAAGCCATTACTGTTCTATTCAGGAATTTTTCCCCTGTGCCCATATCTTCAAGGCTTTTCCCCACTTTCTCCTCTATAAGTTTCAGTGTCTCTGGTTTTATGTGAAGTTCCTTGATCCACTTAGACTTGACCTTAGTACAAGGAGATAGGAATGGATCGATTTGCATTCTTCTACATGTTAACAACCAGTTGTGCCAGCACCATTTGTTGAAAATGCTGTCTTTCTTCCACTGGATGTTTTTAGCTCCCTTGTCGAAGATCAAGTGACCGTAGGTGTGTGGGTTCATTTCTGGGTCTTCAATTCTATTCCATTGGTCTATTTGTCTGTCACTATACCAGTACCATGCAGTTTTTATCACAATTGCTCTGTAGTAGAGCTTTAGGTCCGGCATGGTGATTCCACCAGAGGTTCTTTTATCCTTGAGAAGAGTTTTTGCTATCCTAGGTTTTTTGTTATTCCAGATGAATTTGCAGATTGCACTTTCTAATTCGTTGAAGAATTGATTTGGAATTTTGATGGGGATTGCATTGAATCTGTAGATTGCTTTTGGCAAGATAGCCATTTTTACAATGTTGATCCTGCCAATCCATGAGCATGGGAGATCTTTCCATCTTCTGAGATCTTCTATAATTTCTTTCTTCAGAGACTTGAAGTTTTTATTATACAGATCTTTCACTTCCTTAGTTAGAGTCACGCCAAGATATTTAATATTATTTGTGACTATTGAGAAGGGTGTTGTTTCCCTAATTTCTTTCTCAGCTTGTTTATTCTTTGTGTAGAGAAAGGCCATTGATTTGTTTGAGTTAATTTTATATCCACCTACTTCACCGAAGCTGTTTATCAGGTTTAGGAGTTCTCTAGTGGAATTTTTAGGGTCACTTATATATACTATCATATCATCTGCAAAGAGTGATATTTTGACTTCATCTTTTCCAATTTGTATCCCTTTGATCTCCTTTTGTTGTCGAATTGCTCTGGCTAGGACTTCAAGTACAATGTTGAATAGGTATGGAGAAAGTGGACAGCCTTGTCTAGTCCCTGATTTTAGAGGGATTGCTTCAAGCTTCTCACCATTTACTTTGATGTTGGCTACTGGTTTGCTGTAGATTGTTTTTATCATGTTTAGGTATGGGCCTTGAATTCCTGATCTTTCCAAGACTTTTATCATGAATGGGTGTTGGATCTTGTCAAATGCTTTTTCCGCATCTAACGAGATGACCATGTGGTTTTTGTCTTTGAGTTTGTTTATATACTGGATTACGTTGATGGATTTCCGTATATTGAACCATCCCTGCATCCCTGGGATGAAACCTACTTGGTCAGGATGGATGATTGTTTTGATGTGTTCTTGGATTCGGTTAGCAAGAACTTTATTGAGGATTTTTGCATCAATATTCATAAGGGATATTGGTCTGAAGTTTTCTATCTTTGTTGGGTCTTTTTGTGGTTTAGGTATCAGAGTAATTGCGGCTTCATAGAATGAGTTGGGTAGAGTACCTTCTGTTTCTATTTTGTGGAATAGTTTGTGAAGAACTGGGATTAGATCTTCTTTGAAGGTCTGATAGAACTCTGCACTAAACCCATCTGGTCCTGGGCTTTTTTAGTTGGGAGACTATTAATGACTGCTTCTATTTCTTTGGGGGATATAGGGCTGTTTAGATCATTAACCTGATCTTGATTCAACTTTGGTACCTGGTATCTGTCTAGGAACTTCTCCATTTCATCCAGGTTCTCCAGTTTTGTTGAGTATAGCCTTTGGTAGAAGGATCTGATGGTGTTTTGGATGTCTTCAGGATCTGTTGTTATGTCTCCTTTTTCATTTCTGATTTTGTTAATTAGGATGCTTTCCCTGTGCCCTCTAGTGAGTCTGGCTAAGGGTTTATCTATCTTGTTGATTTTCTCAAAGAACCAGCTCTTTGATTGGTTGATTCTTTGAATAGTTTTTCTTGTTTCCACTTGGTTGATTTCGCCCCTGAGTTTGATTATTTCCTGCCGTCTACTCCTCTTGGGTGAATTTGCTTCCTTTTGTTCTAGTGCTTTTAGGTATGTTGTCAAGCTGCTAATGTGTGCTCTCTCTAGTTTCCTTTTGGAGGCACTCAGAGCTATGAGTTTTCCTCTTAGAAATGCTTTCATTGTGTCCCATAAGTTTGGGTATGTTGTGGCTTCATTTTCATTGAACTCTAAAAAGTCTTTAATTTCTTTCTTTATTCCTTCCTTGACCAAGGTATCATTGAGAAGTGTGTTGTTCAGTTTCCACGTGAAGGTTGGCTTTCTATTATTTATTTTGTTATTGAAGATCAGCCTTAGTCCATGGTGATCTGATAGGATGCATGGGACAATTTCAATATTTTTGTATCTGTTGAGGCCTGTTTTGTGAACAATTATGTGGTCAGTTTTGGAGAAGGTACCATGAGGTGCTGAGAAGAAGGTATATCCTTTTGTTTTAGGATAGAATGTTCTGTAGATATCTGCCAGATCCATTTGATTCATAATTTCTCTTAGTTTCTCTGTGTCCCTGTTTAGTTTCTGTTTCCATGATCTGTCCATTGGTGAAAGTGGTGTGTTGAAGTCTCCCACTATTATTGTATGAGGTGCAATGTGTGCTTTGAGATTTACTAAAGTTTCTTTAATGAATGTGGCTGCCTTTGTATTTGGAGCATAGATATTCAGGATTGATAGTTCCTCTTGGAGGATTTTACCTTTGATGAGTATGAAGTGTCCCTCCCTGTCTTTTTTAATGACTTTGGGTTGGAAGTCAATCTTATCAGATATTAGAATGGCTACTCCAGCTTGTTTCTTCATACCATTTGCTTGGAAAATTGTTTTCCAGCCTTTCATTCTGAGGTAGTGTCTATCTTTTTCTCTGAGATGAGTTTCCTGTAAGCAGCAAAATGTTGGGTCTTGTTTGTGTAGCCAGTTTGTTAGTCTATGTCTTTTTATCGGGGAGTTGAGTCCATTGATATTAAGAGATATTAAGGAAAAGTAATTGTTGTTTCCTGTTATTTTTGTTGTTAAAGTTGGCATTCTGTTCTTGTGGCTGTCTTCTTTTAGGTTTGTTGAGGGATTACCTTCTTGTTGTTTCTAGGGCGTGGTTCCTGTCCTTGTATTGGTTTTTTTCTGTTATTATCCTTTGAAGGGCTGGATTCATGGAGAGATAATATGTGAATTTGGTTTTGTTGTGGAATACTTTGGTTTCTCCATCTATGTTAATTGAGAGTTTGGCTGGGTATAGTAGCCTGGGCTGGAATTTGTGTTCTTTTAGTGTCTGTATAACATCCGTCCAGGATCTTCTGGCTTTCATAGTCTCTGGTGACAAATCTGGTGTAATTCTGATAGGCTTGCCTTTATATGTTACTTGGCCTTTTTCTCTTACTGCTTTTAGTATTCTATCTTTATTTAGAGCATTTGTTGTTCTGATTATTATGTGTCGGGAGGTATTTCTTTTCTGGTCCAGTCTATTTGGAGTTCTGTAGGCTTCTTGTATGTTCATGGGCATCTCTTTCTTTAGATTTGGGAAGTTTTCTTCTATAATTTTGTTGAAGATGTTTGCTGGTCCTTTGAGTTGAAAATCTTCATTCTCATCCACTCCTATTATCCATAGGTTTGGTCTTCTCATTGTGTCCTGTATTTCTTGGATGTTTTGAGTTAGGATCCTTTTGCATTTTACATTTTCCTTGATTGTTGTGCCGATGTTCTCTATGGAATCTTCTGCACCTGAGATTCTCTCTTCCATCTCTTGTATTCTGTTGCTGATGCTGGTATCTATGGTTCCAGATTTCTTTCCTAGGGTTTCTATCTCCAGTGTTGCCTCATTTTGTGTTTTCTTTATTGTGTCTACTTCCCTTTTTAGGTCTACTATGGTTTTGTTCATTTCCATCATCTGTTTGGATGTGTTTTCCTGTTTTTCTGTAAGGACTTCTACCTGTTTGATTATGTTATCCTATTTTTCTTTAAGGATTTGTAACTCTTTAGCAGTGTTCTCCTGCAATTCTTTAAGGGATTTTTGTGCTTCCTCTTTACTGTCTTCTACCTGTTTACCAGTGTTCCTTTGTATTTCTTTAAGTGTGTTATTAAAGTCCTTCTTGAAGTCCTCCACCATCATTAGGAGATATGCTTTTAGATCCGTGTCTAGCTTTTCCGGTGTGTTGGGGTGCCCTGGACTGGGCGAAGTGGGAGTGCTGGGTTCTGATGATGGTGAGTGGTCTTGGTTTCTGTTAGTAAGATTATTACGTTTACCTTTCGCCATCTGGTAATCTCTGGGGTTAGTTGTTGTCGTTGTCACTGTTTAAAGATTGGAGCAGAAGCTGTGTTCCACTCACCAGCATTCTCAAAAATCCTGTGGTGGGGGTCGTGGGTAGCTGGCAGTACCCCGGTGCTGGTCCAGCCGGAAGAGGCCTGTGGTCCTACTCAGGCCGGTTTTCTGCTTCCCTAACTAATGGAGTCTCAGGTCCCGCGCGCAATTGGATTGGAGCAGAAGCTGTGTTCCACTCTCCAGAAGTCTTAAGATCCTGTGGCGGGTGTTGTGGGTAGCTGGCGAGTGTCAGCCGACCCTGTGCCCTAGCTACACCGGTGCTTTTCTAACAGGAAGAGGCTTGTGGCCCTGTGTAGGCCGGATTTCTCCCTCCCCAACCAAAGCAGTCTCAGGTCCCCCGTGATTGGACTGGAGCAGAAGCTGTGTTCCACTCACCAGCAGTCTCAAAATCCTGTAGCGGGGGTCGTGGGTAGCTGGCGGGTGTCAGCTGACCCTGCGCTCTAGCTACCCTGGTGCTGATCCGGCCGGTTGAGGCCTGTGGCCCTACTCAGGCCGGTTTCTGCTTCCCTAACTAATGCAGTCTCAGGTCCCGCGCACAATTGGATTGGAGCAGAAGCTGTGCTCCACTCACCAGAAGTCTTAAGATCCTGTGGCGGGTGTTGTGGGTAGCTGGCGAGTGTCAGCTGACCCTGCGCCCTCGCTACCCCGGTGCTTTTCTGACCGGAAGAGGCTTGTGGCCCTATGTAGGCCGGATTTCTCTCTCCCCAACCAGAGCAGTCTCAGGTCCCGCGTGACATTACAATTCTTAATCACAAAAATAAGCATTAAATATACCTGGCTCTCTAGAACAAAAGCTCAGCTAAGAATTAGCAAGTGCAGTTCTAACTCCCAATAAGGCAGGGCCTTCCTTTATCCCTATCACCTCTCTGTTTCAGTCCCAGAGACTAAAGGAGTAAAGGGGACTCTGGCATCTTTTCCAGAGGCAGTATTTCTGTTATTAGCCTTGTCATCTAGAAGTGTAAGGGGGAAAAAGAGCAGTGAGGATATCAGCAGGGGCACCGAGGAGAGAGCCTTACTGACACAGGCAATCAATTCAGAAGGTGAGTCTGTCCAAAGACTGGCTAATCAGCTTGCTGAGGGAAGAAACACTCAAGAAAGAGCAGACAAAGTATGACTGTAGTACAGAACAATTGCATTGCTATGGGATTTCTCTTTCTGTCAAACAGACCGGATCTTCCTGCAGCTCAGGAGTCACCTTGGAAACGTGTGATAATGCCATTTGTGGAAATTACTTCTTGAAGTTGCCGCTAGAGCTAGCTTACACACTCACCAGACATGCTAATTAATATTGCACCAGATTTGTGTCCATGATCAGCTCGGCTTTGCTTAATCAAACTCCTTTACCAGGTTAAAAAAAAAATCAAATCCATGTACAAAGAAAGAATATCTGTTAGGCACAAAGGGATAAAGGACCACGTGCCACCAGATCTGCAGACAACTGGCACTATAACTAGTAACCATAACTGGGAAAAACATCACAGAAAGTCATTTTGCAAAACTATCACTTGGTACATGTAGTTTCATTTTATTTTATGGATCTGTGCAGGCATGTAGATGGTGTGTGTGTGTGTGTGTGTGTGTGTGTGTGTGTGTGCCAGTACACATGTATGTAGGCTATAGGTCAACCTACATGATTATTCCTCAGCATCTATCCACCTTGTTCTTTGAGACAGTCTCTTGCTGAGACTCAGAGCTCACAATTAGGTTATCTTGGCTGGCCAGCAGACTTGGGATCCTGCTGTATTTACTTGCTCCATTCTTGGATCACAAGCACATACCACCATGCCCAATTATTTATATAGCTGCTGAAAATCAAATGTAGGTCCTACGCTAACAGGGCAAGCACTTTACTGACTGAGCTACCTCCCCAGACCGTACGTACTAAGTTCATTTTGTACTGAGCAGTTAGACCTGACAAACTCCCACAGTAGAGCATGCATATACATTTCTTCCTCCAACCCAAGGCTCCGTCACCCTAATTCACCCTGAATTTTGCTGTAAGATATTCTGCTGTGGCCATTTTCCTGTGGGCCCTCTGCTTTCCTTACTTCAACCATGACCTGGATGTTCCACCACGGACTAGTTCTCACTGCCCACTCTGCCCATTTGTGCCTTGATCCTGACCTGGCCAGTTCCCAAACAGAAGCTGAGTCAGATGAGGAAATCAAGCCAGAGTGACAGACAGTGATAAGAAGGTTGAAAGAATCAGCAAGGTCTGTTCATCCTGAAGACAGTGCCCTGCCCCACAACACGGCCGCACAGAGACACTCAGGGTTCTATCTGCCTGGTTAATAGGAGACAAAGTCAGGAATAACTTAGTGAGCTTGGGTCTTTGCATGCTCTGAGCACTTGCCCAGCAGCAGAAAGCACAGCTTTAACAAGCTATTCTGGCAAGGTTAAATTATTTGTTCAACATGGGAATCATTAGCGCCTCATTCATTACAAAATGAGAGAACAGTGTGGCTGGATTCCCCAAAGGGTCAGCTGCCAGATGAAATCTCAGGACTGAAATCACTATCGTCGTATGATATTTCTTTAGGGATATAAAATATAAATTGAATAAAAGTCCTTTCAGGGAAAATGGGAGCTATGTGCACTGCCAAAGTTGGCCTCTGTTGAATAAATTGCTACAGAACTTTCTCAATTTGGTGGGTGGAAGGGGGAGGAGGAAAGACAATGTCTTGCAACTGAACCAATGCTAAATGAAAGAGATTAACAAATCAGTAATTCCAAGACCAAATGGGTCTACAGATTAAGATGCATACAGCAGCTTCTCCTGATACTCCTGAACCAGCCACAGGGACAGAAGACGAGGATTCTGTGTTACATAAAGGTGACATGAGACCAAGTTTATCAAGGCACACTGGTCCCATATGGGTGACCCTCATGATGTAGAATTAAGAGCTTCCCTTTCAAAGCGAAGGCAGAGCCGGGCAGTGGTGGTGCACGCCTTTAATCCCAGCACTTGGGAGGCAGAGGCAGGTGGATTTCTGAGTTCAAGGCCAGCCTGGTCTACAAAGTGAGTTCCAGGACAGCCAGGGCTACACAGAGAAACCCTGTCTCGAAAACAAACAAACAAACAAAAAACAAAATTCAAAGCAAAGGCAGGTGGAGCATGAACTTGGGGCTAATTTAACTTGTTCACAGCCACTCCCCTTGCCCATTTCCCTGCCTTTGCTCCCTCCCTGTGATATAACGAGAGAGAGAGAGAGAGAGAGAGAGAGAGAGAGAGAGAGAGAGAGAGAGAGAATGAGTCTGTGTGTACATGCAAATACCTGCAGAAGATAAAAAGGGTGTTGGGTCCCTGGGAACTGAAATTACGAGCAGTTCTGAGTTGCCTGATGTGGATGCTGAAGACTGAGCTCAGGTCCTCTGGGATGATGTTTTGACCCACAGAGCCATGTCTGCGGTCTCTGGGAAATCTTTTAATACAAGCTGAACATCACTTATCCAAACTGCCTAAGCCCACAAGTGTTGCAGAGTTTTAATTTGGAGGGCAGATTTTTGGTCTATTCAACCCAAGCCTACACATGAACTTCATTTCTGCTTCATACATGCCTTAGACATGTTACAGTGGCTCATCACATCATGTCAGGTGCAAAACTAACACTGTAGCATCACATGACATCATGTCGGCTCTTGGAGCATTTTAGGCATTAGACTTTCGGATAAGGGAATGCTCACCCTGAATGATAATGTCTTGGTGATGATATTATTGCTTGGGATCATTAGGCACTGTAACCTTACAATTCTTTATTTTACACATCCAGAACGGGAACACCATAAACCCAAAAGCAACACAAGCTGTCTTAGTCAGGGTTTCTATTCCTGCACAAATATCATGACCAAGAAACAAGTTGGGGAGGAAAGGGTTTATTCGGCTTACACTTCCATACTGCTGTTCATCACCAAGGAAGTCAGGACTGGAACTCAAGTAGGTTAGGAAGCAGGAGCTGATGCAGAGGCCATGGAGGGATGTTACTTACTGGCTTGCTTCCCCTGGCTTGTTCAGCTTGCTTTCTTATAGAACCCAGGACTACCAGCCCAGGGATGGCACCACCCACAAGGGGCCCTCCTCCCTTGATCACTAATTGAGAAAATGCCTTACAGCTGGATCTCATGGAGGCATTTCCTCAACTGAAACTCCTTTCTCTGTGATAACTCCAGCTTGTGTCACATTGACACACAAAACCAGCCAGTACACGAGCCTTCCCTGTGATACAACACAGCTCTTTCTTCACCGTGGTGCATTTCACAGCTGGTAACTACATACCCAGCGCTCACCTTTGTACTGCATTGGCACATTAGCATTTCCCATTACTACTGCAGACAAAGGCAAGCCCTTAGTACAGGCCTTTTGCCTAGTTTGTTGACAATGGCATTTCCTCCAGATTTTAATCTCTCCAAACAAAAAACAGAAGAAAAAGCAAATTGGCCTGCATACAATCTACATTGAGGCATACAAGCAGTGATCAAGATTATTCCAGGGGTCTGTCCAGTGAGCACTCAAACCTATTTGGTAAGATGTTCTGAACATACAAGATTCTAGAACTGAAAGCATTCACACCTTTAAATCCAATGAAATGTTAAAAGTACAGTGGAATGAAAGAGAGAATATATAGACCAGACGAAATGGAGATTAGATATGACATGATTCACATATTTGGCCTCTATAAAATTTGGAAAGGGGGATATTTCAACACCCCACCTGCCTACTTAGAGACACCTTTAATTAGAAACTCACATGGCCCCTTACCTCTGTTTTCTGTTTTTAAACTTTTATTGTAATCATAATTGTGTGTAAGAAATAATATTATTTTGCAATATTTAAATATATGTATATATGTGCCCTTAGTATATATACTTTGTGCTATACAGAGTGTATAAATTCATAAAGTATATATATTATATATGTGTCTGTGTAGACTTTAAACGAGTTTTCTTTTCTTATAATTAAAAAACAAACAAACAAACAAGATATCCAATGTACTTTGTTTGTCTATAAAGCCAAGTCTGACAAAACAGACAGGAATCAAACTTTTAAAGCAAGATAAAATATTTTGTTTAAGAATCATTGCCAAATAATTTATTTTATTGTATTACATGTGCAGATAAATTACTGATCAAATAAACTTGGATGAGCAAAGCAAAGAAGTTCTGCCCCATTCATTCTAAGTGCCAATCTAGCAGAGTGCCCATCGAGCTTCCATGAAGTTGGCTTTTGCATACAGTAGTTATTTACCTGACAAAATCAGGAGTTCAATGATCTCTGCATCTCCCAGGAATGCAGCCACATGAAGCGGGGTTCGTTTCTCGGAATCCTAAAATAAACAATATCAAAGAAAGCAACAGTCAGTGGAGGCTGGATGTTAAGATGGTCGCCATTCGCTTTGAGGTTCATGCTAGTAGAGTAAGGTTGAAGGCCAACCTATGCAGGTGAGTTTAACAAAAACCCCAGTAGAAATCATGAGAAACCTCTCTGCAAGTGGTTGGTTAGATAATACAAATGGCTCCCCAAAACAATATAGACTATTGTTGATGCCCTTAGATTCCCCTCAAAGGATTAAAGTATGCCCCTATTGCTGAAGACACTGCACACTCAGGACACTTTAGCACATGAGACACAGATTCGAGCTGGATCTCACCTGAAAGTCTCTTTCCTGCAGTCTATCTTCTATAGTACCAAAAAGTACTGCATGTACTGTCAAAGTTATCATAACAGTCTACCCAGCTGTGACACCAATGACCCATAACAAAAATCAATATAGCAAGATATCCACAGAGGTGTAACAGTGGGGCTCACCTGTTGGTAGTAACCAACAGTTGTCTAAATGGATGTAAGGCTAATCAACAAGAGCGGACCATGCCTGGTATTAGACACTTAGCCAACCTTCCCCAGGGCTAATGAGTTCATGGATTTTAGAACAGAATCTACTTCTGCCACTGTGCTAGCCTGGCATCATTTTGCAGCTACATTCTAGATCTTATCTTTATATACAGATAAGGGTTACTATCACCCTCTCATCACAGAAGCTTCTCTCTACAGTAAATCTCCACTGAATACAATGCAAAGGTGTTCAATGGATTTCAAGGAGCCCAGCCCCAGTGGAGTCAACCGTAGCACGGCTACTGCATCTGTGACTCAAGAATAACACAGAAGAGGGGGCAGAAAGACTGACTTGCATCACCCAACTTTGAAAATGAAGCTGTGGTGTTTAAAAATGTGTGCACTAAAGTGAGAGTCAGATATATTAATTTCAGCAATGAACTTTAAAAATCCTCCAGGGTTAAATTTCTTGGATGTAAATAACAGCTCTTACTCCTCCTTGTCCTGACTCTGGCACAACTGAGACACTTGGGGAAACAGCTTGAACTGAACCAGTCCGTAAGCATGGCCACCTCTACAACTTTCCCCATTGCCTGAGATTCCTGGGACTCGCTGTTGATTCTATTACTCCTGTCACCATTTTATTAGACAATTGGCCTAATGACCTTTTATTAGCCCAAGGATAATATTCTCCTGAGTTATTTTCTCACACAGCCCAGACCCTCCCTTTCCCTCTGTCTCTTTTAGACTATTGCTTTGTGCGTGTCGTGTCAGAAACAGACAGCAGACAGGGGACGAGACAGGGCCTGATCTTCAAACCACTTAAGCCGTTGGGAGACCTAGTAAGTGGTTTTATGGACTGACATTAACTAAACAAAATGAGTAGCTTGAATTCTATGGGAACTTACACCATGCATGTATGTGCAGGCAACACTACTGATAACTAAGAACAAAACAGTCTGCAACTAAAAAGCAATCATATAAGTGACCACGGTGAACCATGAATTACCCTAGCCTTAAGAACAAAGGTTAACTGTTTGAAAACCTACATGCTAATATAAGAATCAAGTAGATGCTTTTAGCTATTTAACTATAAAACCATCTAAGACACAAATATTTTCTTTCTTCATTGGTTTTCCATTCTTCTACAAACATTTGTTAACTTCCTACTTTCTCAAAACTACTCACTATGCCTGCTTAAATTTCCTCAGGTATTAGGGCAAAAGTTATATAATTGTGTGTTCTTTTGTGGATGGAATTAGATCCAGGGCTTGGTTGAACAAATTCAGCCTTGCCCAAGTGATTTAAACAATGATAATCCTAGCTCAAATTATGACTTCAACTTACCTGAAGCAAAGTTAATGCTCTGTTTGAGAACTTGGACTCAAATAAAAAGAAAATAAATTCCAGCCTCTCTCCCCACCTTGCAAATTTGGTTGGTCTATCATTATATGGCTGGATTTGCTGATTCTAAGGTCCTTTATATGACACAGCTTGTTCAAACTTAAGTTTCAATAATAGTTAGAAAGTGTACGGTATGAGATTGTATTGTAAAAATTCTTAATATGAATCCAAGTAGTGCTATTAATAGACATTAAAAGGATTCCAGTAGCTTACATAAGAACTACTTCAACTGCAAAAGAACTACTGTCCCCCTTCAGTGACATGGTAGACATACATGTCACTGCAATGGAGACCTGTTTCTCCAAAGAAGAGAATCATGGGCTAGAAAGATCTTAGCCAAAAACAGTACATCTTCATTGCTGACCAAGGTTGCTAACATCTGCTCTCCACAGCAAGGAACAAGCAATATAGAAGGACCATGAGCCAAGGCTGAAAGACAGAGTCACAGTGTTGTTGTGCTCAACAAGCTGAAACTCAAAGGTCACTAGATATCACTCTGTCATAAGTCAAGCCACTGGTGTCAGCACACAAAGACAGGAGGCAAGGATAGATCTCAGAAAGGAGAGAGTGGCTGTGCTACTGCTGGAAAGGGGTTCTAGGCTAGCAGTTTGCGGCCAGCGTTACCCCAGAGCGTTTGGAAGAGGCATGCCTATTTGGTAATTATAGCACTCTTTCATTTTACCTTTTCCAAACTGCTTGGCTGTAAAATATCCCTGCTGGCGGAGACACACAACTGTGTTCTCAAATTTTATTATTGTCATTTAAAAGAAAAAGAAGCTGAGCCCTTCCCAGGTTATAGATTCTCCCAACACAGCAAATTGATGTGGGAGAATTATGTGTCATGGTCCCAATGTGAAATATTTTTCTTAATAAAAATGAAAGCAAGGACATCATTTTAGAATTTCCCTTGGCAGTCTAAACTCCTTTTGTTCTAAGTTTGCTTTCTGTTGCTAAGGATAAACAACACTACCAATAGCAACCTTGGAGGAGAAAGGAGTTTATTTGGCTTATACTTCCAGGTCACAACCCATCATTGAGGAAGTCAGATCAGGAACTCAAGCAGAACCCATGAAGTAATGTTACTTACTGTCTCATACTTAGCTAACTTTGATTTTTGGGGGGTGAGGGATTGGTTATTTGAGACAGTGTTTCTCATTATAGCCCTGGCTTTCCTAGAACTCGCTTTGTAGATCAGGCTGGCCTTGATCTCATAGAAATCCACCTGTCTCTGCCTCCCCAGTACTGGGATTAAAGCATGTACCATCACTCAGCTTCATTAAACTTTCTTATACAGCCTAGATCTACATGCCTAAGGATGGTACTGCCCATGGTGGGCTTGGCCCTCACACAACAATCAAGACGCTCTCTCATGGGCATGGCCAAGGCCAATCTGACCGAGGCAAGTCTTCAAGTGTTCTCTTCTCAGATGAAGTAGGTTGTATTGAGTTGACAATAAAAACAAACCAGGATAGTTTTCCTCTAGAGTCCTCTCAAAGCCCCAAGGGGGGATATGCAATGAGCATAGTAAACATCCTTACAATGGAGCTTACAAGAAACTGAATTAAAAAAAAAAAAAAAGACAATAGAAAGTGACTTGGGAAGCAAAGCTGGAAACAGAAGGTGCTTATACAGCAAGCCATGTTGATGCACTAGGACCTACAACCCCAGACTTGGATAGGGGAGATGGAATGCAGAGCTAGAACTGAGACCTTCACAGAAGGACTGGCCTTTCAAGTTTAAGTTTGGGTTGAAGAAAACTCAAGACATCATATAGGCAGGTAGCAGGGGGCACCTTGTCCTGGGCTCCTGGTGAGGGGGTGAAACTCTCCACTATGCATCTGTGTCCCCAGGATTTCCCCTCTGTGGTTTAGAATTTTGAATTCATAATCCCTGAGTGTAGTGGTTTGATAGGTTTGACCCCCATAGACTCCCATGTTTGAATGTTTGGCCCATGGGAAGTGTCACTCTTAGAAGATATGGCCTTGTTGAAGGAAACATGTCTCAGTGGGGGTGGGCTTTGAGGTGTCCTCCTATGCTCAGGCTCTACCTAGTTCAGATGATAGTCTCCTCCTGGATGCCTTTAGCTCAAGATCTAGGACTCTCAGCAACTCCAACACCATGTCTGTCTGTGTGCTGCTGTGCTTTCCGCCATGATGATAATGGACTGAACCTCTGAAACTGTAAGCAAGCCCCACCTAAATGTTTGCCTTTATAAGAGTTGCCTTGGTCATGGTGTCTCTTTACAGCAATAAAGCCCGAAGAAACTTTGTAATATATAAACTTTCAAATTGAAAATAGGTTTAAAAATTAGTCCTAGATCAATGGTATCCCTTTGTTTCTATAAAGAAAACCAAAACCTCGCTGGAGTGATATGCTCTCTGTCCAGGCAATCTGTGACTATACAGATGAAATCTCCACTGAAGAGGAACTTCTTTCTAAGCCTAAGACAAAATAACCTTTATGGAAACAATTCACCACAAGCAAAGCTGGCGGACAAAGTCAGCAAGAACCTAAGGTAACAAGGAATCCAGGCAAAACTTAGGTATAATGTCTAAACTTAAGATACAAAAGACAAAGGCGAAGGTGAAAAGCCATTGCTTTTAAAAGAGCAAAGTATGGAAGCCAGGTATGGTGGTACACAGCTGTTGTACCAACATGTGGGAGGTGGTGGATCATTTCAACCCAGGATCAACCTTGGCAACAGAGAAAAGCTATATGGTTTTTAAAGAGAAAATAGTAAATATATATATGGATGAAGCAGTATGGGAAGCAGTACCATGATGATTCAAACTATCTAAAATTTTTGTCTAAGAATACTGAAACTACAAGAGAAAGAAAAAAGAATCTTGGAAGAATGGGGGAAAAGGATGGTGACTATGATGTGTATTCCCTAACAGTCAGCCATCTTTCCTCACATAAATATCTGCTTAGAAGCTATCAAATGCAACATGCTGTAAACAATATTGGGAGTACAAAATTAAACAGATCCAGTTCTCTCACAATGAAGAATCATGGGGTCTAGTTACCACCTCCCTAAAGCAGGACAGTACTATAGGTAACAATAGCTGAATAACTGTGACAGCCACGGTGCCAAATGCTGGGGTAAAATCAACACATGTCATAGTGAATTCTTCCCACACTCCTCCTATTCTGAACAAGTCTGGACAGAAAGTCTCAAAGGACATGAAAAAGTATCACTTGGAAACTGAAAAAAATAAACATATCTTACCCAGGGGCCCTGGAGTCATTCTCTAATGGCCCCAGTTTATCTGAGAACCTCAACTCAACCAAGCCTAGTACATGCATCCTAGGATGCCTGGAGGGGAGTTTCTGGAAAACCAGGACCAGGCCAGGTACAAAGTAGCATCTGGACACAGTGGCTGAGCTGAGTACTCTCACCATTTATGTCTCTTCTTATCTTCCATTAAACTGGTCTCACCATGACAAAGTGACTGCTCATCCCTCAACTCTTCACAGCACCCTTGAATACAAGGGAAAGAATAACTTAGCAGCATCTGGAATTGGCTCCTGAGCATGCTATCACAGAGGACGATCCCTTTCCATTACCCATGTCTTAGCCAGGGTTTCTATTCCTGCACAAACACCATGACCAAGAAAAAAGTTGGGGAGGAAAGGGTTTATTCAGCTTATACTTCCATACTGCTCTTCATCACCAGGGAAGTCAGGACTGGAACTCAAGCAGGTCAGGGAGCAGGAACTGATGCAGAGGCCATGGAGGGAGGTTCCTTACTGGATTGCTTCCCCTGGCTTGCTCAGCCTGCTCTCTTATAGAACCAAGACTACCAGCCCAGAGATGGTCCCACCCACAAGGGGCATTTCCCCCTTTATCACTAATTTAAAAAAATACCTTACAGCTGGATCTCATGGAGGCATTTCCTCAACTGAAGCTCCTTCCACTGTGATAACTCCAGCTATGTCAAGTTGACACAAAACTAGCCAGTACAACACATTAACACCAATGCCAGACAACCCTATGCACATAGAGAGACACATGGGATGAGAGAAGACCCATGTCCTCCAGAAGGAAAGCAGATGAACACTCCATTCTCTGAATAGCCAGAGTCACACAGTGCCAGCTGGGCTCTGAGCTAAGTGTGCAATATGGCAGAGATGGCCAGCAGAGGAAGTTCCCAAGCTGTCTGTTTACCACGAAGAAGCAGATGAAAGAAAAGGAGGAAGTTGAAGTATGAGCACACAGTGAGCTTGATATGGCCAGGCCCTTCTGGAAGCTGAAGACACTGTGTTAGACAGGCAGTAGGAGGGGTACCCCACCCCTCTGTCTTGAAGAATTGCTTATCCTGTACTTTGGGAATCCTTGGCTGAAAGTGTATTATTTTCTTTCCATTCTAAATATCTGTCATACGACAAACAAGCCTCTTCCCTAGGTATGACGAATTTGCACACCAATGCACACACTGAAGCAATATTAGAGGTTGAGTTGTCTCTTCAATTCTAACTTCCACTAAAAATCAAAGATGCTGGAGAATAACTAAAAACTTGGGTCCAACTAGCTTAACTTGATATGAATAGAGATTGCCTGAGACAAGCAGATGTCTGAAGAAGCACGTAATAGGTACCTTGGAGAGATTTCAATCATGTGAAGAAAAGAGACTTGGATTTAAATTTTTTAAAAAGGCACAAAATGGTAAGGAAGCTGAGTCTTGAGGTTAGGAACTGGAAGGCTATAAAACAAAACAAAACAAGTAAAACAGAAAAACAGAAAGAAAAGAAAAAAGGAAACAAATATCCACCTTTTTTCCAAAATGGGTGTGTTTATTTTTTAACTGAACTCCACATAAATACTGAGAGGTATTTATGTAACAGGCCAACATATGCCCACCAGCAAACTCAAACATGGTAAACCTGTGTCTGCTTCAGAAGCCCTGTTTGAAAAGTATCTCTAGAGTTAAAATTCCACAGCTCAGCTCAACAAAGCAAACCTTACAGAAGACATGAGAAAGAGACATAGACAGAGACACACAGAGAGAGAGACAGACAGACAGACAGACAAAGACAGGAGACAGAGAGACAGATTGATTTCAGTTCTCCCCCTAAGTGGTGCTGTAGTGTGAATTTTCACAGACTCCCCTCTGTGTGTGCTCATGAGGCATTCTCTAGGGCAGAGCCCAAGGACAGGAAGCTCTAGACACAGAGGAATACACACATTTCTTTTATTAGGTGTTGCCAAATACATTCCAAAAGTAGTTTGCCAGCCCCACAAATCAAACAGATCTTACAGACATAAGATTCTACTCAATGGCTGGGAAAAACACATTTGTCTCAGCATCCCACGGAGTAGTCTCCAAAACAGATTACATTCTAAGAGTCAGAGCAAGTCTTAACAAATAGAAAATAAATCAAATCATTTTTTTAGCTTATCAGATCACATAAAAATATGACTCAAGACATAGATACTTGGAATGGCTGCAGTACAGCCAGTACATTGAAGAGGGAGGAAATTAAACTGTCTAGAATCAAATGAAAATGAGGGTACAACTGAGCAGGACTATGAGGGTACAGCTATGGCAACTTTAAGAGGAAAGTATATAGTCGTAAGCCCTTACATTACAGAGATGTAAGTAAATGACTTAATAATTCACTCTGAAGCCCTAGAGAGGGAGAAAAAAAAGAGAGAGAGAGGCTGAGCCAAACCCCAAATCAAGGCAGAAATTAATGAACTAGAGTAAAAAGATAATACAAAGATTTGGTTAAATAAAGATTCACATCTTTGAAATGTTAGAGCCAACAAACACTTAGCAAAATAACCAAAGGAATCGACAAGAACCAAGGTATTAAAGTTAGAAAGGAAAGGGGGACATTAGCCTTACAGTCGTAATACGGTATATAATGAAATAAGTGGACTAAAAATAGGTATATAATGAAATAAGTGGACTAAAAATACTGCATTTTTAAAGAAAGAACATTACAACAGATGCCAGTGAAAATCCAGAGAATCATAAGGGAGTAGTGCAAAACACTGTATTCGAAAATTCTTGAAAATCTAGAAGTGGATAAATTCCTAGGCACACAGAACCAACCAAAATTGAATCAAGAGAATATAAGTAACTTAAGCAGATCTATAACAAGAAATGAGACTGAAACTGTAACAGCATCTCCAACTCCAATGAAGATATCCCATTCAGGTCTGAGAACTACAAAGGCTCTCACCCTCTGCTCATTGTCCAGTGGTGGGTCTCTTTGTTAATCCCCATCTGCTACAAAGGTGAGGGCTGAGTGACACATTGATCTATGGGTATAGCAATATGTCCTTAGGAGTCATCTTATTGCTATGCTCCTCAAGCAGAATAATAGTGACAGGTCTAGGGCCCATGTGCTATTTGATTCTCGGGCTCTTGGCCACATTAGCAGCTTTAGATATGTGTTTCATCTCATGAAGTTGATCTTAAATCCAAAGAAAGACCTGGAAACAGATAACTTCTACAGACTTTTAAAGGAGAACTTAATGTTGATTAAAATTAGGCAGGAGACCTGAACAGGTATATCATCAAAGAAGATATACAGGGAGAAAATAAGCACATGAAAAATGTTCAACATCATTCATTCTTAGATTAAAATCATGTTAAGTATTCATTAAGATTGTTGACAGTGAAATGACTAATAATACCATGTGTTGGTATCACATGGTTGGTAGAGGAACCCAACTATCATATACTGCCGGTGGAACCAGTACAACCACTTGGGAAAACAGCTTGACAATTTCTTAAAGAGTTAAATATACATGGACCATACAATCTAAGCACTCAGTCTTGAGATTTCCCCCAAGAAATAAAAGTTTATGCCCATGGAGAGACCTGCACAGGTATATCCAACAGGGTTACTATAACACACATAACCGGAAGTAATCCATATATCCATCAACAACAAATGGGCACACTGTGCTGTTACCATATTATGGAGTAGGCTCTTTCACTCAACCCATAAATTACTGGAGGTCTGCCACATGACAAGCACCATGCACAATCCTGAGGCTATAGCCAGGCAGAATCCCTGCCAAACAGACAAACGAACAAACACCCTTGCTCTCTCATTCCAGGCAGTGGACGTCCTACTTCAACATTCAATTAAACTCTACCATCAGCAAAAAGAGTTGATGGCACAGGGCTAGAAAAAGTCCCAGGAGGTGGGGGGGAGAGAAGGATTGTGAGGGGGGTGGTCAGGAAGGAAGGGGGCAGTGAGCGGATTGTAAAGTAAAGAAGAAAAAGGAGGAGGAGGAGGTGGTGGAAGAGGAGGAGGAGGAGAAGAAGTAAATAAATAAATAAGTCAGGATAGATGCATACCATGAAAGGAAGCAACAACACTCAGATCCACTTTAGACCCAACAGTGACTCTTAGGCCTTCCTCCCTCACCCTCACCCTTCTTTCCCTCTCTCTAAATAAATTAAAAACTAAAGCCTTTGTGGGGTGCTGTGCCTCATAGAAAACTATTTTAACTAGTTTTAACTATTTTAACTAGTTTTAACTAGGCTGATTAATACTTTAACAAGTTTTTTTTTCCTTTTCCCCATCTAGGTGGATATTTTAGAGACAGAGTTTATTTGTAACCCTGATGATAAAATTTACTGATGCAGTTGTTTGGACCAAAGGTATCAAATCAGGGCATCTTGCCACGTCTGGCCTCAGTGGGAGAGGATGCCCCTAATCCTGCAGAGACTTGAGTCACCAGGGGTGGGAGGGACAGGGAGGAACTCTTCAAGGGGAGACTGAGAGGCAACATTTGAGGTATAAATAAATAATAATAAATAATTTCTAAAAAAAAAAAACCCATCAGTGCACCACACCGATATGTGCACTTGATTTCCTCTGGGTAAATTTTTATGGGTGTTCTCTGCCTGCTCTCTCCTGACTGTATTGCAACAACTGCAGTTTAGAAATAAGAAGATCACATCCCTTTTGTAAGTAATAAAAGACTTGGCTATCAATAAACAAAGACAGGACTGCTCAGCTAAGCTGGTTTAAAGCAATTACAGAAAAATAACGGTGCCCAGACTTGCTTTCCTGTCCAAAGCCTTCATTATCTCACAGCGGGCTTTAAACTTTTGACTTGTCAATTTATATCTTTGCAAATAAACAAACCATTACATCTGTGATCAGTGATGATAAAACTATAATTTACCTAATGTTCCAGAAAGTTACCCAAACACTCTTCTGTACAGTGCCGCCACAGATTCTTAGAGCAATGAGGGCAAGCAATCCGGCAAGGGCCGTTGTCCTCAGTCACCAGGACATGTGTGCAGGCTGATGCCAAGCTGCCGAGCGACTCGAAGTCACAAAGCAGTACTTGGTGGCCTTGGACTCTCTGAGAAGACCACGGAAAGTGTTAACCGCAGTAGACCTTCTCTGAGGACGCTGTGCATCTACTTTGGAGGCCTTCCTATCCCGGGGCCTATGGGACCCTCAGGCCCAGGAGCACACTCCCATTGGGAAGAATAGAGTCTGGAACTCAGACTGCCCTTGACTCCATCTGAGTCACATAAACTATGTGAGTTTGGACAAATACATCAACTTCTCTAAGGTTTGTTTTCCTTTTCTACAAAATAAAAATAGTATTGCTTCCCTTGCAGACACAATTGGGATGCTGATTTAGAAAAATAACAAAAAACAAAAAAACAGCTGTGCTATTATTACTCTTTGTGGCTTATCTTGATTTTTTTTTCAGTTCCCTTGGTGATTCTAGAAGAGAACAAGGAGACAAAGTATCTTCTGCAGAAATGATGTGATTATGCATCATCAGAGCCAAAGCCAACCAATAGTAGCTCCACCCGTGTTCATACCTTGCCATCAAGTAGTTCACTCACTGGATATAGCCTGTATCCTATTATAAATTGTCCTACCTAAACCAACTGATAGCTGGAGCCTTTCTCACACTCTAGCTTAGTGCTTCTCATCCTTCCTAATGCTGGGACCCTTTAATACAGTTCCTCATGTTGTGGTGACCCCAACCATAAAGTTACTTCATTGCTACTTCATAACTGTAATTTTGCTAGTGTTATGAATTATAATGTAAATATCTGATGTGTTGGCTATCTAACATGCAACCTCCAAAAGGGTCATGACCCACAGGCTGAGAACCACTGCCCTTGACCTAAACCCTAAAATTCTTTACCCTCAGTCCCCTGGGACCTAGATCCGTTTCTTCCTCTCAGAACTACCTCAAGTACTTACACATCTGGGCACATTACCCGCTCAGAAAATGTCCTGCCTGTGGTAGGCCCTTCTCTCTCATTCAACAGTAGCAGAGAAAGGACTGGATAAAACCTGGACACATGGAGATGTTGGAGGGGAGCTGTTTAATTGTGTGTGTGTGTGTGTGTGTGCATGTGCAGAAGTCAGACAACAGCCTTCAGATGGTAGGCCTCAACTTTCCTGCTTGTCTGACACTGAGTCCCTGCTGAGTAAGGCAGACAAGATGGCCTTTGAGCATCTGTGGATTCCCCTGTGCTGCCTCCTGTGTAGCCATGGGGCACTCTGGAATTGCAGACATTTGTGCTACTGCGTGTGGCTTTTACGTGAGTTCTGGGGATGCCAACTCTGCTCAGGCCCTGTCCTGAGAGTCTTACGTGTTACCTCTTCCTTCCTTTCCTAAGTCTTGAGAACTGGGCACCCCAAGCACAGACCCTCACCAAAACCTTCTGACACTGAAAGTCTTCTGCAGAGTGGGACCCTTATCTTATTTTTTTAATAAAATTTCCTCCTTAGTACTTATAAGCAAATCCACCACAGACATATATAAGTTCTCATAACAGATAAGTCAGCAAACAAGGAAGCATTCACATATGGCCTTTCTAACCTGAGCCAATGGACAGAAAGCCAAATTCACTACAATGTATCCTATATATTGCCTTATGTTTAGAGAGGGTCAACTGCAATACTAGCCTCCCAAGCCCTGAATCACAGGTTGCTGTGGGCAGTCCCAGAACTGGGAGAGCACAGCCACAGAGCCACGGAGCCACAGGGCCACAGGGCCACAGAGCCATAGAGCCACAGAGCAGCACTTCTCAGAGACGCAGGATGTGAAGGAGGCACTTCCCACCTCCAGGTGCTCTCCAATCGACCTGGACTTCTTGAGAATCGGCACCACAAGCCGAGTCATGGACATGCAAGTGCCTGTTATAGAACTGGACTTGATGGGAAATGTTTCTCTAACTCGATTTTGCGCAGCTTGGCAGTTGCAACCTATTATTTTCTCACATGGACTAAGCCCTTAGGATCCTCACATGATAATCTAGCTTCTGAGAGCAAAGAGAAGGGCAAGAACAGGGTCTTCCCCTACAAACATCTCAAATACATTTGCTCTCAGTATCAGAGAAGACCCCAGGAGGTGGCGTTCATAGACGCACAAACACTGGTTGTTTGAGTGGCTGTATGCTTTATGCTTTCTCTATTGTACTTACATAGCCATAAT
Organism: Mus caroli; assembly: GCF_978045245.1. Taxonomy (NCBI): domain Eukaryota; kingdom Metazoa; phylum Chordata; class Mammalia; order Rodentia; family Muridae; genus Mus; species Mus caroli. The sequence continues at coordinate 51,712,367 of NW_028227256.1, forward strand.
TTTCACCTAAATGTCGCTTTCTTTGTACAGGTGCACTCCTGAAAGCCATCTACACTTTAAGTTATATAAAAAAACGATTCTTTCCAGTGAATTATAAAATAATAAAAAGTTAACATAGAATGATATGTGGTTTGATGAGATGAGGGTCCTATGTATCACCCCTAGTTTGCTCTGGATTTGAGGTCTCTGTTGGCTCTGTGGCAATCTGACTGACCTCAGGGTAATGTGCAGTCTCTCCAGCACATCAGCTTTTCATAGAGAAACTTGTTGGTTAACCCCCTTTCCAAAGCCTCATAGCTTGGTGAGACACCCTCCCCTGCTTTCTACTCATCAGCCCCAGTCATCAATGTGTTATACAATTTGCTAAACACATGAAACTCAAGAAGAATGAAGACCAAAGTGTGGACACTGTGCCCCTTCTTAGAATTGGGAACAAAACACCCAGGGAAGGAGTTACAAAGACAAAGTTTGGAGCTGTGATGAAAGGATGGACCATCTAGAGACTGCCATATCCAGGGATCCATCCCATAATCAGCTTCCAAACGCTGACACCATTGCATACACTAGCAAGATTTTGCTGAAAGGACCCAGATATAGCTCTCTCTTGTGAAACTATGCCGGGACCAAACAAACACAGAAGTGGATGCTCACTCTCAGCTATTGGACGGATCACAGGGCCCCCAATGGAGAAGCTAGAGAAAGTACCCAAGGAGCTAAAGGGATCTGCAACCCTATAGTTGGAACAACATGATGAACTAACCAGTACCCCGGAGCTCTTGTCTCTAGCTGCATATGTATCGAAAGATGGCCTAGTCGGCCATCACTGGAAAGAGAGGCCCATTGGACTTGCAAACTTTATATGCCCCAATATAGGGGAATGCCAGGGCCAAAAGAATGGGAATGGGTGGGTAGGGAAGTGGGGGGGGGGGGGTATGGGGGACTTTTGGGATAGCATTGGAAATGTAATTGAGGAAAATATGTAATTAAAAAAAAAAAAAAAAGAAATTGCCCAAAGGTCCCCTCACCATTAGCAAGACAAAGTCCTGTAATTCACAGCATATTCTGCTAGGTGGCTTTTTCTAACCCCATAAACTTTTCTTGATGTTGTCGCTTAGTTTGAGGACTGAACCTGGGCCTTCATACATGCTTAGTAGAGTATTCATTCTAACGCTGAGTTACATCTCCAGCCCACTTCCTTTTGTGTTGGAAGTGAGATGGGATCTCATGCAGGACAGGCTGGCTTTGGCTTTCCTCTCCTAGTCTTCCTGCCTTAAGAGTGCTAGGTCTAGAGGCACACACTCGCTTGCCTGGCTTGCAGCCCTCTGTTTACTTTTCCCTTTGAGACACAGCTTCTCTATGTTGCTCAGACTGGCCTTGAATCCACTCTGCAGCCCAGGTGGGCCTTGAACTTTTCATCTTCCTACCTCAGCCTCTCAAGTAGCTGGGACCGCTGGCCTATGCCAGCGGTCCCAGCTTCTATATTATTTAATGTTAATCTTGGGTAATGCCCCGGCTTCATCCAAAATTATATGCTTTCACTTTAAGTACAACTCTTCTAACATGGATTCTGTTACTGAGAAACCAGACCAACTCCATCTTTGATTCAGGCTCCATCTTAGAAGACCTGACCTAAGATTGAACTTGAGTTAACCAACAAGCCTACACCTAGCACTAGTTTCCAGGCTACTCCCTAACAACCACCAATCAGAACTTAAGTTTATGGTTTGGCTCCCAGCAGCAGCCAATCATTTTAAAGGACAGCAAATTCCATAATAGCCCCAAAATCAGATTTGCTTGCCTCTGTAAATGCTTGCTTGAGACTGGGCTTGGGGCTGCACCCTTCCATCCTGCTGTGTCAGGGTTGGCCGTGAGCACAAGGTTGAGCTTGAATAAAGACACTGTAGTGTGATTGCATCAGAATTGGCTGCTTGGTGGTCTTTTGGGATTCTCAGACAGTTAATGAGCACATTACTGTCTTATAGGTGATAAGATGTTTAGTTTTTAAACTCTGAGCACCAATGGGAAATCATATGTTATAACCTTTGGCCCACTTCTTATGCACCATTTTACATCTAAAAGTCCTTCTGTCATCTTCCCTGACAAATTCAACATTGTTCAAAAAGCAAATTTCAGTCAGATGGAAATAAAGAAACATGATGCTCTGAGACACCAAGCAAATCCCTGGAGGAGCAGCAGGAGCATCCAGCACAAGGACCCAAAACCACAAACTATGGAGTCCTTGATTGCGGTTTGCAGTCACTCAGAAGAAGTCTTCCGCACTTAGCTTAGTACCCTTTCCTTTGAAACCTCTTCGGCTGATCCACCAACACTGCACCTTGGCTGCACCGTAAGCTTCTGGGATGGCTGTCATAGAACCTGAGCTGGGGACAGAGGGCAGGTAGAGTGTAGTTATCCAATATATTACTACATCTGTGCACTGTGCCTATTCAACACATGTCTGATGACTTGATTTATCTTAGAGTGTCTACTGAAGCCTATGACCCCAAAGGACAAAGATCTGCCTCTTTGACGGTGGCCTGAAGGTTTCTGTGGTAAGACAGAACTGAGTGTCTTCAAAGGTTTAGATAAGTGGGAGCCATGTTTTCTTATGCATCTTGTACATCCTCTAAACTTAAGTGAACAGATCAGCCTGAATCCCATCATGGGCCTTGTTTCAAAGCCTTCCTGTCCATTCTGGTGCTCTCAACTAGAACCATATTTGCAGTCAAATCAATTGAGTGAGAAATGTAGCTTTTATGAGAAAGTGGAGACAGGACATGAAGTTCAGCTGGTGCTAAACCCCCTCTATGATGGCTGCCTACTGTAGAACTATGTTTTCTGTGATACCTCACCTACAACAATAAGACCCAAAGAGTGGCATTAATGTGACTCCAAAACTGTCCCTTAAAGTCCCACTCTTAAGAGGTCAGTGATTTGTCAGAAACACTGACTCTAAGGTTGTTTTTTGTTTTGTTTTGTTTTTTTGTTTTGTTTTGTTTTAAAGTCTATATTTGTCTCTGGTTAGCCTCAGAGTACACATGGAATGATCAGACCTCACTAAAATAAAACTGCTGGTAAAGAACATTCCAAGAACAGGAAATGGGGATTCTGAAACTATCAATGGAGTTAGAAAGCAAGCCAGAAGCTGGGGAGAGAAGAATTGCTGGCAGGGAACACTTGCCCTCCTTCTAAAAATGAGAGGGCTGGAACTGGAGTTGGGGGAAAATCAGCATCCACAGGCTTCATAAAGAACATAAAAAGGAAGCAGGATTACAGTGTCAAGACTTTCCAAGGGTCAACTCCCAAAGACAATAAGGTAAGCTGGGAGATCCACCCCCTGGTCATGTCATGGGACAAGAACCTAAGTTTACAGGAAATTCAGTTCATAGAAAGAGAAGCTACTGTAATTCCAACACAGGTGGGTAGAAACTTTCTATAGTTCTCGGGTCACTAGTAGCATGGTCTCGGACACTGCCAACTGCATATGGGCATGTCCAACAGCAACACAAGGACAGATTGGAGAGGTAGGGAGCACGGTTACTAGGTTACTAGAATCTCCAGGCGGCACTGAGGGCTCAACACTCGACACACTTTCCCTTTCCCTCTGAGGTGCCAGGCTGATCTCTGGAGGCAGCACACTGTGTGGCTCACAGTTCATACACTGTCAGCTGAAGAGCAGTGCCCAAGGAGCCCATCACACAGCTACAGCTAAGGCAGGGCCACACACCGAGGAAGGAGCAGCGTGGTTAGAGAGCTCAGCTCAATCAGGGAGACCACAGGCCATTTTCCTATCGCTGAATCTCACCTGCCTACTGCTCCCCACCCTTACCACAGCCCCAGCCTCTCCCTGGGCCTTCGATTTCTGCCACTGTGATTTTCTTCCACCAGGCCTGCCTCTTAGCCAGAACTGCCTCCTCCTCCTACTCCTCCTCCTCCTCCTCATTTTCTCTACCCCTCAGCTGTCTGGACTTGGTTCACTGTTTATCCCACATCTGGTTTTAGCAACCTGAATGGCAGTATGTCTAGCAGACTCCAGAGGTCAAAGGTTAAAATCAAACAGGAACAATGACAGTCAAAGGACCTTGGACGAGTCGCTAGCCCCCTCTCTAGCCATCATTTCTCTGTCAAATGAACACAATAATCAGACTTCTTTCTCCTGAATTGTGGGGTGAGATTCTGCTTAGAAAGCACCTGGCACGGCTCCTGCTGTGTGGTCACTTCCCAGAAACTGCTGCCCATCACAGCTAACTCCTCTTTTCACTCTTTCCCTAACATGCCCCTTCTGGCTTGCTGATGGGTAAAAGAAGGGAAGACAGAGTGGGTAGAGATGGGTCTGGGAGAAGATGAAGGAGGCACCTGCCAAGTCTGGTCTAAATTCAGAGTACTCAAGATGGCCTCAGCCAAACAGGTAAGAGTAAATATGTCTGAGGCCAAACACCTCCTGCAGTAGGTTCTAGGTCTAGAGATTCACAGGATCAGAGATCAAAATGGAAACATGCTGATTTCTGAAGAAGAGTGACGGGAGCTGGTGGGACATGCCTCTCTGGTGAGTGCACGCTAGCTTACCATTGCCACAACCTCTTGTAGGCTAATTACTGGGTGACAATATGTACTGAGGTCAACCACAGTAAAGGGGTCCCATGAGGTGTCCCCATCTGTGAGCTTAGAATGGGGACTGGCAACCAGGGAGGAAGCTCACAAGGGGTTCTAACACTAGGACACTCAGAAAACATTCTACATAAAGAAGACGATGAAGAAATAGCCAAGTGCTAGAGCTCTCTTAGAGACAACACCCAAAAGAAAACCTGTGGAAGCATCACTGTGAGGGATGCCACTGGTGCATAAGAAAACAGTGCAATCTCACAACCCAACTGATAAAGAAACCTAGTTATATGGGGCAGCTTATAAATGTGGACTTTTTAAACAATGGCTTAAAAATGGCAAAGGGGCTGGGCGTGGTGGCACACGCCTTTAATCCCAGCACTCAGGAGGCAGAGGCAGGCGGATTTCTGAATTCGAGGCCAGCCTGGTCTACAAAGTAGGTTCCAGGACAGTCAGGGCTATACAGAGAAACCCTGTCTCAAAAAAACCAAAAAAAAAAAAAAATGGCAAAGGGATGACAGATTGTTATAAAAATGAAAGGATTTTCTAAGATAAATAGGAGGGAAGAAATGACACTTCGCTCAACCCTTAAGTACTTATTTCAGCAAAACCAACAAGCGTGTATTTATATCAGCCTCCAAAAACTGAACCCCAAATTTACCTATAGATCTGTTTGGTTACCACGCATTTTTTTAACTATAAATTAGAATATCTTATTTGGGATATGGCTGAGTTTTTTCTTTTGGGTTGATGCAGGTGTGGACTTTGATTAGGGCAACCTCTCTTGTAGCCCAAAGCTCAGGCTGACCTCAAACTCACTGTGTCAAGGCTGCCTTTGGACTCCAGATTCTTCTGCCTCCTGAGTGCTGGGGTTAGAGGAAGGTACCACCACTCCCTGAAATGCCTTTACTGGGGCCACAACTGCTGCAGTTCCACACAGCTGTTGCCATTCTCCGACACCTTCTTTGTGTACTACTTCTGTCTCCTGGACTCCACAGGCTTTTGAGTTTTGAGTTGCCAAAAGCAACGCCACAGAGAACCAAGGAGCTGCAATCCAGAGACAGGCTCTTAGGCAGTGCAACAACAGAAACTGATACAGTCAGCTGCTGATACCAGGCATGGCAATTCTTTGGGGGAAAAGGGTCAAGAATCCTGTCCTAAAAGGGCTTAAGATATTCTGTGCACTGTTATAACAAAAATACCTGAATCAATCAATCAATCAATCAATCAATCTCTCTCTCTCTCTCTCTCTCTCTCTCTCTCTCTCTCTCTCTCTCTGTGTATGTGTATGTGTGTGTGTATGTGTGTGTGTGTGTGTGTGTGTGTGTGTGTATGATGGGGGTAGGTTGGTATTTGGAAAGTCCAAAGAACACAATGTCATCATCTGGCTGTGTCCCAACATGGGGAAGTAGAAAGGGGCTGGCCTCTGCAGAAGAGGCCAAACATGTAGATGTCATAACTTCGTAACAACCCTGCCCTGTATCAGCACTATGAGACAACATTAATCCATTCCTGGGGTGGGGGTTGGGGAATCACCTCTCCCAGACAGTTGGAAGTTCCACTTCCCAACACCATGCTAGGATCCAAGCTCCCAACATATGAACTTTTGGAGATGGAGCCATATCCACATCCAAGCAGAAACAGAAAGCTTAAACAGAACTATGCAAGAATGCCAGAGAAGATGAATGTCAGAGAATTGAGGTTTGCTGATAAGTAAAGAGCCATCCTTCTGAATAAAGTCAGAATAAAGAATCGCTGACTCTGGCTTTGCTCTTCAAGGTAGTGGGGTCTTCTCCGTGTAGTTGCCATGAGTTACACGCAGACTGGGCAGGAAGGGACTCTAACACCCCATCACACCGGAGAGACAGAAGCACATGGAGCTGCCATGTGCCAGCTCAGTGTCATAGTGTCCTAGCCCAGGGTCACACTCAGCTAGCTCATGATCACTACTTTGCTGCGCCTCACTGATAAACCCACTTCCAGGCCATGTGAGCGTCATCATGCAAATCTCCTTTAGGAACCCCAAATCCTCTCATACTAGTTCAAGGCTCATCATGCCAACTCTGGTACAATACTGTTTTATAAATGATGAGTAAATTAACATATTCAAAAAAAGATGTGAATAACAGGAAGAGTTTTTAAGCTAGTGAAAATTAGTAAATGCGAGGTCTGTGCTTATAAGTTTATCCCCTGTGAGCTTCAGTAATATGGATTTATTCCCCAAAATGTACTGGGAAAAGTAATATTTCTCGGGTGATTTATATGCAAACTAATGTTTGGAAAGCATCAGCTACAGGTATAAATGCAATACTGTGACAGATGCCTTTAAGCAGTGTCCACTCTGAGGTAACTAGGCCCAGGAAGACAAACACCATATGCTTGCTCTTCCTCATGTGTGGATGCTAGCTTCACATTTTTGGGTTCCTGTGTTTATGTTGAAGTGAGTGTCGGTAGGGGTCAGGAAGTGAGAGAGGAGCCATAAGAGGTGGGGAGGTAAGGGAAAGGTGGGGTGGGTACCACATGCAATATGGGAGCTAGGATGCAAGCTATGGGAAAGGCAGGCCAGCAGGAGGGTCAACCAAAACCACATAGAAAACCTATCACTTTATAATCTAACTAAAAAATAATTTTTTGGTAAGAACTTGAGCAGAAATACCCTGTGTGGATGGAGAATGCTTTCCCCAGAAACCATAGATGCTTAAATGAAACCCCAGAGTGAGATGCTGCATGTATATATCCTGTGAGTTGTTAGCCAGTGAGCCCCCAGGTGACCTTCCCAATAATTGTTAATGCCATTGCTCTCAGTCAAACCAAGATGCTAAGACCCCATTGCTGGAGACAACATGCACCTAGGATATAGGATACAGATAAGTCAAGCTGGAACTGAACTGGACACTTTCTTCCACTGGCTAGTTTGTTAGTGCCAGTGGTTGTTAATGGGTTAATGCTAGTTGTTATAAGGGCGTGGGGGTTGGGGCATGAAGAAGATGTTCAGCTGTGAACCCTGAGTGCTAAAATAACTACTGAACTGCCAGGCAAGATGCACAAGTGGTATGGTCGTTTTGGAGTAACCAACTGCTTTCTAGGATTCGAGTCCTGCCTGCTCCACAAGGAATACTTACCTGGTACTGCAAACCTGGTCAAAAGACTGTCTGGAGGTCACAGGCCCTGGGAAATAATATACTACTACTATTATGGTAAAAGAGCATGAAGCCAAACAGCCTTCTAAATGCCTGTATTTATACCTTAGACCAGTGGTGCTCACAGCTCGGGCATAGAAGTGTCTTTTCACGGTGGGTGGTGGTTCATGCAGGGGCCTATAAATGGTCAAAGTGCTGAAAATAAGTGCCCACTGACTGCCTGGTCCTAAGCGGATGTATTTACCACATCCTCCAAAGCCCAAAGCCTGGGAACACCATGGAACAAGTAGGAAGACTGTGAGATCCAAAAGGATGGGGAAGTGCGTTGTGAACGCCTGTGTCTGCCATGGCATGGCCATTTCTATCATGAACACAACAATCTACCCAAGACTAGAGGAGAGGAGGAGGAGGAGGAGGAGGAGGAGGAGGAGGAGGAGGAGGAGGAGGAGGAGGAGGAGGAGGGGGAGGAGGGGGATTTAGAAAGAAGAGGATCAATTGCAGATGAAAGGGATCAGAGAGAGTAATTGAGGGAGGGCTATGTGATCACAATATATTGCACTCATGTGTTAAACCGTTAAAAGATAAAAATTTAAAAAGCAGTATCTAGTCCATTACCAAAACAAAGTAAACATATGCAAATGTATTTAACGAAGCATTTGTAAATTAAAAAAAAATACTAATGCATTGCACCATTGTTCGATAACATGAACATTAAGTGCACATTTAAAAAAATTTTTTTTTTTTTTTGGTTTTTTCGAGACAGGGTTTCTCTGTGTAGCCCTGGCTGTCCTGGCACTCACTTTGTAGACCAGGCTGGCCTCGAACTCAGAAATCCGCCTGCCTCTGCCTCCCGAGTGCTGGGATTAAAGGCGTGCGCCACCACGCCCGGCTTTAAAGTCACTGAGGTAGATATTGCACTTTCCGACTGGGTCAGCATATATGCTCCCAGGATGTCTGTGCTACCCTTTGGGGAATCTACTTAGATTCCTTTAGATCAAGGAACTTATCTTGGGCCTGGCTCAACTAATGCAGACCAGCGTTTTCTAACTATTTACGGTGACCCACATCAAGAATAGTTTCCAACACTATACACTGTTACTCTGAGGATAAAGCTTGCCAGAATATATTAGAGCAAGCCTCTTGGGAAACCTGTGACCAGGTCAAGCCGTGTTCTTTCATGCCCTGGCTTATGATCATCCTCTAATTATCTAATAGCATGAACTAGGGTCGGTTGCTTCACTTCTGAGGGCTGGACACATAGAAGAGACTGGAAAAGCTACTAATCACATGGCTCCAGGCCAGAGATAGTCATTAACACATGACTTAACGCAAAACTGCTCAACTCTTCCCCTTCATTTGGGTCTTTTTCCCAAAGAGTCACCTCTTGCCAGAGGCAGCTTGCAAACCCTACCAATCCCTCCTCACCTGGGCCTCCTTGAAGCAGAATTTGAGTTTGGCTACCTGCCTACATAATTCGGAGATCTGACACCTTCACAAACATGCTCACCTATGATCCTTGAGTTGCCATGTCAGAACTTCACTGTGGCTGTCTTGTAGAGAGAAAATCCCAAACACATGAAAAGGCTGTGCTCAGGCTGACAGATTTATGAGCAAAGAACCCTTCTATGTAATCATCCAGCTGGTAGGTCTCTCCAGCTAATCCCAGATGTCCTGGGAGAGCTATCCTACTTAGCCTGTCAGGATTCCAGACCCTGACAAGCCATGAGCATAAGAGAGTAGCTGTCCCGTGCTTGTCACATGGCAACCAGCTCAGTCTCTGGGATCCTTAAGTACTCTGGTTATTACAGAAAGATACATTCTGTTTACTGCTCAATGGCCTTATTTATTCTCCAACTCAAAGTAGCTAAGCAGTCACTGATATCCACTAGATAGGGAACTTGGTCAACAAGAACATGTATTAAGCCCCAACCCCTTTTCCAACAAACAGCCAATTACTGTATTTGCAGAATAATGATCACTTCATTGCACCCTGAAAAGCAAGCCTTGGGTTCTGTCTTCTCCCAGAAACATATTAGATCCTGGTATCACCCCGTCACTTCCCTTCTCTGCTGCTCAGGCCAGGTGTCATTCTTGGCAGCCAGCTCTTCAGTGTTCTTCCCATCTAACCTACCATTCAGACTTGAGTGACCTGTCTCATGTCTCCTGAGAAACAGGCTGTGCATCTCCTGGCCACACACAGTACATATAAGAAAGCCATATGAACACTGCAGCAAGCCCATGCTTCCACTCCACCGCAGAGGTTTGCGCTCATGTCTTTATCCAACCTGAAGAATATTCCAGTCTTCTCAAGATGCCCAGTTTCTCATGGCCAGTCTCAGTTTAAATGTCACTACCACTGGTGTCATAGCTCCTGTCTCAACAGGCTTCTTAGTTTATAAGTACCAATTGACCCACCTTCTCTACCAGATCTCTCTCTGTCTCTCAGCTACACTACAGGCTTCTGAAGACAGAGTCCTGGCCCATATACAGTACTCGCGCATCCCCGATTCCTTGCACAGAGCTTGGAAATAGCACCTGTAGCTGTTGAATGAGTGTCCTGACTTTCACATCACATAGCAGTAGGCCTATGATATCTCCTATTCACTCATTAGAATATCTCTTCTATTTATTTCCAGCCTGTCCATGGGCCAGTCCTCAAAGTATGGTCCCCAAACAGCAATGCTAGCAACTCCTAGAAAATTACTAGAAGTGTAGACCCTTGGGCACCTGCTGGTACATGCCAGATCAGAAACCCTGTGGTAACAGCCATCAGCCGGTGTTAATATACCCTCTAAGATTCTGTTGCACCCTGAAGTTCAAGAAACAATACCGAAGACTATTCTGAAGGTTTCGTTGGGGTCGTCTGTTGTCTTAGGTTAGAAGTAACTAAGAAAATTCGTAAAGGTTAGAAGTCAGATACCTTGACTAACATCTTGTCAAACTGATGTCTGATGGGCAAGAATCTTCAGTCTTTTGTACAGCCATATGTTATAAATCATTAAAACATGAGGGAATATGTGATAGAAGAGTCCTCCAAACTCATTAGGCTGCTGAATTACCTCTTCCGGCTCCTTGGGAAGGAGACTCTGGACTCTGAGAAGCACACCTAGAAAGTGCTACCATGGGGACGTTCCCCAAGGGGAAGCCTTAGCATCCTTCCAGGTCATTGTGCCCACAGCAGTACTAACATAGTCACGCAATAATGTCTGAGTCACTGTGGCAGCTGCCTTAGGCTTTACCCATCTTCATCTCTTTTGATCTTAGATTTGAAAATAAATGCTTAATATTAAGCATACACACACACACACACACACACACACACACACACACACACACACCAGTAAAAAGAGAACTCTAGTCTTTGTGAAAGCCTAAAATGTTTATGAGGCCAAACGGAGAAGAGTGGAAACCCGTGGTGATTCCAAGACCAACGGCAATTTCTAACAGTGTCACATATCCTGTTCTGTGTCAGATGAGCAGCAGGGAAATCCCCTAGTCAGAATGTTCCCCTAACGGAGCTGTAAAGAACCAACTCCCATCCAGGTCCTGGTTTAATGCAGTGGGTAGAGATTCCTGATAATGAAGTGGCAAACTGTTCAGGTGACTGAAACATTATTGGTCCCAGCTCACAATCAGTAACCTTGAGAAAGCTGAGCCAGCTGAAGAAAAGGAAGTAAAATATTCATACCAAACATCCAGTGTTTACTTAATCAGGGCTAATGATTGGCTTCTTAATGAAATTTTACAAGCTCAGTTGAACACAGAAAACATTTGCTTCTCTCAAAGCAAACAGGACTGTTTGCACTGTAACGCGACATCGGGAGCCCAGAGGCCCCCAAGCCTGCAGGAGTACAGAGTCAGATGTGTGCAGGAAGAGCTGTGGGGAGATAGAGAAGGGGAGATTCGGGAGCGGCAGCTGGGGAGCTGCAGGATTTAATGCACAAGCACAGATAGACATTTTGGGCAGTTGTGTCAAACCTGGCAGTTCACAGAGGCACAGGTGACCAAAGCAGCTAACACTCAGTCCAAGGCCAGTCCAGAATATCTATTTAAGACAGCTTTGGGGGGGAGCTCACTGCAACCACTTGCATCTCAGACAGCCTGTTCTCACTCAGGTTATGTTAAAATTCAGCAATATAAAACAAGAAATCCCTTAAGGCAGGAGAAGAAAGATGAATCAGTGTAACATAATATTTTCACTAATTTTTTTTACTCTGTGTGTGTGTGTGTGTGTGTGTGTGTGTGTGTGGTATGTTACTCTGTGTATGTGTATGTATAGTGTATATGTGTGTTATTCTGTATGTATACTGCAAGTTATTTGTGTATAGTGTCTCTCTCTGTCTCTCTGTCTCTGTCTCTCTGTCTCTGTGTGTGTGTGTGTGTGTGTGTGTGTATGTGTGTGTGGTATGTTACTCTGTGTATGTGTGTGTGTATAGTGTATATGTGTGCTATTCTGTATGTATAGTGCGAGTTACTTGTGTATAGTGTCTCTCTCTGTCTCTGTGTGTGTGTGTGTGTGTGTGGTATGTTACTCTGTATATGTGTGTGTGTATAGTGTATATGTGTGTTATTCTGTATGTATAGTGCGAGTTACTTGTATATAGTGTCTCTCTCTGTATCTCTGTCTGTGTGTGTGTGTGTGTGTGTGTGTGTGTGGTATGTTACTCTGTGTATGTGTGTGTGTATGTGTATATGTGTGTTATTCTGTATGTATACTGCGAGTTACTTGTATATAGTGTCTCTCTCTGTCTCTCTGTCTCTCTCTGTCTCTCTGTCTCTCTGTCTCTCTCTGTCTCTGTCCCTCTCTGTCTCTGTTCCTCTCTCTTTCTCTCTCTCTCTCTCTCTCTCTCTCTCTCTCTCTCTCTCTCTCTCTCTCTCTGTGAGTGTGTGTGTGTGTAAGTCATAAGTCCACTCTCAGGAGGAGGTTCTCTCTTTCCACTGTGGGTTCTGATCATCAGACCTGCTGCCCAGTAATTACCTATACCCATTGAGCCACGACACTGGTCCCCAGAGCACAGGATTTGTAATAAACTACTCTAAATTCTTCTTTATTTTTGCATGTGTGTGTCTGAGCATGCACAAGTACTGTGGCACACATGTGAGGTAATACTCTGGGGAGGACGTTCTCTCCTTCCACCATGCAGGCACAATGCAAGTGACTGAAGGACATCAAGCTTGGAGACATATACATGCCCTCCCCACTGACCCATCTCACCATCACTTAACTATTCTATGCAGTCCTGCTGCAATGACTATATATGCCCTCATACGTCTGTGTGGGAATCATAGATGGCACACCAGGACAGACCTTGGGGGTTGAGTGTGTATGCCAGGTGACGATCACTGACACCTGGGGACTCACTGACTGTAGTAAAGGCATCACTGGGAGAGGGGCTGTGCACATGGATGGCAAGAGCTACATGGGTGCTCTTGCTAGTTTCTGCTTAAGTTTCCTCTGAACCTAGAACTGCTCTAAACATCAAACTTATTCTTAGAATATACAATAAAATGAATTTTCTAATGATACTTTAGCCATATTTAGTATAAGACTGAGAAAACATCAATTGCCCCGATTATAATTTACTCTTACTAGCATTCTGGTCCTCATAGAATTCTTATTGGCTTATAGAAGCTGGCTGACGAAAGTGGTGGGACACTTATGAGCTCTCCAGTCACCCCCACACTCTCATATGACATTGTCCCAGCATCAGTGACCACTGCTCTCAGAGTCCTGGCCACACAGGGGAGGCTCTCCCACAGAACACAGCCACTTCTGCTGCTACACTGATGCTTTGCATATTGCCATCCAGGAGGTCGGGGGCCCTGGCATGCAAGGGACAAGCTCCCTTAGCACCTGCAGGTCAAGTGGAAGTGAGGTAGCCATGGTTGAGGACAAAATTTATCTGGTTTGAAATAAGTTAAGTTTAATAAGGAAATACTCTAATCAAACTCAATAATTTACATTTAAAAAAAGTTTTTAAATCAGTGTAAGGCTGAAGTCTGACCATCTTTAGAAATAAAATATTCATACCACAGCCCCAAAGTGGATTTCTACATACAAAAAGCAAAACAGAGCAATGTGATCTTTCTAGAAAGTGCCACATTTAACCAAGGTCCTCTGAATCATTAGTACAAGTCTCCCTTTGCATCTCCTATTATACCAGTATTTATATCTACACAGCATACAAAGCACTTCCTAACTGAGTTTCATCCTCTAGAATGTATGCTTTCCCTGGGAAGACATGAGTGATTCAGAACATGAACGTGTCTTGGCATGTGAGAGGACCCTTTGAAATCTATAAAACGGCATTATTCTAAAGTAACTGTGGCAAAAAGTGAATGTTGAATGTTAGGTGGGTTCAGAGCTGCTCTCTGAATGTTTGGCACTGTAATAGCTACTCTTACTTGTCAACTTGACCTCATCTGAAATTAACTAAACACGTGGATGGGTACACCTGGGAGGGGTTTTTCCTTGATTGGATCATCTGGAATGGGAAAACCCACACCAAATCCAGATCTTTTGAGATGGGAGGATCCACCTATATAATCCGGGTCATGCCTTCTGGTGGGAGCCTATATAAAGGACGTGGAAGGAGGAAGCTTACTCTTTGCCTGTTTGCCCTCACTCTCGGCAGCAAGTCCACTCCTTCACTGGCATGAGAGGCTGCTGAGACATCCAGCCTCATAGACTGACCAATCACTGGAATTTCCACAGCCTGTAAGCCAGTCTAATAAATCCCATATATATTAATTCTATCAATTCTGTTCCTTTAGAGAACCCTGACTAATACAAACATCTTATATAAGAAATGAGTCTGGAGCTGAAGATAGTAAGAATCTAGGGCTCCGAGAGTAAGAGGAGCATACTGCTCTTATGGAGGACCCAGGTTTAGTTCCCAGTACCCACATGGCAATTCACAGGTGGTTACCTGTAACTACAGTTTCAGAGAACTTAATGCCCTCTTATGACCTTCATAGGCAAGAGGCATATACATGATACATATGTATTCATACAGGCAAAACACTTATACACATAAAAATAAATAATTTTAAAAAGAAATAATTCCTTTAAAAAGACCCTGCTATCAGTCACTGCAGGATTTGGAGGCAGGGTATCAGATATCTCCAGCCCCTTGCAGGTGGGCTACATGAAGCCGGTGGCTACAGCAGATTTTGTTATGGGGCCTGCACATACCCAGGTCTTAGGAACCTTAAGACAGACAGGATAGCAACCATCGGTTACATGTGCTTACTTGCCCACTGGCCTGCCTGTCCATCTATCTACTTGCTGCTCAAACACTGAAAACTACTTGAAAGGGACGAGGTCAGAAGATGAAGAGTCACAACTTAGCACATGCATTTCAAGTGGGGAGAAAGTCATACACACAGTGTACGTGTGTAGGTGAGGAGACAGCTGTATGTTAAACTAATAATTTAATCTCAGTTGGGGGTTTCTACCTTACCTCTGATCACTCAGTTCCCAGATAAAAGACACAACTTCTATATTTACAATAAGCTTTTAAAGCATTAGAACTAGGCAGGTATCTATTCTCTAAGCTATCAGTATCTTCTTCTCTATTAATAACCCTGAGTCATAACTTGCCATGTTCCATTTGGGCTGCTCTTAACTCGAATTGGCCCACCCTCATGGTTATGTTTTCATGACTGGCGTCTAGTTTTTTCTTCCTTTGTGGTCCTCCTCCAATCCCAAGCCCCAGGGGCTGACTCCACCTACCTCTCTTCTGCCCAGCTATAGGCTGTTGGCATCTTTATTTAACCAATCATTTTGAATTAAGGAGCAAGGTCACACACCATTACTTGGTGTGCATGAGGATTCTCTCATTCCTGAAGGCAACTGGGGCCAGTATAGCAACAGGCCAAGTGTTAACAGGGGTAGGCCAACAGGAAGTACTCTTACAAAAGGCAGGCCTATGAGCTAGAGAGGAACACATCACCTGTGCCACTGAGCTCAAGACACGTTAAAGTGTCACTCTGTCACAGGCCTCAGCTCTGGAAAAAAAAAAAAAAGACAAAATAACAAAGAGAGGAATATAGGCCTTATAGTAATGTATTCTATACGCTTTGAAAAAGCAGAAAAAAAAAAAAAAAGACAGAGTTCCCTCAAATCTTTTCAGATAGTGTAACTTGACTGAGAAGGTACCGAAGGAAGTAAGCATATGGGGTGTTGGTGCTAATGTCTTATCTATAAGAGGCATTTGATATATATGTGACAAATGGAGGAATATGTGCACTTACCCAATAATGCTATTATATAGATGAGTTTCTTGTACTCAGAGCCAATTCCTAGGTCACAAGCGGCTTTTACATACTATGGCAGAATGTTGGTCTCCCCTCCCCCCCAACATCTCTCTTTCTTTCATCAAAGATATCCTAACTTTTAGCTGAGCCGCCTGACCATGGGATATGGGTCTGGACAAAATACAACCAATTGTCTTTTCAGTAGGAGCATCTTAAAGAGGAAGGGTGTACTTTTCTTCTACTTGCCTCCTTCATAACAGCTGGGATTTAGATGTGGTGGCTGGTGCTTAGCAGCCATTCTAGACAGTAAGATGGAAGATGACTGTTAAAGATGACAGCTAAGAAAGAAACAAAGTCTGGAACGTGATACAAGGTACCACCAGGCCACTCCAGGACAGTCTCCCGGGACATGCTTCACAGGGGAAATAAACTCATTACTACTAAGTTCTATTCATTTCTACTTAACTAAAACCTACTATTTTGAATAATCATAGCTACTACCTTATCCACAGACATCACCTCATCTCCCTGACCCTAACTTTAGGAAGCACTTATTATTGAGCCCATTTTAGAGACCTGAAGCCAGAAGAGGAAAATCACTTGCTCAAGGACACCCAGAGCTCAAGATTTCTTCCTCTGTCCCAATCCCAGGGTCTTTTTTCTATATCCAGAGTTGCATTTTGGTGTGAGTGAAAGGATTATTTGCCAGTTTGTATAACTATTTACCAATAAATAAAACATATTGGTATATCCCTCTCCCTCTTGGTTGCCAGGGAATGAGTAGCTCTCTCCTGCTACACCCTTCCCCATGATGCCTAAAGGCAGTGGGGCAGCTGACTGTAGAATGGACCCTTGAAACCATGAGCTAAGTGAGCCCTGTTTCCTCATGCTGTTTTTCTCAGCAACAGTAGGTGAGTTAACATACTGTGCATAATGGAATAGGAAATAAGAAGAGCAGCTTTCAAGACGGAAATGAACAGTGAAGAAAACATTAAAGTCACAGATATTCTAGCAAATACAAATAGTATCCTAGACACTCCCTTAAGCAGGAGTGTAAGTGGCACCTAACTTGACTTAACCATCTATGCAACATCGGAATAAATATACCACTACCAGGCTTGTATTCTGACTACATAAAATATGCTTAGCATTTCTCTCTCTCGCTCTCTCTCTCTCTCTCTCTCCCTCTCTCTCACTCTCTCTCTCTCTGACTCTGTCTCTGTCTCTAAGTTAGTAACCAAGCTGTAATAGCATATCTATCAGGCAAGAGTTGGAATGCCCTCAGACTCAAATGTCAGCATTTTGCACTCATTCAACAATAAACCTGCCTAAAAAACAGCATAGCTGCAACAATCGCTATAAATACACCTTCAACCTTGTAACACAGTCATCATCTTTAAGGATAATCTGAGTGTGTTATCTCTGCCAAAATCAGTTTGAAAATATGAGTTGTCATAGTCTCACAAAACTTCTTACATCTCTCCAAGAATATCCTCACTGTGGACGATATCTGTCGATGGGCAGACACAGATTAGGGAAGGGCCCGTGTAGCCCTACCCCTCCCTGCTAAACTTTTGGCTCCTGGAGGAAAGATAGATATTGTCTTCCATCATGTATCTACTGACAGAATCATCATGCTCCAATGATAGTTCCAATCCATGATCACATAGATGCCTGATTAAACTCTTTGGGTCCAAAGGAAACAAGAGGTATGAATGTGGGAAAGAGACTCGTAGGAAGGTAACAGGGTCAGGAGGGAGGTAAGAGAGAAAAATAAGATTGGGAGCAAGTGGAATCAGAAGTCTGTGTGTGAGAGAAAGTTGTGTGTGTGTGTGTGTGTGTGTGTGTGAGAGAGAGAGAGAGAGAGAGAGAGAGAGAGAGAGAGAGAGAGAGAGAAGAGAGAGTGTGAGAGAATGTGTATGTGTGCATGTAAGAGAGAGGGGGAGGGAGAGAGAGGGAGAAGGAGGGAGAGAGAAAAAGAGAGTGTGAGTGAGAGAGAGAAGGAAGGAGAGGGAGAGTATGTGTGTGAAAGAGTGTGTGTATGTATATGTGTATGAGAAAGAGTGTGTGAGAGAGAGAATGAGTGTGTTTGTTTAAAAATAAATTAAATAAAAAGGTTTTTTAAAAAATCAAGAATTTACAAACTAAACAGCCACAAGAAAAACAAGATGCCATGTAAAAAGCAAGAGGCATCAGGAAATGTTGACTTTTTACTCGAAACAAAATGAATTATTTTCCCATAATTGACAACATAAAATGTTGTTCATGTACTGAAGTTAGAAAAAAACTAGACTCCAAGATCTTGACTCTCACCCATACCTAATTACAGTCTTCTGAAAATGGGGTTCACCCTGAAAATAGGGGACACTGTGACAAAAGGAAAGAGAAGTCCACCACTTAGGCCCAGGAGAAGTCCTTGTGTGAATCAATGTGGGTCTCAAGTGTGCCCCAAAATACAACCTACTTATTACGCAACCTGAACTTATTCACACAGTCAGTGAATTGAAAAGCCAAGCCTGTATACTGAAAAAGAACAATTGCAGATCTGATTTGTTGGCTGTGCATGTGTGTTGATATAGGGTTATTTGTTTTGCAATTTATAAGCATAAAATAGTCAATACAACAGCTTTGGGGGACAGACAGAAAGGTGGTTCCATTGTAAATACTGTGCACACTTGAAGAACACAGACATTGCTGTCCCCAGATGACCAGTATTCAGTATGAAGGGCACAGCAACTACACTGCGTACATAGTGACCAGGGGAGCCCTAATATCCACCTCTCTGCTCTGTCATCCACAGCTAGCAAACTGCCTCAGGCTGGGTTTGGCCCACGCAAATAGTAGCTTCTTTGGCATGAATAATATCAGAACCAACATTTAATATGTTAGAAATTTCTTGTATTTTTCTTTTAAAAGCCTTTACAAGTCCAGTCATACTGCACCGCCAACACTGCACAGCACTGAAAATGGCTAAGGAACTCATCCCCCTCAGTAATGATGCCCTCATCATGGATGGAGCTGAGTTTGCCTGCAGCTTCTTTATTCCTGCAGCTTCTCATTTAGTCTGATTTGTAGTATCCAAGATGCTACTAGCACAACATCTCAGAGCTTCCACCCTCAATCAAGTCAATTACTAAAAGGGGAGAAGAAAGTACAATGTATCTATAAAGGAGAAAATCCAGAAGCACAGGAAGCCGGGCTACAGAGTATAGAATCTATATTCCAAGGTTTGGGGGAAGTCAACACGGGAAAATCAGGCCGAGAAAACTTTAAAGAATGTAGAAATGTGGCAAAGTGATCATTCTAAATTCCTTGGGTAGAGACCAAATGATTTAGCCCACATAGAGTGTATTTAATTTTATTTCATATTTTATGTATTTAAGTATTTTGTCTGCATGTGTGGCTGTGCACCATGTATGCCCCTGGTACCAGCAGAAAGCAGAAGAGAGTATCAGATGCCTGTGGGAGTGGAGTTCAGACAGCTGTGAGCTGTTATGTGCATTCTGGAAATAGAACCTGGGTCCTCTGGAAGAACAGTCAGTGCTCTCAACTGCTGAGCCATCTCTCCAGGCTGCTCATGAGTGGAATTTAAAATGCATTCTATTTTCTAAAGAACTAGTAATCTGCCCTAACAGATACCCAGATAAATTACAAGCTCACTACTCTCATTTGTCTTGTTCTTTAAAAAGCCCATTCTTGTAAAATATCAGTTTCTTTTTCTCTCATTTGCATCTTGAGATTAACATTCCTCCACCACCTACATTATTTTCTGTAGTCAAAAGTGGTAGCATGAATCATTTCTTCCCCTTTGCTTGCTATAAGTTCTTTGCTTTTAACTTAAGATGCATTCTATTACAGTCACATATGAGCCCCTCCTATCACAGAATAGAGAAAGGAAGCAAAGTGCATGTGTACTTGGGTCAAACTTTGTGGCAAATAATAAATATTACATGAATGACGAAATTGTTTTTTGTATGAGTAAATTAAAATCAACAACTTGTGGACAACTCAACTGTTTGAAACTACTAATTAGTATGTATTGAGCATTAGATGATATTGAAGAATATTTGCTAATTTCATTTGCTGTACTAATGAGCACCATGTGCACATGCATATACATCTGTGTGTGCATGCATAGGTTTGTGTTAATGGTTCCTTTTAATGGGAAATAAACACCTCACATTTGGTGTCACATAGGAGTCACAAATCTTAGTAGTGTAGTCTTTCACAGTCGGAAGACAAGGCTCTCTAAACCTATTTCAGGCTGAGAAGGAAGTTACGACGATTTACATGCTGACTCAACCTAACAGCATCTCTAACACTAAAACAAGAAGACAAAACAGCGCCATGAAGTACTACTGCTGCCAAGAGCACAAGGCAGGGCTGGGGCTATCTGAGGCAGCAGCAGGCATTGTCTGTAGGAGCTCTGTCTAATGGCCTTCCAAGGTCTCATCTGTAAAGACACTCCTCTCCTCTTTAGACAGCTCTGTATATTGTCTCTTAGCTTTGGAGCTGAAATCTTCTTGCTGTAGCTTACAACCACCTGGCATAATGACAGCGTAGATCCAATTTAATGTGACAACAATGTTCCCAATTTAATGTGACGACAATGTTCACTTGAGCTGTGTGCAATGGTTTCCTGTCCTAAGTCTACCGCACAGGGCCAATTTGTCTCTTTCCTGGTCGCTGTGTGGCACAGTAAGACCATCTTCATGGTGTAGGGTTGCTGTAAAGGGACCCTAGAGTATGTTGTTACTGAGTTCCAAGTCTGATTTTGGAGTCGCTAAAGACAGGACCTTTGAGGTTGTAAATTAAGATGCTGTTCTCTATCTACCTTCTGCTCAGTTTGATTATTCCAGTGGAAGATTCTATAATGTCTTTAATGATCACCCATATCTGGGTCAGTTTACATAGATATCTTGGCATATACAACAGGTATCCCACGTCTCTAGACTCTGATACACCACTCATGATAGAAGCAACAGAAGGATCCAGAGCGATCATCCTGACAGGCTGAAACGTTTTAGAAGTATATCAATCTCATTAATATACAAATTGGCCTTAATCTTTAATAAACAATAAAAGTAAATGTATACCAAAAAGGAGTTGTTTTAAAAGAAATTTATTGCCAAGAAATGTTTGGTTTTTATCAAACCTATTTTATATGCCTTTATACCCAAGGTTACATAAAAAATGTCTTGCACAGAGTGTGTGTCATGTGGAAAATGATTAAGGAGCCTTGCTCCAAATGACCTACATTGGCAGTGAGAGATTGGTTCAACACAGCCTACAGGCCTGTGAGAGTGGGATTTAAGATCTCCTTTACACACATGGCAGGGGGAGTCGGGGAGGAAGGGAGTCTTGGGAGCTGTGGGTGGAATAAAAAGAGCAATGAGCCTCGAAAATGTGAAAGATCCACCTGAGCACCTGGGGCCTGGTCTCTCTACTGATATACTCAATCAGCAACTTCAAGTCCTCCTTCACTGCCTTTTCTGCTGCATATCCCCCGCAGATACAGAGTGACTCCTTCTTTCACCTCCCTTAGCCTCCCGTGCTTATTATCACAGCTCAGACCCTGCAGACTGGCCTCCAGCAAGTCCTGGAAAGTGACTTCTCACTTCTTGATTTCACTTTGTGAGCTCCACAGTGGAGCCCACTGTCTTGCCACTGCTGTCTCTCATGCTTAGCATAGAGTTGCGACGACGCAGTAAATAACTGAAGTGTGAAAAAGATGGCCAAAACACAACTTAGTGGAATCACTTTAACTCCCTGGAAGCTTGTAAGATCAAAGTTGATTGTGCTGACTTTCCAGGGGCGCAGCAGCACAGTGATAGCCCCTCCCCCAGAGTTAGGTGTGGCTATATGACAGGTCACCAAAATGGAGGATGAACAGAAGTGATATACACACTCCACACTGACCCAGGAAAAACATTCCCACACTTTCCCTCTAGGTTTATTGTTCTTTCTTCAGCCAGACTGTAGATGACCCTCACAGTGACCTTAGAAAACCTCACATTCATACCTCAGACCCCACGTAAAAAGGGGACACTCTTCTCATGTGTTGCTGAGGGAACTAAGCTCCGGATTTCAAACATTCATTAGTCATCTATGTGTTACAGAGCTAAGCCTAGGTAGCCAATCAGCAATGGGTTGTTACTTTTCCAAAAAGAAAGAAAGGTCATTCAAAGGTCAGTACAATTTCCCGAGATTAGATGATTAAAAGTTCTGTTTGTTTGTAACTATTAGGAAAAGGTAGTAACCTTGCCTTAGGCTTGCCAGGGCTTGGCCCACAGCCACCAAAGAGTCTGGGCAAATTCCTGTGATGTCAAAGCTCTTGACAGTGAACCTGCTTCATAGCCTCCTGGTCACACCCCACAGGTCCTGGACCAGTGCCCAGCTGCCTCTGCAAGGCCTCTGTCCCTGACTTCATCCTGGCTTACCTTGCAAAAACACATCTCAAAGCATTGCCCTGTTGTTCTTACTGCCAGCTGAGGAGAAGCTGCCAAAAGGCTTTTGGGGAAGCCACACCCATCTGGACAGCCTCAGACAAAGGCTGCTCCAAAGGACCTGTCTTGGAAGGGAGCCACCCGCCAGCAGACCTGAGAGAGATACCTCCTCAGAGGCAGGTTATCAACCCAGGGCAAAGATCTGCTTACACTGAAGATGGACAACTCGCCCTGTCTTTTCTGCTCAACACTAGGCTGTAAAGAGGACTCTTCTCCCTAAGGGACCTGAGTACTTTGATAACCAGATTGTGTTAAGTGAATTAGCAGCACGCCCTGCACCTAATCGCTTGTTCAGCCTGACTCTAAGAAACTATCAAAAGGGTCACTTCTTGGCCAATGCTTGTGCCCTTTGGTGCAGGTGATGATCTGTTTGGAAACGTCCCAGATACAGTCTATGTGTATCTATGTCTATCTTTTGATAGATGTGCCAAAAGTCCTTTTAGGAATTCAGTGAAATACCTTGACCCTTTTCTCAGCAAAATATGCAAGATGCTGAAGCACACACAAGGTTTCAACAACTTCAAAGAGCACGGGAGTAAGAGCTGCAGAGAGTTCAATGGTTCATCCCAGGGTCATGGACTCCCTAGGGCAAGAACCAGCAGACTTTTCCTACAAAGGGCAGGGTTTGAGTGGCCCTGGCTCAGTCCAGCCCCTGGGCTCAGCAAGGCAGTGTGAGAGCAGCAGAGACAATGTGTGCAAGATGGACAGCCACACTCCAACAAAACTGCCACTGGACACTTGTTAGGACAACTTCCTAGCAACCATGCATGTCCAAAAATGCTATTCTCCTCATCTTTCTTCAATCACTGGAAAAAAACAAAAAGTCTTCATATCTGGTGGTCCACAGGCACAGGTTACCAAACTTTACCAGGGCCAAGGTACATTACATCCAGAAAGAAAAATGGTATGGCTTCACTATCATTGCCTTTGTAATAGGGGCCGGCATCCTTTCTTTGTGGATATACAGAACAAACCACGGGAGTAGTGGCAGTCAGTCTGACACTGTCACCAGGAGACATCACAGCTATGCAAGAGGTAGTAGCAGGTCATTCAAAACGCAATGCTCAGTGCCAGATGCATCGCTGTATCTTAATGGGTATATAGACAGGATATAAAGTAGGGGTTTCCCCCTTCTGGTTTCAACTCACAGTTTTTGCTTTTCCTGTGATGAATGAGTGTGATTGACAGGGAAAGCATGAGACCCTAAGTGAAACTCCACGGCCTCAAGATGGTCAATGTAACTGTATAAACATTCACAGAGATAGAGGTTGGGGCCTTGAAATACTGTGTGATGTTTTAATTTATGAGTTGACTAGAATAAGGTCAATTTTGATAAGCATACAGATTATTGTATCCTAAATTTGATTTTTTTTTCTCTGTTTTGCAGTGTTGGGGGTCTAACACAGGTCTTGTGTGTGCTAGGTAAGCACTCTCCCCTGGAGTGACATCTTCAGTCCCTTGATCTTTAAATTTTTTTACAACTATATTTCAACATAATTGATTTAGTCTAACCCTAGAGTTTCACTCCATGGGTTTTTTGAAACAATAGTCTAAAAAGCAGCCCTGAGCTCTCACAATTTTCTACAGGGGTTCACAGCACAGAAAATGTCAAGAGGCCTTGCTTGCCCCAGAGAAGGACCTATACAACCACCACAGTCTCTCACCAGTGCGTTCACGTCTTCAGTCTTATGGATGAGCATGCGAATCTCCTCTGGGTCGCCACTGAAGATTGCCTGGACCAGTGGTGGCTGCAAAACCAAGAAACTGAGTATTAGAACTATAACTAAGATAAACACCTGCATTCACATGCAGACAGCAACAAGGATATTTGTTCCCTCTAAGTTTATTCAAGAATTATCAATGAGCAGGCAGAAATAAATAAGACTCCAGCCTACACTCACAAAGTATCTGAGAGAGACCTTAAAGACCCTGTCAAGAATATAACCAAACACAGGTCTCTATATTCAGACCCTATTAAGGACTAACCCTTGTCACTGCCAATTCAGATGTTGAAGTCACTGAAGACTATGCCTTTTCGAGCTGTTGGAAGGTTCTAGCAGAGGATCACAGATGCTCTGTACCCTGACAAAAGACTGGTCCTCTACTCAGGGAAGGGCATCTTCTTTCTAACAGATGTACAGCTTTGGGAGGGATACAGATTGCCCTCACATCCAAGACAAGCCCTTTGTGGAGGATATTACGACCTAAACACTTGTGGACCAATCTTCAAAACACCTTGTAATCGTTCCCAAATACTTCCATAGCTTTAGCGAGTGGGCACTGGCTGTCTTACAATGATTATATAACTACTAGTTTAAAATAAGATATAACAAGGGCTAGTTAGAGAATGGGGGTGAAGGGGAGCAGAGAAGAATCCATTACATAGAAGAAGGAACTATAAAGTGTGACCCAACTACGAGGACAGTGAGTTCTGTAAGAGGAAGGAAGGCACCTCAATGACCGAGTATGGGTTTCTAGATGGAGACAGAAGGGCAGCCCATCCTAAAGAGAAGGTATGCACGGGGTGGATGTGCAGAGAACCTGCCAGAAACCATCACTGGGGTGAGGGATAACTGTGGGAACGTGCTGGGTTCAGGGGCTGACGCTTGACTTGCCCCACATGGTAAAAGATCTTCTTCATAGCCAACTCCACCATTTTCACTTCCCTGATGGAATCTGAGTCTAAGCATGGCCATCGCTGGCCACACCCCTCATAGGATGACGATTAATAGGGCCAAAGGGCATAGTGAGAAAACTTTATGTGACCATTCAACTCTACTCAAATAATGTTTTCATTAAAAAATGGTTAATGTTATCAATATGGAATATTTGGCCTCTTTTCCCCCCTAAATTTCAAATCTTGGCAACTACACATATGTATTTGCTTACAACTTCTGTAAATGTCTTAGTCCTAACAGACAGCTGGATGATGGCAGTGCCCCAAGTTTGACTCAGCATAAGAATCATTCGAGATGCTTATTCACATAAGATCCCTCCGTCTCTGTCCTGAGAATCCTGATTAAGTTTATCTAGAGAATGGGACTGTGAGTGTGGAATCGAGTATGTCAACACCTAACTCTTTGGAGCTAGAAGCAAACACTAACCTCAAGTGACTCTACAAAGAGATCCTCCCCATGCCTGCTAACCAAGTCCCCAGCAGAACCACGCCAATCTTTTCACACTGTTCTGTCTGCTGAGCTCTTAGCAAAATGCTGTTGGGTGAGTTTCTGCCTAAATGAACCTTGATGGAGAAAAAAAAACCAACAGCCATAAGGCAACATGTAGAGACAGAGTCAGAGTCTGGCAGACTGTAGTGTTAAATCAACAGAGGTCGTATGACAGCTGACAGACTCAGAGTCTGAGGTGTGAAGCCAGCTCAGGCATCACCGGACCAACGGTCAGTCACTGAACAAGAACACAGTGATCCGAACAGGGCCTCTCTCATGAGCACAAGGAATGCAGGCACTCTGTACGATGCATCAAGTCCTCAGTCTCCTCAGGCGAGGCAAACCTCCCAAGCAATGGCTGGAATGTCCCCAAGGAGAGGCTCCCTGACACAGCTGCCAGGGAAGGGTGCCAGAGTGGTTTCTAAGCACATGGAGGTGTGTCTAGCTTCCCAAAGGCCCCGGGCCTAGCTCTGCTCAGAGCTGCTTCCCATACCACATGGTCAGACACAGATTCCCTGGCTTCCATGGGAGGAAGCTGAACTTTTGTGTGTTTTCCGATGCTGCCATCACATATATATGCACCCACACACCCACGACCGCACATACATGCACTGTGCACATACTCATCTATGCTTTGACATATATGCATAGAGACACGTGTTAAATCACTAATAGATACCTCCCACTCCCTGTAAACATGCCTGTTCTCCACAGCCCATGCCAGACAGACCTGTCTTCTCCATTATGCTGTAGAGCTGTTCCCACTGTCTTCATGCCTGTGAACCCAAGTGTAACCGACTCCAGAGCAGGACTTCACGAACAGACACTCTGCTTGCATAAAGACTGCATGTTTGCAGTGACTCGCCAGTAAGTAGTGCTCTTTTATATACTTAGGGGCCTCTCTCTTCCTTTCTCTCCCTCACTCTCTCTCCCACGGAGAACACAGTCAGAAAATACTCAGGGGATTCTGTTCTTTGGGAATTCAACCTCAGGTAAAGATTTACCTGCATGATTATTCTAATTACAATATCTTCTCCATCAGTACTGGAGGGTTGCACTCTGCCACCTATTCATCATTATAGCATTCCCAGGTTTTGCCTTAGTGGTGCTAAGCCTTAAAAGAGAAGCTTCCCCAGCACAAAGCTGTGTCTTAAGCCTTGGTGTGCACAGTTCAATGGGTCTCCCCTACCCACAGTTTGCTCTACATAGGTTTCAGTCAGGGGCAGTCAACTTCAGTTCAAAAATATTAAATGGAAGATTCCAAAAATAAACATTTTTCTTTTTTTACATTATACATCATTCTAAAAAGCATCACAAAATGTTGTGCCACCTTGCTCTATCCTGCCTAGGATGAGAACACACTAGCTGCCCGTGAGTCTCGGTGCTACCTCAGCAATCAGATCATCTGTCGCTATGTTCAAGTGTCCCTTATTTATCAATGTCCCCAAAATGTAGCAGTAGTGGTGGTGGCCATTTTATTACAGCATAATTGCTGTATTTGATTACTGATCATTACTGTTAATCTATAAAGCAAGTGTTGTCATAAAGAAGTACAAACACACATGATTAAAAGGAAGCATCGTACACACTGGGTGTGGTACAATCCATGGTTTCAGGCCCTCACTGGGGTGCTAGGGATACATACCCTGCAGATAAGGAGACACTAATATATTCTTTTAAAAAACTCCAAATACCTTAGCCCAAATATAGGCAATATAAGGCTGTGCAGTGCAGGATTTGGTGAACTCACTCTCAAAACCAGAGTCAAAATTGTGAAAAAACCATAACGGGAGAAAGAGGTATTTTCAGTGATGCAGCAGTCACTTCAACTTATAGTACTAGGATTTTCTTTGAACCTCAGCAGCTACACCCTGGCAATGCCTGCACAGGCAGTGAATACTAGCACCGTCCCCTGAGTGACGTCCCCAGAAGGCAGCTGCCATTTCTCAGTCTGATTTCCAGTGGCATAGGGATCGGGGCAGGGTATTTGGATGGGACTTGTCCCCACTTCCATCCACTCCCATCTTTCCTGGAAGGGAGGACAGACACATTTAGAGGTGACTGGCAGACAGGCTGATGACACTTGGCCTGTATGGAGAGCAGAGAGGAGCAGAGGGCTCCTTGTATTTGATAGCCATTGTGAGTTCTGTAGCAAACACACACAAAAAATAGACTCGGCAGAAAGCCACTTTTCCTTCTCACAGCCCTTTCATCCTAGTACAGAAGAATTGTTCTTTTTAATTCTCAGCTTTGGGAAACAAACCAGGGAGGGAAGGAGGGAAGGAGGGAAGGAGGGAAGGAGGGAAGGAGGGAAGGAGGGAAGGAGGGAAGGAGGGAAGGAGGGAAGGAGGGAAGGAGGGAAGGAGGGAAGGAGGGAAGGAGGGAAGGAGGGAAGGAGGGAAGGAGGGAAGAAGGGAAGAAGGGAAGAAGGGAAGAAGGGAAGAAGGGAAGAAGGGAAGAAGGGAAGAAGGGAAGGGAAGGGAAGGGAAGGGAAGGGAAGGGAAGGGAAGGGAAGGGAAGGGAAGGGAAGGGAAGGGAGGGAGAAAACTTCATTTTCAAAAGTAAGACCTGTGAGACATTATTCTCAAATATGAAGTAGGGCTATAATTCCACTAGGGGGCGCAAGATAGTAATTTGTTATCCTATCAATGTACAGGTGATATATAAAAGGGAAGGAAGGGAATTAAACGGTCCACTTCAGCTTTAAGAAAGTTCTTAGAGAGAAGCACACACACACACACGCCCATGAACACAAGAAATAAAGGTAAAGCAAAATAAAGAAAAAGATCAAACAGTATTGTTTAAACCCCACTTTTCTACTGAGCCACGAGGGCCCATTATTTCCGGAACTAGGAACAGACCATATGGATAAATCCTAGGTTTGAGAGTGTCATTTTCATCATTTGAAAACACAATTTAGAGGACAAAGGGATAACTCCATTGGTAAAATCGATGCCACACAGGCACGAGGACCCGAGTTCAGATCTCCAGCACTCATGAAAAACAGGCACAGGGCTGGAGGCAGGGCACAGAGACAGGGAGATCCACCGAGCCACTGGCCAGCCCACCTAGCTCAATGGAGGAGGTCCATGGCCAGTGAGAAACCCTTCCTCAAAAAATAAGATGGAGGCCAGTGTGATAGCACAGCTCTGGAGTTCAAGGCCAACCTGGTCTGCATAGTGAGTTCTCAGACCGCCAGGGCTTCATAACAAAATGAAAATAATGGGGTGGAGAGTGATAAAGGAAATCACTGGACATCGACCTCTGTCCTCCACAGGCACTTGCCTCCACACGTACAAACATGAGCACATACAAGCACCACACATCAACATAGAAACAAAAAACACAATTCAATCCTTCTCTCAATTCTGCCATCCAATTAAGAACAAAGTCTGGGGCTGGAGAAGGTGCTTCATTCTGGGCTCAGTCAGAGCAGCTGGCGGGGGGAGGGGGGAACAAACTGATAAGCTTGAGTCTAGGGACATATCTCCTTGGTAGATTATTAACCTAGCATGCATGAGGGTCTAATCACTATAACAACAACAAAATTCATGTGTTCTATGGAAACCACTAATTAGACTTGTGCTGAGCCCACGTGGCCTTCCTGTGGTTAGCTGCAAGCTTTTTTCAATCTAAGCAGCCTTTGGATGAGAAGCAGGGGAGAGAGGCTCCCTGAGACCAAGACCTAGAGCCAGGGGTAATAAATCCAAACACATCTAGAAGTTGCCCTAGCATTGGGCTCCACATCCCTGGTGTGCTGCCTGCCTTTCTCTGATGAGATCCTGTGGCTAAAGACCTTAAATGTAAAAGCCAGCATCTTGTATTCCGATCAGGAAAGGATGCTGGGATCAATCAATAGCCAAGAGCTAGCATTGGTATTCCTAAACATCTGCCTATGCTTGAGCATTCTGGGCACAGCCCATCACCAAGGAAGGATGGGAGCATGGTATTGGTACCTAATCGCTGACACACCAATAGTCTGGCCACATAAAACCACCAGCTTATATGAGTAACCTGGAACAGTTCATTAAGGAATGGGCAGAGCTTGCATTTTTGCAAAGGGATAATAAAATTTGCTCAAGTCACTTGGTTTAATGAACAGAACATGCGGTGTTCCTCACCAGCAGGCCCAGATATGTGATGTCCAGCATGGGTTCTGTTAAGTGCTTCCCGACTGTAGATCATCTTACCTGGGGAGCTCCCCCTATCATAAGATGATGATGATCATGAAAATCAAAACTGTCTCCCTAAGTACTGTAAGACCCAGACAGAATACACTCAGTCCTTATGAGCATAATTCTTAATTATGGAGTGAGGCAGTCAGTGTTTGAAAATGGCTCTTAGCTGGGTGTGGTGGCTCACACTGGGAACCCGGTACTTGGGTTATGCAGGGAGGTAGAAGGAGAAGATCATGAGTTTCAGATCAGTGTGGAAAACAGCAAGTACCCATCTCTTAATTAATTAATAATTAATTAATTAGGAAAGGCTGGACTCAGTAAAACAATAATTTCAATCATCAGAACCCACATTTGTAAAAGAAAGAAAGAAAGAAAGAAAGAAAGAAAGAAAGAAAGAAAGAAAGAAAGAAAGAAAGAGCAAGTCCTGATGAGTCACCATTGTCACCCCAGTGCTGGGGCCAGGGCTTAGCCTGCCTTGTCTACTCAGCAAGTTCCAAGACCCTGTTTCTGGAAGAAAAAAAAAAAAAAGAGGAGGAGAGACAGTGCTTGAGGAATGATACCAACATCATCCTTTAGTCTATGCCCACATACACACATACACCCATACACACATACGCACACATGTGCACACACATACACACGTATACACACATGCACATATACATATACATGTGTGCAAACATGCACACATATGCACACACACAGACACACATATAAATGTGAACCCACACACATGAGCCACACAGGAAGGAAGGAAGGGAGGGAATGTAGAGAGAAAGAGTTTTCTATGGCACATGTTACAAAGTCAGTGTTTATACTATTTCCAGTTATTTACCAGAAAGAAAAAGAAAATACATAAAATCCCAAGTTATAGTAAGAATTCCCCTACTTAAATAGAATGAAAAATGAAGCATGTTTAATCAGAAACTGGGTAAATTATTACCTAACCTCTTCAAAGTGGAAACAACACAGAAGCAGCAGCTTGGCAGTGGGTTCTGGGGACCAAGTCCCAAGCTGGGGGACAGTCACATGCTTTGCTGCTCCTCTGCTCTCCTGATCTTCCTCCACTCTGCTCTGCTCTTTGAGGACACTTATCTTCCCCAGAGGACAGACAGCCCAAGATAACATGAAGTCCAGATACGTCAACTCTCCTACTAGCTATTGAAGGACATGAAAGGAGAGGCTGGGCAAAAAGAAATGATGAAACCACAGATCAGTTAAACTGAACCCTGAGGCAAGACTGATTTTTCTGACCGATGCTTGCTCTTTTACCACAGTAGGGAGACTGCTGCTGTAAAGCCAGGTGACTGGGAGTCTCCCAAGCAGGGTCTCCTCATCTCTAAGATGAGCTAATAGTAGCCATTTTACAAGACACACTTGACAAATTGTGTAATACTCGCCAACTGCATACAAGGCCAGAGGCCTAGTGTTCCCGCCATGAAGTCAAGGGTCCTTTCTGACTTGGAGGTAAAAAGCTCAAACGTCTTTACAGGTGAATTTCCTTGTGACCATCCTACAAACTGGATGAATAGATTTCCTCTAAGATTGTAGAGTAAGAGAGCTAGTGAGATGGCTGAGTGGGTAAAAAGGCTTGCCAGGCAAGCCAGAAGACCTGAGTTTGAGTTTAATCCCTGGAATCTGTGACCGAAAGACTCCCAAAGCTGTTCTCTGATTTCCATGCACATATACACATACACACACACAATGATAAGAATTTTATTGTACACATTTATATGTAATGTTATATATTATGTTATTAATATACTCTACGTTTCATATATTATACAATGTTATTATGATACACTACCATTATTATTATTAAGTAAAATAATACTACTGTAGGACAACCATCAGATTAGGGCCCTAATCCATGCAACAGCACCTCTGAGGCAGAAGGGCTGCCCCTGCTAGGAGAGAGCAGAAATCCCCTGAATTCATCTCAGTTGCACTGGAAAAACCTCAAGAATATCACACAGCTCTTCTGTATGAACTCTAACTTAAAAAGCCACATAATAGAGACTTACTAACATAATACCACACCTCTCTTTGACCAAGCTGTGTCACAGTGCACAGATGATTATGAGCAAAGAATATTACATACATGCATGAAAATGGTCGAAGAAGGCCCATTCTTTTATAGATTTAGCATATGCTGACTTTTAAATGTGCTGTGGATTTATCCCTGCTTGACAGAACTGGAAACTGACCTGACTGCTGAAGGTTGCAAACAAACGTGTAGTTAGGCCTTCTTTGGTGATCTCTTGGTTACAAAGGAAATGACCTCCCTGTTTGGACCTCTGAAGGGTCAAACAGTTTACCTGCAAGTGAGAACTGAGTCGAAAGATTTATGATCTCCTAATGCTGCCCAGTCAGAGGCTTCTCTCACAGGCCACGCAAATGAGGCATGAATGATGTAATAGCTATGATAGCCTAAGACCAAGCCAGCCTCAGTTTCTACATACTCCCATCTTGTTTTACTTTTATTTTTGCTTGGGGGTGTTCATTTGTTTTTTTGAGACAAGACCTTGCTACATATAACTCAGGCTGGTCTAGAACTTACTATGTAACCCAGGTTGGCCTACTGCTCTCAATAGAATTCTTGCATACTATGATTATGGGTGTGAGCCACTGTGCCCAAATACTAAATACCTAGTAGCCTGCAAAGCATTACCAAATGAAGGATACAGTCTCTATGATGCATGGATAGTCACACTACACAGTAGTACAGATTTTCTTTCTTTTTTGTGGGGGTAGTGTGAGACAAGGTTTATTTGTGTAGCCTTGGCTGTCCTAGAACTAGTTCTGTAGACCAGGCTGGCCTCAAACTCACAGAGATCTGCCTGCCTCTGCCCCTCTGCCCCTCTGCCCCTCTGCCCCTCTGCCCCTCTGCCCCTCTGCCCCTCTACCTCCTGAATGCTGGGATTAAAGGCATGTGTCCACCACCACCAAACCTGATATGACTACTCTTTAAAAGTGAACACTGAAACACAATGTCAGAAAACAAAATAGAGGAAGGGAGACTTTTGAGGATATGTGTCACCAAAAAGCTGGAGAGCAGGCTGTAAGGTGAGGTCTGTGAGGGGTGGGCTAAGAATAGAGCTCACAAAGGAATCGGGTGGAAGAGTAAGTGGCTGGCCGGGAGAAGCACTGAGCCAGCAGAAGGAGTTCTAACCAGTGGGAAGATGATTGTCACAATTTAAGCTACCTCAGGAAGGCGTTTTCTGGTCTGCCTTGTGACAGGTTCGCCAAGAATGACCAACAGGGATGCAGTGGAAACTATGGACACTCTTTTCAACTCTTTAATGCCTGCTCTGTTCCTGGATGCAAGTTTGGCTCAGTATCTTGGCTAATTTCCTTCCCTCTTTATAGATAGCCCAGAGTTCCTGCCCCAAGTCGTGAATGTTTCCAGGTGAAATCGAGGTTACTTCCTTTAGCTCCGGAACACTCCCATCCCACCCCACACACAGACACAGAACCTCTGCATGTGTAAGCTCTGTTTTGTCAGGCTTGACACTTGAGCACTGAATCGAAATCATAACATTTCAAAAATAGGCCATATCCATAAAGAGAAACGGAAAACAAACCACGGCAGATACGCTTTGCCAGGCTCCATATTTCCATCAGGATCTGCTGCCAACAACACAGATCTTTTTTTTTTTAACTCTGTCTAGTTTCAAATGGCTGGAGATCTAATCTAAACCCTAGCTAAGTTAATTAAATAGTGTTGGGGAGAGAACTTTTAAAGAGAACCGGGACAAAGGAGATGGCTCCACAGATAAAGGCCCTTGCCAAGAAGCCCTGATGCTCTGAGTTCAGCCCCTGGAGCCCACTTGTCAGAAGGGGAGAACTGCCCTGAGTTATCCATCCTCTGACCTTCATGTATACACCACGGCGCACTTTGGGTGCACACACACAAATAAATGTAATGTTTAACAACCTATTTGAGTAAGAACACAGTGGACCCAAGAGAACACTGTGGACAGAATATGTAAATCAGAATATTCTTAGTGAAACAAAAAGAACACATAAATCATTCCTTAAGTTCCTGTTTTACCAATTTGTCTAGAGGCTTTATTTCCTAGCTGTTTTTGCTTACATTCTTTCTACAACTGTACCTTACAGCATATCAAATCACATTTCAAATATGGTGGGTTTCTTTTTTTGGCTTTTTCAAGACAGGATTTCTCTGTATATCCCTGGCTGTCCTGGAACTCACTCTGTAGACCAGGCTGGCCTTGAACCCAGAAATCTGCCTGCCTCTGCCTCCCAAGTGCTGGGATTAAAGCCGTGCGCCACCACCGCCCATCTCAAATATGGTGGTTTAATGATGTTAATCAATACAAGCCATTTCGGAGATCTTTGTGGTGGGGAAAACCTTAACGATGGCTTTTTTTCAACACTCAGCAAAATGTCTTTGTTCAGAGACATAAAGCAGTTTTCAATTGTAGGGTATAAAATGTGACTTTTGTTAATAGCTAATACACCTCTCCCTTATCATAAGGGATAATAGATTTTAAATTCCTCCTTTATAAAAAAAATGTATGCCAAAAAATGACCTATTATCATGGCATGCTTTTCTCATGGTGGCCACTTAAGCAGTTATAATTGCAGCAGCCTCAGAAGTCAGAAGATGAATAAGGCAATTTAAGTTGCATTAAATACAAGATGACCATGTAGACACAAAAGCCATTCCTTAGGACCTAATCAATCTTGCTGACTGGGGAAGGAGTGGACTACCACTGAACAACATAGACTCACTTAGTCAAATTAAGTCACTCATGATTCTGGAAAACTCCAAACTGAGCTTGTCTGAAATCTATTATAGTCTGAATTCTTTGAAAGTAGCAGCAAGCCAATGTTTACACAAGCATCCCTTTCCACAGCTTACATGAGTTTCTCCTGAGCCCTGTCCTCCTTGTCTGTGGATTCCTCTGTGATCTCCATTAGCATTTTGTAGAAGGAAGATATGACAGTTCAGCTCCCACTATGTCTCCACAAATGGAGGACTAGGGACTGTGCAAACTGCTGTCAGTTGCCTTGGTGTGTTGACACTCAAATCCATAGCCTGGATCACCTCTGCCTGCAATGACTAGAAGATGCCCTGCTACCCACAACGCCAGGAACATCACTAAGAGCCTGAATCTAAGACTACAGTCTTCTGGAAGCATCTTTGGCTTCTCCAAACAAAATCCTAGCAAGGGCCTTCACTGACGGATGCCTAAGGGAAATGATAAGACAGCAGGAAGAGAGAGGAGCCTGTGGGGCTGGAAAGCAGTTGGTATGGGAAATGGGAACTCTTACAGAAGCAGATAGGCCTATCTGACTTCCTTCCGAAGACAGTGGCCCCATTCATATTTACTTTATTTCTCTAACTACAACCCACCCAGGTACTGATAAGGGATGTTTTCAAAACATTACTCAAGTGCATTCTGACAACCACACTCAGTCCTGGTCCACAGTGATTTACTAAGCATATGAAACTTGCCATCCTTCCCTTGAGAGGAGCTCTAACACGTAACAGGAAGCACGCAGCATATGTAACATGAGTGAGAGAGAAACTGTGTCTGGCCCTCTGGAAGATGCAGCCTTTGAATTAAGGACTGGAGGTTGGTGACGATTTAAAAAAAGATGGGGTGTCAGTGGAAAGAGAGCAAGCACCTTCACCCTTTGAAGGGTGTGAGTAGAAGGAACAGTTTTCTCCATGGTGAACATGGGTGAGCAGATGGAGGGAAAGAAGTCAATTGGGTAAGATCACAGAAGCTGAGGATAACTGCTGCCTATTACATTTAGACTCTCTTCTGTAGAATTGGCAAGCTGTAATCTGTTTTTGCATGGGGAGGGTGACTTGAGAGTTGAGTTTGGGGGGCTGGAGAGGCACCTCAGTGAGAACTGCAGATCTTACAGAGGACCCACATTTGATTCTCAGCTCCTTCATCACACAGTTCACAGTTGTCTATACCTCCAGCTCCAAGGGAACCAACACCCTTCTCTGGCATCCATGGACACTGTATGAACATTGTGCATATACATTTAAACAGGTGCATGCACATAAAAACAAAGCGTTTCATGAAAAAGAAAAGAAGAACTGTAGAGCCAGGCATGGTGTAGCACATACCTATAATCTCAGCACTTGGAAAGTAAAGGCAAAGGATTGGGAGTTCAAAGTTATCCTCAGCTAATAGATAAGTTGAAGGCCAGCCTGAGCTACATGAGACCCTGTCTTAGATATAGCTGTCTCCTGAGAGGCTCTGCCAGTGCCTGAAAAATACAGAAGTGGATGCTCACAGCCATCCATTGGATGGTGCACAAGGTCCCCAATGAACGAGCTAGAGAAAGAACCCAAGGAGCTGAAGGGGTTTGCAGCCCCCTAGGAGGAACAACAATATGAACTAACCAGTACCCCCAGAGCTCCTTGGGACTAAACCACCAACCAAAGAAAACACATGGTGGGACTCGTGGCTCTAGCTACACATGTAGCAGAGGATGGCCTAGTCAGTCATCAATGGGAGGAGGGGCCCTTGGTCCTGTGAACATTCTATGCCCCAGTATAGGAGACTGTCAGGGCCAGGAAGCAAGAGTGGGTTAGGCTGGGGAGCAGGGGGAAGAGGGCAAGGGATAGGGAGTTTTCAGAGGGGAAACTAGGAAAGGGAATAACATTTGAAATGTAAATAAAGAAAATATCTAATAAAAATTAATAGAATGCTTATTAATTAAAAAAAAAGAGTTGTTGTTGTTGTTTTCAAATAATAAGCCTGGTAGTAGATCAGTAGATCGTGTAAAAGCTAAGAGAAATGTGACACAAGGGAGGAGATGACAATACCAGTTTAGGAGAGAGCTCTCAGGGAGGGGTATTCCTCAACTATGCAAGGAAACAGGGTCTCTGTGACCAGTCTGCAATCTAAAGGGTACATGTGCTCTCCACACCTTTAGATTGGTCTGAGCAGCCCACTCCGTTGGAGCTGCCTAAAGACTCTCACTGA
Source organism: Mus caroli (assembly GCF_978045245.1). NCBI lineage: Eukaryota > Metazoa > Chordata > Mammalia > Rodentia > Muridae > Mus > Mus caroli. The sequence goes on from NW_028227256.1 coordinate 51,749,199, forward strand.
CTGGGCAGAGTGCAGGGCTCTCTGCAGCAGCCAGCCCAGGCACCAGCAGGAGGTTGCTGGAGGAGTGCAGTAGAGCTGTGAACCTCTATGCTGGGGAAAGCCAGTTGCTAGCTGTGTGTTGCTCCCTTGAGAGAGACCGGAAGTTGCTGGGCCTCTGAAGGTAGCACATCCCACATCTGCAGGACCTGTTACTCATCCGCAGCACAACCACAAGAACACAGCCTGGTGCTGCCAGTTTAACTACTGCTTGCTCAGTCCAGGTCTCACTAACAGAGGAGGATCTCCTTGTGCTATGAGCTAAATGAACAACAACAGTAGCAAATGTGTAGTACCTTTCTCTCTATTTAGTTCCCAACTCAAAAACTTAGAAGATACCTTTTTTTTTTCAATCATGCAGTTTCAAAAAAAATGACAAGGGGGCGTCAAACTCTTATGCATTGTCTCTTTGTCTTGTGTTTGCTAGGTTATATCTTAAGTAATTTTTTACTGCAACAATACAAAGTCAGGAAAAGAAAACCTTGATAACCATCCCTATCACCCATAATAACAGACTAATGTATACTCTTTGACACATTTCCTGGATGCTGCTGTTGTACACAAATATACCAATACATATGATATTGAGCTATCACTAAAGTGGGCTTTTACTATGTCCCTCTCTTAAAACCTGTAAGAACAACAACATACTGAGGTTATCCCCCAGTTTAGCTACAGGATTACCTAATTTCTTTATAGGGATATAGTGTTCTAGAAATACAGACGTATTGCAACATAGCCTGGCCATGTGTTGCACAAAGAAGAGCTACAGAGCTAAAAGCATTTTATGAATGCCTATGATATGCTATTTTTATAAAATACACAAAAGAAATGTATATTGTGGTCTATTCCTCAGAGAATGCCCAATAGAGTTGGGCAAATAAGGATGCCCCATAGAGACAACACAAATGTGCAAGACGGTACTCCAGAGTTCCCCAGACCCGAGGCAAGAGCTGCCAGGTTTCCCTCTGTACCAAGATAGATTGCAGAGAGCTCAGAGGGCTCTCCTCTGTTCAACCATCCCAGAAGCCTTGTTTAACTGACCAGGACAGCACAGGAGTCAGCCTAGGGAGGAGGCATCACTTGAACAAGACCTAGATAGGGGCTAGAGCACACAAAAGAGGGAGAAGGTGTTTGACAAATGAACAACAGCACCAGGCTGCTGTTCAACATGTGTTCATGTGGTGTGGCGAGCACTTTCCTCTCCCGTGCCCCTCGTCTCTACACAGCTCCTTAAAGATGTAAAGGAATCCAGGCTTAGGCACCCACAGCATTACCATGAGAATGATTTAATGTGGGATTTCAGGCAGCGTAAGCTTGGGACTGTCCCCCAGGTCCTTTTGTCCCATCATTCCTATGTTTACTGCTGAGCAGCATGCATGTAAACACATGTGCTCACTCACACATATGTCTGTGAGCAATCATTCACGCTGTCCCCCTCCATCTGGAAAACAGCATGAATAACGTGGAGAAAGAAAGTAGCACTGAAGCTTAAGCAGTTAAGATTTAACAAAATCATCAAGTCTGCTTGCTTGCTTGCTGGCTGGCTGGCTGGCTGGCTGGCTGGCTGGCTGGCTGGCTGGCTGGCTTGCTTGCTTTTGAGATAGTCCTATGTAGGCAGCCCAGGTGGCCTCAAACTTAAGTAGCTGAAGCTGGCCTTGAACTCCTACGCCTTCTGCAGTCACCTCCCTAGTGCTGGGATTACACCATGTGCCAGCACACCTAGCTGAATCCTTTTCTAGCAAAACCTCTGAAAACGTTGATGTTGACAGTTCCCCCAGTGTTGAGCTTCCTCTCGATGCTACAATTATGTTTAGAACATGTCCAAATTCATTTAGCTACATGTTTAATGGTGTACTTTAAACTCCAACATATTTTTAGCATATATAATTTGAGAGCCCAGTGCAGATGCTGCCTGCACATTATGCCAACACTGACGGAGGTGCCTCAGTTTGGAAGTGCCACAGACGAAGCAAGAATTCTCGTAAAGTGCTATGAAATATAAAGGCTGAGAGACCCTACAGAGACCTCTAGGATTCTCTTTTTTCACCTGACTGGTCTAAAGTTGTCTCTGAGCATTTTTTTAAAAAAACATTAGGAAAACAAAATTTACTTCCAGGATGCTAAGCTGGAAGTTTTCAAACAGCAAGTTTGAAAACATACTCTTGACAGTCAAACTGCAGAAAATCGGGACTTCTAGTAAGGACAATGAGTTGAGTTTAAGTTGAGTCCAATTGCTTTTGCTTCTATTTGGTAATAAAACTAGAAATAAAAACCACCACTATCCTTGACATCTGCTACATGGGGCCAACCACAAAGATGAAGATCCAAGGCACAGTATCAGGGTGGTGAGATCTTAGGCCCCCATGGTCAATGGGCTGGAACCAAGGTCACTCCTTTTCTGGTGACATCACACCCTATCCTTCACCAACGTCGCATTACCCCTAATATAGGCAATGTGAAGATTCTGCTCACACCTTTACACACTAAGACTAGACTTGGGAGTCTGTACTACATACTTAACATCAAAATTCAGAAATTATCCAGAAAGTGTACTATATTCTAGCATTTATATATAAAATGTATACTAGTTAGTATAGATGGTTCCTTTGAGATCATGGCCTCATTGTTCTGACTCAGGAGGATCTGGCTGCCTTCCTAGCATCAGGGACAGAACTACATTTGGCCAAGGCAGTAAAGCCAAGGATGAGATAGAAATGGCCTGCCCAGACATGTAGGGGCTTGTTCCCACTTGGAGCTATCTCTGAATACATTTGGCACTACATGACAACATTCTGGTTTTTGAATCATAACCAAACAAGAATGTGGTAACAAGGCCAGGAGGGAAACAGAAACTCTGAGCGTCTAGAGACCTGGTTTGGGATAACCTCATTCACTGGGATGTTAGGTCACTAAGGGCAAGTCACAAGGCTTCATTCCTCACTAGAAAACATGGGTTCAAAATTACTAACTCCCTACTAGTGAGAAGCAGGGAATATCTGACTTTATGAGGAAAAATATCCTCTGAGGAGGTCTTGGTAAGAGAAGCTCACACTGACAGTCCAGCAGGATCACTGGCCTACCACACACAGCCCAGAGAGCCGAAGAACCCTTGTGCTTGCAGCTGGTCACAGCAGAGTGGTGGGCCAATTGTGCATAGTTCTAAAACACCTCTTTTTCTTTCTTTTTTTGTTTCAAGACCGAAATAACTACAGAAGAGTTCGAGCTAACAGTTAGGTTAAATTACCTACCACCCAGTAAGCCCCGTGAAATGAAATCTTTTACATCAGCATTTTGAAAACCCCAAGTGATATGTCTGTGCACATGGGATGTGGAGTCTAATTCTTTGGTGAAAACCTCCTTTAACTCTTGATTACCACTTCAAAGAGAGGATCAGACAATTTTTACCTTCAGCTTGTTTGTAATGCTATTGGTAATAGCAGAAAGATCAAAGCTGACAGAGTTATTAAATAACCAAAAACGTACAAACCCACAACAGACAGAATGACCAATAGCACATGAAAAGGCCCATCAATTATTGGGTGTTAGAGAAGGTAAATCCAAGCCATCATGAGATACCAATAAAAATTAATGGCTAAAATAAAAGGAAGAAACAGCAGACAGACAAAATACAAATATAGGTGAATATGTGAGAAAACAAGTGTATTGATGATTATGCCTATAAACAGTGTAGCTGCTGTAGATAATAGCTAGATGGTCCCTCGACACAGAATTATCAATGAGACCAGAAATCTCACTCCTAAATACATAACCCAAAGAATTGAAAACCAGTATTCGGTTTAGTGCAGAGTTCTATCAGACCTTCAAAGAAGATCTAATCCCAGTTCTTCACAAACTATTCCACAAAATAGAAACAGAAGGTACTCTACCCAACTCATTCTATGAAGCCACAATTACTCTGATACCTAAACCACAAAAAGACCCAACAAAGATAGAAAACTTCAGACCAATATCCCTTATGAATATTGATGCAAAAATCCTCAATAAAGTTCTTGCTAACCGAATCCAAGAACACATCAAAACAATCATCCATCCTGACCAAGTAGGTTTCATCCCAGGGATGCAGGTATGGTTCAATATACGGAAATCCATCAACGTAATCCAGTATATAAACAAACTCAAAGACAAAAACCACATGGTCATCTCATTAGATGCGGAAAAAGCATTTGACAAGATCCAACACCCATTCATGATAAAAGTCTTGGAAAGATCAGGAATTCAAGGTCCATACCTAAACATGATAAAAGCAATCTACAGCAAACCAGTAGCCAACATCAAAGTAAATGGTCAGAAGCTTGAAGCAATCCCTCTAAAATCAGGGACTAGACAAGGCTGTCCACTTTCTCCATACCTATTCAACATTGTACTTGAAGTCCTAGCCAGAGCAATTCGACAACAAAAGGAGATCAAAGGGATACAAATTGGAAAAGATGAAGTCAAAATATCACTTTTTGCAGATGATATGATAGTATATATAAGTGACCCTAAAAATTCCACCAGAGAACTCCTAAGCCTGATAAACAGCTTCGGTGAAGTAGCTGGATATAAAATTAACTCAAACAAATCAATGGCCTTTCTCTACACAAAGAATAAACAGGCTGAGAAAAAAATTAGGGAAACAACACCCTTCTCAATAGTCACAAATAATATTAAATATCTTGGCGTGACTCTAACTAAGGAAGTGAAAGATCTGTATAATAAAAACTTCAAGTCTCTGAAGAAAGAAATTCTAGAAGATCTCAGAAGATGGAAAGATCTCCCATGCTCATGGATTGGCAGGATCAACATTGTAAAAATGGCTATCTTGCCAAAAGCAATCTACAGATTCAATGCAATCCCCATCAAAATTCCAACTCAATTCTTCACCGAATTAGAAAGAGCAATCTCCAAATTCATCTGGAATAACAAAAAACCTAGGATAGCAAAAACTCTTCTCAAGGATAAAAGAACCTCTGGTGGAATCACCATGCCGGACCTAAAGCTCTACTACAGAGCAATTGTGATAAAAACTGCATGGTACTGGTATAGTGACAGACAAATAGACCAATGGAATAGAATTGAAGACCCAGAAATGAACCCACACACCTACGGTCACTTGATCTTCGACAAGGGAGCTAAAAACATCCAGTGGAAGAAAGACAGCATTTTCAACAAATGGTGCTGGCACAACTGGTTGTTCACATGTAGAAGAATGCGAATCGATCCATTCCTATCTCCTTGTACTAAGGTCAAGTCTAAGTGGATCAAGGAACTTCACATAAAACCAGAGACACTGAAACTTATAGAGGAGAAAGTGGGGAAAAGCCTTGAAGATATGGGCACAGGGGAAAAATTCCTGAATAGAACAGTAATGGCTTGTGCTGTAAGATCGAGAATTGACAAGTGGGACCTCATGAAACTACAAAGCTTCTGCAAGGCTAAAGACACCATCAATAAGACAAAAAAACCACCAACAGATTGGGAAAGGATCTTCACCTATCCTAAATCAGATAAGGGACTAATATCCAATATATATAAAGAACTCAAGAAGGTGGACTCCAGAAAGTCAAATAACCCCATTAAAAAATGGGGCTCAAAACTGAACAAAGAATTCTCACCTGAGGAATACCGAATGGCAGAGAAACACCTGAAAAAATGTTCAACATCCTTAATCATCAGGGAAATGCAAATCAAAACAACCCTGAGATTCCACCTCACACCAGTCAGAATGGCTAAGATCAAAAATTCAGGTGACAGCAGATGCTGGCGAGGATGTGGAGAAAGAGGAACACTCCTCCATTGTTGGTGGGATTGCAAGCTTGTACAACCACTCTGGAAATCAGTCTGGCGGTTCCTCAGAAAATTGGACATAGTACTACCGGAGGATCCAGCAATACCTCTCCTGGGCATATATCCAGAAGATGTCCCAACCGGTAAAAAGGACACATGCTCCACTATGTTCATAGCAGCCCTATTTATAATAGCCAGAAGCTGGAAAGAACCCAGATGTCCCTCAACAGAGGAATGGATACAGAAATTATGGTACATTTACACAATGGAGTACTACTCAGCTATTAAAAAGAATGAATTTATGAAATTCCTAGCCAAATGGATGGACCTGGAGGGCATCATCTTGAGTCAAGTAACACAATCACAAAAGAACTCACACAATATGTATTCATTGATAAGTGGATATTAGCCCAAAACTTAGGATACCCAAGATATAAGATACAATTTGATAAACGCATGAAACTCAAGAAGAATGAAGACCAAAGTGTGGACACTGTGCACCTTCTTAGAATTGGGAACAAAACACCCAGGGAAGGAGTTACAGAGACAAAGTTCGTAGCTGTGATGAAAGGATGGACCATTTAGAGACTGCTGTATCCAGGGATCCGTCCCATAATCAGCTTCTAAACGCTGACACCATTGCATACACTAGCAAGATTTTGCTGAAAGGACCCAAATATAGCTGTCTCTTGTGAGACGATGCCGGGGCCTAGCAAACACAGGAGTGGATGTTCACAGTCAGCTATTGGATGTATCACAGGGCTCCCAATGGAGAAGCTAGAGAAAGTACCCAAGGAGCTAAAGGGATCTGCAACCCTATTGTTGGAACAACATGATGTACTAACCAGAACCCCGGAGCTCTTGTCTCTAGCTGCATATGTATCGAAAGATGGCCTAGTCGGCCATCAATGGAAAGAGAGGCCCATTGGACTTGCAAACTTTATATGCCCCAATATAGGGGAATGCCAGGGCCAAAAGAATGGGAATGGGTGGGTAGGGAAGTGGGGGGCGCTATGGGGGACTTTTGGGATAGCATTGGAAATGTAATTGAGGAAAATATGTAATAAAAATATTAAAAATCAAAAAAAAAAAAAAAAGACTGAACTTTATCTGGGTGATCATCAAGATTCTCCAAACCCACACTTGTTTTCCCTTCAGCCCACCCATGCTTGTGCTTCCTTGAGTGACTCTTTTCCTTCGCAGGTCTTTGGAATGCATTCTTTCCAGAGCACCATTTTCTTTGGAGAGAACTGCTCCTTACATCAGGTCGCATGTCAGTCTTACTTATTTCCAAATCTACAGTTCTATTTTCGACATGTCACGATGCTAGACCCATATGTCACTTTCCTGCAAGACAGGCTCAGATGTATAGTCATGTCACTGGGTGAGAATTTGGTGGTGTAGAAGTTTATACCTTTTCATGTGTATGCAGAATTGTTTTTTTTACCTTGATTAAGTGGTAACATTATATATAATATCTATGACATGTGCATACAGAAAGAGTGAAAATGTTTCAAAATAAATATATGATTTAAAAGCAGTAACAAAAAAATACAGGAAGCCAATTATCAACTGAAACTCAAATATGCATATTTTTAATCGTAAAGTTAACATGGATGGAGAAGCATATTGTATAATATTCTGAACTTCGTACTATAAGTTTTTGTACTTATTGTCTGAATAGTTCCTCCATTTTGTCTGTATTGTAATTATTGAAATAATGATAAGTAATGCTTTTAATGTTTTTCCCACAATAAATACTGTCTTCTGCTAGTCTGAAAAAAAAAAAAAAAAAGAAAAGAAAAAGAAAACCAGTATTCAAACTGGATGTACATTCACAGTAACAATATATACTGTAGCTAAAAAGCAGAAACAGGTAAGAGGTAGGAGCCCATCAATTAACATCAGTGGATGAATAAACAAACAAAATGTAGTGTGGACATGTGATAGAATATTTCTCAGCCATAAAAGAAAATATAGTACATAATGTTGGAGAACATGAGTGAACTTTGAATATTTTATACTAAATAAAAGAAGCCAAACACAAAAGACTACTTTGTTGACAGATTTCATTTATGTGAAATGCTCAAACCTAGGAGCTAGGAATAAGAGGAAAGGGGAAGCAGCTGTTTAACAATACAGAGTTTCTTTCTAAGGTGATGAAATGCAGATAGTGATAACACCCAAATGAGATGGATGACACCGTGCACTGCATCTAAAACTGTCAAAATGGTGTGCAAGGTTTGTTTTGCCATACTATAAAAACAGAACAATGCCTAACAGTGTGAGTGCAGCTTCCTATTGCAGAAGGATGCACAGGGAGCAGGGTTGGAAGACCTCTACTGACACACTGAGCAGAGCTGTGGCTCCCCCTCTTCGGTAACTTCTTGCAGTTCCTATAATATCACTTGGAAGTCTATGTGCATATTAATACGTATATGCACCTGTGCGTATGAATGCATGTGCACACATGTGGACACCACTGGTCAAAGTCAGATGTCTTCCTCAGTCACCCTCTTCCGTATTTTTTGAGGCAAGGTGTCTCACTGAACCGAAGACACTAATTGAGCTAGCCTGGTTTCAGGGACCACCTGTCTCCTCCCATCCCACTGCCCTTGTTCTGAGGTTAGAGTTGGATGCTACGCTGCTACCCCAAGGCTTTTATGTAGATGTGGAATCAAACTTCCCCCTGTAAGGCTGGCACTCAACCCAGTGAGTCATCCCCCTCCCAGGCCATAATACTATTTTTGTTATAAAATATTTTTATAATATAAACTGAAACAACAATTTTAGAAGATATGACTTCTTGATACTCTGGAGCACAGCCAAGCAAGATTAAAGAGAATAAATAATGAGGAAATCTAAACCCACGGGTCAAGAGAAGTCAGCAGCAGCACACCCTGCTAGCCCTAGAGGTGGAGGCCACAGTAGCTGGAGGAAGCCCATCCTGCCCAAAGCTGGGGTTGTGGCCCTAAAGCTGCAGACTGCAGACTCGTCAGTAAAATGCCCCAATTTTTACAAAGTTGGAAATTTATTCAATATGTTTCAAACACTACAAGCCAAACAAAACACATCTTTAGACCAGATGTAGCCCACAGACGCCAGTTGGTAAATTCTAGTTCATAGAAAAAGAGTGTTTACCCTGGTGGGGGAAGGGGGTACTTTGAAAGACTATAGTTACAGCTATCAGAAAAGGGGAAAATGGCCAAGTGAGAGGCTGGAAGAGGAGGGGTTCCCTTCCAGGAGGTCAGACTGGACACAGTATAGGAGTGTATTTTCTAACAACAGAGCAAGTGTTCATCAGCAAAGAGGGAGATGGAGGATACAGTGACTGCTGTCCTTGTGGTGATCCAACAAAGTCTAATAAGCAGGATGCCTGCTTTGGGTTGGAAGGTGGGTTAGACCTAAGGCTCTCGACTGGACTCCCAGACCTGAGATGACTTCAGACAGTGCCTCAGCTACCTGCTAGCACTCAAGCTATGTCCAGGAGACCTTGGGTTTCCAAACCCCACCATGGCAGCTAAAGGAGGCAGGAAAGGACTGAAGGAGGAATGGGTCCCTGGAGCTCATCATGGGCTGAGCTTTACAGGTGTCTACAGTACCTCAGTGAAGCCCTCACAGCTCACAGGACATGTGACACAGTGATGTCATCTACAAGTGTGTGCCTGAGGACCACATGATCGGGTTTTTCCCACAACCTCAGAAGCATAGCTACAGTTTAACTAAGTTTGGATTATGTGTCAGGTTACAGTAATAACTAGATTTGGCTGCATGCACAAGCCAACCTTGCCTGGTAGCAAGATTGCATGATCAGAAGTCTCTAACCTGGTTCTTGAGGGGGAAACTAAGACTGTGGAGTTTAAGGGTATCCCAAGGTCTCTGCCAGGAAGATCTTTTACGAAGGTCTTTTTGGCCCATATGTCATGGATGTTCCATTGAACCATGGTCTTCTTCCTAAGCATTCAAACAACACAATGCCAATGCCTCAATGTGCCAGTGTGCTAGGTGTATTACCAGGACAGTTCCCAGCCTCTGCAATCTAAGGAAAGGACACAGAAGCAAACAATGACATCTCCAGGTGAGGGTGGGGGTATCAAAAAGAGGGACTCCAACCCAACTGTGTCAGAGGAGAAGGGTTCTAGATATGCTCTTGTTAAACTGAGGCCCTAGCTGACAGGAGATATAGGACTCCAGGTAGAGGGGGGAACAGTGCTCAGAGAGACCTTAACACACATAGGAAAATGCAATCAGGCCAGGGTAGCGCTGGAGCACAGGGTGTCATGAGTTACAGGGCAAAGCTGAGGTACCTCATGTGTACTATGCTGTCTTTGCCACTCTTCGCAAATAAATGGGAAGTGTGAATGCAAGGTTTAGCCCAAAAGAATGATATACTCAGACTTCCATGGTAGAACAGACCAGGCACAGTATGAAAACAGACTGGCAAAACTGGACTTCAGGCAAGGAGACCACATGGGGACTGCTGTGGTAGTAAGTCAGCCAGAATCCACTCAAAAGCAGTAGTAGGAAAGACGCTAATTGGCAGCAATGGCACATGTGCACTCTCTGAGTAATACGGTAGAATTGTAGTCCTTTTTATGCCTGAGTAATGTGGTAGAACTGTGGTCTTTCTTATGAATGCTCAGGCTAGACATGCAGGAGAGCCAAAAGCAAGCACCATGGAACCTGCTCTATTAGTCCTTGGCTAAGGAGTAGATGTCCAGAAAAGTGATTTCAGAAGTATTAAATAACATAGAAAAAGTTCACTGGTTGAATGTGTTTATTAATAATGAAGAGAGGATCTGGCTCCTTCATCAACTAGTCTCAAAGAATTATTAAGCATCAGGACCACATAACGTGGTCGTCAATACTCCTCAGAATTGTGTTCCTAGTATCTATCATCTAGGATTATATGCTCTCATCCTGTTTCACTCAAGGAAATTAAAAAGAATCTGCCTACATCCTAATCCATCATTCCTCGAGTAAAAATACCTATTTTTAGTAGAGGTGGAAATTAAACTAATAAATTAGAAAATTACCAAAAATGTATTAAATGTGGCCTTGTGCTGACTCAAATGAAAATTCCTTTTGTCATACTAGGGACAGTAACTAGGAGTTATTGAAACAAGTGTACCCAGAAGCTGGTCTAGAACAGGCAACCAGGAAACTGGGGCTCTGAGGTAGGCAGGGATGTCTGAAAACTGCCTCCGTCTCCACAGATCCCACCCGGTGTGCATCCTGATTCCTGGTGTGTCTGGGTGTCCTCACCAGTTCTTCTTGTCCATAATGCAGTGAGGCGTTCCTGCCATTCCTTCACCCCACCCTAGTGCAACAGCCACCCTCTGTTAAGCAGCTGTGCTTGCTACGGCATGCTGAGCTGCTTCTCCCTTAGAAGGGACTGCTATTTTTGTGACCCCTCAGATGACTCTTCCGCCCTTTTATCATTCCAGAATCAAAGCGGCCAACAAGAAGAAAGTGCATTAAATGAAACAGCCTCCATCCGTGTCCATTTCTCTCCTGGAATACAGCCCAAATCATGGCCATGGGTCCAAAGTCACTGAGAACACCCTCTAGTGGTGAGCCATCTTTCCTGGATACACTCATTGCTTTGGTCAAGGTATAATATATGTTCCAGACGCTCAAAGACATACAAGATTTGTTCATTATTTTAGATACCTTCTAACTAACTTCACAGAAAAGTCTCATAAACAGAGTGGAAGCTCAGTCGGGCCACAGGTGGCCTCCAGGTGAATGCTTGGTGTTAGGTTACAGCCACATGCTCCAAGCACCAAGGAGAGACCTAAGGAAAGGCTGGGAAGAGTGAGCAATTCATCTTCCACCATCCCCTTTCTCCACCGCCTATGAGAGTTGAGGTAGGTAAGTTTTAATCTCCAAATATGGGACTCAGTTCTCAGTGGAGAGGTAATTGAGTAAGGCTAAGCCAAGCCTCACACATCAGGTGCCTGACTTCACTAACAGTTCCCTCATACAAAGCTGTCAAGTAGGTTCTAACAGAACCCTGGGAGTCTAACAACCCCATGTAAGTGACCCGTTTTGTCTGAGCTATTTGCCTGCCTCTCTTTGGACATGGTGTGAATCATCCAATCAGCTATGTGAAAAAACAGGCATTTAGAATAAAGGCAAAATAGACTTAACAGCCAATAAATACTTAGAGGCAGCTCTCTGGGCTGCTCACTAAGTTGTGAGCATGATTCATTTTCTTGCTGTGGCTTACATGCTCATGGCTTCTCAGACGTGAAAAAGAAAGATGATCTGGGCAGTTTTTCAATGGGCCACATTTTTATGGTCCTCAAGATCCTAACTCTGATTATACAAAAACCTCTTCATTTCTTATGCAAATATATGACCCCAGGATAGGATAAATCTGAAACTCACAGACAACCAAAGCAAACAAAGTCTAGGAGGTGTCATAGTTCAGGTAAACCATTCTCCAAAGCTGGCTTGAAAATACCTCCTGGATTCCCCGGCTGCCCTCGAGTGGGAGTGCACAGGAGCAGGAGAGAGCATAACAAACATGCAGCCAAGTCAGGTCAGAAACTGCAGCTGAGCACGGAGTGAGAGGCCGAAGGGCAAGCACGGTCCTGCCCCCATAGAGGGAACAAGCGAACGGTAAATATCCAGGGTAGTGTGCTGAGTGAGAGCAGTGTTGCAGAGAGAATGGGCCTGTGAGTCGACCCCACCCCCCTCCATCTGGGGGATTTACAGATATACATTCACCATTGTGACCTCTAATGTGCCCTGAGTTCTAAGAGACATAAAGGGTTGTGTGACCCCCCCACACACACCCTTTCTCGGAGACCATTCCTTGCATCCCACCCCTCCCATGTGGCTAAGGTCAACCATTCTCTGGGCACCTTCTCCTGACTTCAAGGCCAGTTATTCGGTGGTTCTTACAGACACTGGGTCCTCTCTCTCTTCTCATATTTTCTTCACCTGAGATATGGTTTCTAATGATGACAGACCCCAAACCAAGAGAGCAGAGAACATACACGTAACCCAGTCACTTTCTCTTCTATGCAGGTCTGTGAACAGCACTCCAATGATGAGAAATTAGTAATCCAAAGTAAGCCGTCCTCTGAGACTGATTTTCATAAGACAATCCTCAGAAAAACCACCTTTATCATACAGTCCTAATTTAAACCCCAAATAAGGGGGAGACAGAGTTTGTACAAAAACTCATTTCCCACAGATTTAATGATTGCCTAGTCAGTCTATTGCTGCCAAGACAGAATTTACCAAAACTCTAAGTTTCCCTCCCTGGTGTCTACCACTGCAGTCCTAACTTCCAGCACAGAGCATGTCCTCAGTAACTCGATACTCATAATTCATTCCAACTCAGTCATGCTCATTCAAAATAACATGCTGGATCACTCTGCCTCTTCTACTCTAGTTTATAACACATGATCAATCAATAAGATCATCTCACAGAAAAGCATCCACATAGGTGAATATTCTACATCCCAGGGATGGCAGTGTTTTGTATCATACACGATTTGGCTCCAAAGAATTCAGTTATACCTATAAGAGAAGAAGATGAACACACATATCTCCAAGCAGCAGTCAATGCCCACATGCTCCAGCGTGAAAGAAAAATGGATACTCAACTCCACAGACCCATCGGTCTCAATCTCAGTACAGTAGGACCACACTACATAGAGCTTAAAGGATTCCTGATGTCCAAAGACATAGTTCATACAAGTTGGCCCCTCAATGCAAACTATCTCTATTGATCTGATGCTCAAAGAAATAGCAATCTGTTTTAACTCTATAGGCAAAACTGGCTATGTTGGCCTCAAGAAGACAGAGTGGGTAGGCTGCCAAGTTGAACCCTCGCAGGACTTTTAAGGTAGCTTTGAATCTACAAGCTTTACACATCTTGTAAGGGACAGAAACACTGCCCCTCACTCAGTAAGCGGCAAGCCGTCTTCACAGCCTGATGCATCACCTAAAATGAGGTTCCAAAGTGTAAGGGAGAGCTTTAGGGGAGGGCGTTATTCATCTGCTCACACGAGTGGCCTGTAAAAGCAGTGTGGGATGTAGATCGCATTACTTTTGGCACGGGCTCCGGTTTCGGCACAGGCTCAGGCTCCAGCATACCATCTTTCAATCAGTTTCCTGGTTTTCCTAAGAGGAACCAAGCTATCCACAAGGTGATTATTCCAGACAGCACACTCAGAATGGTTTGGGCTTTTTTTTTTTTTTTTCTAATTGGTTTCAACACGTTATTTCAAGATCTTTATTAAATATATTAAGCACATTTAACCTTAGCTAAAATAAATCCACCTAATTAGATGATAAAAAGAACAGCTCATTAGCAGAGAATGGGTAAATATTTTCTCTACTCCAGCTAAGCACTGCTTACAGTACTCTGTGCCATGTTATCATAATACCACTGTCAGCCTTTTGTGCTAAGCATAAAAATGTCACTGAACAAGTAACATAACTGGACCTGTCTCTTCGAGATCGACTCTGTCTCTCTGGCCAATGTAAGCCAAGTGTGTGTTTTCATCACCAAGGCAACTCTAACGCCTTTAATGGCCTGGCTTTCTAGACATTTTGAGTGAACAACCTTAGAGTTCGTTTTCTTTTATCTTTTAGAATAGTATATACCCCAACTACGTCGACTCCAAGAGTTGTATGTATTTATAGCATTAAGAATACAGAATATTTTATGCTAGGTTTCTTTGATGCTTTGGAAAATTTAGGATCACATTAAGCCATAGAGTCACTTCAGAGACAAGAGTCAAAGCCCAGGCAGAGGGGTGCTGGCTGTGCCCTCCAATGAGCGATGCTTAGCTCCACACTCTAACTAATATATAAATGAGAGACAAAATCTATTAAGTAAATATATAAATGATTATAAAGAGCATTTAAGAGGAAAAGTATCAACTCAACAACCAACATTTATCTCTTAGTCATTGGGTTACAAGTGAATTCTTTTCTGTTTTTGTCTTTTCTTTGTCTGTATATTCCACCCTTTACAGTTTACCTGTCTACCTCTGATACAGTTGGGAGATAGAAACATAAAAAGGAAATGCACACTCAGCCATTGGAGTTAAACTCCTTCTTAGCTAGGCTTTCCGAAGCCAAGTGAGAAGTCCCCAACAGCTATGGCAGAAGCAAGGCCTCCTGCAGGTCACAGAGACTCCCCTTGTGCTGGGTCAAAGTGGAATTCTGGGCTAGAAGCACTCACAGCTGTGCTGGGACAGCACATGTGTGCTTTGTAGCTACTGCCCCAGTGTGGTTCTCTAAGCTGGGCTGACACATCAAACCTAAGGGCAGAAAACACCATTTTTACTTCACTCTGTGAAGAACATTAGAAAAATAAACAGCCAAATTTTTCACCACAAGTTTTTGTTTGTTTGTTTGGTTTGTTGGTTGGTTGGTTTGATATTTGCTTTTATGTTAGACCAAGAGAAGACTATTTTGAGTGTTCACTTGCTAATGTTCAGCAGCTGAAGGTTTTGCAAGCATGAAGTCCTTACACACAGGTGTCAGACAGCCACGGTACCTCAACTGAACACTGGAAATGAAAGCACAAGAAGGAATGAGCTCCGTGTGCCCCATGCATCCACTCCTGAAGCCACAGATTAGAGGGAAAAAACGTCTTGAGTAACTGAGGATGGTCTTGAATGGCTTCAATTAGCAGAGAGAAAGATTTCTGGCTGAACGCCACATGTTGCCAATGAGAAAGCAATGTGCTCCAGGTTGGCCCGGTATCTGAAAGAAATATCTGGTACTTCAAAAGATATACATCTAAGCACTGTCACTAAGTAGCCATTTAATTAAAACTAATGTCTCAGCATAAATTCTGGAGGCCCAGGGGGGATAGTTTTAGAAATCAACCTGCAATTAAAGCTTTGGGGCTAATTATGTGGCAGCAGAGGCCCAGGGAGGAGGCAGGGATTTATGAGGCTGCTGCCTCCTTGCTGTCTTCCAATTCGCATTCAGTGTCAGAGCTCTGACTAACCCCTGCATCTGTGGCTCTCACCAGGCAACAGCACTGAGGCAGAAGGAACCCAAAGGTTACAATCAAACAGATCCAGGTTCCAGGATGGACACTGCACCCTGTTGGTGCCTGACTTGCTTAAACTGGGAGACGGAAACACCACCTGCTCCGTGAGCCATTGCAGTCAAGAGAGCCCTAGGTGAGAGCACAGGCTCTAACATCCATGTGTGAGGTACCACGTGTCCACTACAGCTCCAAAACGTACTGCCTCATTTGAAAATGCTCCTGAGAACTGGAGCTGTAGTCAAGAGAGGAGACAAGTTGCCTCTCACCTTAAAAGTCTCTAAGGAGAAAAGTACTGCTCACCCTACATCTCACTCTCCCTGGAAATCTAAAAGCTGTGTCTGGATCTCTCTGTGAACCAACCACACACCATCCTGCTGTCACCACAGGAAAAAAATCAGTGAGGCTTTCATCCCGGTTCCTCTCTCCATCTCGGGTGTGTTCCCTCCTAAGCAGTTGTGATTCAGACACCCCTGTTCTCGGCTGTCTTTGACTGAGGTAGACACAGGACCCAGAGTCTTTTTTATAGGCACTGACTTAATATGAGGGGAGCATGGGTTACTGTGTAGAGAAAGCTACATGTCACCATCTCCCTCTTCTCAGATCTGGAAGTAACTCTGCACTAGTATCATGGCTGTTTCCACTACAATGTTTCCCAAAGAAACTCCTTTCCATCCTCACAAGCATCAGTTTCTAGAAAGACTCATTGCCTTGAAATGACATGAAATGCAAGGGAGCCCTCAGCTGGCTTTGTAAGCAAGCACCCAGATACAAAACCAACCACCCAACATCACTCCTCCAGCCACAGAGGAAGTGGGCAGACACCTACTTACCACCCCAAATAAGGACTGAGCATCTTATAAGCAAACGGTCCCAGCAGAATTATCAGTATTTCATATCGTGGAAATATAAAAGGTTCCTATGAGCACAAGAGGAGCTTTGGGCCATTTTCTCATCACTGTCCGTCCAAGTGGCCTGGCTCTGCTGGAAAATATTATCATTGCTTTCTACTTCTTTTCTTGATCTAATAAGCTCCACATTATCACACATTCCAAAAAGATCACAACTAACTTCCATTTACTGGCTGGCTCCTGAGCTTTGGCCAGTTAAATCCCTACGGAGACAAAGAAAGATCCAGGGTGTCCAATATAACATAAATACCAACAGGGTGTCCTGTAAATTAGAGCCAACTCCGAAGCTCAAAAGCTATCCAGCCACTGGGATTTGCACTAAGGTAGAAAGATCCTACCCATTTGTAAAGCGTTGGTGTCATCACGAGGCACCAAACCTGCAATGTCTGAATAAGAGACAGACTAGCTACTACGACGTCACAGACTCTCCTGCAAGGACAGCAAACCCAGCCCCCTGGATCTGAAAGGTACTTGAAATCACCAGGTAAAAACGGTTAAAAAATTAAGCAACGTGAAAATGGCAGGGTACCCAGTCCAAAAGAAGCTGCTTTCCACTTTTGTGGAAAGCCATAATGGCTCAGAATCTCTCCTCCCCAAGGTACACCCTTGACCCTTCTGACCTGGGAGATAGAAAACTATGCTGGGTTGTTAGCAACCACGAGATCCAGTTTTCTCATCTGCTAAATGGGAGATTGGGAGGCACATTTTGTTATTGTTGTTGTTCTTCTTTCCAGATCCCAAAAGTTCACAGTACAGCTCAGAAGACACAACTCCCACAAAGTTTCTAGAAAACCATTTGAGCAATTGGTCCCAAGGGAAATCACTTTTAGCAACAAAGCCCTCCACTCCTGGTTGAAAATATTCATCCCTTCTGCTTCCTATTGCTGATGAAATAAGATGGGCAGGGACCTGCGGACTTAAGTCATAGACAAGAGGCTGTCCAGTCAAAACATTAGAGTGAAAGAGAGAGAGAGCGAACATCTGAATAGGATGAACCACCACATCAACAGAAGGAGTCTTGTTCAAAACAGCAAAGAGCAGAATACTCTGCTAACCAGCACTGACGTTCACACAGGAACACTGTTTACAGGACAAACTTTCAGTCATGTTTCTCAGAGTAGTAGAAGCAATTGCCATGACCCACAGGCTCCCTGACATGTCTAGAACTGCGGGAACTTGCTTCCGGTCCTGGGCACCGTTTCCAGCTCTTCCATACAGCGGCCTCTGTGTATAAATAGTTCCACATCTTTAGATTCAAGCGAAATGTTCTATCTGAGGTGAACACACAGATTTTTTTCCTACCTTTAGTCCCTCAGTGACTTAGTATAGAAACAATATACATGGCATTACTTATGCTGAGTATTTTTTATACACAACCTAGAGAGGCTTGGGAGCATACAGAAGGGTGTGGTTAGGCCACACATGTGGTACCACTGATACAAGGGACTTGCGTCTGGGTTTCCTTGCCAACACACCTAGGCTAGCTTTGCCTTCCCTTTGAGGCTGGTTCTATGGCTGCTCCCACACCAACGCCACAGTTGAAGGGCCAATTTTCCAGCCCTGCGGGCATCTCATAGTCCACTTCCCACTTCCCACAGGTCTCCGTCGTGGACTGAAGGAAGACTCCATTTCTGTAAGTCAAGAATTGAACTCTAGAAAGCAAACGACAGAGATAAGTAGGAATAGGGCAGAGGTGGAGAGGACTGAAGCCTCCCAGTGTGGGGCGAGGGGATGGGAGTAGGAAATGCATTATCAAAACATGTTAAGGTCCAGGGAGATAGCTCAGTTGATAAAATGCCTGCTGTGTGAGCCTAAGAGCCTGAGTTTCCCCAGAATTCACTTAAAAAATCCAAGTGTGATGGGACACTTAGAATCCCTGTGCTAGGGAGGTAAACAAACGCTGCGGGAAAGGGTGACACCCGGCTAGCCAGCCTAGCTGAGTCAGCAAATCCTAGGCTGAGCAATCCAGTCTCAACCAAGTAGACAGCACCTGAGATTAACACCTGAGTTTGACATGCAACTGGACACACACATACACACGTGAACACACACATATGCACACACGAACACACATATAAAAATAACCAATGGCCAATTTTGTAGTCTAAGTACACCGTACACTCCCAGAGCGCTCAACTATCTCTACTGTCTACCCCCAGGTGTGTGAGATTTCTGTCATTTGCATCCAAAAAACAAATTCTGACTCAAAAAGAAAAATGTGTAGTATAAGTTAACAAATATAAAAAAAATTCAAAAGGATCTGTTTCAAAAACAATAAACAAAGCAAAAACACTCAGCCACTGAAAACAGCCCCAACCTGAATTACAGCTCTGAAGGATCCCCTCATCTGGGAAGAACATTAAAAGGTAATTAGGTAAATGGTCTTCACAGGTCCATAGGGGATGGCACTATTAGGAGCTGTGGTTTCAGTGAAGGCCATATGGCTGGTTGGAGAAAGTGTGTCACTGGGGTGGCCTTGAGGTTCCAGAAGCGCTCTCTCTCTTCCTGCTGTCTGTGGATCCAGATGGAAAACTCTCAGTGACTCTTCTAGCACCAGGTCTGCCTGCATGCCAACATGCCTCCCACCATGACGACAATGGACTAAGCCTCTGAACTCTAAGCCAGCCCCAATTAGATGTTTTCCTTTATAAGAGTTGCCATGGTCATGGTGTCTCTTCATAGCAATAAAACCCCACTGAGCTATATCTCTAAGCCACATCCATATTTTAAAATATTTTCTGTATAAATTTATAATCATAAACATTGTAACATTAAGCCAATTATGATGGTACACACCTTTAATCCCAGCACTCTGGAGTCAGAGGCAATCAGATCTCTGTGAGTTCAAGACCAGCTTGATCTACATAGCAAGTCCAGGACAGCCAGGACTATGAAGAGAGACCTTGTCTAAAAGAGAAGGAGGAAGGGAGAAGAGAAGGAAGAAGGAAGAGAGGGAAAAGGAGGGAAGAGAAAGGGGAGAGTGGGGAGAGACAGAGAGGGGGAAACAGAAGAGTATAATACTGTAAAGGTTCAAATGAATGCAATTCTGCCATACAAACCCTTTTGAAGCTTACCTTTTCCACTCAGTCACTCATTTTCATTTATGTGTAGCATTCATTGCATGAAAAGTACCAAAATTTAGGAGCTAAAAAGATAGCTCAGTGGTTAGAAGCATAAATTACTCTTCTGGACTCAAGTCAATTCCTGGTACCCACATCAGGAAACACAGCCACCTATAACTGGAGCCACCAGCTCCAAAGAAGTCAACTCCTCTGTCCTTTGTGGGCACATGCACTCTCACGTGCACACAGACACACACACACATACACATAACTAAAAATAAGTTTTAAATACCAGTTTCACTCCATTTCAGTTAGGTTTGCTGGTCACTTGGCTGCTTTCACTACAATGCTATAAACAATCTCGTGCTTCTCTGCCTACATACAAATGAAAGGTGTGTGAACCCAGGAGTAAGACCACAGCCTAGAGATGTAGTGTCTACAGAACTTCAACCTGGCTACACACAAATCCTCTCCAACTATTCTGAACAACGTGTAGAACCAGGAGCAGCGATGCACTAAGAACTCATTCACCTGCCTCACCTCTAGCATGTGTTACTTCCCATATTCATTTCTATAAACTTTCTATAAACACAATTATCTCTACGTGTGCTCACTGCTATCCTTTATTCTGGAATGTCGCCCCAGGTGGCACTACTGGGAGGTGGTGGGCCCGTTAAGGGGCATGACCTAGAGGAAGGTCACTAGGTCTTTAGAGGAGTGCCCACAGAGGGAATTGTGGGACTCCATTCCTCCTTCTCATGTGCTCCCACTATGATGTTCCACCTTCCGTAACCCAAAAGCAACAGGATCAACCAATCGCGTATTAGAACTTACAGAACTGTAGATCAAACCTCCCTCTTCATGACTTAATTAGCTTGAATATTCTGCTATAGTGACTAAAATGCAACAAATAAACTTTAATGCCAAAATATTTAAATAAAAATGTTGATGAACTAATAAATACACATTTCCACATATACAAAAGCAGTCCCCCAAAAGCAATGGGTGCATCTCCATGTGTGCAACAGAATGCATTGAGACAAAGACATTTCTATCTGTGCTTATGAGTCCGTCAATGGCTTCTAAATGTTGGTTACATCTACAGAAAGGCTCTTGACCCCTTAAAATGCTCCCTGGGGATAAACATGTCCTGGAAAGCAAACCAAGTCCAAGACTTCATGAGACAAATGTCAGAAACACTGGCAACACCCCCAACACCACCATCACTGCCAACCACAATGCCAATACTAACATCACCACCAACCCTGTCAACACCAATGTCATCACCATCACCACCAACAAAACTGCCACCACCAACACTGCCACTACCATCACTACCAACACTGCCAATGCTACCACCACCACCACAAACATTGCCAATGCCACCACCGCCATCTCATGAGAACAGCTCTGCATGGCCCACATCCTTACCAGCGTGAAGATACTTAGAGGGAGAAATGAGAAATTGGTTGTTTTAAATTCTTAGCCATAATTGGTCTTTTCTCCTTGAATACAGAATCTTATTCTGCTGCATCCTTTTAAGAATTGTTAGAACTAAATATAGCACTTCCAAACTTTAACCAAGGGGTCAGGTAGGAGGCCGTTCTAAGACTGGTTCCAAATTTGCAGAGCAGCCTTGTTACGTATCAGGAGTAGTGGAAACTTCCTGCACTTGAAGTTCCATGGCCTTTATGATAAAACAGCACCTTTCTCACTGCCAAGCGGGTATAGCTAAATGTATTTCAAATAGTTTGTGCCCTATAACCATTGTTAGGGAATTAAAAGAGCTAACCTATAAGAATTTATTACAGTGCTGCTTCTGTTCTAGCCTCATTTAAGAAATACATTTTCTATTAAAAGCTGGTAACTGGAAGAGCCTCTTTGACATGGCTGTGTCGATGCTTAACTTGGACATTTTTTGTTTGCCTTGTCTTTTCTCTATATAAAAATACCAACACCAGTCTTTTCTTAAAGCCTCGTAGAAGTTTTAAATACACCTTCAATTTCCTTCCACCCTTCTCCATCCCCAGGTAAGGAGTATAGGAGCTAGTAGCAATTGTAAACCTGATTGTTAGACACAGATTCAAGTACCTCTCACCAATACACAAGTCACTTAACAGCCACCATAATGAATCAAAGCTGTTATAGACCAGTGGCTGGAAAATACAAAGCAAATTCAAAGCTTATCCCGCACCCAGGAGTAGAATACAGCACAGCTCTGAATCTCACCCAGCTGCCCTGGCCCTAGAGAGGATTAGCCAAAGCTCTCAGGGTGCCATGGAGAGGGGAAGGGGAGGGGGAGGGGAGAGGCGACCTTGGCTTTGGGTGGACTCTGGCTCAGTTGTGTCACATGGTGGATTTGAGAGGCTGAAGATTTTGAGCAGAGAGAATTTCTGTGGAAACCTCTAGTATCAGGTTTTGTGTCACGTGTATTTATTTTTCTTTTGGTATTCAAGTATAAACTATAAAATAATCTAGCCTAATTCATGTATAGTTGATCATTTTAACTAAGTAAAAAGAACATTAAGTTTAGGCTTTTCTCCTTCACTACATTTCATAATAAATCTACTTTGGCGAATCTGGTTCCCAAGGAAGAATCACTGACAATGGAATTTTAACCCAGAAACAGAACTAATGGTCTTACATTCATCAAAATCCAGTGTTCTCTCTTTAAAAAGAACTTGGAGGGTAATGTGGTTAGAATTCTCGTGTTTGTTCTTCTAGTCCTATGAACAAGTTCCCCCAGAGTGAAAATGCAGACCTGCACACAAGCCCTTTCTGGATGCGGTAAACTCTCTACAGATCTTCCTTCCATCCTTGATGTCTCAGAACAGAAGTGCTCTTCATGGCCTTCCCTGGAGAATCAGCCTTACAAGTCAATGACAAAAATGTCAATATCTCTAATAACAGTTTTATGTTTTCCAAGACAAACACAATCAGTGTCCTTCACTACAGTGAGCCATCCATGCACAAGGCCCTTGGTGAGCGACCAGCAATATGTGTTTTTAAACTATGTTAGAACTGAATGGGACTTTAGAGTTGATCTAACGCAGGCTGTACATTTGAGTCCCAGGATAGCTTTAACAAGGCTGAAGCCAAGGGAAATCCCAACCAATCATCAATTAAACCATCTGTCAAAATTCGCCAGGTGATTCTGGTGCACTGTGAAGGCCACTGGCCTGGTCCAACAACTTCTTTCTGCCGTAAGGGCCCCTGAGGCTCAGAGCTGTCACATGACATTCCTAAAGTCACACAAGCAGGATTAGGACCCACATCATCAGGCTCTTTCTTCTCTGTTACATCCCCCTCTTTCATTTCTATTTCTCCTGACAAATCTCAGCGCTTGGGCCTGCTGAACTGAGAGCTATCAGAAACAATCTCTTCACCAATCAGTTCACAGCCGCCTTTATGCCCAGGAGTTTGCTGTGCACATGATAACTAACTCACCCTGTGAGGCAGGGCTCACTGCCCCTGCCATGCTCACCCCAAAACAGTGGCCTGGTTTTCAATTTATATTAATGGCTCCCTTTATTGCTTCCACCAACCACTGTTCCACTGATAGTTCTCTTTCAGAGAAATAATAACAACTGCTTCAAAAAAAAAAAAAAAAAAAACTTCATTTGATGGTAAATTGAATTTCTGGTGCAAGAGTGAACTAAAAGCCTTCATATAAAGAAATGGCTTCAGGGTAACTTCTCAAGGAGAGGATAATTTGCTGACAGTGAGTGGCCTGGGGCCTTGTGTTGAAGAGAGCTGAGCATAGGGCCACAGAAGCAGTGCAGGGGCCTGCAGAGGGGCCTGCTGCATGGCTGGCCTTGCCCAGGGTCTTCTGCACAGTGAGCCTACACAGCTGCTGCAGCAGACACTTCTTGATAAGCACAGCCTGAGGAGAGACACCTCTGAGAGGTCACATCCCTCAGATGTCCTGCCTGACCCAGTGTGCTCAAATACGACCAGATTATTATTATACATGATCAGAAAAGTGTTCACTTTACTAAAATATAACATATTAAAGACAAAGAGAAAATGGAAGGCTGACCTATGAGAAAGAAGCATCAAACATGACAGGATTAAAAGAAACCTGGACCACGAATCCAAAGACGTCAATCCAGCCCCGCGCCTGCCATTTATGGTGAACCTCGAGAAGTCTGCACTTCCTCGTAGACAAGGCTGCGATAGTATCTATCTAAACATACACACCCCATGTGTGGGTTATAAAGACCAAATTAAGGTAATTGATATAAAAACATACTTCTAAATCCGCACGTGAAGAATAAGAGAGTAAAAGAAATGGATGAGCAGAAGACAAAGCACTCAGTACCGAAACCAGGAGGGTGAGATTGTGAGGAGCAAGCCACACAGTAGCCAGAGAGACCTGGGGTCCTGTCTGCACACAGACAACCTGGGCATTCTCGCCATGCCATGGAAAACATGGTGTTCATTACTCTGGTAGGCTGACAAGGCTTGAATACATTAATCATGGAAATCATTTCTCTCAGTGCCAGCATGTGCTAAGTGCTTAACAAATGTTACCTGTTGGTCATGATTGAGGAGCAGTTACCATGGTGACCATCGCATCCCTTACCCTACAGGGCAGGGGTGAACCCTGGGAACCAGATTTGTCTGTTGACACATAGAAAGCACTGGGTGTGTGGACCTCATTCTTTCAGCCATTAGCTCTCCCTTCTGGTAGACACAGAAACAGTAAAAGACGTTGTTTCCAAATTCTCTTTCTTCACCAAGAGATTTTTTTTTTCTTAAGCCTGACCTAAGTCATTAGGTGAGAAGAGTAAGTATCAGAGAGACTACAAGAGTTCAGGGTAACTACCTCCCATCTCAGCCACAGGCTTGCCTTGTTAAATAGTCAGCAGGTTTCTCAAGGCAAATGCGGGAATCTTTAGTATAAGTCGTATGTGCTGCCAGATCTGATTGCCAGGTCAGGGTAGCTGGTGGAATCTGGCTAACTATGACTATCTTAGTTTTCAGATATAAGAAAAGGAAACAGGCAGCTAGCTGTGTTCTAGAAGTCTCTGTGACTGGCAGTGTGGGACAGTGTGTGGCAGTGTGTGGCTGTGTGTGGGGTCTGGCTGTGTGTAGGATGTGGCTATGTGTGGCAGTGAGTGGCTGTGTGTGGCAGTGAGTGGCAGTGAGTGGCTGTGAGTGGCTGTGAGTGGCTGTGTGTGGCAGTGTGTGGCTGTGTGTGGCTGTGTGTGGCAGTGAGTGGCAATGTGTAGCTGTGTGTGTGTGTGTGTGTGTGTGTGTGTGTGGCAGTGTGTGGCAGTGTGTGGCTGTGAATGGCTGTGTGTGTGGCAGTGTGTGGCAATGAGTGGCTATGAGTGGCTGTGACCCTATGACACATTCACTTCAATAAAGAAACATAAGGTGGGAAAACTACACACAAAAAAAGTGCATGGAGCATAGGCAGATGTTTCAGTGGGTAAAGGCATTTGCCACACGAGACCGACAATCTGAGCTCGATCCTTAGAACTCATAGAGGTGGAAGGAGAGAGTCTCTGACCTCCACATTGCTCCATGGATGCACACACCCACGGTCTACACCCGCACAGAAATAAATACAGTTTAAAATTAAAAGGCACCAAACATTTACTTAACATGCCTTTTCATGCAAATCACAAAAACATAAAATACAACTAACATTCTTCTCAGAAATACAAAATCATTAGCTGAGTTTCTTAACAAAAACTCTACAAATAATACAGCCTTGGGTGTAGGAACTTAGGATAGGAAAGTGAGAAAAAAAAAATGAACCTAGATAATCCACAACCTCTCAGAAACAAGGCCAGGTCTTCAGGTTCACACTTTGTCCATACATTTTCCTGTCTGTGCATAAAATTAAACATTCTCTCAAAAAAAAAAAAAAAATATCCCTCACTAATTACATCCTTAAAGAGCACAAGAGAGCACTGAAGAGATGGCTCAGCAGTTAAGAGCACTGGCAGCTCCTGCAGAGGACCAGAATGCTATTCCCAGCACTCACAAGGTGGTTCACAACCATTTAACTACAGTTCTAAGTGACGTGACGCCCTCTTCTGGCCTCCATAGGCATTGCAATCACATGATATACATTTATGCAGGCAAAACACACAAAATAAAAACCTTTTTTAAAAAAAAAATAACTGATGCTTAAAGATATAATGAATTAAATGATGGCAAGTTTCCCCTTTTAGTTGCCAAACATTAAGACATATGAAAACATAATGCAAGATTTCCTTAATACTAACAAATGAGATTTATGGGGCACTTACATTATACTAGGCAATCCCTAAAGTCCATACATAAATTAACCCCTCTAGCGCACACAACTCCTCCATTAGGTGGGTATAGTAGTTGTCCCAGATCAAAGGTCTAGTGAGGTCAGATATCTTACCCACACAGTAGGTGAAAAGTCACACAGTAGGTAAAACGCCAGATGAATCTAGCACCAATGTAGCAGGGCTCTAGACTCCAAGTACTTAATTGAGTTGTCTGGGTTTTGTGTGTGGTGTGGTCTCATTTAGCCCAGGCTGACCTGGAACTTCACAATGTAGTCAAAGATGACCCTTGAACTGCCGACCTTTCTGCCTCTGCCTCCCAGAATAGGTGCATAGCAACCCAGTTTCATGCATTACTGGTAATGATTCCAGGACACTACACAAGCGGGGAGAACCCTCTATACCCTCAACCCTGCAGTCCGACTTCCTAGCCACCTTGCAATAGTGGCCACTTAGCAGAGGCCCAACTCTGCTATGACAAACTCTAAAAAGAAACCGCAGAGCCGGGCGTGGTGGCACACACCTTTAATCCCAGCACTTGGGAGGCAGAGGCAGGTGGATTTCTGAGTTCGAGGCCAGGCTGGTCTACAAAGTGAGTGCCAGGACAGCCAGGGCTACACAGAGAAACCCTGTCTCAAAAAACCAAAAAAAAAAAAAAAAAGAAAAAAAAAGAAACCGCCTTGTACTCGTTCATCCCAGGGCCATGAAAGATACACAGAAAGATACAGTGAATGCTGAGGCGGTTATAAAAAGGATCTATCAGGCAAGAGTCACAACACCCCTGAGTGAGCTGAGAAACAAGCGCTGATTAGAATAGAAATAAAATAATGCATGTCCCATACGCCAAGACAGGACGCTGCTTGGAAAGTGGCATGTCATTATTACATGTGGCCAACACCAGTCCTCCAGGATGATGCGCTGCCTGTGTTTAGGTCTTACTTAAAGATTTGGCTGCCAAGAGTTCTGAAAATGGTTGATACGGCTGCCTTTCCCGCAGAGCACCATAAGCCACGGGCTTGCCAGAATTAAATAAAGGGCTGACTGTTCTCCCAACTCCTGTCTTAAGATGTCAGCATCCGAACCGTGTGGGGAATCAGGCAACTATGAACTCAACGTTCAGGAATCATTCGGCCGGCGCTGCCACCAGAATCCCTAACACAGTGACCATAGACCCACCCGTCCAAAGGCCAGCTGGGGACAGAGTCAAACAGGAATCCTTCACACAAGTTTCTGAAGAGGAAAACTGTGTGGAATTAGGAGAGGAGACAGCTCTGTCCTAGGCACTGCCTGCTGTAGAATCAGGCCATGAAGCAGACACCAGGATGACAAAAGAAAAGAAACACTATAAGCCCTGGCCACATGCAATCAGTCTCCAGAAGAGTTATGTAATCATTAGAGTTAACTTATACACTCTGCCTCTGTTGTCTGCTCATGGTCTCCAGTCTGTCCTCCTAGTGGCTACACTGTATCCCAGAACCTTGGGGTGAGGTTCCCTGCTAGATCCTGGGCTGCATCCTCCAAACTAAGAGAGACATGGTAAAGAGCACCTGGGAGATTCAATAGGGACGAGAGAGTAGTCACATACACAGGGTCTGGGAGGGGACATATACTGTCCAGAACTCACTTATCTGCCCGTCCCTCTGAAAGGAAGACTGCAAAATGGGCCCAGGAGGAAAAGGGTCTGATGAAATAGAGTGTTAGTGCTGTCACTCAAGAAGGGGGGAGGAAGCCAGTCTAGATTTCTCAAAACTAGACAGATGGCCCGAGTCACTGTCATAGGCCGTGCTTCTTAAGGAGAAACTCTGCTATGGCTGAGATTTCAACCAATTAATGCTGTCCTACCCCACAAACCCCTCCATGGCCCTAGCAGCATGGATGGCAGCCCCACGTTCCTCAGGACCAACAGTGCTCGGCTAGAGGCAAGCACAACAGTGCACGAGTTAGCTGACAACACAACCTCACACGCACAAGCTCTAGGAAGCTGCGCCTGTGACAGCCGCACAGGGGAGATCACATGACCTGAACGCTCCATAAATGTCTCCTATCCATGCTCCAAAAACATGGCACCCACTGGGAGGCAGGCACAATTCCAAAGGCACCTGTCATTCAAGACCAGTCTACACAGGAGAGAAACCTCTAAGAGTCCAGACAGCAATCCCTTGCCTCCTTGGAAAGTTTATAACTTCAGTTTCTACTCAGCGAAGCCAGGTAGAATGAGGGGTAATGGGTAAGACTACTCAGACTGTCTCTGAAAAAGCCTACATGTCAGGGATCCACGCCCATAATTATTAACAACAGCTTCCAAGTCTGCTAACACATCACCTGTGCGCGTGCTGGGCCTGTCTGCAGATGCAGTCAGCTCTTCCCAGACTGCCGCTCAGCCCACTCCCTCCTAGAAAGAAGCCACTGCTGAAGGCAGGGTGCCCATCTGGCCCACGCAGCAGCCAGGCTGAGAGGCCCCTCTGCTGCCTATGTTTCCTCCTCACCTTTCCCTGCTAGGGTCCACGGTAGAACCCAGGCAGGTTTGACCAGGAGAACACAGCCCCACCCACTCTGACTCTGTCCTTTGCTAGCTCTGTGACTCTTATGCCACCAGTCTCCTTCCTGTGTTGAGCAGCAGTGATACCTGCCACACCTCACCATTGCCCTTTGAAGCTCAAGGATGTAAACTACTGAGAAGCAGTCTGAAATGTATGCCATAATTTCTTCCCAGATACTGAGTACCTCCAACCAATATAGTCACTAGAAAATACCTAGTTCGGCCCTTTACCCATGGCTCTCCTGTGGGGAACTACAGATTTCAGCTTCAGTTCATGATCTCTCCCTCCCTCCCACCTCCCTACCTCCCTCCCTCTGCTCTCCCTCTCCTACCCTTGTCATGCTTGCTCTCTCTGCTCCCTCTCCCTCTCCTCCCCCTGCTTACACTCTCCCCCTCCCTCTGTTCTCTCTCTCCTCCCCTGCACTCTCTTCCTCCCTCCCTCCCCTTTCTTCCCATCTCCTCCCTCAAGACTAAAGAAGGGTGAATGCTATATTACTAGAGAATCCACTACACGAGCAAAATTACTTTTACTTGAGTATTCTGAATCCAAGTACTTATTTGGCTATTTTATGTTTAAAGGGACTCAAAACCAGTTTAAAATTCAATCTTTGGGAGCTGAGGATATAGTTCAATGGTAGAGATTGCCCTAGCATCTGCACGGACATGTGCTCAGCTCTCTGTGAAGGCCCGACCTCTGCCTTCCAAGAGCTTTAGAAGAGGCAAGAATACTATATTTCTAAAAAGTCATTACAAGATAATGCATAATAGGTGGATGGATGGATGAAGACAGACAGACAGATTTCTTGTTTCAATTCAGTCCTATAATGCTGAAACCTGCTTTGGTACCTGCACGTCAGTAGTTCCTAGCCGCCTGCTACCAGAAGTGTGGCTCGTATCCTTATTATGGACCTCCTAAAGGAGTTTCACATTCTTTCTCTATTTATCACAAAAACAGTCTTGACCTCAATCCTGAACTACTAATCTCTTCCTGCAACAAACTACTTAGGGGCGGGGAGTCTCTGAGGGGGAAAAATAGAGAGAAAAGGGGAAGGGAAATGTTCTAGTGACTTACAGAAACACAGTCCCCCTGGGGAGGATCACTATACAAACAGCCCCGAGTTTACACTGGAGGGAGGCAGAGAGGAAGGAGGAAGGCCCACTACTCTGTCCTTAACTAACAGCAGCAGAGACATCTGCATTCAGAAATATTAGAGACAAAGCAGGGAGTAGCAAGACGCCAGTGTTACACTACAAGTCGAGGAGATTGAAGGAAACAAAGTGTTCTTTGAGGCCAGCAGGCAGAGGGAGCAGCTCTGTGACTGAGCTGAGGAGAGGCTGTGGAGACCCGTTTCTACACCAAACGCAACTCTTTTTAAGTCACTTGCTATCGATTGTGGGTCTTGCACAATAGCTGACTGTCTTATTTTATCCCTGAGAATAGAGCTTTGTTCTTGTACAGTGCCTCACCCTCAAATACTTCAGTGCGAGCTACTATGCCTAGAGAAAAGGCACAAAACACTATGTTTGTTCAAAACAAAAAAGGAACAGATTATTAAATCATCTTTTCTATGAATCTGTTGATCTATAAGTAAAACACATTTACAAAAACAGCCACTCCCCTGCCTCTGCTCTTCTCACTTTCTTTGACATTCATTAACTTTAAAAGTATCATTTCAGCATTGCTTGGGTTCCCAAACAAAATTGTCTGTACTCACGCTACTGTGAAATTCATCTCTGTAAGAAAGGGTTGTACTCAGACAACATGTGCTCACAGACACTTCCTAGCATTTGAATTCTCAGTGCACAGAAGGGTTGGGGTTTTGGCACCTCAGCACCAACCCCATGTGTGCCCACCTACCCTTGCACGTGCCTGAATGAACAGCCACGTGAGACGAGAAAGCACCACAGAGAAGATCGCATTGACCAAACTGCTGCCAACTACACATGCCAGACCTTCACTCCCAACAACACAAAAGCTCAGACGCTTTTCAATCTGCTTGCTGTAACTCTGGCTGCTCTAAAATCAGTTCTGAACCAAAGACAACGCTTAATTCCCTACATAAGTGACTGAGCAGCAAGCAAGCTCCCGTCGTTCCCACTGCTTTTGCTTGCCATGAGCCAACCACCAACTACCTACCTTTCCCCTCCTGAAACTGCCCCAGCTCCCTCCCTCCTCAGAGCATACTTACAGACCATTCCCTCAGTCTAGGACATCCTGCACACTCTTCCGACAGAGTTTAAGCTGATTCACTTTCAGACACAAGCCCTACAATGACCCTGATTCTGGGTCATTGAGATGACTCAGTGGACAAAGAAACCTGAGCCGTGACAACCTGTGTTCAATCCCCAATGCCCAAAAGGAGAGACTGCAGGGACAAAAATGGGAAAGAGACTGAAGGAAAAGGCAGTCCAGTGACCAGCCCAACTTGGAATCCAACTCATGGGGAGGCACCAAGGCCTGACACTATTACTAACGCTATGGTGTGCTTACAGACAGGAGCCTAGCACGGTTGTCCTCTAAGAGGCCCAACAAGCTGCAGACTGAAACAGAGACAAATACTTACACTCAACCAATGGACAGAAGCTTGAGTCCCCTGTGACTGAACTAAGAAAAGGCTGGAAAAAGCTGAGGAGGAGGGTGACCCATAGGAAGATGAGCAATCTCCCGGACCCCTGCGATCTCTCAGACACCGAGCCGCCAACCAGGCAGCACACACTAGCTGATATGAGGCCCCCAACACATACAGTAGAGGACTGCCTGGTCTGGCCTCAGTGAGAGAAGACACACCTAACCCTCCAGAGACTTGAGGCTCCAGGGAGTAGGGAGGCCTGGCAGAGGTGAGGTGAGCGGGTGGGGACATCCTCTTGAAGAGAGATGAGGAACTGTGGGAGGATGGACTGGGAGGGGGTTAATGACTGGACTGTAAAAAGAAAGGTAATAAAAAATAATAAAAAAATGAACTTGGGGGAAAAGGCTTTTACAATAATTCTAAAAACATATGTGTTAGTGCAAAGTTACAAGTTTTGCAGTTTTTCTCTTAACCTGGCTAGCTCCCAAATAATTGAGATAGGACTATTAGATTTATTTAACAGCTTTAAGGCACAACTGAGCAATTAATCTACTTCAGCCCTCTAAACCAACCTGGCTACCTCCCAGCCAAAATCCCTGAGATCCGTGCATTTTAGGACTGATCCGGCTCTCCCTGCTCCAGGTGTATTCTCAGGGTGTTTTCTGGACCCTCTTCTAATGGCAAATCGTCCCCGCCCCCCTCCTTCTCCCTCCCATTCCCCTGGCTGGGAGGAAGTCCAGCCCTATGCTTCCCTCTGCTCAATCATTGATTGATCAGCTTCTTTATGGACCAATCAGGGAATATTTGGGGAAGAATGTTTATATAACACTGAGACAGGAGATTCTCAAAATAAGGATTGCAACCAGATATGATGGCACAGAAATCGGCATATGAGTATTTACATAGTGCACAATAACATTATGCCTACAGGCATGCTTTTCCCATTGTGTTTCTCTTCCCCAATAATTTAAAAGATCTTTTGCTTCTGTTGTGCTAGGGATTGAGCCCAGGGCCTTGTGTACACCAGGCAAGGCCTCTACCAAGTCCTTTTACATGTGTTGTCTTGGTTCACCTTTCTTTTTTGACTCATCTTTTAAAAAAAAAAAAAAGATTTATTTATTACATGTAAGTACATTGTAGCTGTGTTCAGACACACCAGAAGAGGGCGTCAGTTCTCACTACAGATGGTTGTGAGCCACCATGTGGTTGCTGGGATTTTAACTCAGGACCTTCGGAAGAGCAGTCAGTACTCTCAACCTCTGAGCCATCTCTCCAGCCCCCTCACCTTTCTTTTTTGATTCACCTTTATTTTTTTTTTACTACTTTATATATAAAAACTGGATAGGTCAAAACAGCTTTACTTAAATTTTATTATTCATTTCTCTCATTCATATGCCAAACGCCTGTTACCAGGAAATGTGCTGATTAGTGTTAGAGAATCCATGAGCATGAACTCCTCTTCTTCATGACAAGTTCTTTTAGTAGGTAATCATCCAGCTAAATGCACTACTTTGTCTCCTGGCTCACATTTGAAAGGCCTCTCCTGCCAACTCGCTAAGCTGTCCCCATCCCCAAACAGTATCCCCCCTTCCGTACAGCTGAGAGGGACATCAATGCTCAATGGGACAGAGGACATGCCTTGTGTTCATGAGAATCTTGCCACCTAGCCAGAGACTGACAAGTCTCACAGTTACCTCTGTACATCTCTCTAAAGGACAGGATGTGCAAGCCGACCTCAGTTGCAGGTCAGGCATCAGACATGTCCATCCAGCACTACATTCCACTGTAGCTCACATCTGTAAGAGCCATCAATAGGCACAAGTTCTTTACTTGTGTGTTCCTTATTTTCACATCCACAGTCCATGACAGAAACAATTTAAATGGGGAAATGCTTATTTGGACCCCATCCATCCGTCATGGAGGAAGGATGTGACAGAATTCAAGGCTATAGGAACAAGTAGCAGAGACTCCTTACAGTACAGTGGACCAGGAACACAAGAGGGGAACAGAGCTGTCATTCAAAGACCCAGGGCTAGTGACCTACTTCTACCAGTTAGGGCCCGGACCCTAAAGGCTCCACACCCCTACAAAACACCACCACTGGGTGGTGGACAACCATTCAGAGCATGGACAAGTAGGAGGCAGTTCAGACACAAACCATAACCTTTTTAAAGCCAGCAAAAGGCTCACCAAATAAACAGAAAACACGTCAGCTTGGAAAAAGGGCATTGCCCTGCTCTACTCACAGACACACTGGAACAACTCAAAGCAGGGCATCCCTCAGTCACCCTGAACAAGTATCCTAGTGACACCCTAACAGCCTACACTAGGAAAGTTCAACTATGAGATAAGATGCCACAAATAGCCAAAGAGAAACAGAATTACTATACTGTAGTGTTTTCTGTATACATATGTTCACTGAATACATATATGATCCTACTTCACACTGCTGAATCCTTCTTAAAAAGTCACCATTCCAGAGCTGGTGAGATGGCTTAGTTGGTAAAGATGCTTGCCACAAAAGTCCAACAACATGACTTCAATCTCCAGAGCCCCTATGCCTAAGTTTGGTTTCTGTTGCTCTGATAAACACCAAAAGCAGCTTGTGAAGGGAAAGGGCTTATTTTGTCTTAGAGACTGCAATCTATCTTTGCAGGAAGCCAAGGCAGGAACCTGAAGTAGAAACCACAGAGGAAATACTGCTTATTGGTTTGCTCCCAGGCTCAGGTTCAGCTACCTTCATTATACAGCCCCAGCCCACCTGCATAGGGTGGCTCCACCCACAATAGGCTGAGCCCTCCTACATTAGTTAGCAATCAAGAAAATGGATATGCCCATAGGTCAAACTGATAGAGGCAATCTCTCATCAGAGCTTCCCTCTCCCCAAGTGTGTCAAATTGACAACGAAGATTGACCACCACATAAAGGTAGAAAGTGAGAAATGACCTCAAAGAGTTGTCCTCTGATCTCCACATGGACATACAGTGATAATCAATAAATTTTAAGCCACCATCCCAGACAACACCAGTGAGGAACACTTTAGGGGGCAGAGGCAGGCAGATTTCTGTAACTTTAAGGCCACCCTTGTCTACTTAATAAGCTCCAGGTCAGCCAAGAGTGCATAATGAGGCCTGAGGGAGGGGCTTTTAGAGAACTGAGGAGACAGGAAATCCAGTGTCTCAGATTTGAGCACAGCTTTATATTAAAACCAAAATAAATAAACACAACAAAGTCTTTTATAAATAAAAGAAACTTGGATTTTAATTTAAAACAAACTTGAACTTCATAAAACATCATAACCAAAAGCAAAGCAATTTGAGAAGGAAAGGGTTTATTTCAGCCTATAGTTTACAGTCCATCACAGAGGGAGGTTAGGGAAGAAACACTAGGCAGGAAATGAACAGAGGCAGTGGAGGAATGTTGCTTACTAGCTTGCTCACCATGGCTTGCCCTCTGCTGGGGGGTGGGGGGAGCACTACCCTCAGTGGACTGGGTCATCCCACGTCAATGATTAATCAAAAGGATACTCTCAAGATTCTGTACAAGCAATACAATGGAGGCATCTTCTCAACTGTGGGTCTTCCTTCTATGTAACTCTAACTTGTAAAAAGTTGACAAAAAAAGCTAACCAGGATGGACCTGAACCCTAAATTTACTTAGTACTAACTCAGTCCGCTTAAGTTAGTGGGGCTTTACCAAAACTAATGTATTAAGACATGAGTTAAGGTCACAAAAACCTACAAAGAGGATGGTTGCTATCTGTATGGGGTGATGTAACAAAATACCTCAGAGTGGGTAATTTTATAAACACAAAATGTCATGTTATCAATTTCAGGGAAGATGAAATTGCCTTTTCTAAATAGCAAAAAACAAGTCTACTAAGAGAAAAATCTGTGTGACTTCCATTACACAGATCTAACTGGAAATTGAAAATAAGACTTAAAAAAAAATCCCTTTTTTGTTTCCTTTTTTAAAAAGAAAAACACTTTATAGAAAAAAAAAAAAAAGTCATGGCTCACAGCTCTGGAGCCTGGAAAGTTTAAGAGCAAGATGCCAACAGATACAGTGTCTGGTAGTGGCCCCTCTCCCCATTCTCCATGCATCCACACATGACCAAGGAGCCAGGCTGTCTCAAGTGTTTTCCATTGGGACCCAAATCCCATTCATGAAGACAGAGCTCTCTGATCCCCTCCATAGAGGCAGCACTTCATACCGCCACAGTGCAAAGGAACTTTCAACATTGGAATTTTGGGCATGTACAAATTTTCGAACCACAGCAAGGAGATGGGAAAGATGTACAGCCCCCAAATCAAGGGGCTAATGATCAAACAGCTTTACGAACAAGCATGGGATAACTTACCGTGTGTCAACGAGGAATACAAACATACAATGACACATACAAAGACCAGCAGGAAAAGACCCCCATCTTAGGCTAAAACACAGGAAAGTGGCTTAGCATTCCTCACAGATCTGAGCCATTCTTCCAAAGCAGGAAGAGATGAAAACTAACATTCCTGGCTGTAATTGACAGAAGGAGCAGCTGCTGGTAAAGTTTCAGGTCTTGTGACAGCTCGTGTCTAAAAGAGGAATTTTTAAATAAAGTAATTTTCAAATTGCATCAACAAGACTCTCTTGAACAACTCACACTGGTATTATAGAGGAAAAATGTGTACCTCACGGAATACAATTGACACTTACAGTAAAATACTTCCTATTTCTTATTAACTTGGTAGCAGGTGTCACCAGCCAAGGGACTGTGGGGATACATATAGGAGCAGTGACTGTTATTAACCTCCCTCTTGCCCCTGATATAATTCGATAATAACCTTTTCTAGTCATTGTCACCAGGGTGGGAAAGAACTGCAACAAAAGACCATGCATGTCTGACACTGGAATTCATACATCCATCAAAACCATTGCCAAAACAATAGAAAGTCAGAAGCTGGGGAACATTATAAAATCCCAAGAACAACTTACTAGTCACCTTCTACCACAGCGAACCCAGCCAATGTCCAGTTTCGGCTTGACACTGTGGTAAAGAGCCCACCCTTCCTCCAGAACAGTCATGTTAACCATCTCATTCATCATCTGACCCAGGTTGATCCGTTATAGTCTCTTCCCAGCAAAGGCACATGTATGTGTGGCAGACTGTGGGTGGCCAATCCTGGAGGGATACACAGGAGGCTTTCTTTCAGAAAAAAAAAAAAATCTATGAAAAGTTTGTTTTTCAAAGCAGATAAAAGCTAAAGGGTTCACAGACAAGATTTCACCCGATTGAAGTAAGATGTATAGATGAGAAGCAGAGAGAGAAGGCAGGGAGGGAAAAGCATCTTGGTTTCTCCCTCAAAGCCCAACAACTAAGGTTGCACTGCCTAGTGATGAGCAGAACACAGTCACGTGAGCCCTGATATGATCCAGCCTTTGAAGAACGTGGAAGGAAAGATTGAGAGCCACCTGTAATCACATGAATGCCTGCATCCTGCCACGAATGACGCTGCGTTTCTCAGCTCAACCTGTCAGACAACCCTCCAACTGGGGCTTAAATTCTGAGTGCCCACTGCTGCTCAGGATCCCATTTTCCAGAAACACAAACTTATACACAGAGTGGGCTGGTAACTTGCTCATGGCTCTTCCCACAGTACAATAGGCCCTCCCATATCAATTATGAATTAAGAAAAAGCCCCCGCAGTCATGCCCACAGGCCAATCTGATGGGGGTAATTCCTCAATTGATGTTCTCCCATCCTAGGTGACCCTACTTTGAGTCAACTTGACAAAAACTAAACAATACCCTTATTGCAGAGGAAGAAGATTCTCTGGACAGAATAGAAAGAAACTTAAAACGGGGTGCCATGTGATATCCACAGATACTCAACTCTGTGTGTGAGAGTTGGTGGAGGCACTGGGGTTGAATACGAGTTTTGCTTTTTGGGAAGACTATTTTTATCCCGTGTGGAGAGTTAACTCTACTAAACATATAATAATGTAACAATTTTAATATGTTAACATGATAATTTGGAGATATACAAACACACACACACAAGAAATGATATACAGATCACTTTGGTTACCAAAATACTGCTAGAAATGCAGTTGACAGGGAATTTTTATCAAGTCACTTAAGCTTCCTGAATAAGGCAGGATTCTGTCTGTGGAAGAACTGGACCTTTGCAATTCTGTCCACTCGGCATGATGCAGAAGCCAGTGGCCAGCAGCAGTGGCCAGCAGCATTCAAACATGCCACTGGGAATCCAGTGTTTTCTACAACAGAGCAAAGAAAAAAACTTCACTTCCTACTTACCTTAGATATGTAATTTCAGCAAACTCAGCCACTGAAACACACAATCTCTTCATCAGCTGCACTAAGGTTTATTTTTAAACACATAGTCAAAATATTTAAGGCATTCTCTTACCACAGCTGCAGCTGGGCCATCAATTACAGAGCTAAGGTTTACATTCGTTCTCACCAAAATGCCTTACACTGTTACAACATTTATTTTGAGAATATTTTTTCTGCTGATAATTAAAGCACACAAGCTCCTCCATACTTTAGTTTTATTACGATGTAGTTTCAAAGAATGTCTAGGTATAAATTACACGACCCGTTACTCATTAAGGCTAAATTTTAAAGTATTATATGATGAGAAGTTTATATTTAAATAAAAAGACATTCCAGAAATATGAATCTATTCTGAACTAACTTTTTCTGATGGCATAGTTTTTAGAGTGTTGCGTTAATTAATTAAATTGATTAAAACTATTCCATTAGGTCCTGGAAAGATGTCTCAGCAGTTAAGGCACTGGCTGCTCTTCCGGCGGACCTGGGTTTGGTTCCCAGCACCCGCATGGCAACCCACAGCCATCCATAACTCTAGTTCCAGGGAATGCAATGATCTCTTCTGGCTTCTTCAGGTACCGGGTACATACATGGTGCACAAACATACATGCAGGCAAAGCATCCATACACATAAAATAATTATTAAAGTACTACAGTAGACCATGTCAATCAAACATCCCTGGGGTAAGGTATTGTTGCTACAATAACAGAATAGTCAACTAAAATTTACCTAAGCAACTTGGACAGTTCTCTCTTGAGAGGCCAGACAACCCAGGCTCTGTGATGTCCATCGGAGGTCCAGGCTCACCCACCTTCCGGCTTTATAGTCATGGTTGGTGACAACCATCCCCTTGTGACTCAAAGATGGCTGTTAGAAGAACACACCATCACGCAAAAAGGTCCGATGTAGACGAGCTGAGTACAGAGATACAAGGGCGACCTAACTCCCTCTACTTCTCTCTTGGTATACAGGATAAATATCTTTCCCAGAAGACCTCAGCTGACTTTCCATTAAGTTTCATGGACCAGAACAGAATCTCATGCTCATTTCAAAGCAATTGGAAATAAATGAGAATAGGATGGTCACAATTAGCAAAGAAACCTTGTTCATTCCCTGGGGCTAGACACATTACAACTAGATGTCTGCAGGAGTCTGAGTTCTGTTAGCAAGAAAGGAAGGAACAGCAATCCAGATCACGCCCCCTCCCAAGTGGTATGAACACTAGCGTGTACTGTTGAACAGAGTATATAATAAAGTGTATTCTTATATATCAAATATGTATTATCCCATTTAACTATCACTAGCTTGGGACCATTATCATATCTATTTCTCAGATGAGAAAACTGAGGCATGGAGTGGTCATAGAGCTTTCCCGAGGTCTGTACCAAGGAAGATATATAAAGAGAATTAAAAGACCGGGAGCCAGCAAAAGTTAAATTTGAGCAGTGTGACTACAGACACAGCGGACTTTATGGTGGGCCTTTAAAAATATCTCCTAGTACTTATTGTTGAAGTATTTTTGAAAGGTTTTCCTCTTTTTTTAATTTTTATCTTATGTGAATATGCACTTTGCCCACATGTATGTCTGTACACAATGTATGTATATGCTGCCCACATAGGCCACAGGACAGTATTGGATCTCCCTGGAATTGGGAGTTACAGATATTTGTAAAGTGACGTGTGGGTGCTGGGGACTGAACCTAGGCCCTCTGCAACGACATCAAGTGCTCTGAACCTCTGACTGTGTCTCCAACATCAAATTTGAAATATTTTTAAATCCACAAAATATTGCTAAGAATCTAATTTTTTTTTCACTCTTGTAGAACGGGGAGGCACAAAGCCAGGGTCTCATTCATGCTAGGCAAGGGAGCCTGCAATGAGCTGCACCCCAGTCCTACATGTGCATACACACGGCTAAATCATGATAAAGATGTTTGCTTCGGGGTAGTTTGGTGGCTTGATACTAGGGGCTGAACCTATTGTATGCTAAGCACCTGTTCCTACACTGAGCTACACACCCTCCATACCTGACTATAGGCTTTACACTTGGATGGTGCTTTCTCCCAAGCCTTCACACACACTCACTCTCTCTTTCAAGCCTTCTCTCTCTCTCTCTCTCTCTCTCTCTCTCTCTCTCTCTCTCTCTCTCTCTCTCTCTCTCTCTCCTCACTCTCTCCCCTCACTCCCTCCCCCCTCTCATTCTTGAATGTCCTTGTAAATGGCTGAAAAATATTTTATATATTTTATTTACCCAGTGTTGGTCAGCTGGATTCTTTAAAATGTTTAGCATGAGAAATAAAAATACAACATTATCTTCACTCTTCTAGCTTTCTTGTTGAGGTTTTCTTTAGAATAAGTTCGAAAGAAAGGAATTGCGAGGTCAAGGGGGCTGCATTTGGATGACTTCCTTTATCCAAAGCCAATTTGCTCTCCAACAGAATGAAGCTAATTAACTCAGCTGCCAGAAATGTAAGAGGCTCCCCGCTTTCTGACGTCACCCCAGCTTCCTTTTATCCGTATTTGCATGTACTCAATGACCGTAATTTTGTTCTTTTAACTTCTTTGCAGTGTGGTGGGATTTTTCTCTGTGCATGTTGCTGAGGGTTTTCTCCAGTGAAAGTCTGAGTATTCTTTGCCCAGAATTCTTCCCGAGTCTTAGTCCTGTTGTGATTCAGAGATTTCAAAACAATGCTGGCATAATTTCATTTCTGCAAACTGCTTGAAACTGAATGAACAG
The DNA here is from genome assembly GCF_978045245.1 of Mus caroli. Taxonomy (NCBI): domain Eukaryota; kingdom Metazoa; phylum Chordata; class Mammalia; order Rodentia; family Muridae; genus Mus; species Mus caroli. The sequence goes on from NW_028227256.1 coordinate 51,789,483, forward strand.
TTGGTGCTGACAAGCACTGAGATAGACCCATACACTGGGATAGGCCCAAAGCCCAGCTGTTTCCTCCAACCTCCTAAATTTCAACAACTGAGGCAGGAATTTCAGTCTTAGTGTAGAATTATGAACAAGGATATTTCCAGTGCTGTGTATTTGCATCTCCACACTTGCCTTTGCTTTCACGGTCACTCTACACTTGGGGGACTATTCTGGGATAATTGCCATGGTCAGGCTTGTGCTTTTATCCTGAAATTGCTAGGTAAGTATGAAAATCAGAAGCAAACAACGATATCTTCCTATTTTGTTTTTTTTGTTTGTTTGTTGCTCAAATTTAAAAAAAAAAAAACTCAAAATACAAATTAAAAAAAAAAAAAGAGGAGAAATAAAGCACACATCATAGCCTGCACACACCAGAGCCTGCACACACCATCGCCTGCACTGTTTAGACTCCTCCACTGTGTCTATTTTTATTATATTGCTGTAACCTAAATATTTATTCTCAAACCAGAATCCCTGAGAGTGTTTTTAAAATACAGATTCCTATCCTACTGCCCCAGATCCAACCAAAATCTTTAGTTGCAGCCTACAAATCCACACTTTCAAAAATATTCCCCAAGTTTTCAAATATTTTTTCCTCAACCGTTCCCACTTTAAGCCTTAAGAACCATAAGCTAATATTTATGTTCTTACACGCCGCTAAGTATTTTTGCAGTGTTTGAGAAAGAGCTCCCAAAAGACAATTTACTCTTAACTAACCCTTTACCTACCCCGCAGCAGAGCCGAAGCAAATCTAACTCCTACGTAGCACATGAAGTCCCAAGCCGCCCTGCTGGACTTGGGACTTTTACCACGTGGTTTCAGGATCTACAACCTAATTGTAATTTATCTCCAGGATATTCCCTGAAGGTAAGAAATCAAGAACTCTTTGCTCTAGTATAAATTTTTGGTTGTGCTTTTTTCACTGGGTGTGTGTTTTGTTGTTGTTTGGGGGCATACTGTGTGTTTTGCTTTCTGGGACAGGGTCTATTTGGTCCTGAATGCCCTGGAACTAATGTAGACTAGGTTGGCCTCAAACTCAAGAGATCCACCTGCCTCTGCTCTGAGAACAGAGTGCCACCATGCCCAGTGGCTGGTTTATTTTTTTAAAAAACCAGTCAAAAATAACCAAAATCTCCCAGGGCGAAGGTGGGACATCCATTAATAATTTGTATTTTTCAAGATGTAGTGTGTTGTGGAAGCTACCCATGCTTTAGGGGAAAATAAATGAGAATCACAATCTGGTGGTACTTCCAATGTATCTATCAGTTGCCTTAAGCATTCCTTCCTGTCAGTTATACAGTATTCCTAACTTAGTCTAAGTTGTTAATAAACACAATAGTCAATGTATTCAGTAATGCTGATATGTGCATTATGCAATTATTATATATTACCTACTCATCCCATATATGTCAATAAAATGGTAGTTCAATAATGTCTCCAATAACGTCAACTTCTGTATTCTGAATTATACAAAGAAAAAAACTGAAAACGGGAAGGATACTAATACAGATGTTCTATTAAGTTGATTCTGTACTAACTCTCCAGGTCTGTCCATGTAGATGTTTCATCCCAAAAAGTATTCCAGCAGGGGCCCTAGCCATATGTGGATGAGGCGCTCGGGTTAGCTTACATTCTGCTGCCCTCGGAAAACGAAAACCATGCTGTATGAGGTGGGCTAGGAGCAGGTAGAGACGCTCTGTGAGCCTGCCTGCAACAAGATAGAAGAAAATTGTCCAGAGGCACACTGTCATCTCCAGCACAGAAAGGTCTTATTATTCCTCATCATTCTAGAAATAACATTTATGATCTACCCAGGGCCCTTGAGAGTTGACATTAATATTTCTTAGCTCAGCCACCCCAGTGGGAGTATTCTTTACCCAATTCTGCACTACACAGGAAGCAAATCTTCAGGCCCCATGAACTGAAACAAGCAGAGGTATTCAGTATCTTATTGCAGGGTCTCAGGTCAGACTTGTAGCTGGATCCTGTGACTGGACAGACTCTTCGGTATTTCTTAGGCTGTCCCACAAAAGACTCCTAATATCAGCGGAGCATGGTGGTCCACGTGTCCCCTCGTGGTTATCTTTAGAATGTTTGCAGATATTCTAGCCTAGTCCCTCAATATGGTTAGAAAAGAAACATGTATATTTGGGTTAATATCAAAAACTACATTTCTTTTAAAACTATGTCTAAAGCTGATATTCCATCATTGAAGAAAGGCGGAAAAAATAGAAACGCCAGAGAGGAAGGTGGGGGCAGAAAGGAGGGGGAGTGCTATAGAAGCCTCACTCCCTGGCATGATATATTTGCTGAACTTCTGAACGCACAGAAGATTAATTACTTGTACAAGACCTCTATAAGATTGGGCCTGCCACCCTGTCATGGGAGTTGGGGAGGGGGAAGGGACTCATAAGGCCTCACCTCTCCCTGAGTTCTTATACACAGAGGAGAGCGGATGGGCCAGGAGAGACATTTGCTCCAGTGATGCAGCCACTGGCACTATCCATGCTCCTATGAACTCCCACCCAGGCTCCTTCAAACAGCCCTATGGAAACTCCTTGAGTTGTTAGAAAGAAACAAAGAAGATATGGCAGTAGGAGGAAGACCAGCTGGGAAGAAGAAGATTATCAAGAGTTGGAGGGACGACAAGAGAGGGTAAAGAATGGGGAGGAATATGATTAAAATTCATTATGCACATGTATGTAAGTATCATAATGAAATCACACATTATGTGTCATTAGTCTATGCTAATAAAAATATCCCAGGTAATTAAAACTGATATTCCTAGAGAACATTTATACTAGATATCCAATGAGGTGCATATCTGTCATCTATGTTATTCAAAATGCTCAAGGTGCCATCTGTGAAACACATCCAAAAGCCATCCCTGAGAACCAGTCATCCAGTGTGCTGCCCAAAGGCCCTGGGCCAGAGCTGTCTAAACCAGGGAAACAGCCACTTTAGGGAAGCCAAGCAGGGTCCTAATATTGTGAATATGAGAGAGAGATGAACAGAGCAAGAGTTTCTCTCTCCTTGGCAGGTATTCCACTACTGAGGTCCAAAAACACAGCCCTGACTTTCTATAAAATCCAAAAAGGGTGGTCTTCAGAAATGGAAGCAATTAAGACAGTGCAGACAAAAATCCAAGGCAAGAAATGGAAGGGAATTTGTGTCCTATCTCCCTGCAGACGTCTAAACCACGGACCATCCTCTGGGACCGAGATCCCCGAGGAGGATCGGCCGCCTGAGGTGCTCGCCTCAGCATGTCACAAGGCCCTCATTTGAGAAACATAGATACAAAAATCATAGACAAAACATGGCTGTCTAGGCCTAAGTCACATGATACGAATCTTGTGCTCAATTATGTTTTGCCTCAACAATTCTGAGGTAGAGAAAGATACCAAACTCAATTAACAACCACGCAAGCTCTTGCTTAAATGTAAACTAGGAATTCTGCTTACCTAGCAAGAAGAAAGCAGACCAAACAATGCCTTTTAACTGACAGTTTGGAACTGAGAATCTGAAAATTACAAGTTATGAGTCCAAAGGAAAACTACAGGCCTGCCTTGGATAGCGCTGTGATGTTCCTTTTTGCCACTCTGCTACTGACTGACACTTCACTGCCGCCACTCTCTTGATGGTGTGAAAGGAAGTGGCCTATGGTCCCCAGCCAGAGTGTCCCATGAACAACTACATATTGTCCAAAACAAGTGAACCAGGAGGGGAGACCTGGAATGCTGGCTCAGTTGACCATGCCCCTGCCTGTCGTCACATAATGCAAACAGCAAGACCTTGCTCTTGCTTAAGGACTTTGCACAAGATAAAGCAATAGTGTATCCCTCTGCCTATGTACACTGCTTAAGAGTAAGGACTCTTGACCTACCTGGTTGAAAACTACAAAACTATTCAGAAAGGAGTCTTAAAATATTTTTAATTGATACATTCTTTGGGGGACCATATTTAATATGTGATGTCATTTTCAAGTAGAACTCTATGCAATAGACAGCACTTTCTTGGAATTCTCTAGATGAGCAGAAAAACTGAATTCAACAGGGAAAGTGAGAAACAGCAGCAAAATAGCACATGGAAGATAGCACATAGAAGATCAGGCTGCTCTACATCTAGAATTCTGAACCCCAAGACAGGGAGGACTAAAATCCTAGCTGTCAGGTGTCTCCCTAGAAGACTCCAGTTATCCAATCTGTACCTTTAAAGGCCTTTCAATCTAAAGGTTCTAATATGTGATTCCTGTTCACTAACAGCTTCACAGGAGACACATATGAGCTCACCCCAGTCAAATATCAGATATCCAAGCATACCCTCCCTACCTGAAAACAACAAAACCAAGACACACTATACTGTAGCAAAGCCTCCAGGGCACACTGTAACACTGCCTCCAGGGCACACTGTAGCAAAGCCTCCAGGGCACACTGTAGCACTGCCTCCAGGGCATACTGTAGCACTGTCTCCAGGGCACACTGTAGCAAAGCCTCCAAGGCACACTGTAACACTGCCTCCAAAGTACACTGTACTGTAGCACTGCCTCCAGGGCACACTGTAACACTTCCTTCAGGGCACCCTGTAGCACTGCCTCCAGGGCATACTGTACCAGAAAGAAACCAAACAAGACAGGATGAACAGGAAACAGAATGCTGTGCTCAAACATCTTCAGGAGCCACTGTTTAAGGCATCATGTACAGCCAATACTCTAACCCCAGCTGAAACAGCTTTAAAGCAAAGGCCTTGCTGTTTTAGAAATGACACAGGAGAAGAAGTGACCCAAGGCTGTAGCCTATAAACAAGCCAAGCTGCTGAGAGTGTGGGCCAATTACTTCCTGTGAACTTTGAGCTAGCCACATGACCCTAGTCCTAAATGTCACGGTACCATCAATTAATAACAAACTGACCTCTCAGGGGCTTCAGCCACCTCACGGGATCAAAGCTTAAAGACAAAGTCAACAAAGAAAGAAGAAAAACTATCTTCAGGCCTCAGATACCTCCAAGGTTCAGGAAAAGGAAGAGTTGGTGTACATTCCAAAGCTGTGAAAGTAGCTGATGATCATGAAAATGAAGCAGTACCTGGACATGACAGCCCAATTCTAAGACCATTCTACGTACACAGGCTTGGGTTTAAAACACAGGTCCTCAACCTGAGCCCATCCTAGGACCTGCATGGTGGCAGCTATCACTTTCCAGAATTCCCCAGGGCAGGAGACCAAGTACATTTTATGTCATTTTACCCAGGAAATCATCCAGCCAAACACAGATACCAATGAAGACTTCCCTGGCAGAACTGGATATTTCTGACTTCAATATAATTTGACAAAAGTCTTTGAGGGGTTTTTGCTTTGGGGTTTTATTTTGAGAACAGATATCACAGCTCTACCTCTGCTTCAAGTGCTTGGATTACAGGCATATACACCACCAAGTCCAGAGCCAGTTGTTGTTAAGAGATATTCTTTAAAAAACATTAAAAGTGTACAAAGTAAAAAAAAATAATAATAATAACAAAACTAAAAGAATTGGGGAGGGAAGAATCACAACTTCTTTTGGCTCTACTTATTTTTCTTCACACCTTAGAATTCTTCATTACTTTAACATAATTCCTTTATGTTATAGGAAAATGTACATAACAAACTCTATGGGCTAATTATAATTAGCCATAAGTGCCAGTCAGGGGCATGAAGTCCCTGCACTCTCTTAGGCAGTCACCACAATTCTCCGCCTCTAGAACCTGTTCACCTGAAATGTTTTCCAAACAACAGATCCTATGCCTCTCCCCTAGACCCTGGTCGTCACTCTTATACCTCCCACTTCCATGAACTGACCACCCTAGATACCTCAGTACATGTCATCTAGTTAGTTCATGTCCACTGAACATAATGTTCCCTGAAACATTTTGTCAAGCTTCATCCAGGTTCTTCATTGCTTTTGTCTTATTCTTTGACAGTTTCATACATGTAAATACTGAATTTGGTTGTTTTCACCCCACATTGTTACTTCTTCTCACTCTTTTCACATGCTCACTAAACCCTTCTTTCCAGCAATCCCCCCTTTCACTTTCATGTCTTTTCTGTTTGCTTTGTTGTGACCCACTGTCTTAGTTAGGGTTTTGCTGCTCTGAACAGACACCATGACCTAGGCAACTCTTATAACAACACTTAATTGGGGCTGGCTTACAGTTTCAGAGGTTCAGTCCAGTATCATTAAGGCAGGAGTGTGGCACCATTCAAGCAGGCATGGTGCAGGAGGAGTTGAAAATTCTATGTCTTCATCTAAAGACAGCTAGAAGACTGGCTTCCAGGCAGCTAGGAGGAGGGTCTTAAAGCCCACACCCACAGCAACACACTTTCTCCAACAAGGCCACACCTGCCGGGTGTGGTGGTGCACGCCTTAATCCCAGCACTAGAGAGGCAGAGGCAGGCGGATTCCTGAGTTCGAGGCCAGCCTGGTCTACAGAGTGAGTTCCAGGACAGCCAGGGCTACACAGAGAAACCCTGTCTCGAAAAACCCAAAACCAACCAAACAAACAAAAACAACAAGGCCACACCTACTCCATCAAGGCCATGCCTCCTAATAGTGCCTTTCCCTGGGCCAAGCATATTCAAGCCACCACACCCACTGAGTCTAAGATAGCTTCCATGAGCAACGGCCATGGGATATTGACAGGAACATAGGGAATTTTTTGGTGGCTACACTGCTAAAGAAAATGACTGCTCACTCAGTAATCTTATTGCTAATTGCTCCTAAAGGAGGGGGTGGGGCCTTCAAAGTGCCCATTCCATCCCTGATAGAATGTTGACAGGGCCCATCTTATGCAGGTCTTATGCAGGTACCCACAGTTGCTGTGAACTCATGAGTACAATGGCCATGTCACACAACCATGCAGGTCCCAGGATGGGCTCAGGTTGAGGACCGTGTTTTAAACCCAAGCCTGTGTACGTAGAATGGTCTTAGAATTGGGCTGGCATATCCAGGTACTGCTTCATGTTCATGATCATCAGCTACTTTCACAGCTTTGGAATGTACACCAACTCTTCCTTTCTTGACTTGACTGTGGGTGGTTGGGATTGATTGATTGATTGATTGATTGGTTTCCAGCACAGAATATTGAACCCAAGACCCTGGCTAGAACAAGTACTTCCCCACTGACCTACAGCTTAATCCCTCATTCAAAGGCTAAGTAATAATACCCTGTGTGTACAGTTAAAATACATTTTATTGACCCCCTGATCTGTCACTAGAATGTGAGTTGCTTCCAGTTTGGGGACATTGTAAATAATCTGTTATGATCATCTGTTGGTGCACCACCTATAAATGGGATTGCTGGCTGGAAACAATTCTGCTTAATTGTTTTAAGGAAGATCCATACTATTGTCCCATTGTACAGTCCACAGCATTTTAAATTCCTCCCAGCAATTCTCAAGGTTTCCCACTTCTCCAAGTTCTCCTCAGCATCATTTCCTGTTTATCTAGGCTTTTCTTCAGTTAATTGGTTGGACAGCCATCGTAATGGATATGAGGCATATCTCATTCTGTAGCTTTGATTGGCATTAAGGTCCTTAATGATTAGTGATTGCTCCATGCTCTTTTAAATGGTGTTTTAAAACATATCATTTTGTTTCCTCAGCCCTCTTAGTGGGCTAGGAATGTAGCTGTTGCTTTAAGATTTCCCCTCGATGCTCCAGATCTCTGAGGAGCAACTTCCAACACACTAGTACAGAGAAATCAGTTTCCATGATTGAGGTTTCAACCTCCTTTCAAAACCTGAAGACAGTCCCAAAAGTTTCCTTCTAGGCTCTTAAACTGGGCAAAGCAGCCTTGAATCCCACACTCTGATAGAGCCAATAATGTCCATTGTTGAAGAAGTATAGACCTGGGACTCTAGCATCACAGGCTCCATTATAAGCTTGGATGGAGCTTCTCCAACTCTTCCTTACTTCTCCCTCTCATCCTCCCTTCCCACTCCTCCCCATATCCTCTTCTTCATCACCCCCCACATCCCCCTCTTCCTCACCCCTCCCCATGCTCTACCATTCCCCCTTCCAGGGCTAGCAGAGAACACAACAGGCCAGAAGAGGCAGCCCTCTCCTTAAAGCCAATCTACAAAGCAAAACAAACACAGGCAGTGAAGGAATCTGGGAGGCTAAGATCCAGTTCTGAAGCAGTGGTCCTTCAATTGCGAGGGTCTCAGTTCCACTTGCCTGGCTTTACCAAGGTTGTCTGACCACTGCATATCAACTAATTCCCATCTGTGTATAAGCTGATCTAACCCCACTGAGAGGACTTGAGAAAGTTTACACATTACCTCCAAATCTTTTTCAAATCTGTTTGTTTGTTTGTTTTAAACTGTCTTGCAATTCATGGTCTTTAATTCAACAGGCAAGATGCTCTGCAGATCACTGTGGGCCCAATGGACCAGGTCCCTGACACTGAGACTCCCCACCCACCAAGTGAGGCTGCCTTCCTTGGGCTCTCTCTAAAACTCCTGAAGTGTCTCCAATGCAGATAACCAACCACCCTTGATCCATAAGCAGAGAGTAACTTATTAAAACGAGTGTCTCCTAATAAAGAAAACAGGTCACTCTATGTGGTCTGAGCAAAATCCTGCATTTCAATGGGCTCCCCCTCAGACAATTATGACAGATGACAGAGACCTGAACCAAACAATCCTGCAAAGGGAAATTTACCAAACACTTTCTTGCCAACTCAAAATAAAAATACCAGAAGAGAAACAATCTCTTCTAAAGAAAACTTTCACCTGCCCCCTCAGTGCCATTGATGAAGCTTTGATGACTGTGGGCTCTCTATATCTTTTGTTGTAGCTATTTACTACTGATCTCCTATTTAATGTGGAATTGCAACGGGGACCCCAGAGAATATAAGACATTTTGTGGCTAACCAGAACAAAACAAAGATGTTTTGAGCCACAATATATACTATGAAGCCAACAGGAGACAGGGTAGCCTGCTGGATTATTCTGAGATACCCACAAAAAAACTACAAGACCAAGTCTTCCCCTAAGAGAAGACTAGAACCCAAAAAGACTCAAATATCAACATCATATTTTCCATGTGTGATGGGATATGAAAAAACTGGGAAAACAGATATGTAAAATGCACACACATAACTAGAACTCTCAACTTAAATTCTATCAAATATGATACGTGCTAGGCTTTACAATGAGAATCCGAGTATCAGGGACAGATCACCCTGTCATCTAAAACAAAATATTCAAGCACTTTTATACAAACAAACCTTCTTGGTCATGTAATAGTTCCCTCTGACAGAGCAGTCTGGGCAGAGAGCAATAAACAAAATCCAGACAGGAAGTAGCCAGAGAGAATAAAGGCAGAGCGTTCTGGCCCTATCTCCTTGTAGAAAAACAAGAAATATTGCTCTATTTTAACAGAATCATTACAGAGCTCAGAGCCATACTATAAAGTGTATTAATATGGTCAGTGATGGGGGTAGGGTCTACAAGTGAGTTTTTAATGTTTTGGCCCCATTCCTAGAATCAGCGCCATAAAATCAGCTCTAACTACTGACCACTGGCAAATGCCAGAATCAAATTCCCATCCAGAATGAAATATTTTTACTTCATCCCTGGAGGTCAGCCTTTGCAAAGCCTTTTCTAGTTTTGACACATGTGGGTTTGTGCACATGGAAATTCTCTATTCAAACTTCTACTTGCTAAAATAAATCCAACCTTCCCACAAAAGAATGCTTAAAGAAAGCACCGTGCTTTTAACTTAAGGATGACACTACATTCCACAGTTACTTTCCTAACATAGATGTCTGAGCACTAACGTTCAGCAGAAAGAGAGCGCTGCGTGACATGCTGGGGCAATCACTGAATAATCATCATGCCTCCCAAGAGACATGTGTCAATTTCAAGCATGTCTGAAAACCACAGCCGTAAGGGGCAAGCGTCAGCATTCCTCCCCAGCAGAGGCCCTGGGTGTCTCCTAAACATACATTCTCCATTCCCTCCACACTAATAAACACTCAGGCAGGCACAGGCCTATCTAAGTGAAGATTTATTTCTCAACCACCCTTGCAGATAAGTCAGCATGTGACTGGTTCTGACCAATGGGCCCTTGACCACAAAATGCTCTTAAAAGGAAGAGAGGATGCCCTCTTCCTGCTATCTTTGCTCAAGATTTTAGAGCAGAAATTCGAGCAACCATCTTTGCAAAAAAAAAAAAAAAAAAAAGTGGAAGCTACACTAAAACACACATTTACACACACACACACACACAAACACATGCACGCACACACAGGCTTGCCCCCACCATGCGCAGAAGGGAGAAGCTCTGTGGAATCATTCTTCCAGCCTTGGCTCGTTTATGCTCAGACCACTACATATCAAAGTTAAATAAGCCTTCTGCCTTGTTAGTGCCCAACAACTGCATAGCCTAACGTACATCTCTCGAGACACTCTGAATCCAGCCATTATTTTTTGTTTGACTAGCCATTTTGGGGGGAAGAGACTCAGATAAGGTCTTATATAACCCAGACTGACCTGAACTCACTTCATAGCTAAGGACAATCCTGAGTGCTTGATCCTCCATACTCTACCTGGCACATGTCAAATTATGTGAGCTCACCACTGTGCCCCACTAGCAGCCATTTCCTAGGACGCACTGTAAACTTCCTGATATGAGCAGCCATGGGGATTTGGTGTCAGTTTGCTATTATGAGCCATGTTTCTGAGATTCTAGTTGCAGTTTTTACATATATACCAAATCACATGTAGAGCAATCCTTCAGGCAGGGCACCTTCCCAGAAGGAGAAAGCAGTCTCTCATCTCCTATGTCAGTCACCCAGCCGGGTCTCCTCTCAGCATGCACACATCACACCTCTGTGCAGTCATTAAGGCAACACAAGTCCAGGCACCAGAGTCTTCCCCATCGTTTGTAAAGTTAGACCCTTACCTCAGTGTGGTGGTACTTGCCGAAACTCCAGCACTCAGAGGACTCAAGCCAGGGAATTAGCTCTAGGCCAGCCTGGGCTACCCACCAAGACCTTGATTCAAATAAACCAAAACAGAATAGAAACAAATGGGAGAATCATCCTAACCTCTTCCCAAGAGCTGAGTCTAATGAGATGCCATTCTTCTAGCTCAAGAAGAATCAAAAGCCAGGACTCTGTACACTTGGGCCATACACCTAGGTCAAAGTTATCAGGTCAGGTTGTATAGGCTCCTCAGTGCCTTCACTATTTGGGATGAGGATTTAGCTCAGGGTAAAGTGCTGCCTCGTACACAGGAGGCCTTGGATCTCCAGCATCAAATAAACAGGGCTTGAGGGCATGGGCCCAGAATAGAGGCAGGAGGATCCGAAATTCAGAGTCAGCCTTAGCTACACAGTAAGTTCTAGGCCAGCTTAGAACACATGGGTCCTTGTCTCAAGGAAAAAGAAAAAAGAAAATCACAATTTGCTTTAAAAGCCACCAAAGCCATTCTGCAGTAGCCATCATCACCACTTACAGAATAAAAGGACAGCTGGCTCCCCGACAAAAATGACAAGAGTCAGCAGCCAAAATATCTTAGGCACACTGAGAAGGCCCAGTGAGCCACCCACGGAATTCAGCACACACCAGCCCAAATCCAAACAAGAGCAAACCGCCTCGTTAACACGCTCCACGAGTCAGGCGGTTTCCTCCTATCACACCCACAGAAACGCAAGCAAGCGTCATTAGTGAAAGCGTTTTAAAACTGAAAGCTCAGGTTGCCTTTTTCATTTATTTCTTTAAGCTGCCTCTGCCTTGTATAATAAAGGTGATTGAGTGTTTGCTTTGTGATTCTTAAGTCCTAAGTGTAGGATTTCTCATATGTAAAGAATATTGTAATACAGACCATTTATGAATGTAGCATAATAAATGTTGCCACACACACACAAGTCAATGGCTGGCTGTCACTTCCCTTTAATACTTGGGAGAGTATGCCTTTCTGTGGATTAACAACACAGACCAAAAGAAAGCTGTTATTTCAAACCTTTGGCTATGAGCAGATAACAACAGAAGTCAATTTGAATCACCTCCATTTTCACAAATTAAATCCAATAGTAAAGTATTTTATTGTATACTGAACTTAGAGCACACGACCTATCCCTATATAGAAATGATCTTTAGGAGCAAACCAAACGATAGCTCTCTAAGCAGAAGAAACAACTGCTAGGCGGGTAGAGGAAGCTTATAAGGGCTTTGCAGCTGAGTACAAAGGGGACCAACCTGAGGTGGCCATCTAAAGAATTCTCCACCATGGCACCTCACGTAGAAACAGCACAGTGGTTAAGAGGACTTAGATTTAATTCTCAGCACCTACACGGCAGCTCTCAACCATCTGTAGTTTCATTCCAGTGGAGTCAATGTCCTCTTCTGGCCACCGCTGGCACCGTTCGTGCATGCTGTGCTCAAGCGTAAGTGCAGGGAGACACGGGTACCCGTGAAGGGCAATCCCCCACAAAGCGCCATCCTCCTCAGTCCTTCTGGCTCAACACTGGCATAAAAGCTGAAGGAGCCGTTTCATTTTGATAATTCTTGGAAGGCCTCAAATAACAGCTAAGAGCATTCTACAAAGATGCCAGAGGGCAGGGGAGAATGGAAAATTACAGTTGAAATCTCATCTTTAAAAGAGCCAGTTAAGCCACTGACATACAAGCCAAGCTCAACTCTACCTGACTAAGGAAGCCAAGGATAAGGACTGATTAAACAAACTTTAAAGCGCTGCAGTTTTTAATCACTTTGTATTTTAAAACTTGGGCTTTCTCCCCACCCCCTACACAAACTGAATGACAGTCCCGGGCTTTTGAACATGGTTGGAAGAGAGGAATCTTCCTGTGGGGCAGTTAGGAGAATCACTTGATGCTGAGTGTATGACTCAGGGGTAGAAGAGTTTGCCTGGCATAGGAAAGGTCCCTGGGTTCAGAGGTTCAGTCCCCAGCAGTACAAAACAAACAGACAAAAAGGGTATCACTAACCCTCTGTATGCAGAAAGGCTAGTCACCACACCTCTCCCGTCTACTTTCTCCCTACCTGCAGAATCAAACCATGCCTCCTACTTCCTTTTTAAAGGAAAGGGAAACAGCCAAGAGAAGTGGAGCTTCCCCTAGCTCCTTCTGAGGGCGCATGATAGCCACAGAGCCAGTTTTCAGGAGCCTTAGAAATCATCTCCTTCACTGAATCTACTCATAACTCACAGCTCTGGCAGAGAACCTGGGTTCATTCAGTTCCCAGCATCCACAGGGTGGCTCACAACCAACTATAAGTCAAGTTCCAGGGGATCATATGTCCTCTTGTAACTCTTACAAGACTCTTGCACACACAGTGACATACGTATACTCAGGGACACGCACATACACAAACATACACACAAAGAAACATAAAAAATGAATCTTAGATAAAATAAGAAATACAAGTTGGGAAACATCCAGTATTGACACTAATAACCATTGAGCTTTCAACTGCTGGTGCTCTGTCATTTTTGTATCTAGGGTTCTATTTACATGGTATGTTCATGAACACATATATGTACTTACTGTGTGTCCACAGCCTCTGTATGCTTAACATGCTTAGCAAGGCTCTTAAACTGCAAGTATAGAGATGTTTTATCCCTGCCCTAGTCCCATGTAAACTGGCCTTTTATAAGCAATAGAGCAGACAAAGTTTGAATATGGAGATGTAAGCCGTAAAACTCCTCTCTCTTAATGGAGAGTCGGTACAAAAAGCATGCTACTCCTAAGCAGAAAGCTGTTGCCTTGGAAACAGGATCTGTAACTACTGCAATCACACCTCGTAGCAAAGATGGCCAAGATCTATTTTAATTCTTAAATGCCTCAAGGAACTGCAGATGACTGTAGTTATGGAAGATAGCCAATCTGTAGTAATGAGGAAGCACATGCCAAAATTAGAAAGGCTGCAATTGAGAAAGAAGAGGTAGAGAAATAGGAAGGAGAAGGGAGGAAGGGGAAGGCAATTCAAACCTGACAAGTAAACGAATCTAAGAACCACACAGCTGAAGGATCAGTCCTTTCCGTGATTAGAGCCATTCCATCCTATTTACCTTACAACTGCCTACAGGTCCGGGCTTCTTGCAGGAACGCAAAGCTGAACAAGGCCATCCCTTCTGCAGGAAACACACACTCAAGTCACATTCATATAACGTTGGCTTTGGCATGAAAAATGGGGGCTTGGGGGGTGATAAGAGGCTTCAGAGATATGTGGCAGTTTTTTAAGCTACAACTTAAATATGTAAGAGTTTTTCAGAGAAGGTAAAGATAGGACATCTTGGGCAAAGGCAGGACAGGCACAAAGGCAATGACACAGCACGATCCTGTTGATCAACAGGACCTGCTGGTAGAACACTTCCATATGCAAAAGACTGCCCCACACATGACATTTGCCATCTGGCTCCACCCCTTAATTGCTGGCAGCAGCTGCTAATCACTCTGATAACCAGAATGATCCGCATTCCCACATGTCCCAGGAGTGTGAAGACGGCACTACCACGCCAATGGAGAAGTACTAGGACTAGGAATAGAGCCGTGGCGAGGCTAAGCGCCAAGGATGAGGATGCAGCACAGGCCAGAGTGCAGCCTCTTGGAAGCCCCAGCAAGGCTCAAACTACATAATTTTAAAAAGAGAAAATGGTTTGTAAAAGCAGTGAATGGTGTGGGAGGCCAACGACAAGACATGACTGCTCACGTTGTCTAAGGAGGCAGAGGATGGAGAATGAGCCCCAAGGTCTTCCTCTTGGACATATTACTAAACAAGACCAGCACTGATCAAGGCCATGGGTGTTAAATAAGAGTGTGTTTGGAAAGGGTCAGTGAGGTGAGGCAGAACAGGAGGCTATAGCGCACCTGAGAGGCATCCATCTAGACCACTAAGAAGCAACAAACAGCTGGCTAACTGCTGAGGAGAGCATCCAGAGTGGGGATGACAGACCTTTACATTCTGCCACACACATGTCAAGGCCATCCCTGCCCCTGGTGGATTCCCCAACTTGCTAAACAAGCCAGAAAGGAGTTCTGGGGGAAAGAAAATTGAGACACTGAACAGGCTTAGCCATCTGGCACCATAGGGCTGACCATGCCATCGGGAAGGGAGGTGACACCCCTGGCAAGATGAAGGTGAGCTACCAGGTAGCACCCACACTAGAAAACTCCTGTTATTTGTAAGTCCCAAGGAGAAGGTAACTCTCTCCCACGCTTAATATAAACGACTCCTGGGTTAGGAGTAACTACATCTTGAGTTGTGAAAGACTTGACATATTAGCTTAGATTCTGCATTTGAGTATTCATGAAGTTGATGAAAACTCCCCATGCCCAGTGAATTTGAGGGTGGACAGGGGTGTGGGATAACATGGCGAGAACTAGAAGAAAGGGGAGTGATGTAATTATATTTTAATTTCAAAAATAACCCCCACCCCTGTGATTTGTACTATGAACTTAGTTAGGCCTCTAGAAAGTTGATAGGTCAGAGGCCATAAATCCTGAGAATAAAGCAGACCTGCATTTCTCCAGATCTTAAGGAAGCCTGTGATAGAAAGACTTATTGAAATAAAGAGAAAAGAAGCCAACATGGGGGGGAGGCGGTTTGGGGGGACCAACAAGAGTGACCTCAGAGTGGTCACAGGGAACAGGAAAACCTTAGTTCTCTTTAAAAAACAAAGTAAATGAAAAAGTAATTCAAAGAAAAGGATGGACAAACAGGCTACGGATCTGTAGAAAGGTGTCTCAGCCCATCGGGGCTCTGAGAAATGTGTCCATTGTCTCATATTAGCATGTCAGAATGCTGAGAGCAATAGCCCCTTGGGCTGGGGAAACAGCTTTTATGGAGCCAATTGGTATGGCTGCAGAAGCCTGTTTGCACCCCACCGCACCCCTGAACTCAGCTCCTTCACGTGGAATGTTATTGTAAGACAATTCCAGCCCCCAAATAGCCAGCTGTTTTACTAAAAGCTCTGCTACCTTGCATCAGTCTCGTTAGTCAGAGCTGATAAGATCATGGTTCTAACACTTGCCCTCCATACGCCTGTGGCCTGTGGCATAGCCCAACAGTCAATCCCCACTAGGTCTGATCAAAAGCCAAAATGATTGAAACAAACGGTAACGGAAAAGCCTTGACTTAGATTAAGAAACTGTAGTCCCTTCTGAGGGACTAGAAGTGGCTGGAAAGTCTTCCCAATGGGCCCCTCAGAGCCCAAACTAAAGTGACCTATAAAGGATGCCAGAGAGTCCACAGCCAAGCACTGCCTGGTCCATGTGCAGGTCAGGTTCCTGAGGCAGCCAGCAGCCTGCTCACCCTCGGGCACTAGCTAGCTGGACCCTAGCAGGTGAAATTCTAAAGGCCTCAGAGCACTCTGCCAGAGGCCATAAACCGCAGGCCCTCATCCATGCCAGAAATAACCCATGGGAGAAACCTGACACAGAGCAAGCTGCTTTCTGATATGTCAAGGGTTGTTTTCATTAATTCCTTAAGCTGATCAAATGATAATAGCAAGAAACCTCCATTCCACTGTGCTAATCAACCTATAAGTTCCTTGGCTAACTCTAGAAGCAACAAGATGAGGTGAGGGGACAGTGTTCAGCAGCTCGCTTGTCCCAGTGCAGATGAGGCTCAGCCATCTTCATACCAGCTGAATGACTGAGGAGGGAAGAGGGAAGGAGGGAAGAAGGGGGGTGGTAAACATCGTAGACATCACTAAGAGGACCTGGAATTTAGAAGGCCTGAGTTCCTGTCCTTGCTGAGATAATGGTGCTTACAACACAGGATACAGAGGAACTCTCCTAAACCAGTTATCTCATCTCTAAAATGGAAATGAATATTGCAGTCATGTCCTAAGGCTGCTATGAAGCACGAGCGATATGACAGATATGATGGCCTGTTTCTATCAGGTGAGCCACCCAAGAACCTTCATCAAGGACTGACTTGGCCCCAGCTCAGCCACGTGGTTAGCACAGAGTATAGCCACCAGCTCCCAAAAGGGAGGCCTCAACTTCAGACAGCCACTTCCCCTGAGATCACAGCTTTCCCACCATGCCTGCAAAGACATCCTACTCTGGCTGCTGACAAGCATACACAAAATGTCCAAGCAACATTGGCTCAAAGCTAGAGACCATGGCTGCTCACTCCCAAGCTTCCTACCAAGTTGGCTGAGGTGTTTTCCATTTCTTGGTCTGCTTGAAGGTGCTTTGCTCCCACTGTAGACACCCATTCCTAATGAACACATTATAGCCCAGGAGAGCCTCTCAGCAGAGCTCAACCTGCAACACTACCCTCCCTCAGTTTTAAGTACCTAGACTACAGAAAGAAGCAACCACACCACTGTTTCAAGTCTTATATTTGGTTTGCTCATTCATTCATTTCATTCATTCATTCACCAAATACATACAAATGCCATCAGATGGGGCATTTGCTGAGAGCTCAGAGCCTTCTCTTTCTGTCAAGGACAGTGGTTCTTTGATGTGAACACTTATGGTTTCTTTAGAAAGTCAGCTGTGTCAGATGGTGGTTTTTTGCTGGGACAGACCCATGAAGGAGTGTTTTCCTGCTAAAGCAAGCATGTAAAAGGATGCGTGATGAAGGGTTCTTCACTAAAGACTCGCATGTATTGGTCTGCCTTACATTGTGTAGCTCAGTTC
Source organism: Mus caroli (assembly GCF_978045245.1). NCBI lineage: Eukaryota > Metazoa > Chordata > Mammalia > Rodentia > Muridae > Mus > Mus caroli. The sequence goes on from NW_028227256.1 coordinate 51,807,167, forward strand.
TGTTTGTCATGACTCCATAAAGAGAAACGCACCGAAACACTTCTGGTGGCGTTCTAGCGGCTTCTTGCTGCTTCTGCAGACTCAGGAGACTGGCAGAGTGATGTCACTTGATACGGAATCACCTGGAAGTTAGCTAAGACAGACTCACATGCTGAGACAATACACATGGTGAGACAAGACCCATGGAAAACACGTGATGTTTGGATGGAGTATAAATAGGACTCAATGGACAGTGAGAGGGGCTTACATAGCTAGCTTTGCAACACATCTTTGGTCTCCCGTCTTTGCTGATCTTCACTTAGTTGAGAGAGGCACAGCAGAGAACTTCTCCTGGCATCCCTATTGGTTCAGGTCTCCCCTGCTGACTCGTGCTGATTCAGCTGAGGCCTGGCTGTCTCTGCTAGGCTGTGCCACCACTGCTGATTCATGTTTGCTATCTATCCCGACACTACTGAGCTGGGCTGCTGGTGTATTTGTGATGTATTTGCTGCCGCTGCTGATTTCTGCGAACTGAACTGCTGAGTTCCTGACAACGCAGATTGGATTTGCTCCAATAAAGGAATTGGGACACCAACACAGCCACAATTTCTAAACAGGTCCACTTTCCCAGTAACCTAATGACCTCTTTTCTACTACCTCTGTTGGGTGGTGGGCTAGAGGAGGTTAAGACATTTAAGAAGCCTTACTAAAAGTAAGTTTTTTAAAAATTAAGACTACAGTTCTTTGTAGAATGGGCCTGCTCTCAAGGCTTTGGAGCTGAAGGGGGCATTGCTCTTGGTTGTCATGATGACTGGAGGCTCTACTGGCTTTGGGAGATGGAGCAAATGAACTCTAGAGTTAGAGTCCTACTGAGCTCCTAAAAGGTTCTCTCTCTTTTTTTAAGGACCTAATTTAAACAAACAAACAAACAAAGATTTAGTTTATTCAGAATAGACATCACAATGGATAAAGAGAGGGGACTGGACAGGGGTAGGGGTTAGGGATGGGAACAGGAAGTACCAGGTGTAGGGAAGATGGAGGGAAAGAGTACTGGGAGAAACAACTAGAAGGGGGGGGTGGAAACTACCAGGAATCTGAGGGTGATACTAGTTAAGACTCCTAGCAATGGGGGGGCGGGGGGGTGTACAGAGCCTGAGCCAGCCATTTCAGGTAACCAGACAAGAGTAGGACACTAACACAGCCACAAAACCTTCCACCTACAACTTGTCCTGCCTAAGATGTGCTGTGGTAAAGGAGGCACAATAGTTGTGGAAGTGGACAACTAATGACTGGTCCAGCTTGAGACCCATGCCATGAGAGGAAGCCCACCCCTGACATTTCCTGGAGGGCCCTGGAGCAGAGGCTGGATCGGCCAGAAGCCTATGATACATCCAAACACAACTAGAAAAAAAGTCAATGATATGCTTCCTAATGATACTCTGCTACTCTCATAGACTGGCATCTAACCCAACTGTCATCAGAAAGGCTTCACCTGGCAAACTGTTGGAAATTGATGCAGAGACCAACAGCCAAACACTGGGTAGAGCTTGGGTACTCCTAAGAGAGGGAATAAGGATTGTAGAAGCCAGGGAGGTCAAGGACGACACAAGAAAACCTCACAGAGTCAACTAACCTGAGCCCACAGGGCCTCACAAGGACTGAACCACCACCCAGGGAAGCCTGTATGGGAGTGGCCTTTCATATGTGTGTCACAGTTGTGAAACTTGGACTTCTTGTGGGGCTCCTAACAGAGGGAACAGGAGCTGTCTCTGACTCTGCAGCCTGCCCTTCCCCTACTGGGTTGGTGTGACTAGCCTCAATAGAAAAGGAGGTACCTAGTCTTACTGCAGCTTGATGTGTCATGGCTGGGTGGTATCCATAGAGACAGATCTTTTTTCTGAAGAGAAAGGAAAGAGAAGTGGATGGAGGGAGAGGGAGGGGAGAACGTGGGAAGAGAGGAGAGAGGGAAAACTACAGTTGGGATGTGAAATAAGCAAATATTTTGAAGTATTTATTTTTATTTTATGTGTGTGAATGTTTGCCTGCCTGGATGTATATGTACCATATTTGTGCTTGGTGTCTACAGAGGCCAAAGAGGCTGTTGGATTTCCCAGAACTAGAGTACTGGGAACTGATCCCAGGTCCTCTGAAGAACAGCCAGTGCTCTTAACCACTGAACCATCTCTCCAGTCCATGAAGTAAAAAACAAGAAACATTTTAACTTAGCTTATTATTTTTCATTGTATGCATGCAGTCTGTGTGTGGGTCTGTGGGGTGGTGTGTGCATGTGGAACCCCTCCAGAGGCCGGAAACATTGGATTCCCCCTGAAGTCGGGAGTTATATGCAGTCGTCAGCCTCCTAATATGGATGCTAGGAATTAAGTCCAGGTCTTCTGCAAGGCAGTGTGGACAGAGGAGCCATGGCTCCCATTCCTGGAGCTTCTACTGTAAATACACTGAATTTTATATGAATCTGATAACCCTAAATGAGAGAGTGCATTTTATTCTATTCAAAGTTCCAAGTTTTTCACTAGCTCTGGAAATCCTAGCTTTTACAGGAATGCTGCTCACAGATAACAAATCACGTCTACAAAAAACCCGCATCAGTCTACACTGAAAGCCCACATAGTATAGGGATTAGAAAGATAAGGCTTATTTAGTACCCTCCCTTTGTGGTGGTTAAGATCAAACCCAGGACCTCACGAGTGTGAATGGTGAGCCTTCCCACTGAGCCATACTTCGACCCCGGCCTCTTACTTCTAAAGTTATATAAAAAGTTTTGATGGGTATTTCTCAGATTCGACTAATTTATTATAAGACTAAAAATATGATCATCTCATGTCTTCAATGTGGCTATATGCACTGGTGTACTATTTTCCTATAAATCCTTTTCATATTTCTTATATTAGCATTAGATTTGTTTTGCTGTGCGTGTGTGTGCACACGCATGCGCGCACGCAAGTACACGTGGAGGTTAAGTTGATGTTAGGTATCTCCCCAAACACTTGCACTTTATTTTGGAGACACCCCCAGCACTGGGATTACATGGAAGCACCACTGGCTCGCGGTTTTTACACAGGTAGCATTAGCCTTGTCAAGAGTACACATTCAGGGTTATAACCTGAAATCACCAGTAATGAGGGTTTTTTGTTTTTTTTTTCACATATGACTGGGAAGACTCGAGGACAGGTGTAAGTATTCTGCTCTCACCAAATAGATAAGGAGCCATGAATCACAGGGGAAGTGCCTTAGTGGAGATTGCAGCAAAACATGAAGTGGCTCAGCACCCGAATGTTCCTGGCTTCTACTAACCAAATAACAGTTCAAAGCAGCTTGTACTTGACCAGTTCCTACTTAATCAACAGACTCCCAGGGCAGCCTAACAGCAAGTGACTGCAGCAATGAGCCCAGGACTGGTAGGAAGCAGGCAGGGCAGAGCCGGGCAGAAACAAGGCTGGAAGCAAAGCAGCGGCTGGTGCTAAGGGGCTGGGTGCATTAAGGTGTAAAGCACTAAGACAACGTAAGCTAGTACAGAAATACAAAAATAATCAGTGGTGAGTGGCAATGATGACCGTGTTCTGTCTGCATTCTGAATGTGCACCCAGATAGATCCGAACTTACTTCCTATCTCTATAAAGGGAAGAGGGGCTCTCCTCACACTCAGGCAACAGCCATGGTCTCAGCTTTAATTGCCTTGAGGACCCCTCTACCCATCTTCTCTTCCCTGAGTGGATATGTAGGTCACCAACCAGCAAGTGGATCAAATCTCTGAGGTAGAGACCTTCAACAATGGGAACATTTGGAACAGATACAGGTGCTGCGAGATGGAGCGGACATTGAAGAACGCCACCGATGCTAAGGAAAGAGCCCCTGCCCACATGCAGTTCTCATGTGCATTTTGTGCAGTCAGCAATTCTGTTTTCTCCACGGCCTTCAAAATGTCAGCTTCTCATGTCAAGCAGTGTGAGTACGTCAGGCGAAGCGGAGGCTTTCTTATGGTTTCAGGCTGGTAGTATTTCAGAACCACATGATTGCAGGGCTGAGCTCAGCAGGGCTGTACTGGAGAGCAGATTGCATATCCCTCATGCTGCCCACATTTCAGAGACTGGTAAAATATTGTCCCTGGGGATTATAAAAGGAAAAAAAAAAAGCAATGACATCACATCCCCCTCTAAGGAACAAGCCTGTGGGTGATCGTACTAAATGCCAGGGAACCCACTGGAGCACCAAAATGGTCAGATCGAATTGGAAGAAAGCCTAAGAGGCCATTCGTTCTCTCCATCCAGTGAGACTCTGAGTCCTAAAACACACTGTGCACATACGCACACAAGCACACACATACCTGAAGTCTCCTCGGCTTCTCAATCACAACACAAACCCCAAATCCCTTAGTGGGTTTCAGGGGTCTCCATTAACTGGCCACCAAGCAAGTAATTGCCAGGTGAGAAAAATCAACTTGGGCCCCAGAGGGCCAAGTGCAGTATACACTCGGGAAACAGGCAAAGGAGACAGATTAGTATGGGAGAAATCTGATACTCACTCCACCCTGTCCACCAATAATCCATACCAAAAAGGGTTCGGGTAAAACAAGGGCAAATGCAGCTGAGATGTGGAAAGTGTGCATCTAACAAAAGCACAAAGGGTTCGTTAAAAAGCCATCTCCCTCCCTACCCCCAGCCACCAAATGCTCTGCAAGAAAAGCCGCAGCCCGTGCTTGCTCGCTCGGCACATCTGGTTTCAGTTACCTGTGCCCAAACTGCAGCTCTCAAAGAAACAGAGCTCGAGCTGACTCCATGGTTTAAGATCTGTCAGAACAGCTTATATGGAGATGGAGGGACAGAGTGTGGAAGCCTTGAGCAACGATATTTCTGGTCATCACGCGAACCCTCACAGATGACATTTTGGAGTCAGATTGCACTGCTAAACTTGGTCACTGGAAAAGTAAAAGCCACCTAGGGGGACCATGATCACTTCAGCTACCCACTCGGGTCAACCACGAGTCAGCACAAGCATCTCACAAATCCATGCCACTTCACACGACGGCCACATGCTTTCCCTGCCACGGTGGACCATAGCCCCTCAGACCACACTCAAACACGTTAAAAGTCAGAAGCCCTCCCATGCCAGAATCCAAATCCTACTGCCAAAGTCTGCCAAGCCCGACACGGCTCCCAGGCTTTCCTCTGTCTATTCACTGTTCCCAAAACAGTTGCACATAGAAATGTGGTATCTTTTTAAAGTTACTTTAGTGCTAAGCCCGGTGGTGCACACCCACAATCACAATGAAAGCAGAAAGATCATGACTTCAAGATGACTGTGAGCTGCACAGCACACCCAGATCAACCTGAACCCATAAGACAATAATCTACCTTAGTAATCTCAGTGACCACATTAATTAATTAAGCTTTGTAAAAAGCTATCCTTTTGCCGGGTGTGGTGGAGCACGCCTTTAATCCCAGCACTGCACTCGGGAGGCAGAGGCAGGTGGATTTCTGAGTTCGAGGCCAGCCTGGTCTACAAAGTGAGTTTCAGGACAGCCAGGGCTACACAGAGAAACCCTGTCTCGAAAAACCAAAAAAAAAAAAAACCAAAGACTATTCTTTTAAATTATTAGACTATATATTATATATTTGAAAAGTACTGTTATCCAGGTACTTCAATATTTACCGTAATTAAGGAGTCATGTGCTAGCAATTGTTTCATTGCTTTTACTTAAGTCACTGTACATAGAAACATGGAAATTAATATTAAACATTCAGCAAAACAGGTATTAAAAGATATGCTCCAGAGCGCTGCCCAGTGACTAACAGTTTGTTTGTTTGTTTGTTATAAAACTTAATCAATATTTATCAGTCAAGAAACAAAGGCATGTATTTCTTTTTACTTGTGCCTAGGGGTTCATCCTGATGGGGTTTTTAATTAAATAAGCCTCCACAGCAAAGTTTAACCAGTCGCGTAGCATCTTTTGTCCTGTGCAGATAACTAAGCTCCAAGCTGTCATCATTATTCACCAACTATGTTATGTCCTGGTGAGAGAACGCTACCTATATATACTGTGGGTTGGGAGGATCCCTAACCTCAAAAAACAAAAGGCAACAACAACAACAAAAAAAAACTGCCAAGGAAAGATGCCTGCTGCACAGGCTAGCAATGGTTTCCCAGTTCTATTTACACAAAATAAATTTCATGTATTTTCGAAACATAGATAGAAAGTTGGGCAACCGCAAAAAGACTCCAAAACTGCCAAATCACAGAAAATGGAGACTAAAGCCTGTTACAGAAGCCAGGGTTTGCCAGGACTTGCACCAGTGAGACAGCTACATGTTTACCGTGAGAAAGTATGATGCTTACCGTGAACAGGGGAGTACCATGCGCTATCGGCATACACCCTGAACCTGAAGCACCTCACAAGAAGGCAGACATCTATACCTAGTCACAAAACCCCGTGGCACGCACTTCTGTGAAATCCATTTGCAAAGGACACTGAAGAATGACAGAGACAGAATGAATGAGGACCACTCTGGCCTCTGGCACGCTAACAGAATTCTCCCGAGCTTTGATTCCAGAGATGTCCAACTCTCTTCCCTCAGGACACCCATGTTCTGTGATTAGCTCTCAGCTGACTCACCATGAAAATCAAATGGAGAGCTTTTCCCAACTTTTAGGAGGAAAAAAAAGATATATTTTTTTTCACACATCCTTTACAAATTTCCCCAATTCTTACTACCTACTACCATGTGACCAAATAAGACTTTAAAGGGACATATAATAAAAAACACATTGCAGAGGCTGAAGAGATGGCTCAGCAGTTAAGAACATTTGTTGCTCTTGGAAAAGACCCAGGTTCAGTTCCCAGCACCACTACCACCCAAAACTCCAGCTCCAAGTGATCCAATGCCCTCTTCCGATCTCCTTGGGTAACAGGTATGCGCATGGTGTGTATACATACATGAAGCATAACAGTCATACACATAAAATAAAGGAACTTATATGGTATAGAGACATACATACAGCCAAATACCCATACACAAAAATTAAAGAATTTTTAAAAACAAAATCTTATATTAAATTTTACATTACATTAAATTTTAAGGTATAAAACTTTCATTACGGGGCTGGTGAGATGGCTCAGCAGGTAAGAGCACTGACTGCTCTTCCGAATGTCCTGAGTTCAAATCCCAGCAACCACATGGTACCTCTCAACCACCCGTAATGAGATCTGACACCCTCTTCTGGTGCGTCTGAAGACAACTACAGTGCACTTATTTATAACAATAAATAAATCTTTGGGCCGGAGCGAGCATAGGTCCTAAATTCAATTCCCAACAACCACATGAAGGCTCACAACCATCTGTACAGCTACAGTGTGTACTCATATGCATAAAATAAATAAATAAATCTTTTAAAAATTTTTTAAATTTTTGTTAAAAAAAAACTTTCATTACAATAAAATATATCTTCTGCTAATTAAGCAGGGCCTTTTTTTATGTGACAGAAATAATGTTATCACAATTTTGTGGCACCAAGAACAATGTACTCTTTGAAGGCTACCCATAAATTCTTTCTTCTGAGTAAGTCCGAGCATGGTGCTAGCTTGTAGTTCAGCTCTTTGGCATGAGCTTGACTAGAAACCTGCAACATATTCTACAGAAAGTGATCAAAAGTCAAGGAATTTAAATTAAGCAATGCTTTTGGTCCCTGGTTTAAATTAGGTAATGCTTTCAGCCCCTGGTTTAAATTAGGTAATGCTTTCAGCCCCTGGTAGACCATAGGGCCAACTGTGAGACAGGCACAGTGGCACCTGTAGTCCCGGCCCCTTGGGAACTGAGAATGGATCTCTTGAGCCCAGGAATTAGCTCTAATGAGGTAATGACTCTCACTGTTTCCCCATAAACAGACCAAGCAGATTTTCACAGATTTCCACTGAAGCCAACCCCTTCTGTGACTCTGGGTCTTAACTTCATGAAGTCCAGGAGCTTCTTAAGCTATTGGCACCCACAGTCCTAAAACCAACAGCCCCTTCTGCGACTCTCAAGCAGGCCCTTGCCAGAAGTTCCTATAAAATACACCTTGGTTGAGCAGATTACAGGAGAACCAAAAGGAAAAAACAAAACAACAACATGAAATTCCTCCACTCTAGCTGACATAGAATCTGAATAGGGCTTAAATAAATCGATAAAAACTATAAAATAATATAGCACCAGGTTCTTTAAAAAAACAAACAAAAACAATGTCGTGTATCCACATGATCACTTCTGGGGATCGTCAGAGAAAATCGAGTTTTCCAGCTTTACCCTGTCAGTAGAAGCAATCGGCCATTCCAGCACCTAGCCGAGATGCTGGAGCCCACAGCTGACTCTGGCTGTGTCCAACAAAATGTGACAAATCATTGACCTGAGTGCTTTTTCTTTACCCCCAACTCATTCATTGCCCCATCTTTTTAATATTTGGGTTTCTGGTTCAACAGAAGCCATGAAAATACTTCATAGTATGGTAATATTATACAACTGCATATTGTCTATTTTATTCTAAACACTGGTGAATAATGGTCAGTAAATAATTTCCTAACTCCTAGATCATGAAATGTACTCTAAATAAGAATATCTCACTTTTTATGCTCTATGAGTACTTAACCCAGTTTTTAAGATATGCATTGATATGTTGCTAATAACCATTACAAACATAACACTAAAATTTATCATAATCATTTTACATGCATCACAACATGAACAAGAGCAGGTACTTGGAGGATTTGAAGGAAGGAAAAGGAAGAGGAACATGATGCAATTATAATCTAATTTTTTAAATTATTTTACAAAAATGCATCCCATCCAGTATTGTGGTCTGTGCTTCTAATCCCAACACCCAGGAAGCTAGCACAGGAAGATGACAGGTTCCAGGCCAGTCCAGGCTGTCCCATACACACACACACAAAAGCACTACATTTGAAAAAAAATTCAAGGGGAAAAAGAAACACTATAAAATTTGGACTACTGACAGGCACATCAAACCACAATAGTGTTTAAATTCCACTCCACTCCATACAATTTAAACAACGATACAACATTTTCACTTTTAAAATCAATATTTACATTGTGTCAAAAATTACATCCTTTGTATCTTTCCAACTTTATGATGAAAATCTTTAGAGGTCCAACTAAAAAGACTTTCAGGGGATACACAGTTTATAAAACTCTGGCAGAGGCTGGGGATGGAGGTGAAAATGCTCCACTGAGATGTTCTTGGCTTGCCTCCTCAGTCTACCCAGGACAGCCTCTTTAGAGACCAACTGAGCTAAAAGCTTGAAACTCAGAGCCCCCACTGACCATGATTTCCTGTGCAAGTCTTTTAAAAGCGGCCTCTGAGAAAGCCTGTCTGAAATCCTCAGAAGATCTGGGGAAGTGACTCAGTCCAAAGCATGCTTGCTGGGCAAGCATGAGACCAGAAGACAGATCCATCCCTTACACCTACTTAAAAGGTGTAAGAGCACACCTGCAGCCTCAGTGCTGGGTGGGGCAGGGAGACAGAAGGATCTCCGGGGCTTACTGGCAGGCCATTAAGCTAGCCAAGCAATACTCTTCAAGATTTAATGGGAAACCCTGTCTTTAAAAATAAGGTCAAACTACATGTGGTGGGCACAGGCTTTTAATACCAGCACATGGGAGTCAGAGGTAAGACTTCTGTTAGTTCAATGCCAGCCTGATTTACATAGTACGCTCCAGGCCAGCCATAGTGTCACAGAAAGGAGACTGCCTCAGGAAAAATAGGAATAATAAAGACCTTTGCTGCACAAATCTGGCAACCTGAGCTGGGTTCCTGGAACTGCCCCCCCAAGTAAAGATAGAAGGAGAAAATGAACTCCACAAAGTTATCCTCTGCCCTCTACACGTGCACTGTAACATGTGTGCCCACACACAGGCATCTTGCACACAAACTGCACATAACTAAGTGTGATGGTTTGTATATCCTTGGACTAGGGAGTGGCACCATCTGAAGGTGTGGCCTTGATGGAATAGGTGTGACCTGGTTGGAATGGGTGTGTCACTGTGGGTGTGGGTATAAGATCCTCACCCTAGTTGCCTGGAAGTCAGTCTTCCACTAGCAGCCTTTGGATGAAGACATAGAACTCTCAGCTCCTCCTGTGCCATGCCTGCCTGGATACTTGATGATAATGGACTGAACCTCTGAACCTGTAAGCCAGCCCCAATTAAATGTTGTTTTTTATAAGACTTGCCTTGGTCATGGTGTCTGTTCACAGCAGTAAAACCCTAACTAAGACACTAAGTAAATAAGTAAATAAGGTGGAGACACCACAATTGAGAAAGACCTCAACCTCTGATGTCTGTGCATATACACACACCATCACACATCTACACACATACGAACAGTTTCAAACATAAACACAGATAAAATAAAATCCTCAGAAAACAGAAAGTGATGAACAAAATAACATTTCCTGGAGCTGGAGAAATGGTAACGTTCCCCCATCCCGCCCCCTCCCCCCCCCCCAACCTCACCCCGGGCTGGTAAGATTCTTTTTACACTACTTCCTTGACCAGTGACTGCTGGAGTGAGGGGAAGCATTTTCAGAACTGTTAATATCATGACACACTAAGGATGCAGCTACAGGTTCCCTACATACTTAACAAATTACCAATAACGATTTCCCTCCCCAGGCCAGTGAGGTGGATGAGGAAATAAGAGCGCTTGCCACCAAGCCTGCCAACCTGACCTCAACCACTGGGACCCACATAGTGAAAGAAAAAAAAAAACAAAACCAACCATCCTGACACCCACCCACACAGACAGGCAGGCACACATACACACACAATGACACACACCTGTCCTCCCCTCTCCCACACAAACAATGACTAAAATAAATGTTTTTAATTCCATACTCCCCCTGCAGAATGGCAGTTCTACTGATCCTTTTACAAAGGTATTTATCTAACAAAAGTTTAATCGAGTATATACCTTCCCGTGAGAGAGCCCATCCCAAGCTCCAAATACAACTCTAACCAAGAAAACAAGCATACTATCTAAGCATTTGGACAATAAGGGCCTGAGAAAGCCAGTGTTTTAGAGTTCCACAGTCCTTTGACTATCATCCTCTGCACCCAAAGAGGAACATAAGGCAAGAGCTCTGGCCCTGCATCCAATGGGCTCCCTCAAGGCCAGCCAAGAAGCAACTGAGATATTCTAATCTGGATAATGCAGATGATACTCCATTAGGCCTAAATAGTAATTACCCAGGCGTCCGCCTTGAGCTTTCTTTCTCAGAGTGTTTAGTGTTTCAGGCTGTATCCTAAGTATAGCTGTCAAAATGACACGTGGTGTCATTAAGTGGTATTTAAGAACAGGACAGGCACATGAAATGCACCTCAGATCCAGCCAAGAGTCCTCCCTCCACCAAGACTCTGCAAGCTCAGTAACAAGCACACACCTCAGTTGTCCCTATGACAAGTAGGGACTGGTGTACTCACTTCCTGTCCCTCCAGCACCTCAACACTTGGGATGCTCTTCAGGAAGTGTCAGGACTCCCCAGGGGTCTTTTCTCAAGTGACATACCCCATCAATTCACTTATCAATCTTCTCATAAACAAATATCATTGGCCTTTAATACTCACGAATAAAGAGAAGCTGAACAATGTCAGATGACCTCTGCCCCCACAAACCAACTCAGAGTACGCAACTTCTGCCCAGGCCAACTGCAACTCCAAGTCCAGAAGTGTCACCAGAGGCAAGTGACTCAAAGCACAGGAAGGAATGTGGGCCGTGTTCTCCTTATAATTATGATGAAATAAATGCATACTGGACAGGGACTCACAAAGGCACACACACACACACCCGAATACATAACTCACACAGAAATGTCCACTGCAAGGACATTCTAAAATAGTGAGAACTATAAACAAATTGACAGCACAAATATGTTTTTATTTTTTAATAGCTGACTTGCACTCAAAAGATCTGCTTAAAGTTAGCTTTCTATAAAATTAAAGTCATTTCCAGATCTAGAGTCTACTCAAACTAAAAACAGTATTTTAAAAAAAAAGAGGAAGTTGAAAATAGTAAGATTCTGTTTTTCTGTTTTTCTCTCAAACATAGGAGTGCCTCTCCATCTGGGATCTTTGAGTGCATTAAAGTACATATTAGGTTTTTCTGGGTCCACATCAAGAGTCTAAACATGTAGTTTAAAAGGCAAGTGGTTTGAAGTATAAACACATGGCCCTTCTCTACCAAGTTCCAAAAGTGCATCTGTAAAAGGTAACGAAGAGTCTACTTTCTCCTGGAGAGAGCGGACAGCAACAGTTCCCATCACAATCTAGTTAAACCTGCATCAAAGTGCAGCCCAGGTAATGGCACAAAACCTGCCTTCTGCATAGTGGTCCTGAACCTGCTCTGAGGTGGCACACAGGCCCCCAGAGCTCTCTTTGCAAGGGCTATGTAGCAAATCTTTTCACCCTTGCTGGCCCTACAGTCTCTGTTGCAACTCCTCAGCTCCACTGTCGTCACTTCACAGTGCCACCAACAGTGCAAACAAACCAGGGAGGGTATGCTCCAACACAGTCTAATTATGGACACGAAAATGTAAATTTTATTAAAAATTCTGAGTGTTGTAAAATACAATTTTTTTATCCTTTTCAACTATTTTGTAACATAATGATTATTCTTAGCTCATAGGCATTTAAATGCAGGTAGTTGGCTGGATTCAGCCAGTAAGCAAAAGTCTACTAACCCTCAGAGTTGTAGGCGGCTAAAGTCCATGTAAACCAACAATTGCATTTCTCCCCGCTCCCTCCTAAAGAAGTTTTTATTCTGTCTAATCATTTCACTGATGGCTGAAGAATTTTGGGAACCTTTTGTTCTTAAAAGAAAAAATTCCAAATCCACTGACTGTTCTGTGTGAGAGCGGCTGGTGTTCAGGGGGGAATCTTTTAAGTCAAAGTCATCAGAGACCAAGTGGCCTTGGTCACATTGGATTCTGGTCACTGCTGCAAAGAAGACAGCCATTGCAGGAAACAGTAACCCATCCCCTCCTGCCCTACCCTGCTCCTGCAGTAGGCTAGTACTTCATGGTGCAAGCTGTTTCCTCCTCCTCTGTACCCCTGAGACTAATGTACTAGGTCTGGTCTCTAACTATTCTGAGAGTAGGCACAAAGCCAGTCTTAAAGATACAGCAGCCTGGAAAGAAATCTGCCAAGCCACAGCTAATATGTGTTGCATGTTATCCCTAGCTTCTACAGCACAAGGCTATAGCAAAATAGGCTCCTCTTCATTATGCAACATCGGCTGGCATTACCTGGCACCCCCACGTGGAAGGGCTCAGGCAGGCACCGCTGAGGTTTGCTACAGAATAGTACCTATCACACACGTATCTCAGTGCTAGTGGAAAAAAGGACAGCAGCACCTGGAAGAGTCGTTTGCTGAGACAGGGGGCATCACTAGCTCCACAGGTGCTTTGGGAGCACAGCTAAGGCAGTGGGAACTCCAGGCTTCCTATAACATGGCCTTGGGACTGCAAATCCCATGGCCTCTATTGTCTAGACAGGGAGATAGTCTGGCTCATTTGCAGGGCTACTCTTTTCAGATGCTGGCTGCTGACTGGTGTTTCGACTCCATCAGCAATTGACAGCCCTAGTCCATAGTACCTGCTCCAGAGTGGCCTACCTTGGTTAGAGCCACAGAGTTCAACTAGAGTCAGCCTGGTCTCATAAGCCCCAAAGTCCTACCATCAGCAGGGATCAGGAATGGACTTCTCTAAATGGACCTTTGTGTGAGACAGGACATGCTGTCCCCTGCTGGCAGTTCAGTGACCTTAGATTGTATCAGCTATTGATATCATGATCAATATTTAATAATACTGAGCACTTTCCTGTTGGTGTCATCCAAGGGAAAACTGAGACCCAGGGAGATAAAATTACTGGCCAGGGTCTCACAGGCAATTCATGGTAGGAACAGAGTCCAAAAAATAATAATAATAATAATAATAATAATAAAACTATTCAATCTCTGGAAAGGTTGGGTGGAAAGGTAGCTTGGTAATCTTTAAAAATGATTTTGCACTTAGTTCACCAACACAGAGGAGGATGCTTAAAAGCAGAGGTGTCATGAGGACCCATTCCTGGGTACAGGAGCCCCAAGACTTCCTTCCTGCTATGCAAAACCATCTCTCTCTGGCAGTTACCACACCCATCCTCAAGACCTAGTGCTGGACCACAGAACTCACCAGCCCTCTAAGCTGCAGCCTCTGGTTACAACTTGGCTTAACTATCAACCTCCTCTGTCAGTGTCAGTACCCTAGGAAGCTTGGCTGCAGCTGAAGCATACTGCCTGGTGGTAATTGCTTCAGGAAGAAGCCAGACCATCAGTGTAGCATGAAGCGCAAGAGCATCACTGCCTACCTAGCCCCGCCCCGCACAAACCCACAAAGTCCACTTCCTGTCTGTCCCTATCTGATCCTTTCCTCTGTCTCTTTTTCTTCTGTCTCCTCTTTTTCCTCATCTTCATTTTAAATTTTTGAAACTTAGTCTCAGTTAGCCCATGCTAGCCTTAAACTTATGTAGCCGAGGCTGGCCTTGAACTCCTGATCCTCTTTCCTTATATTCTCAAAGACTGAAACTATAGATGTTCACAACCACACTTACTTCGTTCATTTTTTTAAAAAGTCTTTCTCCTCCTAGCGTTCTTCCCCTCCCTCATTTCTCTTTCTTTGTTCTGTTTTTGCTGCTGTTGCTGTTTTGCTCTGGTCTTCATTTTTTCTATTACCTTGCTACATTTTGCCCTAAAATCCTACTGGTAAAACAAGTATGTTTTAAATTAAAACACACATATGTATCCAATTATGTTTGGCCTACATCCTCTTTTAAGCAATGTCCTGTCACTCTAAGAGAAAAAAAAAAAAAAACATCCGTTCTATCCTCCACCTGATATTGTTAAACAATTTTCATCAGAAACTTCCATAGGTTGAAATTTGGGGTTTTCTGTTGTTGTTTTGTAATGATTTCCTCTAACCACACACCCCCATAGGACTAAGGATTGAGCCCCAGTCCTCATGAATGCCAGTCGTGCATTCTAGCACTGAGCCCCCGCCCTCACTCCTGCCCCAGCCCACGCTTATGGTTTCCTTTTACCCCAGTAAATACCCATGCAAGGCCTGTAACTCTACACCTACGTTTTAAGGCATTCTGTCATGATACCACTTTTCACGATGGCTTCTTTATGACGGCTGTTCTAACAAACAGTTTTGCTTTTACACACTTCCTCAAAAAGTCAGTTTTACACTGTGAAGAGGAAGTAGCATTCTTGCCTTTTTCAAAGGCCTTTTTGACAGCTTAAAACAAGAACGTCTGCAAACTCCAATCTTTTCCATACTTGCTTATCCTAGTGGATCTGTAAGCTCTATAAGTTAAATAAACTAAGCCAATTGCCAAGACAAAATCAGAACAAAAGAAAACACTTTTTTAAAATTGTAGGACCCAATATGTAGGGTAGTCAATAAAGAGATTTCATATAAAAACCAAATATCTGTGTACCACAATTTTTAAAATTAGAAAGAAATAAAACAAGATTAAGGTTGTAAATTTAAAACAAAAAAAAATCACTAAAACCTATTCTGAGAGAGCTGGAGTGGACTCTAAAATACTTACCTGCTTAATTTGACAATGAGGATTTTAGGCACTTTGGATTCAGGGACTGTTTACTGAGCAGCAACAAACATTCACTTGAGGTACTCGAACATTTCTTGCTGAACTGTCAAAGGTCCCCCCATTATGCATGTATTACTGTACCCACTTTACAGTCAAGGAAAGTTGTGTCATAGAAAGACTAAGAGAGAAGTTAAGAGCAAGGCTGTATGTACAGCTCAGATTTCCATACATCAACTCCAGTGTTCTCCCATACAGTTGTTACGAACACTGTTAAAACAAGATGCCATAAAGTGTATATGTAAAAGTTCAGTACTTGGTAAGTTGATAGAAGACCTTTTTTTACTAAAGAGCAGAAAATGGTCCCTAACATTAGCAACTAAATGCTGTCTGCCCTCATCTCAGCATCTCAAGAAATAAGTGTCTAGAAGCACCACAGTGCCTAAAATCTCCATTGCTGTGACAGCACTGTCTACTAAAACTGCAGGCGGCCACTTCCTGGCCTTTGACCTTTGATATCCTTGAATCCTGTCTCCATTAAGAAGGCTATCGAATGTGTAGAAATAAATGGCAGTAGTTTGATGTGCCTAAAGCCTAAAACCATTGGAAACAAGAACCAGTTCCACTCACTGTGAGGACACAGGTGTCAGTTACACTGATCTTTGAGCTTCTCCATGCTCTATAAAGCCCTGCAATTTAAACAAAAGCCCACTTTAAAGGTTACTTTAAACAAGGTAACTTTGGTCTGCTCTAATACCTAAATTCCCTCCCAAATATCCGAACTGAACAATCAAACAGAGACGAGCTGAATCCAAGCCCTCTTACGGACAGCCAGTTCTTGGCTGGGGGTGTAGCCCACTAGTTACCTGCTTCCCTGGCTCAAAGAACTGGATTTGATCCTGGGCACCACAGAAAACAGACAGTGGCACAAGCCTGCAATCCCAGCACTGGAGGTAGAGAGACTCCGAAATTCAAGATCCTCCTCGGTTAGGCAGCACGTTCAAGGTTAGCCTGAGCTACATAAGACCTTGTCAAGAGAAGGGAGTTGCCGTTCCAGGCATGGTATTGTGTGCCTTTGATCCCATCAATCAGGAATCAGAGGCAGGAAGATCTCTGTGAGTTTGAGGCCAGCCTGGGACTACACAGAAAACTCCAGAACAGTCAGGATTACACAGAGACCCTGTCAAAAGAGAGAGATGGAGGAGAAGGGGAGGAGGGAGGAAGAGATAGAAAGGGGAGAAGGGACAGATTCCAATACAGATGCTCAAATGTCACATGAGTTATGAAAGAAACAAAGCTAAGCCAGCAACTCTTGTCCTCACAACTAACTGCCTTAGACCTGCAGTTCATCAAATAGCAAACCCAGCAACCAGCAACAGCTTGTCCTTTGTTTGGGTTTTTTGGGGGGGGAGGGGGGTGAGACAGGGTCTCACTATATAGCACCAGCTGACCTGGCTGACCTGGCACTCACTATGGAGAGCAGGATGGCCCCAAACTCAGAGGTCCATCTGCCTTTATTCCTCAAGCAGTGGGGGTTCAAAGTGAGCCCCACCACACTCTGCCCAGACTGTGACTTTTTGGCAATCAATCAAAGACACTGAGAACTTTTCTGAAGACAAGCTGTCAGGTGAGTGGGAACAGCTTTGGAAGCAAACAGAACAGGAAGAAGGGAGGAGGGTGGAGAAATTGCTTCCAGAAGTACTTAAACTGCTTAAACTGGTAGGTACGCCTTGGCAAATGATAGTTTGTGGCTTTGTTTCTCAGTTTGCCAGAGGACTCTCTTCTTAGAAATAGTTGCAATATCACACCCACACGAACCATCAACTATTCAATCAACATTCAATTTTCACCAATTTATTTTATAAAGATATATTTCTGTTTGTTTAAATCAGGATTCAAGCCTCCCTGGTTGGTTTGGCGAGTGTTAAACCTCTTTAATCTACAAGCCGATGCTTACTTGGCACTTCTTCCTTCTGCAACTGATACTCCCTGTAAAATAGGGTCATCCCTATAGGGGGTTTATAGCCTGTATATTTTAATGTTTTACTTTCAAACAAAATTATCAAGTAAAAAAACAGACCATCTCAGACCTACAACATTATTTCACCCATGTCCTGTGCCACCAAAACCACCAAGTTCTCACTCTAAAGTCCTTGCTATTCTTGTGGACATTTGTCCACAAAACACCGCCAGGAAACGTGCCCCTTTCCACCAAAGCAGGAAGAATCATGATCCCAGAAGACACCAGAAGGTCTCATGTCAACTGTCATATCAATTTACTTGATGGAATGAGGCAGGTACCAATTCCAATGAGCTTTACAAGGTCTCAGACCCACTTTTCAAAGCATCCATGAGAGGACACGAAGTGCTGATCACTAGCGAGACACCTTCTTTATACCAGCCCCTCTCCTGTTTAGTTTAGGCACTGAGCAGTTATCTCCTTGCCTCTATCCTTCCTACCCAACAAGAACTCTGTGCTTCAGTAAACTCATCCTCGTCTAGCCCCTCAGCTGAGAAGTACAGCACAACACTCACCTCCAACTGCTGCCTGAAGCATTTCCTCTCTAAGCATCAGCCGGACCTTCTGTGGCTCCCCAAAGCCCTCCCCAGTGACTATGCCTAGACTCCGGTTGTCCCCAGTTAGCATTCCATATGTAGCCTAAACCTCCAGCTGGCTTGACAGCTGTTTTGATGTCACATATATCCTACCAACATTTGACAAGGGTCTTTAGGATTTATTTTTTTATGTATATGAGTACACTGTAGCTGTACAGATGGTTGTGAGCCATCTTGTGGTTGCTGGGAATTGAATTCAGGACCTCTGCTCGCTCCAGTCCGCTTGCTCCCATCACCCTCCCCCACCCCCTGCTTGCTCTAGCCCAAAGATTTATTATTATAAGTACACTGTAGCTATCTTCAGACATACCAGAGAGGGCATCAAATCTCATTACTGATGGGTGTAAGCCACCATGTGTTGCTGGGGTTTGAATTCAGGACCTTTGGAAGAGCAGTCAGTGTTCTTAACCACTGAAACATCTCTTCAGCCCAATGATGAGGGTCTTCTATGCACAAGGCATGCACATTAATCCTACAACTAGACTCTGAGTACCAATGAAGAGATGGTCTCTTGTGATAGTGCCCCTGCTCCAGGGGCCATAAGGGCAAAAATCATATAGGCTGGGTCAAGCCCATCCCACTGGGACTCCCAGATTCATAAGTCCCAAGTAAATTCCCTAATCTCTGGGTTCTTACATGGACATGCTATTGGGATTAAATCATATAAAGTGTTCCTTCTCATTTCTGGTCTTCTGTACATTTTTAACTGATTCATCATATTTGCTCTTATCCATTATTATACTTTGAAGAAAACATCAAATGGCCTTAGCTTCCACTGTATAGGACCAGAGGCTTTTGAGTGGGGAGAATTGCATGGCCTAAGTTCTACCATCATGATTGCTCTATTGTGAGCAGAGAGCATCGACCAAGGTCAGATGGGGTGAGACCAGTGGAAGATAGCTACAGGTGATAGCTACGCAGGTGATGCAAGTGAAAGGCAGAAGCAAATGCTAAATGGTACTATTATACAATGCGTACTAAAATACCTCAAAACTTAAAAGTTTAAAGGAATGAATGTAGATTTAAAGGAATATGGAAAATCATGTTTTCCTTCCCAGGTTCAAGCTTAGTAACCCATCTTGCTCATCCTGGGCTTCGGGTGTCAATAGCTTTGGTCCCCTGTTTCAGTTACTGGGTGTCTAGCTCCAAGAGAGCTGAATTTCTGCCAGGCATCCCATCTTTACAGCATAGTGTCTGTTGATTTCCAGTCTTTCTTTTTCATCTTCCCTGTATCAGATCCCAAAGCTAGTATCCTCCCCCAACAAGGATCCATCTTCAGAAGAGCCTAGTCATTGATATGTCTGTCATCACCCTGCTAGCTGCAACCAATTCCCATCCAACAGTTGAGAAATAAGACTTGCCAGGCCCAACTGCAACTATAGAATCTAAGAAAAGGGATTCTTCCAGGGAGAACCAAGGGAGTTACCCAAACAGCACCTATGAGAACCACTATGCTGGCCCACTTACAAGAAACTCAGGGTCTGGGAAGAATGCTTCTCTTACCTGAAAGCAATTCAAGAGAATTTGCTAAGAATCACACTAAGAGTAGCCTCGAGGGTTTGTGTCTCTACATCAGGCTCCTAGAGATCCCAGAAGACCTTCTTAGGGAAAGCACCCATGTCCCTTCAGTAGGTCTCAAAAGTATGTTTATCAGGTTGAAAAAACGTTAAAGCAGCTTCCTTACAAGGGAAAGCCAGAAACTGTATAGACAAGAAAAGCCAATGCCAGGGACTGTTTGAAGCCAGTAACTACTAGAGACCCATAATAAGTGGAATCCAAGAATTTATTTCCAATCTGATGCTATCTTTTTAAATCAATCAAAGAAAAACTAAGGCAATTTAATCCAGAAACTTTCAGAGACAAGTCAGAACTCTTACTAAGGTTCCATGTCAGGGCAACACCAGTGTCTCTGCATATCTAATTATTTCTATGAAGAGCTCTGGAAACTTCCTTGGAGCAAAATGGTGTCCCAGTATTAAAGATGCCTGGGGAGTTTCAGAAGGATGCTCAAGGCTTGCTAGGTCATAGAGCCAGAGCCAGTGATTTTCTAGTTCAAAGGGGGGAGGCAAATGAAAGAATTCTGAGACTGGTCTTTACATAACTCAGGTTAGCCTTGAACTCACTGTGTAGTCAAGAATAACTAATGATCAACCTGAATTCCTGATCTTCCTACCTCTGCCTCTTGAGAACTGGGGTTACAGCCATGTGCACCATGCCCATCTAGAAAGCATCCTTTAAACTATGACTATCACAATGTGAAGGTAGATTCCCGAGGCATTCATTCCAATCTTACAGGTTACCAACTCTTCACAAACATGAACTCTGATTAGAAAAACTATCTGCTCTCAACCTCTGAAATCCAGAGACAAGATAGTATACTAATAAAAGAAACAACCTATAAAATAGACTATCTTAGATTATCTATAAACCAAAGCAGGGAAGAAGAAGAATAATCAGTTTCTAGATCACTGACATTGAATGAATAACCTCTTTAGGAACCTGCAACCATTTAACCTTGTTGCCTGGCTAACCAAATAACAGCTCATGTGCAAATGCACACATCATAGCCTCATGCACGGGAGACACTATAAAGCAAACCCCATTATAAGAACTGAGCCACAGAAGGAACAGGGCAGAGCTCAGGACTGCCAAGACATCCAGCCCACATCTTTATTTGACAAAGAGGAACCTAGAACCCACAGATTGAGTCTGACCTCCAAGTGTTGTCTGACACACAATGTACACAATTCCCCTTGACTTAAGTCCACAGCAACAGAGATTAGGTCATCACGCCCTCCCCGATCTTTGACAGTAAGACTCAGAATGCCTCTATCAGTTGCCTTTGCAACCCACCATCACCTGCTCAGAGCCAATGTGTGAAGTAAAAGCCATGATCTAACCCTGGGCTTACACATGGCCAACAGGCTCCAGTGTAGACCTAATTCATATGAGCCAAACCAGTTCGGTGTCACTGTCAAAACTCAGGAGGGCAAACAGAGGCAAGAGGAGTCTACATGTGATTATGTTTACAGACGTATCTGGACGGTCTCTTTCCAGCCAATATTCAATAGCACCCTCATTGTTCTCAAAGGACCCTAGATTATACAAAAGTGACGTCATCATCAAAGTCTATGTAGCTCCCAATCATCGATGATCATTTTAAAATATTTGAGTGCATGAGGAAATCATGAAGGAAAACAGGACAAAATACTGAACCAGTCACCAGGAGTTTTCATATACAAAGAGACTTTCAGAAAATATTATCAATAATCCTTAAAAATAGCACCACTACTGTAAAAGATTCTTTTTAACTACATTTTATTTATTAATTTCTTGAGGGAGGAAATATGCACGTGAGCCACAACATATATGTGGAGGTCAGAAGACAACTTGCAGGAGCCAGTTCTCTCCTCCTACCATGTGGGCCCCAGGGATTGAACTCAGGTCTTCAGGCTTGATAGCAAGTGTCTTACCCAACAGGCAATACTTCCAGCCCCATTGTTTAAGATATTAGCTTCAATATGGAATTTCCTTTGGAGTTTTGGACAAAAGTGTTCTATCATGTTTTCATTGTTTTATTGGGGGGGGGGGGCACATGTGTATGTGCACCATAATGAACACGTGGAGAGCAGAGGAGAGCTCTATGGAGTTGGTTCGCTCCATCATCTGTCTGTACTTGAGTTCCTGGGATCCAACTCAAATCAGCCTTGTGCAACAAGAGACTTTACCTGGGCCATTTCACTGTCTCTCTGAGCATCATATCTGAAAGAACTTTGAAAAGCACAGCATTATCAGATGTCTTGGTTACAGGAATCTATGCAGGGATGGCTAGATAGCTCAGTGGCAAAAAGTGCTTGCCACCAAGCCTAATGACTTAAGTCTGATTTTCTAAACCCCACAGTGAAAAATAGATACCCATAGTTCCCTGACCTCCACATATGCAAAACACAACTCACACACACACACAGAAACAAAAACTAGAAATTCTTGAATGTAAAGAAAATTATACTAAATATAAAAATTTAAAGTAATTTAATATTACATTGTAAATGTATGTTGATAAATTGTATTTATCTTGCTGAAATATAAAGCTTTTTTTAAGATGTCTTGGTCTTCTGTCTTGTATAAGAACTGCGCCTTTTCAAGTTTATGTTTACTCTCTATTTAGAATAACGGAAGTGAAAGCTAAAGTGTTCTTTTAAAAGAGGAGGCTTCATCTATTCAGGGCTGGACTTTCATTTATCCTGAAGCAGATAGTGAGGTATTTAAGAGAAGCACAACTTTACTTAGAAAAGTCATTGGTATGGAAAGCAGGTATCAGCATAATTGAAGATACCGATATTATCACACAGAACATGTAAAATCTGTACCTGGATAAGCAGGACCTTTAAAGGCTGCATATCAAGATGCCACCAGGAGTTATCTCCACTGTTAAAACTCCTCTGCATTTGCTTGTCTGGCTTTCTGGTTTCCTAAGGCAGCCCAACATTAAAGGTGATTACAGGCTCCCATGCCACACATAAATAAATAAATAAATAAATAAATAAATAAATAAATAAATAAGAGAGGAAAGAGTCACCATGCTACCAACACATCATCCACTGGGTGTAGAGGTTAAGGAGGCCCGCAGATACAGAGGCCTCTCAGCAGGTCCTCACTCTGACCGAGGTGGGTCTGACCCCATGTGCGGGGTGGAGTCCATGCTGCCTTGCCCGAGTTTCCCCATAACTAAGAGAAGAGACATGAGCTCTATAACCTGTTGCTGGCTTTTCAGCTATGAAAAGTATAGCCTTGTGAGAGAGCCCCACCCGTGCAATCAAACTGCCATGGGAGGACACTGTGCTCAACTGCTCTCTGGGGGTGTGACCTGCCCAAGTCATTAGCCTCCCTGCTCCTGTTTCCTCTGCTATAAAGTGGGAGTGCCCACCTCCCTGCTAGTGTGACTGTGGGGATTAAGAGAGATGATTCACTGCAAGGACCGAGCACACAAGAAGAGCGACATCACTGTAAGCCACCATGATGCACAGGCATGAAATGCCAGCCATCAAGTACACTCCCCAAACCATGCCATGGGTGATATGTCTTAACCAGAACAGAACCTCCAAGATAAATCTGTCCTTTTTCCGCTCCTGCCGCATACACACTGTTGGGTTGCAATCCAGCACAGAGAGTGTAGCTGAAAATACAGGACAGCTTGATTGTTTAAAAAAAAAAAAAATGTCCAAAGGCCTCACACTGTGGCCAGAAATCCTTTCTGAGCTTCAGGATTTCTATTATCTGGTCACTGCCACAGCTGCCAGACAGTGCCTTTGGCAAGGAGGTGGGTGACTGGAGAGTGAGCTAGCACTTGGCGAAGAGCTACTAAACCATAAGGCCTCCAGGCGGGAAGCTCCAAAGGGGCCAACTGCCAAAGCTGTTTGTCTACCAGACTCTTCGAGAGAAATGGAGCAGCTCTGCTATCGTTAGCAAACTCATATCAGGAGTAGACCATTCAAACGGTAGACAAGGACCCCGAAAACCTGTAACTTTGAAAAGGCAAGTGCCAGACTAACATGGCAGTGCACTAATAATCTCCACATACTTTGCCTCTATTCGTAAGGAATGCACCCTAAAGACTCAACATAAAAGTTCAACTCCAAAGTCCAGTTGCAAAAGGCTGCATGATTATTTATTACAAGCTAAACACATTGCGTTTGCATGTGATGAAACGTTCTTCAGCCTTATGATTAGCTCAGTTCTCCCAAGATGTCAACAAATGTCTTAATGCCCACATATGAGGAAATGGTTATCTTACTATATTAATTGCATAGATTAAATAACAATGTTGCAGAGGGTAACCAACCAATTCCTCCAGTTGCTAGGAATTGTCCCAGCTTTACCATCACATGCTGGGAAACCCCTCAGTCCTGGGGGGGGGGGGAACGGTCCCCGACATACTTCCAGAAAGAAAAACAATAGCAAGAGGACAGACAGACAAATGCAGAAGTGCTAAGTGTCAGGCTTGTTCGGAGCACAAGCTCCCAGTTCCTTTTCACAGTAGAAGACTAAAAACCACAGCAGCCTCTCCCTTCCCCCTGACTTTTTAATTTTCCCAAAACAAGTTAGAAAAAATCATAACCCTTCTCTTGCTGGACTCAGAGGTCAATGCAGAATTGGCTGTCAAAGTGATGACCACAGCCACCCAGCCAGTTCCAGCCTTCAGTGTCAGTAGGACAGAAAAAGTCATTGATGATAACCTCTCACTGCGATTACATCCAAGTTATCAGCAGCCAGAATGTGTCCTCAAACCAAAAATCAAAGAGCTGTGGCCAAAAAAAATCAAGATTCGCCTTCCAAACAGGACATTGAACAGACTAGAGAAGGATGATGGGATGGTCACAGCATCCCTGGGGAGAGAGCAAGCTGATCCACCTCAAACTGAAGCAGG
Source organism: Mus caroli (assembly GCF_978045245.1). Lineage (NCBI taxonomy): Eukaryota > Metazoa > Chordata > Mammalia > Rodentia > Muridae > Mus > Mus caroli. Next base: position 51,831,836 of record NW_028227256.1, read on the forward strand.
GATTCCATGCAGGTGGCTCCCCACCCACAGTGATGGGGCAAAGCTCTTCTGGGAGGAGTTTAATCCACAGGTTGTTAGCATGAGTAGCTGAGGTTAAAAGCCAACTTCTAAGAAGTAAGATTCAAACAAAAAGTAAGACTATATAAGGCAAGAAGAACACACTTCCTGGACCTAAAGAAACACAGAAACCATCTTTGCTCACCACTGCACCCCACCCCACCCTACCACCACCACACCCCATCTTCCTCTGGCTTTGTCCCAAGACAGACTGGTGGTTTTTAGGTGTTCCTGGATCACAGAACTCCTTGGCTCTTTCTATATGTCAGGAGATGGAGTCAAATGAATGTTTTACCTCTTTCTCCCCGATGGCAAGTGAGGTTTACTAACAAAACAAAGAGGGTGTGTTTAGAAAGATTGCCAGAGACAAACATCTTTGAAACCCTTGCTCTGAGAAGCCGGAGAATAACTTTCTGTGCCCCCAAAGCCCAGTGATACACCCTTCACCAGGGCTGGGGAAAGCCCAGTGATACACTTTTCACCAGGGCTGGGGTATTTTGGGAAGAAGCTCCTTCATGGCCTGCCTCACCACATCTGCTGAAAGGAAGAAGAGATATCTCAGGGCCTCCGGAGCAGCCTAGGAGGTGGACCCCGCCAGCAGACAGCTGAGGATCTTGAGGAAGACCCTTGCTTTTCCCAATCAGCTGTTTTACTTAGAAAATAAGGAATTCAGGATAAATGACTAGCACCTTTCTAAGTAAAATTCTACACCGAATGCTTTCCTATGTATAACATACCAATGCCTACTAGCACCGTGTTTTTCTACTCAACTCTGCAGACTTAGGAATTAACAAAGTAGGGGAATGTGTACCATCATCGTTGACAGGCCTCTGGACACAATACAACATAAGACTTAAAATAAGCAGATGTCTAACAGTTGGCAAAAATTGGGAACAAAGGGTAGAGAAAATCCTAATATCAATTTACAAGCACTTTAAATGCTCAGTAGCCAACGAGGAGGGGCAGGTTCACACAATTAACAGCTGCTCTCCCTGCTAAATTTAACAGAGTTTTTAACTCAGGGACTTCTGAACCAAGGCGGGGAGGGGAAAAAAGTGGGGCTGTAAATACTTAAGGGAAGCAAGCTGAAGTAAATTTAATCTAAAGGGGCAAAACAAACCATTGTGGCTCACTACCGCAAAGGTTGCATTTAAGTTGCAGAATATTCTGGCTGGATTCTAACTAGCAAGACACCACAGATGCAGCCTATTAAGAAGTTGGAGGTGCTTAATAGAGGGGACTGGCCTGTTTGACACCATGTATCAAAGTCAAGATCGCCTCTCTGCTTATCAGCCCCCCCCCCCAAACAATATTCATTTCAGTGTAGATGCATAAACCCGGACGTTTCCCCCATTTTCATGTAAAGAATTGTGAGGTTGGTTTTGTTTTGTTTTGTTTTTCACGCAATTTAGTTGGACTTCCCTTGTGTGTCAATGTCCAGACCTGTAGCAAAGACTGTCAATCGGATTCAATAAATAATCTCATGGCTTCAAGCTGAACTCCGGGGCTGCCCGGTGTGATGTCTTGGTCAGAAAAGCAACAAAGCTGAGGGGCACCAGCGCCTGCGAGCTGAGCCTGGGACCTGACTCCATCTCCTATTCGGAGACCTGGGCCGAGAGCTCTCGTCTCTCTGCACCCCCAATCCCACATCCCACACCCAGCCCCTGGGCAACTAAAGAGGAAGTCGGGGTGCCCTATCCAACCGACGAAGACAGTCTATTGCACGGGAGCGGGGATCCCGGCCAGTCTCTTGCCTGGCGCGGGAGAGGTCCGGGGAAGCGGGGCTGCGAGGCTGCGATCCTCTCTCCCGCCGTCCACCTTCCTCCTCCTGAGCCCGCGGGCAGCCTTGCCCCGAGCACCCCCAAGGCTGACTGCTCCAGAGTGCACGACGCAGTCCGAGGCTCCCGGTGCGGCTGCGACCCGCGTTCCCCGCGTCCGGCGGCCACTCCCGCATCTCGCCGACCCTCTCGGGCCGCGAACGCGCACTTGCGACGGCCCAGGGCGGAGACTGCGCGGGAGCCGAGTCCCGCGGCAGGCCGTGCACGCTCAAAGGCTGCGCGTAAACAGCCCGGGGCGCGCTCCGCTCGCTCGGCGCCCGCCGCGCCCCCTTCTCCGCTCCCCGCGCCCCTACCTGGTCGCAGAGTTTGAGCACTGCCATTCTTCCTTTCCCGCGCGCGCGCACATACAGCTCTCCGCTCCGCAGATGTCAACGCCGGGAGCCCGGGGAAACGGAAGGGACGGCCCGGGAAAGCTCCAGGAGCCAGGCTCGCGAAGGTGACAGCCCCGCCACCGCTCGGCCGCCGCCGCCTGCCTCTCAGAGCCCAGCCCCGGCTCGCGGGAGTCGCAGCCCGGCCCGCCCGCCTTTATACAGGAAGTGCCGGCCGCTGCCAGCCGGGCCGCCACTGACATCACCGCGCGCTGCCTCGCGCCGCCCGGGCCGACGCTGCCTCCTGCCGCCCGCCGCGGCTCCTCGCAGCCCTCGGCCCCGGCGCCCTCCCACACCTGCACCCCGCTCCGCCAGGAGCCAGCCGAAAGGGGAGGGGAGCTGACGCCGACCCTCCCCAGCAATCCCACCCACGCGCACGCCACCGAGGGGCAATCCCTCGCCGACACACCCCAGGGGTCCAGAAAGCTTGCTACTCACAGGCCACCAACTTTCACCCTGCAGACTGCGTCACACCCTCTTTCCCTAAACCTTTTCCCTAATCAGATTGCTCCAGCGCTCCGAATTTCTGCCACCTAGGCGCTGGGCTGACAGTCTCTTTGTTTAATATAAGGAGGCCATGGATGCGTTGTGAGTCCAGGGTTTCTCTAAACATATAGCGGTGGGAACGGGAGCTGTGACCCTCCGGGTCACCTCCTAATTAAATCACACACTACCCTAACTTGGTAGCCTAGGCTTGGGACTGAAGGTGAAACTGAGAAGGAAAAAGAGTCCTACTAAATTACCGCATTAAATAAGTCCTAGCTGATTTATTCCTACAAGAGTAAGTTGCATGCTGCCCACTTTCCACCCTACACACACAGAAGACAGCTGTCCAACAGATTAGGCTTCTATTACAGAGGTAGCAGTCCGTAGTAAGTGTTGGTATTTCTGCGATCTGGAAAAGCACTTATAAATTCCGGCAGTGACTGGGCATGGAGAGAAATGGAGCATAAGCAGGTAAGATATTCTGCTGGTTAGTTTTTACCTCTACTTGACACGGGCTACAGTCATTTGAGAAGAGGGAGCCTCAGTTTGTTTGTTTGTTTTTAAAGGCTCCCACCAGATTGATCTATGGGGAAGCTGGTAGGGGCATTAAGAAAATTAATCAAGAAAAACTGATGATTAATGTGGTCGGGGTCCCTCTCTGTGAGTTGTGTCACCCTGGGTGGGGGTAATCTTGGGTGTACAATAAAGCAGACTGAGCAAGCCATGAGCACCAAGCCAGTAAGCAGCACTTCTTCCTGGCATGTGCTTCAGTTCCTGCTTCCAGGTTCCTGCTTCCGTTACTGCCGTGTCTTCCTTCAGTGATGAACTGTGATGTGGAAGTGGAAGTACAAACAAACTCTTTCTTCCTCAAGTTGTTTTTGGTCATTTTTTTTTTTTTTTTTTTTTTTGGTCACACTAGAGCCCGTGAGTAAGACAGGTGACTACTCTCAAAGGATACTCATATAAACCAGATAGCCATTGCGGATTAATATAATTCCAAACCGAAATAAAGGATCATCAGGAGAAGTACTTAGGAAGCAAAAGACCAGACTAAACCAGGCAGTGGTGGCTCGTGCCTTTAATCCCAGCACTCGGGAGACAGGGGCAGGCGGATTTCTGCGCTCGAGGCCAGCCTGGTCTACAAAGTGAGTTCCAGGACAGCCAGGGCTACACAGAGAAATCCTGTCTCGAAAAACAAAACAACAACAACAAAAAAAATCAACAACAACAAAAAGACCAGACTAGACCAGTGGCTAAGGGCAGGCTTCCTGAAAGAGGGGAAAGCTGAAATCTAGAGAAGAAAGTGAAGCAGGGAAGTAAGAGATAGCCCACACCCAAGAAGCTACTGGTACCCCTAAGCAGGACCTTCAAGACTGTTGAACAGCAAATCAGAACTACAAAGTGCGCCTGCCCCACACCTGCCTCTATAGTTCACTCACAAACCAGCTGTAGATTTCTTCTTCCCCGTTGTCAGTGCCTCAACGAAGATCTCATAGGAGAAGGGAGCTCCAGCAATCAGGTAGCATCCTTGCCTTTATCCTCTACCCACTCTGGCTGGTGAAGCAGCTAAATCCCAAAGCTACTCCTACCTATCCTAGACACTGATTCTACTCCTGCAGAAAAGGGGGCCCAAGGAAGCACCATCCAGGGTCTCTGCGGCTACCAGTGAGAAGCAGACACACATACTCCAAAGTTGCTGCTCCTGAGACCCTTCTCGGTGATTTGCTGCTTGTATGAAGCACCTCTTCATGCTGCCTTTCATCAACTTACTAGTATCTTACATAGATTTGTAAGCAAATGGACAGGGAATTCCCTGGCTAAATATAAGCATATTTATAAGGAGAGATAAAAAAAAATTATGTACGTTGACAGATTCACTCAAGATCTGCTTTAGGTCACCATGGACATGCATATGCATGAGTTCTTGAGTCAGAGTCAGCCCCTCTACCCACCTAACCCCTCTCTTTCTGAGTTGGTCTCTTGCTATAATGCTGGCAATCTGGCCTTGAACTCTCTCTCCTCCTATTTCTACATCCCAAGTGTGAGCCGCCACAGCAGGCTGTAACCCTACGAGACATTTCCTCTCATAGAAATAATGAATAGTGCTTTAGCATTGCCTTCACTTCTCTGAATGGAATTCAAACATAACATTATCTGCTTACACAAATTTATTTTAAAATTCAATATCCTGCTCTAGTTAGGTAAGAAGTGAAAAAGAAATGCTGAATAGTTCAACAACTAAATGATACATATGCCCCAACCCTGCTAGAAGACTAAGCAGTAACATTGTGGATACATTGTGGTCAAGAGCACAATGTGTAGTACAATCCAAATGTGCAGTTTAGCAACTCAAATGTCAAGATCAGAGAGCCCACAATCTCATTACTGTAGACTAGGTCAGGGGTTCAAGGTCATCTCAGCTACATCAAGTTTAAAGCCAGCCTGACCCTGTTTCAAACCGAAAACAGCCATGAGATGACTCTCTAGGTAGAAACATTTGCCATGTGAGCCTGAAAAGTACCAGTTTGATTCCCTGAACCCACATAACAAGCCAGATATGACACAAAGTAATCCAAGAATGGCCATGGTAAGCTGGGTGAAGACAGGAGACTAGGCCAGCTAGCCCAGAACACACAGCACAGAAACAACAGATCCCACCTCAGAAAAAAAAAAAAAAAAAAGGTAGAAGGAAAGAACCAATTGCCCAAAGTTGTCCTTCACCTTCTTCACATGTATGTTACCGTGCATTTGTATACAAACACATATGCTGTGAGGTGTTGTGAAATTTGAACAGGCCAAGTGTCTAATAAAAAGAAAAAAAAATAGGCTAAAATAATTAACTTGAGTGCCTTTCTAGAGAGTCAGGACTTACTTGTTAGTGCATCTTTATACATACATGTATATAAACATATACATCATGATTCTGTAAAATACATTAGTCAGGGCAACAGCAGAAAAACTCTGTAATGTATGTCTATGGGGCTGCAGGCTTCCACTGAGCTAGCTCCCTGATTCCTGCTGTACTGAGAAGCTGGGGGTGGCAATACCCAAATGACATTGGCACAAACACAAGTTCATGGACAGCAGAGACAAAACAGCACTTAAACTTTAATAGTTGGCAGGATATCAAACCTAACAACTAAATATGTGGGAAAACGTTGCAATGCTCATGGGCCTGCCACCTGAAACCTGGCTGTGGCATCACAACCACGTCCTCCCTCTCACCCCGACTCTTACTGACCCAGGTCACAGGTCACAGACACTGAACCCCTTGAAAGAAGAAGTTAGTCCCCTTCTGGAGCACTCTACAGCACTGCCATAAATATATGCTCAAATTCTCCTCAGAGGAACCTGCTGTTATTTCCAGGGTGGCTAAACACTGGGACAAAGGAGAAGCCCAAACATTTCAGTGATTATTAGAGACTGTTTGTTTGTTTGTTTGTTTGTTTGAGACAGGGTTTCTCTGTGTAGCCCTGGCTGTCCTGGAGCTCCCTCTGTAGACCAGGCTGGCCTCTAACTCAGAAATCCGCCTGCCTCTGCCTCCCAAGTGCTAGGATTAAAGACATGCACCACTACTGCCCAGTCTACTATAGACTTTCTAAACTCTTGCTGGTCTGTAAGATTCCAAGCACCCTCCTGGTCCACCAATGAAATTGAGGCTTATGGCAATGGTAATCCATGATCTGATACACAGGTCTAAGTCACTGCAGGCCTATAATATAGTTACATGTGTCATATGTAACAGGATGCATACTCAATCAGTAACAAAATCCCAAGATTTCTTTAGTAAAGGCTATCATGGTGGGATGTGATAAGTTATTTCTCTGCCAGTGAGATGAGCCAATTCGAGCCAGGTTAGAGTATATATAAAGGCAGATTTATTGAGAAACCACTCTTGGATGATGTACTGGCTAGTTTTGTGTCAACTTGACACAGCTGGAGTTATCACAGAGAAAGGAGCTTCAGTTGAGGAAATGCCTCCATGAGATCTGGCTGTAGGGCATTTTCTCAATTAGTGATCAAGGGGGAAAGGCCCCTTGTAGGTGGAACCATCTCTGGGCTGGTAGTCTTGGGTTCTATAAGAGAGCAGGCTGAGCAAGCCAGGGGAGGCAAGCCAGTAAAGAACATCCCTCCATGGCCTCTGCATCAGCTCCTGCTCCCTGACCTGTTTGAGTTCCAGTCCTGACTTCCTTTGGTGATGAACAGCAGCATGGAAGTGTAAGCCGAATAAACCCTTTCCTCCCCAACTTGCTTCTTGGTCATGATGTTTGTGCAGGAATAGAAACCCTGACTAAGACAAATTGGTACTGGGAGTGGGGTATTCCTGTGACAACCTGACCATGTTTTGGGGAGGACTGTGGAAGGACTTTGGAACTTTGGGCTTGAAGATCCATTCGTTGTTAAGAGATCTGTCAGATGTTGTGTAGGAGCTTGGAAGATAATGTTGAGAACAGTGTAGAAGATGGAGCTCTGATTTGTGAAATTTCAGAGGGAAAATTAAAGACTCTTTTCAGGGCCATTGCTGTTTTGATTATGAAGATTTTGTAGTTCTGGTTAACTGGGGCTGAAGAATCAGCTGTGGTTAACAAGATACCAGAACTACTAAAGCAAAAACTTTGCATTACTGGGACTATTGATGCTGGTTAGCTGGAGCTAAGAAATTAGCGGTGATTAAGAAGAGACCAGCATCACTGAGGTGACATCTTCTGGGAAGGATTTTCTGAAAGCACAAAGAGGCTGTGTTTCAGAGATAGCCAAGGTTGTACTCCTGCTGCAGCGGGACTTGGTAATATGTAAGGGTCACCCAGGTGGTGCTGGTTTTGAAGGCATGAAGTGGTCGCGCAGAGCGGCTGAGGCTCGGCACTGTGAGAGGCCATTGGTGAAGGTGCAGCCTCAGTTGCAATTGAAGGCCCAGGACTGAAGGGGTCATGCAGATTTTTGAAGATACCAGTACCATAAGATGACCACCAAGAACAGCAGCAGCAGTGGAGTACAGGCATCTGGAGCCCAGAGGATGACGAGTGTGCTACAAAGGGTATGGCTGGAGAAGTGACCCAAGCCCTTGGAGGAGTCCAGAAGATCGTGAGTTGGATCCCAGACATTGGACGGTTGGACATTGATTTTTGCTTTGTGACTGTGCCCTGATATTTTCCCTCTTGAAGGAAGAAACTGTTTTAGTGGAGCCCACAGTTAAGAGACTTTTAATTGTAAAAAGACTTTGGATTTTAAGAGAGATTGAAATTTTAAGAATTTGTAAAGACTGTGGGACTTTTAAAGTTATTTAGATCTTGGGGATGAATAAGAATGTAAGGGTTGAGGCTTACTAGTGATGTGTTTTTGTGTCAAGTTGACAAGGGGTCAATTGTACTGGCTAGTTTTGTGTCAACTTGACACAGCTGGAGTTATCACAGAGAAAGGAGCTTCAGTTGAGGAAATGCCTCCATGAGATCTGGCTGTAGGGCATTTTCTCAATTAGTGATCAAGGGGGAAAGGCCCCTTGTAGGTGGAACCATCTCTGGGCTGGTAGTCTTGGGTTCTATAAGAGAGCAGGCTGAGCAAGCCAGGGGAGGCAAGCCAGTAAAGAACATCCCTCCATGGCCTCTGCATCAGCTCCTGCTCCCTGACCTGTTTGAGTTCCAGTCCTGACTTCCTTTGGTGATGAACAGCAGCATGGAAGTGTAAGCCAAATAAACCCTTTCCTCCCCAACTTGCTTCTTGGTCATGATGTTTGTGCAGGAATAGAAACCCTGACTAAGACAGATGAGTTCAGTGTTCCCCATGAATGAGACCGGGGAAGGGAGACAGAAGTTGGGGGGTGGGGAGAGAAAGAGCACTTAACAGAGAGAGAGAAAGGAAGAGAGACCAAATGCCTGGATTATATAGGAAAAGGCATCTGGGAGAGGGGAAACCCAGCCTCTGGGTTGGAAAGTTCAGGGTAAAGGGCAGGGTATGCCTGGTAGGCACTGAGGGATGCTGGGAGAACATGGAGGCTAGGTCTGCTTTGGTATGTTAAATATGCACCTCAGCTGTTTGTCCTGGGTCTGAATCCCAACAGGGCAGACTGACCAGAAGCCCTTTGCAACTATTAATAGACTAGAAGAATAGGGGTAGTACTGACTCGTTTGAAATGTAGACATCAGCACCGCCATAGAGCATATAGGAGATGGGTGGAGGAGGGGAGCGGTAATGGAATAGAACAGCTCCATTTAACTAACCCATTAGTCCGTGTGGCTGGCAGGAGGACTTGTGAGTTTAACTACAAATCATAGTTAACTCAAGTAAGAGTTGTGCCAACTAGTGCTATAACTATACTTCAACAAAAGGACACAGAGTGAGGCACCTGGCACACATCTACTGAGAGAGCAAATGTTTTTAAAACTATTCCCATTTCTATGGACTGAGCCCATGAGTTCACCTTTTCAATCTTGTTTATGTAATATAAGCTCGGCTCGATCACCGTGTTAAAGACACCTCAGATGATTAGACAGAACAGAACAGAAAGTAAGTGTGTGAGATACTTTAACAAGACACATATGTGCCAGAGTATGGGCTACACACCTCCAGGGAGTTCGCCATTTTACTGACATTGCTGGTGGTCCAGAGATCTGGATGCGATCAAGAGAAGTAAAAGATAAATTGTCATCCTTTACACCACTACCCCGGGTCAGTTTGAGTGTCCCTCAGGGCTACACACGTTAAATTTTGATCCCCACTCAGAAGGAGGAAACTTAATCTACCTGTGGTATTTCTAGGGGAAGGGTTCTGCAGTTGAATGGAGTAAGAGAAATCTATTAGGGTGGGGCCTCATGGTTGAAGTATTATTGGCAGTATAAGAAAGGGAGTCTCCCTCTCCGTCTCTCTCCCTCCCCATCTCTCTCCCTCTTTCATACACACACACATGTTCCCAGATGACCTCTTTCCATCTTTCTCCTCTCTCTTTCTGTCCTTCTCTGTCCCTTTTCTTTCTCGGCCTCTACTCCCTTTCCCAGACCCCCTCCCCGTGTCCCAAATAAACTTACTTTTAAACTAGAAAGGGGGGGGGAGGAGTCAAGAACAGATACCTACGTATATACAGCACGCTCCCTGTTTCTTGACATGTAACACCCTTTACCCAGTTCAGGATCAGCCAGCAAGAAGGCTGTCAGTAGATCTAACTCCTCCAGAGCTCTGAACTGAAATAAATCTCTTTTCTCTATAACGTAGCAAGTCTGTGGCATTGTGTTATTAGCAACTAAAAACATGGATGCAGGCACATTACTAGCAAAAGAGACATTATACTTGCTGTATCCCTTTGGATTTTGGAAGCAAAATACACCACATATGAGTGTGTGCTTTGACCTATGTACCAAGTAACCCATACTTGGGCTCTTTTCATTAGGGATGCATGGAAATTGTTGGGGATGATTTTGTGCACGTTTGTATTCAGGTGCTTGTTTCCATGCCCACACATCTGGTTGCAGTCCAGACACGGGGGCAAGGCCAAGCATCTCCTGTCTCAATGTTATATAAAAATTATTTCCCATCACCTCTGATTGGCTAATAAAGTGCTGACCAACCAATTACCTGGGCAGAAGAGAACAGGGTGGGACTTCCAATCCCAGTCAGGGGGTCCCAAAGCAGAGGAGAGGGTAGAGGAAAGCCACAAGGAGAAGAAGGTGTGGAGAGACCATGTGGAAAGACCAGGAGGATTAGCCATGAGATCGCAATGACAGAACAGCCATGAGGACACAGGTGGACCAGAGCCAGCCAGGGCAAGACCAGATGGCAAGTAACAGTGTAGAAGTTTGTCTGGTTCTTCCTGCCAGCCCCATGCTCCCAGAAATAATAAGACTCAGTCTCAAAATATATTTACAAATACCTTGCCATATAGCTAGGCTCTTCTCTGACTAGATCATAACTTAAAATAACCCATTTATTCTAACCTACATTCTGCCACATGGTTGGTTACTTGTGCTCAGGTACCATGCATCCATCTTGTCACTTCTTCCCTGGGCAAATCTCCTATACCTGGCACTATCCCAGAATCCTTTCTGCCTCCTGGATGTCTCACCTCCTATTTCCTGCTGAAGCCATTAGACCGTCAGATTTACTATCGACGGGTGCCATATCCACACAGAAACAAGATATCCTCCCTACAATTCACCTTTTTTAGTCCAATAAAAGTCTCTTTTTTTCAATTATAAACTGAATAGGTGGGTATTAGCAGCATAGTTGGGTTAGAATAGATCAGAATCTGCCAGCTATTACTGCTGCAGCTTGTTAATAAAAATACCAGGTCCTTGTGTCATTTACTCGGGGGCTAAGATGGGTCAGATCAGGAGTAGGAAACACCTTGAAGTTATCTGGGAGCAAAGGAGCATAGAACACCTCCCCCAAGAATTGCTTTTACAGAAAACAATGCTATAGGGGAACCCTATAACTCAGAGGAAGCAAACATTGGAAAGGCCTGTGGCAAATAGAGATGCTATATGGAGCCTCTGGTGGTCTTGATTAAAAGAGCTATCAAGAAGACATTAATTCCAGTGCAAGCCATTTCCTCTCCTACAGATAACTAATCCATTTGAGAAAAGGGATCTGGCTTGCTAACTGAATTTGACTGGCCCTGAAGCATCAAGTTTGCAACCTCAGCTGCTCTTAGGAACTGAGTATGTCTGACCTACCAGCCATGTGACTGAGTCCACACCAGCACAATGCCCCCAACACAGAATGTGCACAGAAGAGACTGAGCAGGCTCAGAAAGCATAAGTAAGTTGCTTTAGCAGGTAACTTAGATTCATCTGATAATTACTCCTGGCACTTTTGTCTCCTTGAAGAATTTAAAGCCAATGAAAAGTTTTACAGATGGTACTCAGTGCCTGAGCACAAGCTGGTAATTCCACCCTTACAATGCCAGTGAGGAGCTTCCTCAAAGGGAGTCATTTCTGGCAGCAAACCAAATGTCTTCGTCTGACTTGAGAGGCACTCAGAGACGTAGATTGGTGTTCACTCACGGATGCAGTCAGCAGCCTACAGAAACAGCAAAGATGGAGCAATCCATAAAAAGGAGACAAGGAGGAAGCCTAGATGCATGCATCCATCCTTCAGAACTGAAGTCCATGCACAAGCTCAATGTCTTCTCTGCAGTAAGGTTACCATCGGACAGCATCAGAGATCAACCAATGAGTTCTTATTTCCAAAAGAAACAGGTTGCCCGGTGCTGGTTGTTTGCACTGCACTGGCTTGCTACCTTAATATCATGGAGGCACAGTCATTTATTTTCAGTATAGTAGGTGCATAATGTAGGCATTGATTCCCTCTATGCTCAAAATGTTTCTGACAATAAACACCAATAAACATAGTTTGGATATTACAGCAAAGCAAATACAGGAGTAGAGTCACACGAATAGAATTTGTCAGTCTTAAGTGGGAGTGGGTGGGTTGGTGAGCAAGGCGGGGGTGGGGGGTGGTAATAGGGGTCTTTCGGGATAGCATTTGAAATGTAAATGAAGAAAATATCTAAGAAAAGAAAAAAAAAAAGAATTTGCCAGTCTTATCCTTGACCTCAGACCAGATAGCTAGAGCGGACCTGGAAACATGACGGAACCGAACGGCACAATAAACTTTCATATCCCCTCTTAAGGTAAAGAAAGGGCACTCTGTGTGTTCTGAATCAACATACCACATCTAGCAGAAATATTTATCCCAAAACACACAGTCCAAGAATCAAGCGTAGGGTAACAGGCAGTGGCCTTGGGGGTAGAAGTGTTTCGTCTCATCATTACACCCCAGAGTCCACTCACACCATTGCTGTTTCTAGAACCTGCCACTTGAGCTCGGCAGGGTCAGAGGTCTTAACACCCAACAAATAGATATTTCTAGCAGAAAACAAAGTAATGGTTCCATTGAATTTTAAGTCAAGACCAACACTGAGTCATTTGAGTTTCCTTAGTCTAGGGGAGCAACAGACAAAAAGGAGGTGTGGCCCTGGCTGGGAAGCTGCTTTGCTACTAACAGGAAATCAGTTGACTTCCACACAGAGATTACTGTGAGTACAGAGAGGACTGTCTGATCTAGAGTTTCTGTGGCAGCTTTTAGCTTTATAGCAGAAGCTTACGGAAAACCACTTTGTTCTGTGCTTTCGAGAATGGATCTCACTCTGTACTCTGTAACCCAGGCTGGCCCCTAACGCGTGACACTCCTCCTGCACTGCCCCCCTGAGTATTAGGATTACCATAAAAGCCTCCATGCCTATCCTACAGATAGCTATAATTCCAAATGTCCAGTGCATAATGGTCAGTCCTGAAACCACATACACAAAAGTAACAAAAATGGACTCAACAAGCTGTGTTGATATTTTCTGCATACATATACATACATATGTCTGTAACAATCAAAGAAAACAAGGCTATCAGCTTGAGAGTGGTGGGACGTGGGAGAGGGTGGAGGTTGGGTATCTGGAAGGAGCTAGAGCAGTGGTCCTCAACCTTGCTAATGCTGCGACCCTTTGACTCAGTTACTCAGGTTGTCATGACCTCAACCATAAAAGTTTCCATTGATACACCATAACAGTAATTTTGCTACTGTGATGAATCATAATGTAAACCTCGGTGTTTTTCTGATGGTCTTGAGCAACCCCAGTGAAAGGGTGGTTCTACTCCCCAGTGGGGTCACAACCACAGATTGAGTACCCCTGGGCGAGAGGGAGAAAAAGGGGGAGGTATTGTGATTCTACTTCTTTGAAAATCATATTTTAAAAAAATAAGTAAAGAAACCTGGGGTGGGTGGGAGGGAGAGAGAAAAACTCTAAGATGGGTTCAGACCCCTTGGGTCGAAGGGTACAGATGACCAGGAAAGGGACGCCTTCTCCAAGACCTGTTACTGACAGCTGCTTCTGGAAGTTATAGTCTCTATTTACTGCTTTCTTCAGCCCTCTTACATCTGGTAAGTAATCCCCATATTAAGTTATTATGTTAAAATAATATGGTCTGTTTGCCTTCTCCTGATTAGGTCCTGGATAACAGCATAGTTACAGCCCTAGAAGAGAAATCACTGTACATTAAAACTTTAAAACAACAATATTAAGTTTATACATTAAATGGGCTAAATTTCAGGTTCAGATCATTAAACAGACTTTTCCCCTCTTAAATATCCAATGGGAGATTTGAGAGACTGTGTTTCAAAATGCTTTACCCTTCTGATTTCTATCCAGCAAATGCTTGGACTCTCTCCTTTCATTAAGAAAACCAAGTAAGCACCCTCCAATTTCAAAAGCACCAACTGAGAGGCTACCCAGAGACCTACTAGAGTAATGATAACCTGTGATTTTAGTAAGTCTATTCAGTAAGTCTACTCAGCAGTTTACTATACTGTTTTGTTTACTTAACTTCAGTTTTTAAAATGTTACAAATATAAATATTAGAAATTTGTCTATATGTCCTTATTATATATGAAATACACAAAAATAAGAATATTTATCATTATAGTGCAGGCTGTGGTGTGCTCCCAGTCCCCACATTCAGGGTACCAGCAAATATTTAAAAGAGTCAAATTGAGGTTGGAAAGATGGCTTAGTGGTTAAGTGTACCTGTTGTGCTTCTAAAGGACCTGGGTTCGATGCTCAGCACCTACATGGTGATCCACAACCATCTGTAACTCCAGTTCCAGTGGATCCAAGCCCTCTTCTGGCTTCTGCAGGCACCAGGGCACACTCATATACATGCAGACAAAACATCCATACATATTAATTTATAAAAGCATAAATTAATCCTTTTGAAATTTTTAATAGAGAAATGTTCAGAAGGGTTGGGAAGATAAGAGGATGAGACAGGAAAGCTAACACCAGGGGTGTTTGAAAAGCTGCAAAGGAATCTATTAGAAACTCTTCGATACACAGATGTGTATACAAAAATACCAATTGAAGTTGCCCTCCAGGAGGAATAGTGTGCCTCCCAGAAGCTGTATGTTGCTCAATACAAAGCCAGTGCTGGGTTGCAGAGAGGGGTGGCCCAGAGACCTGCAAGGTAATGCAGACAATAGCCACTGCTCTAGTTGCTCACCAGAACTTGATAGGAGGCCCTTTACTGAAGACATCACACGCTTGCTTTGGTCACTGTAGGCTGATATTTTTCAAATACTACTTTTAATAAGGGTTCTTAAATGCGTTAGCCTCCCTTCTAGCCCAAGACCCACCAGAGGTAGTAGAAGAAAGGTTATTAGGATACAGGGGAAGTGGACCTGTTTAGAAATAGTTCTTTGGAGCAAATCCAATCTGCATTGACTGTTTATAAACCTGTAGACCAGTTCAGGAGAGTCAGAATAGCAAACATGAATCAGCAGTGGTGACACGGCCCAACAGAAACAGCCAGACCTCCATGGAATTGGCAGGAGTCAGCAGGAGCAACCAGGACCAGCAGAGACACCAGAAGTTCCCTGTCATGCCTCTCTCTACAAAGTGAAGCTCAGCAAAGATGAATATGCAAGACCAACAAAATGTTGCAAATCTAGCTATGCAGGCCCCATCACTGTCCGTCAAGTCCTATTTATATTCCCTGTAAACATTACATGTCCTCGCAAGGGCCTTGCCTTAGCAAAACACCACGTAGTCTGTCTTAGCAGAATTCCACATGGGTCTGTATCAACTGACATCGCCCTGCCAACCAGCACAAGTCCACAGAATTGGCAAAAAAAAAAAAGCCTTCAGAACACCACCAGAAGTTTTTGCAAGTGTTTCTTTCTATAAAGTCATGACAAACAATGACCACTAAGGAATGGCAAGGCACACCAATACCATCCAGCATCGTCCACCATCTTTTGGGTCATATTTATTTCCTTCTTAATTCATGCATCCTTTCATGTGTTTGCTTTAGCAAAACCTCCCTTCACTTATGTCTGCTTCAGGAAAACATTCTTTCACGTGTCTGCTTTAGCAAAACATCCTTCCATCTGTGTGCCCTAGCAAAACATTATTTGACATAACTGACTTTCCAAAGAAACCAGAAGTTTCCACTTCAGGTCACTGTACTTGGAGAAATCAAGTTGGTACTGGCATTGTCCTCCTCCTGAGGGCTAGCTTTCCTAGCCCCAGCCAGTCCTATGCAGGCCACTGAAGAAGGAAAGTCACCAACAGTCACACACAGTGTGAACCCTACGAGCTGCAATCCGGAAGTGCAATAATGGAATGACTATTATTGGGGGGAATCATCCACCCCATAGGAGGAAACTCAACTGAGGAATCTCACAGTCCCTAGAGGGTGAATCTACTATTATTTTGATAAATGATCATAGTATGAAACTGCCTTCTAAATCTACGTCTCTAGAACTGTAGGTTAGTGAAGCTTTTAGTCCCCAACAGAGAAGCATCTTTGTTAAATACAGAGACTCACAGCTGATGAAAGCACAGAACACAGATGTCTGTGGAGTGCCCAGTCATAAATGGGACATCTGTAACATGTCCCACGTAGCATCCAAGGCTCAAGGTTCATTTCAGAAGAGGAGGCAGGAAGACTGTAAGAGCACATAACTGAGGACTGGGGCAAAACTGTGTCTTCCTGCCCTGACCTCACTGCAGCTGTGGCTTCCTGGACAAAATCAAGCTAGTCGACATTCTAACATAGATGGGGGTGGGGGGAGGGGTGCTGCCATCGCCATGGTCTCAAGCATTGGGTCCTTGACATGGCCGTGCTCAAGTCAGTAGTACACACTCACTCCAGACTTCACACGCTCCCTACAAAGCGGCCTTGCCCCACTCAAGCGCTGTGTTAGCCAGCTCTACAGGAAATATCTGGTAGAGCATGTTTCTTCTCACATATGTAAAATATGTAAAAAATAGCCTTTGTATACTGATGTTTCCTATCTGAAATCTCATACCCTCAATGGCATCTTAATTGTCTCCTACTTGTCCTTCAGGGTGTAGCTTAGTTATCCATGAAGCTTTCCCTTACTCATGCCACCTCCCAAGTTCAGATTAGGAATGTCCCTAAGGTTTACCCTTAGTGCCCACTGCTTAGCCCTTGGTATTGGCTTTCTCCATTTTTTCCTATAACTTTCTGTTTATGTTCCCGTCTCCTCCTTAATACAGAGACTGTTTAATCCACAGCTGTGTCTCTGGCTTATTTCACAGCATCTGCTTCTTAGTACATGTATAGAACAAACAAAAGTTTTAACACATGTACTTGAGTGAGTTATTTAACATAGCTAAACCATACTTAACCCTGTCCAAGTAACGGGAATATACATTCTTCAATGCGGTCAGAAGCTTGAACGAAACGTGTATGAAAATGCTTAAGAGCAGGAAGAAATGTGGACACAGAGAAGGGAAAACTCACGTGACACTGTAATAATGGAAACAAGGGGAAAATGTGAGTCACACCTTCTCATCCCATCACGAACAAGAGCTTGTGCAGTGGAAGTGAGCACACAGCCCATATCTGGCCAAATGTTTCAAAGTAGAGGACAAGTGATTTTAGCGACTAAGCCATTGTAAAAATATGTCTTCCTCCTTCCTTATATTAAGACATGTGTGGGTATCATATTTCTTAAAGACCAAGTTGCTGATCTTTCTCAACATTTTTTTTGCATGAAAGAGCTTTACTTTTAAAGTTACTTTTAGCTCTGTTAATGTGTGTGTGTGCACGTGAGTACATATGGCCCTGGAGGCCAGAGACAGAGGATCATCCTGAGCTGGAGTTACAGGTGGTGTGTGAGCAGCCTGACATAGGTGCTGGGAAGCAAAGTCAGGTCCTCTGCCAAAGGGACCTATTATGGCACAGAGAAGTAGTTCAGTGCCTGGTGGATGCCTCCTGTAAACATTCAACAGCTGAGCCACCTCTCTAGCCCCTAAAGTCTTACTTTTTAACATTTACACAAAATTATACAAAACAATACAAGCAAATTCTTGCATCCAATCATCTAGTGATTTGGATTAAGATACACCAATAGCAGCCTCAATGCCATGTTAGTATTCGTTGTTCTGACCCTTAGCCAAAATAGACAACTTTAAGGCTGGCTTTAAATAATAAAGTATAAAATAATAAACTATTTTTATTATTTTTCATAGATAAATCCCAGTAAAAGGGAATAGTTTAATTCCTTTCTTCAAAGAATTTTCCCTACTAGACTAAAAAAATGGCCACACTGGTGCATATTGCTTGCCTGAACACATATAAAAGCCGACAACTATACTCATTAAAGACACACAAGATAAAACAAGAAAACTTTAAGTACCAAGACTGTAATAAGTACTAGGTGTGCTACCCTCCAGGAGGTTGAGGGCCCTGCTGTGGCATGAAGAAGTAGTTCAGTACCTGATGAACCCTCCTATTGAATGGGCATATCTCCAACACCAGTGTCCTGGATTATGAGGTAGTTTTCATGGATTTCTGGACACATGGGAAAGGTTACCGAGGACTTGATCCTGTTCTGCCAGAAGGGGGTCTGGAGGATAGATGGTGGTCTTCTCCTGGGTGTCCTTTGCCTAATGCTGCCTGGGACCCCAGGGTCATGTGACTTCTTTACTGTGACCTCTTTCTTCCCCTGCAGATGGGACTATCCATCTCAGCCTTGGCCTGCTTCAGCCTCTGGTTCTTTCACTTTACTCATGGGCCTGAGACATCTTCTCAGTGACCTCCTTCTCAGCCTGCAGCAGAGACTGAACTCACAGGCCCCAGCACATGGCCTGAGCCCCTCATGTCTGTGCCTGCTATTTAGCAACCAAAGAAAGAAAGAAAGAAAGGGCCTGGAGAAAGTGGGGGCTGGAGCAAACGGGGTCTGGAGTGGGGGGGGGGAGGGCTGGAGCAAGAGAGAGAAAGGGAAGGAGGTAAAGAAAAAAGACAGAGGGAAGGAGGGAGGGAAGGAGGGAAGGAGGGTAGGAGGGAGGGAAGAAGGAAGGAAGGAAGGAAGGAAGGAAGGAAGGAAGGAAGGAAGGAAGGAAGGAAGGAAGGAAGGAAGGAAGATGAATGACACATTGATGAATATGGCTGTAGTTTGGAGGGTCATAGGGTTACACTGGCTGTGCTACCTAGGATATCTATCTTTCCATTCAGGAAGTTGATGTCGTTTAAGGTGGTAAGGTAAACTTGCAGCAGTGTTCTTATTGGAATAGCATGGCATGAAGTTGGTTTTCCATACATCTTTAAAACAAAGACACTGACATAAGACATTTTATGTTTGCAATGAACTACTCCACAGCCTCTCCCCTCCACTACCCAGCAGCCTTCACAGACTCAAGTCTGGAAGTGCATCTCTCTGTCTCACGCTCTTCAGAGGCAGAAGAAAGTTTGATTAAGTCCTGCATTTGAAAGTTTGATCAGACTTCATCTTGCCAAATGAAACAAAAACAGAAACAGAGCCCAAGGGCCTTCAGTAAATGTGGTTGTTGAGTACTACCAGGGCGCTACAGCTTAGCACTGACTTGCGTGTCTGTGTTTTATAACGAGCTAGCCCATTAGACTGATAATCAATGGTGTAAATGACAGTCCTTAGTTCCCAAAGAGGTCAAACATGTTTTAATGCAAATAAGTATGTCGAACGTGACTGCTCCACAAGGAGAGCTCTCCAGAGTTGTATTACCTTGGTGTTTGACCAATGACATTATAATTTTTGTATGCAGAGTTTCACATATTGGGCTTTAGTGATAGCTCAGTGGTTAAGAGCACTGGTTGCTGTTCTAAAGTACCCAGCACACACATGGTGGTTAAAGCTACCCGTGGCTTCAGTTCCAGGGGATATAAGACTCTCTTCTGGTGTCTATAGCCATTTCATGAATATGGTGCAGGCCTACATTCAGGCAAAACACTCATACACATAAAAAATAAATAATTTTTTTAAATCAAAATTAATGGTTCACATGTATCTAAGGGAATGTGGAGGGGAGCCAACACATTCGCTGTCCCTCCTGTGCTCCAGGCACACACCTGGCCTGAAAGGTCCTCCCCACGTGGTTAATTCTGTTCTCCTTGCTTCAGGATTTGAGTTTTTGCTATTAGACACCCTACTTTGAGTGGTGGTAATTTATTTATTTTTCTGCTCCTCTCTGCTTGTTCCAAAGTTGTCATTTTAATCCCATGCACACATGATCACATGTTATGGCTTTAGTCCTCCTAATATGTAGGCCATATGACGTTTACTTTTGGTTGTCAATTTAACAGCATTTAGGCTCATCATGAAACAATCTCTGGGTGTGTCTATGAGGGAGATGTTATGACTGGCCTCACTTAGGATCCACTCTAAGCATTCACAGTACCATTGTATAGAGTTTCAACAACCATATAGTAGCTGTCAGGGTTTTGCTGTTTTCAAACTGGGACATTTCAACTCTCCCTTTTCATCCCTAACCCCCCCCCCAAATCATGAGGTTAATCTATGTGTAGATCTCTATGTAGCAAACAACAAGTACACTTTCCATTCCTTGTAAAGCTGTTGTGGGGTGGTTCTGATGCTTTGATTGGTGATCTGCTTGTGATCGCTGAGGGTCCTGTTCTAGTTGTTGAGGGTCCTAGTTGACTCTTGATTGATCAATAAATATGCTAGTGGCTAATAACTGGGCGGGACTTCCAGGTTTCCACAAGCAGGTTAGGAGACACAGGAGAAAGAAAAACAAATTGCCATGCTTCAGAGGGAGAGAGAGCCATGAGCCATGCGAGATCTCAGGTGGAGTGGCCACTGGTCACCTCCCTAACTGGGCCTGGGGTAGCAGGTGGGAGATTAGACACACAACTAAGCTGAGGGCAGATTTAGAGGTGTTGAGCTGGGAGTGAAGGGAAGGGCACATTAGTGGCAGGAGGCTTTGAGGTATCCAGCCATGAGCTAAAAAGCATATTAAAAATAAGCTAGTGTGATGTGTGAGTGTGTGTGTGTGTGTGTGTGTGTGTGTGTGTGTGTGTGTGTATCTTTCATCTGTGGATCCAAGAGAACCAGAGTGAAGGCTGATAGCATGTTCTACCCAGAGCTTAAAGTGTGGTAGTAGAAACTACACGCTACAGCTGTCCTTTAAATAATATGTTAGCATATCAAATGTCATAATGAAATCCATTAGTATATTGGTTGCTTTTTGTCAACATGACACAAACCTAGAATATCTGGAAAAAAGGGATCTTACTTGAGACAATGTCTATCAGATTGTCCTCACTGTGGGGCTAGAGGGAAACACTGCCATTCCTGGGCAGGTAGCACTAGTTGTACAAGAAAGGATAATGAGCTAGCAATGGTGAGCAAGCCAGTAAGCAGTGCTCCTCAAAGGCCTCTTCTTACCTTCAGGCTCCTTGAGTTACTGTCTTGACTTCCCTTAATGACGAACTATAAATGTAAGCTAAATAAATCCTTTCCTCCCCAGGTCATTGTTGATCATGGCATCACAGCACTAGAAACCCTGTCTAAGACGATTACTTTGTATGGTAATTGTTTGTTTATGCACATGACACGTGAATAGTGCTCACTCATGCAGGCTGACGCCAGAAGTCTTCCTTCGGCAACGACTTCTAAGATAGTGTCTCTATCTGACCTTGGAGCTTGTACTTTGGGGCAGGCTAGCTGTCCAGCCATCACCCAAGATCCACCCGCCTGCCTCACCCCACAGCTACTGAGATTACATGGAGGTAACACCACACCTAGGTTTTAAGTGAGTACTGGAGATTTGCAGTCCAGTTATCATGCTTGTACAGAAAGTGTTCTACCCATTGAGTCCTCTTCCTAGCTCATAAAAATTCATTTTAAAAGATGAGACTATAGAATCCTGTATATGGCAACGCAATCCTGTAATCACACTGCAAAGTGTAGAATACAGGGGTCCCAGAGACAGCTAGCTAGGTAAACTAGCTGAATCTGTAGCTCTGGGTTCAATTGAGAGACCCTGGATATATATATAAATGGAGAGAAATCAAGGTAGACCCCTGATATCAACCTCCACATTTTCCATGTACACTCACACCCACGCAAACACAAACACATACACACACCAATAAAAGGAAAAATAATCATTTTAAAAGTCAATATGCTAAATTATCTTTAAAGTAAATAGTTGGGTTTGCATGTCTTCTATTTTAATGACTTTTACAAGTGACAAAGAACAGGACCTACTTATATTATGCTTACTTATATTATGCTTAAATGTCATGCATTCTGGATTTCCAGGTCTATAGCCACACGATCGTTTGTCTCCCCACCCCACCCCCCAAATCCACGCAAGGAAAACTTCTTTCCAGTCACTCTCCTAGAGCACACAAAGAGTGTGCATGTTTATATATACACACAAATATTTGTCCTTGCACTCACAAGCACAGAAAAACAATTAGAAAGTGGAGGTTCATCAGCATCCTGGTTTAGAACCAGCCAAATTCGATAGCTGGATGCAAGAGCTTTGAACTTCCTCCAGCTCCTCTCAAATTCAAATTCACTTGATTTTGGACACATTGTAACTTCCTGTTTTGGGTGGAACCTTCTCAAAGTGGTTCAATAAGCCGTTTGGAAACTGTCTAACTCCTATCATGCAAGATTGAAAACACTTAGTAGCAACTGAATGAGGAACATATGTGACACATGTCTTAGGATATGCATATTCTCAAAAGTCAGCAGGAAAGGTCTCTGCCAATTCCAGCTATGGTTTCAGTGAGCGCTTCAAAAGCAGTTAAGGACATTTAGAGACATAAAGATACAATTGGGTTTTTCCATCCAGTAGATATCAACCATGATGTCCACCCCATCGGAAAGTCCCCTCAGTTTTTATAAAAATAAGAAAGAAAGATTTACTGACTAGTTCTTTAAAGTCTGGGTGCAATGTAAAAACCAAAAGTCAAGAGTGCAGCAACAGAATCCAAAAAGTTATTTTGTGTTTAAAATTTAACATTTCTCTGCTATGCTGTTGCAAATGTGTGGCTCAGAGTAGAAAAGACACCCAAGAAGAATCAAATCTCATAAGTGCATTGAGAAGTTTGTAAGATCACTGGTGAGTTTCCATTAATACTCTCACAGACATACAGAATCACTTCTGATGTAAACCCTTGGAGCACTGAGGTATTCTATGAAGTCCTAATTCCTCAAGCCCTGGTAACCCAAGGTTACACTACTTAAGCCCAAATCTATTCCAAGCTAAGTTCCCCAGTCTCCCAGACCCCTACTCCAATCCCTCCTTTAACTGTGGGATGACACAGGAGCATCTCACAAATGGCCAGGATGAAATCACACACCTTGCCACCACACTAACCCTCCACTGGGTCTCCCGAGCTTCACAATCCTCTGACAGACATGTTTTGCCAATGTCCTACTCAAGGTCTTGGAAAAGACACCCTATCTTGGACACAGTCTTTAGCACTCTCAAATCAGTAGCCACCATAATGTCAAATGACACTGTCAACTCTTAAGGCCACAGTATGCCAATTCTATACAACAATGTGGAAATCTGTTCTACATAGGAGTGAAGAATAAACCATGGGGATGGAGAAGTGGCTCCATGATTTTGAGTACTAGTTGCTGTGGTAGTTTGAATATGCTTGGCCCAGGGACGATTTGGAGGTGTGGCCTTGTTGGAGGAAGTGTGTCACTGTGGGAGTGGGCTTTAAGACCACTCTTCTAGTTGCCTGGAAGTCAGTCTTCTCCTAGCAGCCTTCAGATGAAGATGTAGAACTCTCAACTCCTCCAGTACCATGTCTGCCTGCCTAGATGCTGCCATGTTTCCCACCATAATGATAATAGACTCAGCCTCTAAAGCAGTAGGCCAGCCCCAATTAAATGTTGTCCTTTATAAAGGTTGCTGTGGCTCTTCACAGAAATGAAACCCTAGCTAAGACAGTTGCCCTTCCAGAGAACCTAGGTTCAACTTCAAGTACCCACAGGGCAGCTCACAACTATCTGTAACTCCAGTTCTGGGGTATCTGATGTCCTCTTCTGATCTCCATAAGCACTAGGCATTCTCATGGTACATAGACACACATACAAGCAAAGCACTCATAAAATGAAACAAAATACTTTTTAATTGAAAAAAACTGCTATATTTTCACTTCCTTCTCTCTCCTCTCGGGTAGAAGACTCTCTGTAGACTCTCCTATGGTAGGTGATGAGTTGACATCAATTAATAGTCAGCCCAGTCACAACAAGAACATCCACTGACTCTTCCGGCTGGACCAGCACCCGGGTAGCTAGAGCGCAGGGTCGGCTGACACCCGCCAGCTACCCACGACCCCCACCACAGGATTTTGAGACTGCTGGTGAGTGGAACACAGCTTCTGCTCCAGTCCAATCACGCGGGACCTGAGACTGCTTTGGTTGGGGAGGCAGAAATCCGGCCTCAGTAGGGCCACAAGACTCTCCAGTCAGAAAAGCGCCAGGGTAGCTAGGGCGCAGGGTCGGCTGACACTCGTCAGCTACCCACAACACCCGCCACAGGATCTTAAGACTTCTGGTGAGTGGAACACAGCTTCTGCTCCAATCCAATTACACGTGGGACTTGAGACTGCATTAGTTAGGGAAGCAGAAAACCGGCCTGAGTAGGACCACAGGCCTCTTCCGGCCGGACCAGCACCGGGGTAGCTAGAGCGCAGGGTCGGCTGACACCCGCCAGCTACCCACGACCCCCACCACAGGATTTTGAGACTGCTGGTGAGTGGAACACAGCTTCTGCTCAAATCTTTAAACAATGACAACGACAACAACTAACCCCAGAGATTACCAGATGGCAAAAGGTAAACGTAATAATCTTACTAACAGAAACCAAGACCACTTACCATCATCAGAACCCAGCACTCCCACTTCGCCCAGTCCAGGGCACCCCAACACACCGGAAAAGCTAGACACGGATCTAAAAGCATATCTCATGATGATGGTAGAGGACTTCAAGAAGGACTTTAATAACACACTTAAAGAAATACAAAGGAACACTGATAAACAGGTAGAAGACAGTAAAGAGGAAGCACAAAAATCCCTTAAAGAATTGCAGGAGAACACTGCTAAAGAGTTACAAATCCTTAAAGAAAAACAGGATAACATAATCAAACAGGTAGAAGTCCTTACAGAAAAACAGGAAAACACATCCAAACAGATGATGGAAATGAACAAAACCATACTAGACCTAAAAAGGGAAGTAGACACAATAAAGAAAACCCAAAATGAGGCAACACTGGAGATAGAAACCCTAGGAAAGAAATCTGGAACCATAGATACGAGCATCAGCAACAGAATACAAGAGATGGAAGAGAGAATTTCAGGTGCAGAAGATTCCATAGAGAACATCGGCACAACAATCAAGGAAAATGTAAAATGCAAAAAGATCCTAACTCAAAACATCCAAGAAATACAGGACACAATGAGAAGACCAAACCTACGGATAATAGGAGTGGATGAGAATGAAGATTTTCAACTCAAAGAACCAGCAAACATCTTCAACAAAATTATAGAAGAAAACTTCCCAAATCTAAAGAAAGAGATGCCCATGAACATACAAGAAGCCTACAGAACTCCAAATAGACTGGACCAGAAAAGAAATACCTCCCGACACATAATAATCAGAACAACAAATGCTCTAAATAAAGACAGAATACTAAAAGCAGTAAGAGAAAAAGGCCAAGTAACATATAAAGGCAAGCCTATCAGAATTACACCAGATTTCTCACCAGAGACTATGAAAGCCAGAAGATCCTGGACGGATGTTATACAGACACTAAAAGAACACAAACTCCAGCCCAGGCTACTATACCCAGCCAAACTCTCAATTAACATAGATGGAGAAACCAAAGTATTCCACAACAAAACCAAATTCACACATTATCTCTCCACGAATCCAGCCCTTCAAAGGATAATAACAGAAAAAAACCAATACAAGGACAGGAACCATGCCCTAGAAACAACAATAAGGTAATCCCTCAACAAACCTAAAAGAAGACAGCCACAAGAACAGAATGCCAACTTTAACAACAAAAATAACAGGAAACAACAATTACTTTTCCTTAATATCTCTTAATATCAATGGACTCAACTCCCCGATAAAAAGACATAGACTAACAAACTGGCTACACAAACAAGACCCAACATTTTGCTGCTTACAGGAAACTCATCTCAGAGAAAAAGATAGACACTACCTCAGAATGAAAGGCTGGAAAACAATTTTCCAAGCAAATGGTATGAAGAAACAAGCTGGAGTAGCCATGCTAATATCTGATAAGATTGACTTCCAACCCAAAGTCATTAAAAAAGACAGGGAGGGACACTTCATACTCATCAAAGGTAAAATCCTCCAAGAGGAACTATCAATCCTGAATATCTATGCTCCAAATACAAAGGCAGCCACATTCATTAAAGAAACTTTAGTAAATCTCAAAGCACACATTGCACCTCATACAATAATAGTGGGAGACTTCAACACACCACTTTCACCAATGGACAGATCATGGAAACAGAAACTAAACAGGGACACAGTGAAACTAACAGAAATTATGAATCAAATGGATCTGGCAGATATCTACAGAACATTCTATCCTAAAACAAAAGGATATACCTTCTTCTCAGCACCTCATGGTACCTTCTCCAAAACTGACCACATAATTGGTCACAAAACAGGCCTCAACAGATACAAAAATATTGAAATTGTCCCATGCATCCTATCAGATCACCATGGACTAAGGCTGATCTTCAATAACAAAATAAATAATAGAAAGCCAACCTACACGTGGAAACTGAACAACACTCTTCTCAATGATACCTTGGTCAAGGAAGGAATAAAGAAAGAAATTAAGGACTTTTTAGAGTTCAATGAAAATGAAGCCACAACATACCCAAACTTATGGGACGCAATGAAAGCATTTCTAAGAGGAAAACTCATAGCTCTGAGTGCCTCCAAAAGGAAACTAGAGAGAGCACACATTAGCAGCTTGACAACATACCTAAAAGCACTAGAACAAAAGGAACCAAATTCACCCAAGAGGAGTAGACGGCAGGAAATAATCAAACTCAGGGGCGAAATCAACCAAGTGGAAACAAGAAGAACTATTCAAAGAATCAACCAATCAAGGAGCTGGTTCTTTGAGAAAATCAACAAGATAGATAAACCCTTAGCCAGACTCACTAGAGGGCACAGGGAAAGCATCCTAATTAACAAAATCAGAAATGAAAAAGGAGACATAACAACAGATCCTGAAGACATCCAAAACACCATCAGATCCTTCTACCAAAGGCTATACTCAACAAAACTGGAGAACCTGGATGAAATGGAGAAGTTCCTAGACAGATACCAGGTACCAAAGTTGAATCAAGATCAGGTTAATGATATAACAGCCCTATATCCCCCAAAGAAATAGAAGCAGTCATTAATAGTCTCCCAACTAAAAAAAGCCCAGGACCAGATGGGTTAAGTGCAGAGTTCTATCAGACCTTCAAAGAAGATCTAATCCCAGTTCTTCACAAACTATTCCACAAAATAGAAACAGAAGGTACTCTACCCAACTCATTCTATGAAGCCACAATTACTCTGATACCTAAACCACAAAAAGACCCAACAAAGATAGAAAACTTCAGACCAATATCCCTTATGAATATTGATGCAAAAATCCTCAATAAAGTTCTTGCTAACCGAATCCAGGAACACATCAAAACAATCATCCATCCTGACCAAGTAGGTTTCATCCCAGGGATGCAGGGATGGTTCAATATACGGAAATCCATCAACGTAATCCAGTATATAAACAAACTCAAAGACAAAAACCACATGGTCATCTTGTTAGATGCGGAAAAAGCATTTGACAAGATCCAACACCCATTCATGATAAAAGTCTTGGAAAGATCAGGAATTCAAGGCCCATACCTAAACATGATAAAAGCAATCTACAGCAAACCAGTAGCCAACATCAAAGTAAATGGTGAGAAGCTTGAAGCAATCCCTCTAAAATCAGGGACTAGACAAGGCTGTCCACTTTCTCCATACCTATTCAACATTGTACTTGAAGTCCTAGCCAGAGCAATTCGACAACAAAAGGAGATCAAAGGGATACAAATTGGAAAAGATGAAGTCAAAATATCACTCTTTGCAGATGATATGATAGTATATATAAGTGACCCTAAAAATTCCACCAGAGAACTCCTAAGCCTGATAAACAGCTTCGCTGAAGTAGCTGGATATAAAATTAACTCAAACAAATCAATGGCCTTTCTCTACACAAAGAATAAACAGGCTGAGAAAGAAATTAGGGAAACAACACCCTTCTCAATAGTCACAAATAATATAAAATATCTTGGCGTGACTCTAACTAAGGAAGTGAAAGATCTGTATAATAAAAACTTCAAGTCTCTGAAGAAAGAAATTATAGAAGATCTCAGAAGATGGAAAGATCTCCCATGCTCATGGATTGGCAGGATCAACATTGTAAAAATGGCTATCTTGCCAAAAGCAATCTACAGATTCAATGCAATCCCCATCAAAATTCCAAATCAATTCTTCAACGAATTAGAAAGTGCAATCTGCAAATTCATCTGGAATAACAAAAAACCTAGGATAGCAAAAACTCTTCTCAAGGATAAAAGAACCTCTGGTAGAATCACCATGCCGGACCTAAAGCTTTACTACAGAGCAATTGTGATAAAAACTGCATGGTACTGGTATAGTGACAGACAAATAGACCAATGGAATAGAATTGAAGACCCAGAAATGAACCCACACACCTACGGTCACTTGATCTTCGACAAGGGAGCTAAAAACATCCAGTGGAAGAAAGACAGCATTTTCAACAAATGGTGCTGGCACAACTGGTTGTTAACATGTAGAAGAATGCGAATTGATCCATTCCTATCTCCTTGTACTAAGGTCAAGTCTAAGTGGATCAAGGAAGTTCACATAAAACCAGAGACACTGAAACTTATAGAGGAGAAAGTGGGGAAAAGCCTTGAAGATATGGGCACAGGGGAAAAATTCCTGAATAGAACAGTAATGGCTTGTGCTGTAAGATCGAGAATTGACAAGTGGGACCTCATGAAACTACAAAGCTTCTGCAAGGCTAAAGACACCATCAATAGGACAAAAAAACCACCAACAGATTGGGAAAGGATCTTCACCTATCCTAAATCAGATAAGGGACTAATATCCAATATATATAAAGAACTCAAGAAGGTGGACTCCAGAAAGTCAAATAACCCCATTAAAAAATGGGGCTCAGAACTGAACAAAGAATTCTCACCTGAGGAATACCGAATGGCAGAGAAGCACCTGAAAAAATGTTCAACATCCTTAATCATCAGGGAAATGCAAATCAAAACAACCCTGAGATTCCACCTCACACCAGTCAGAATGGCTAAGATCAAAAATTCAGGTGACAGCAGATGCTGGCGAGGATGTGGAGAAAGTGGAACACTCCTCCATTGTTGGTGGGATTGCAAGCTTGTACAACCACTCTGGAAATCAGTCTGGCGGTTCCTCAGAAAATTGGACATAGTACTACCGGAGGATCCAGCAATACCTCTCCTGGGCATATATCCAGAAGATGTCCCAACCGGTAAAAAGGACACATGCTCCACTATGTTCATAGCAGCCCTATTTATAATAGCCAGAAGCTGGAAAGAACCCAGATGTCCCTCAACAGAGGAATGGATACAGAAATTATGGTACATTTACACAATGGAGTACTACTCAGCTATTAAAAAGAATGAATTTATGAAATTCCTAGCCAAATGGATGGACCTGGAGGGCATCATCTTGAGTGAAGTAACACAATCACAAAAGATCTCACACAATATGTATTCATTGATAAGTGGATATTAGCCCAAAACTTAGGATACCCAAGATATAAGATACAATTTGATAAACGCATGAAACTCAAGAAGAATGAAGACCAAAGTGTGGACATTGTGCACCTTCTTAGAATTGGGAACAAAACACCCAGGGAAGGAGTTACAGAGACAAAGTTCGTAGCTGTGATGAAAGGATGGACCATTTAGAGACTGCTGTATCCAGGGATCCGTCCCATAATCAGCTTCTAAACGCTGGCACCATTGCATACACTAGTAAGATCTTGCTGAAAGGACCCAAATATAGCTGTCTCTTGTGAGACGATGCCGGGGCCTAGCAAACACAGGAGTGGATGTTCACAGTCAGCTATTGGATGTATCACAGGGCTCCCAATGGAGAAGCTAGAGAAAGTACCCAAGGAGCTAAAGGGATCTGCAACCCTATTGTTGGAACAACATGATGTACTAACCAGAACCCTGGAGCTCTTGTCTCTAGCTGCATATGTATCGAAAGATGGCCTAGTCGGCCATCACTGAAAAGAGAGGCCCATTGGACTTGCAAACTTTATATGCCCCAATATAGGGGAATGCCAGGGCCAAAAGAATGGGAATGGGTGGGTAGGGAAGTGGGGGGCGCTATGGGGGACTTTTGGGATAGTATTGGAAATGTAATTGAGGAAAATATGTAATAAAAATATTTAAAAAAAAATAAAAAAAAAGAAAAGAAATACCTCCCGACACATAATAATCAGAACAACAAATGCTCTAAATAAAGACAGAATACTAAAAGCAGTAAGAGAAAAAGGCCAAGTAACATATAAAGGCAAGCCTATCAGAATTACACCAGATTTCTCACCAGAGACTATGAAAGCCAGAAGATCCTGGACGGATGTTATACAGACACTAAAAGAACACAAACTCCAGCCCAGGCTACTATACCCAGCCAAACTCTCAATTAACATAGATGGAGAAACCAAAGTATTCCACAACAAAACCAAATTCACACATTATCTCTCCACGAATCCAGCCCTTCAAAGGATAATAACAGAAAAAAACCAATACAAGGACAGGAACCATGCCCTAGAAACAACAATAAGGTAATCCCTCAACAAACCTAAAAGAAGACAGCCACAAGAACAGAATGCCAACTTTAACAACAAAAATAACAGGAAACAACAATTACTTTTCCTTAATATCTCTTAATATCAATGGACTCAACTCCCCGATAAAAAGACATAGACTAACAAACTGGCTACACAAACAAGACCCAACATTTTGCTGCTTACAGGAAACTCATCTCAGAGAAAAAGATAGACACTACCTCAGAATGAAAGGCTGGAAAACAATTTTCCAAGCAAATGGTATGAAGAAACAAGCTGGAGTAGCCATGCTAATATCTGATAAGATTGACTTCCAACCCAAAGTCATTAAAAAAGACAGGGAGGGACACTTCATACTCATCAAAGGTAAAATCCTCCAAGAGGAACTATCAATCCTGAATATCTATGCTCCAAATACAAAGGCAGCCACATTCATTAAAGAAACTTTAGTAAATCTCAAAGCACACATTGCACCTCATACAATAATAGTGGGAGACTTCAACACACCACTTTCACCAATGGACAGATCATGGAAACAGAAACTAAACAGGGACACAGTGAAACTAACAGAAATTATGAATCAAATGGATCTGGCAGATATCTACAGAACATTCTATCCTAAAACAAAAGGATATACCTTCTTCTCAGCACCTCATGGTACCTTCTCCAAAACTGACCACATAATTGGTCACAAAACAGGCCTCAACAGATACAAAAATATTGAAATTGTCCCATGCATCCTATCAGATCACCATGGACTAAGGCTGATCTTCAATAACAAAATAAATAATAGAAAGCCAACCTACACGTGGAAACTGAACAACACTCTTCTCAATGATACCTTGGTCAAGGAAGGAATAAAGAAAGAAATTAAGGACTTTTTAGAGTTCAATGAAAATGAAGCCACAACATACCCAAACTTATGGGACGCAATGAAAGCATTTCTAAGAGGAAAACTCATAGCTCTGAGTGCCTCCAAAAGGAAACTAGAGAGAGCACACATTAGCAGCTTGACAACATACCTAAAAGCACTAGAACAAAAGGAACCAAATTCACCCAAGAGGAGTAGACGGCAGGAAATAATCAAACTCAGGGGCGAAATCAACCAAGTGGAAACAAGAAGAACTATTCAAAGAATCAACCAATCAAGGAGCTGGTTCTTTGAGAAAATCAACAAGATAGATAAACCCTTAGCCAGACTCACTAGAGGGCACAGGGAAAGCATCCTAATTAACAAAATCAGAAATGAAAAAGGAGACATAACAACAGATCCTGAAGACATCCAAAACACCATCAGATCCTTCTACCAAAGGCTATACTCAACAAAACTGGAGAACCTGGATGAAATGGAGAAGTTCCTAGACAGATACCAGGTACCAAAGTTGAATCAAGATCAGGTTAATGATATAACAGCCCTATATCCCCCAAAGAAATAGAAGCAGTCATTAATAGTCTCCCAACTAAAAAAAGCCCAGGACCAGATGGGTTAAGTGCAGAGTTCTATCAGACCTTCAAAGAAGATCTAATCCCAGTTCTTCACAAACTATTCCACAAAATAGAAACAGAAGGTACTCTACCCAACTCATTCTATGAAGCCACAATTACTCTGATACCTAAACCACAAAAAGACCCAACAAAGATAGAAAACTTCAGACCAATATCCCTTATGAATATTGATGCAAAAATCCTCAATAAAGTTCTTGCTAACCGAATCCAGGAACACATCAAAACAATCATCCATCCTGACCAAGTAGGTTTCATCCCAGGGATGCAGGGATGGTTCAATATACGGAAATCCATCAACGTAATCCAGTATATAAACAAACTCAAAGACAAAAACCACATGGTCATCTTGTTAGATGCGGAAAAAGCATTTGACAAGATCCAACACCCATTCATGATAAAAGTCTTGGAAAGATCAGGAATTCAAGGCCCATACCTAAACATGATAAAAGCAATCTACAGCAAACCAGTAGCCAACATCAAAGTAAATGGTGAGAAGCTTGAAGCAATCCCTCTAAAATCAGGGACTAGACAAGGCTGTCCACTTTCTCCATACCTATTCAACATTGTACTTGAAGTCCTAGCCAGAGCAATTCGACAACAAAAGGAGATCAAAGGGATACAAATTGGAAAAGATGAAGTCAAAATATCACTCTTTGCAGATGATATGATAGTATATATAAGTGACCCTAAAAATTCCACCAGAGAACTCCTAAGCCTGATAAACAGCTTCGCTGAAGTAGCTGGATATAAAATTAACTCAAACAAATCAATGGCCTTTCTCTACACAAAGAATAAACAGGCTGAGAAAGAAATTAGGGAAACAACACCCTTCTCAATAGTCACAAATAATATAAAATATCTTGGCGTGACTCTAACTAAGGAAGTGAAAGATCTGTATAATAAAAACTTCAAGTCTCTGAAGAAAGAAATTATAGAAGATCTCAGAAGATGGAAAGATCTCCCATGCTCATGGATTGGCAGGATCAACATTGTAAAAATGGCTATCTTGCCAAAAGCAATCTACAGATTCAATGCAATCCCCATCAAAATTCCAAATCAATTCTTCAACGAATTAGAAAGTGCAATCTGCAAATTCATCTGGAATAACAAAAAACCTAGGATAGCAAAAACTCTTCTCAAGGATAAAAGAACCTCTGGTAGAATCACCATGCCGGACCTAAAGCTTTACTACAGAGCAATTGTGATAAAAACTGCATGGTACTGGTATAGTGACAGACAAATAGACCAATGGAATAGAATTGAAGACCCAGAAATGAACCCACACACCTACGGTCACTTGATCTTCGACAAGGGAGCTAAAAACATCCAGTGGAAGAAAGACAGCATTTTCAACAAATGGTGCTGGCACAACTGGTTGTTAACATGTAGAAGAATGCGAATTGATCCATTCCTATCTCCTTGTACTAAGGTCAAGTCTAAGTGGATCAAGGAAGTTCACATAAAACCAGAGACACTGAAACTTATAGAGGAGAAAGTGGGGAAAAGCCTTGAAGATATGGGCACAGGGGAAAAATTCCTGAATAGAACAGTAATGGCTTGTGCTGTAAGATCGAGAATTGACAAGTGGGACCTCATGAAACTACAAAGCTTCTGCAAGGCTAAAGACACCATCAATAGGACAAAAAAACCACCAACAGATTGGGAAAGGATCTTCACCTATCCTAAATCAGATAAGGGACTAATATCCAATATATATAAAGAACTCAAGAAGGTGGACTCCAGAAAGTCAAATAACCCCATTAAAAAATGGGGCTCAGAACTGAACAAAGAATTCTCACCTGAGGAATACCGAATGGCAGAGAAGCACCTGAAAAAATGTTCAACATCCTTAATCATCAGGGAAATGCAAATCAAAACAACCCTGAGATTCCACCTCACACCAGTCAGAATGGCTAAGATCAAAAATTCAGGTGACAGCAGATGCTGGCGAGGATGTGGAGAAAGTGGAACACTCCTCCATTGTTGGTGGGATTGCAAGCTTGTACAACCACTCTGGAAATCAGTCTGGCGGTTCCTCAGAAAATTGGACATAGTACTACCGGAGGATCCAGCAATACCTCTCCTGGGCATATATCCAGAAGATGTCCCAACCGGTAAAAAGGACACATGCTCCACTATGTTCATAGCAGCCCTATTTATAATAGCCAGAAGCTGGAAAGAACCCAGATGTCCCTCAACAGAGGAATGGATACAGAAATTATGGTACATTTACACAATGGAGTACTACTCAGCTATTAAAAAGAATGAATTTATGAAATTCCTAGCCAAATGGATGGACCTGGAGGGCATCATCTTGAGTGAAGTAACACAATCACAAAAGATCTCACACAATATGTATTCATTGATAAGTGGATATTAGCCCAAAACTTAGGATACCCAAGATATAAGATACAATTTGATAAACGCATGAAACTCAAGAAGAATGAAGACCAAAGTGTGGACATTGTGCACCTTCTTAGAATTGGGAACAAAACACCCAGGGAAGGAGTTACAGAGACAAAGTTCGTAGCTGTGATGAAAGGATGGACCATTTAGAGACTGCTGTATCCAGGGATCCGTCCCATAATCAGCTTCTAAACGCTGGCACCATTGCATACACTAGTAAGATCTTGCTGAAAGGACCCAAATATAGCTGTCTCTTGTGAGACGATGCCGGGGCCTAGCAAACACAGGAGTGGATGTTCACAGTCAGCTATTGGATGTATCACAGGGCTCCCAATGGAGAAGCTAGAGAAAGTACCCAAGGAGCTAAAGGGATCTGCAACCCTATTGTTGGAACAACATGATGTACTAACCAGAACCCTGGAGCTCTTGTCTCTAGCTGCATATGTATCGAAAGATGGCCTAGTCGGCCATCACTGAAAAGAGAGGCCCATTGGACTTGCAAACTTTATATGCCCCAATATAGGGGAATGCCAGGGCCAAAAGAATGGGAATGGGTGGGTAGGGAAGTGGGGGGCGCTATGGGGGACTTTTGGGATAGTATTGGAAATGTAATTGAGGAAAATATGTAATAAAAATATTTAAAAAAAAATAAAAAAAAAGAAAAGAAATACCTCCCGACACATAATAATCAGAACAACAAATGCTCTAAATAAAGACAGAATACTAAAAGCAGTAAGAGAAAAAGGCCAAGTAACATATAAAGGCAAGCCTATCAGAATTACACCAGATTTCTCACCAGAGACTATGAAAGCCAGAAGATCCTGGACGGATGTTATACAGACACTAAAAGAACACAAACTCCAGCCCAGGCTACTATACCCAGCCAAACTCTCAATTAACATAGATGGAGAAACCAAAGTATTCCACAACAAAACCAAATTCACACATTATCTCTCCACGAATCCAGCCCTTCAAAGGATAATAACAGAAAAAAACCAATACAAGGACAGGAACCATGCCCTAGAAACAACAATAAGGTAATCCCTCAACAAACCTAAAAGAAGACAGCCACAAGAACAGAATGCCAACTTTAACAACAAAAATAACAGGAAACAACAATTACTTTTCCTTAATATCTCTTAATATCAATGGACTCAACTCCCCGATAAAAAGACATAGACTAACAAACTGGCTACACAAACAAGACCCAACATTTTGCTGCTTACAGGAAACTCATCTCAGAGAAAAAGATAGACACTACCTCAGAATGAAAGGCTGGAAAACAATTTTCCAAGCAAATGGTATGAAGAAACAAGCTGGAGTAGCCATGCTAATATCTGATAAGATTGACTTCCAACCCAAAGTCATTAAAAAAGACAGGGAGGGACACTTCATACTCATCAAAGGTAAAATCCTCCAAGAGGAACTATCAATCCTGAATATCTATGCTCCAAATACAAAGGCAGCCACATTCATTAAAGAAACTTTAGTAAATCTCAAAGCACACATTGCACCTCATACAATAATAGTGGGAGACTTCAACACACCACTTTCACCAATGGACAGATCATGGAAACAGAAACTAAACAGGGACACAGTGAAACTAACAGAAATTATGAATCAAATGGATCTGGCAGATATCTACAGAACATTCTATCCTAAAACAAAAGGATATACCTTCTTCTCAGCACCTCATGGTACCTTCTCCAAAACTGACCACATAATTGGTCACAAAACAGGCCTCAACAGATACAAAAATATTGAAATTGTCCCATGCATCCTATCAGATCACCATGGACTAAGGCTGATCTTCAATAACAAAATAAATAATAGAAAGCCAACCTACACGTGGAAACTGAACAACACTCTTCTCAATGATACCTTGGTCAAGGAAGGAATAAAGAAAGAAATTAAGGACTTTTTAGAGTTCAATGAAAATGAAGCCACAACATACCCAAACTTATGGGACGCAATGAAAGCATTTCTAAGAGGAAAACTCATAGCTCTGAGTGCCTCCAAAAGGAAACTAGAGAGAGCACACATTAGCAGCTTGACAACATACCTAAAAGCACTAGAACAAAAGGAACCAAATTCACCCAAGAGGAGTAGACGGCAGGAAATAATCAAACTCAGGGGCGAAATCAACCAAGTGGAAACAAGAAGAACTATTCAAAGAATCAACCAATCAAGGAGCTGGTTCTTTGAGAAAATCAACAAGATAGATAAACCCTTAGCCAGACTCACTAGAGGGCACAGGGAAAGCATCCTAATTAACAAAATCAGAAATGAAAAAGGAGACATAACAACAGATCCTGAAGACATCCAAAACACCATCAGATCCTTCTACCAAAGGCTATACTCAACAAAACTGGAGAACCTGGATGAAATGGAGAAGTTCCTAGACAGATACCAGGTACCAAAGTTGAATCAAGATCAGGTTAATGATATAACAGCCCTATATCCCCCAAAGAAATAGAAGCAGTCATTAATAGTCTCCCAACTAAAA
The DNA here is from genome assembly GCF_978045245.1 of Mus caroli. Taxonomy (NCBI): domain Eukaryota; kingdom Metazoa; phylum Chordata; class Mammalia; order Rodentia; family Muridae; genus Mus; species Mus caroli. The sequence continues at coordinate 51,868,773 of NW_028227256.1, forward strand.
AAAGCCCAGGACCAGATGGGTTAAGTGCAGAGTTCTATCAGACCTTCAAAGAAGATCTAATCCCAGTTCTTCACAAACTATTCCACAAAATAGAAACAGAAGGTACTCTACCCAACTCATTCTATGAAGCCACAATTACTCTGATACCTAAACCACAAAAAGACCCAACAAAGATAGAAAACTTCAGACCAATATCCCTTATGAATATTGATGCAAAAATCCTCAATAAAGTTCTTGCTAACCGAATCCAGGAACACATCAAAACAATCATCCATCCTGACCAAGTAGGTTTCATCCCAGGGATGCAGGGATGGTTCAATATACGGAAATCCATCAACGTAATCCAGTATATAAACAAACTCAAAGACAAAAACCACATGGTCATCTCGTTAGATGCGGAAAAAGCATTTGACAAGATCCAACACCCATTCATGATAAAAGTCTTGGAAAGATCAGGAATTCAAGGCCCATACCTAAACATGATAAAAGCAATCTACAGCAAACCAGTAGCCAACATCAAAGTAAATGGTGAGAAGCTTGAAGCAATCCCTCTAAAATCAGGGACTAGACAAGGCTGTCCACTTTCTCCATACCTATTCAACATTGTACTTGAAGTCCTAGCCAGAGCAATTCGACAACAAAAGGAGATCAAAGGGATACAAATTGGAAAAGATGAAGTCAAAATATCACTTTTTGCAGATGATATGATAGTATATATAAGTGACCCTAAAAATTCCACCAGAGAACTCCTAAGCCTGATAAACAGCTTCGCTGAAGTAGCTGGATATAAAATTAACTCAAACAAATCAATGGCCTTTCTCTACACAAAGAATAAACAGGCTGAGAAAGAAATTAGGGAAACAACACCCTTCTCAATAGTCACAAATAATATAAAATATCTTGGCGTGACTCTAACTAAGGAAGTGAAAGATCTGTATAATAAAAACTTCAAGTCTCTGAAGAAAGAAATTATAGAAGATCTCAGAAGATGAAAAGATCTCCCATGCTCACGGATTGGCAGGATCAACATTGCAAAAATGGCTATCTTGCCAAAAGCAATCTACAGATTCAATGCAATCCCCATCAAAATTCCAAATCAATTCTTCAACGAATTAGAAAGTGCAATCTGCAAATTCATCTGGAATAACAAAAAACCTAGGATAGCAAAAACTCTTCTCAAGGATAAAAGAACCTCTGGTAGAATCACCATGCCGGACCTAAAGCTTTACTACAGAGCAATTGTGATAAAAACTGCATGGTACTGGTATAGTGACAGACAAATAGACCAATGGAATAGAATTGAAGACCCAGAAATGAACCCACACACCTACGGTCACTTGATCTTCGACAAGGGAGCTAAAAACATCCAGTGGAAGAAAGACAGCATTTTCAACAAATGGTGCTGGCACAACTGGTTGTTAACATGTAGAAGAATGCGAATTGATCCATTCCTATCTCCTTGTACTAAGGTCAAGTCTAAGTGGATCAAGGAAGTTCACATAAAACCAGAGACACTGAAACTTATAGAGGAGAAAGTGGGGAAAAGCCTTGAAGATATGGGCACAGGGGAAAAATTCCTGAATAGAACAGTAATGGCTTGTGCTGTAAGATCGAGAATTGACAAGTGGGACCTCATGAAACTACAAAGCTTCTGCAAGGCTAAAGACACCATCAATAGGACAAAAAAACCACCAACAGATTGGGAAAGGATCTTCACCTATCCTAAATCAGATAAGGGACTAATATCCAATATATATAAAGAACTCAAGAAGGTGGACTCCAGAAAGTCAAATAACCCCATTAAAAAATGGGGCTCAGAACTGAACAAAGAATTCTCACCTGAGGAATACCGAATGGCAGAGAAGCACCTGAAAAAATGTTCAACATCCTTAATCATCAGGGAAATGCAAATCAAAACAACCCTGAGATTCCACCTCACACCAGTCAGAATGGCTAAGATCAAAAATTCAGGTGACAGCAGATGCTGGCGAGGATGTGGAGAAAGTGGAACACTCCTCCATTGTTGGTGGGATTGCAAGCTTGTACAACCACTCTGGAAATCAGTCTGGCGGTTCCTCAGAAAATTGGACATAGTACTACCGGAGGATCCAGCAATACCTCTCCTGGGCATATATCCAGAAGATGTCCCAACCGGTAAAAAGGACACATGCTCCACTATGTTCATAGCAGCCCTATTTATAATAGCCAGAAGCTGGAAAGAACCCAGATGTCCCTCAACAGAGGAATGGATACAGAAATTATGGTACATTTACACAATGGAGTACTACTCAGCTATTAAAAAGAATGAATTTATGAAATTCCTAGCCAAATGGATGGACCTGGAGGGCATCATCTTGAGTGAAGTAACACAATCACAAAAGATCTCACACAATATGTATTCATTGATAAGTGGATATTAGCCCAAAACTTAGGATACCCAAGATATAAGATACAATTTGATAAACGCATGAAACTCAAGAAGAATGAAGACCAAAGTGTGGACATTGTGCACCTTCTTAGAATTGGGAACAAAACACCCAGGGAAGGAGTTACAGAGACAAAGTTCGTAGCTGTGATGAAAGGATGGACCATTTAGAGACTGCTGTATCCAGGGATCCGTCCCATAATCAGCTTCTAAACGCTGGCACCATTGCATACACTAGTAAGATCTTGCTGAAAGGACCCAAATATAGCTGTCTCTTGTGAGACGATGCCGGGGCCTAGCAAACACAGGAGTGGATGTTCACAGTCAGCTATTGGATGTATCACAGGGCTCCCAATGGAGAAGCTAGAGAAAGTACCCAAGGAGCTAAAGGGATCTGCAACCCTATTGTTGGAACAACATGATGTACTAACCAGAACCCTGGAGCTCTTGTCTCTAGCTGCATATGTATCGAAAGATGGCCTAGTCGGCCATCACTGAAAAGAGAGGCCCATTGGACTTGCAAACTTTATATGCCCCAATATAGGGGAATGCCAGGGCCAAAAGAATGGGAATGGGTGGGTAGGGAAGTGGGGGGCGCTATGGGGGACTTTTGGGATAGTATTGGAAATGTAATTGAGGAAAATATGTAATAAAAATATTTAAAAAAAAAAAAAAAGAAAAGAAAAGAAATACCTCCCGACACATAATAATCAGAACAACAAATGCTCTAAATAAAGACAGAATACTAAAAGCAGTAAGAGAAAAAGGCCAAGTAACATATAAAGGCAAGCCTATCAGAATTACACCAGATTTCTCACCAGAGACTATGAAAGCCAGAAGATCCTGGACGGATGTTATACAGACACTAAAAGAACACAAACTCCAGCCCAGGCTACTATACCCAGCCAAACTCTCAATTAACATAGATGGAGAAACCAAAGTATTCCACAACAAAACCAAATTCACACATTATCTCTCCACGAATCCAGCCCTTCAAAGGATAATAACAGAAAAAAACCAATACAAGGACAGGAACCATGCCCTAGAAACAACAATAAGGTAATCCCTCAACAAACCTAAAAGAAGACAGCCACAAGAACAGAATGCCAACTTTAACAACAAAAATAACAGGAAACAACAATTACTTTTCCTTAATATCTCTTAATATCAATGGACTCAACTCCCCGATAAAAAGACATAGACTAACAAACTGGCTACACAAACAAGACCCAACATTTTGCTGCTTACAGGAAACTCATCTCAGAGAAAAAGATAGACACTACCTCAGAATGAAAGGCTGGAAAACAATTTTCCAAGCAAATGGTATGAAGAAACAAGCTGGAGTAGCCATGCTAATATCTGATAAGATTGACTTCCAACCCAAAGTCATTAAAAAAGACAGGGAGGGACACTTCATACTCATCAAAGGTAAAATCCTCCAAGAGGAACTATCAATCCTGAATATCTATGCTCCAAATACAAAGGCAGCCACATTCATTAAAGAAACTTTAGTAAATCTCAAAGCACACATTGCACCTCATACAATAATAGTGGGAGACTTCAACACACCACTTTCACCAATGGACAGATCATGGAAACAGAAACTAAACAGGGACACAGTGAAACTAACAGAAATTATGAATCAAATGGATCTGGCAGATATCTACAGAACATTCTATCCTAAAACAAAAGGATATACCTTCTTCTCAGCACCTCATGGTACCTTCTCCAAAACTGACCACATAATTGGTCACAAAACAGGCCTCAACAGATACAAAAATATTGAAATTGTCCCATGCATCCTATCAGATCACCATGGACTAAGGCTGATCTTCAATAACAAAATAAATAATAGAAAGCCAACCTACACGTGGAAACTGAACAACACTCTTCTCAATGATACCTTGGTCAAGGAAGGAATAAAGAAAGAAATTAAGGACTTTTTAGAGTTCAATGAAAATGAAGCCACAACATACCCAAACTTATGGGACGCAATGAAAGCATTTCTAAGAGGAAAACTCATAGCTCTGAGTGCCTCCAAAAGGAAACTAGAGAGAGCACACATTAGCAGCTTGACAACATACCTAAAAGCACTAGAACAAAAGGAACCAAATTCACCCAAGAGGAGTAGACGGCAGGAAATAATCAAACTCAGGGGCGAAATCAACCAAGTGGAAACAAGAAGAACTATTCAAAGAATCAACCAATCAAGGAGCTGGTTCTTTGAGAAAATCAACAAGATAGATAAACCCTTAGCCAGACTCACTAGAGGGCACAGGGAAAGCATCCTAATTAACAAAATCAGAAATGAAAAAGGAGACATAACAACAGATCCTGAAGACATCCAAAACACCATCAGATCCTTCTACCAAAGGCTATACTCAACAAAACTGGAGAACCTGGATGAAATGGAGAAGTTCCTAGACAGATACCAGGTACCAAAGTTGAATCAAGATCAGGTTAATGATATAACAGCCCTATATCCCCCAAAGAAATAGAAGCAGTCATTAATAGTCTCCCAACTAAAAAAAGCCCAGGACCAGATGGGTTAAGTGCAGAGTTCTATCAGACCTTCAAAGAAGATCTAATCCCAGTTCTTCACAAACTATTCCACAAAATAGAAACAGAAGGTACTCTACCCAACTCATTCTATGAAGCCACAATTACTCTGATACCTAAACCACAAAAAGACCCAACAAAGATAGAAAACTTCAGACCAATATCCCTTATGAATATTGATGCAAAAATCCTCAATAAAGTTCTTGCTAACCGAATCCAGGAACACATCAAAACAATCATCCATCCTGACCAAGTAGGTTTCATCCCAGGGATGCAGGGATGGTTCAATATACGGAAATCCATCAACGTAATCCAGTATATAAACAAACTCAAAGACAAAAACCACATGGTCATCTCGTTAGATGCGGAAAAAGCATTTGACAAGATCCAACACCCATTCATGATAAAAGTCTTGGAAAGATCAGGAATTCAAGGCCCATACCTAAACATGATAAAAGCAATCTACAGCAAACCAGTAGCCAACATCAAAGTAAATGGTGAGAAGCTTGAAGCAATCCCTCTAAAATCAGGGACTAGACAAGGCTGTCCACTTTCTCCATACCTATTCAACATTGTACTTGAAGTCCTAGCCAGAGCAATTCGACAACAAAAGGAGATCAAAGGGATACAAATTGGAAAAGATGAAGTCAAAATATCACTTTTTGCAGATGATATGATAGTATATATAAGTGACCCTAAAAATTCCACCAGAGAACTCCTAAGCCTGATAAACAGCTTCGCTGAAGTAGCTGGATATAAAATTAACTCAAACAAATCAATGGCCTTTCTCTACACAAAGAATAAACAGGCTGAGAAAGAAATTAGGGAAACAACACCCTTCTCAATAGTCACAAATAATATAAAATATCTTGGCGTGACTCTAACTAAGGAAGTGAAAGATCTGTATAATAAAAACTTCAAGTCTCTGAAGAAAGAAATTATAGAAGATCTCAGAAGATGAAAAGATCTCCCATGCTCACGGATTGGCAGGATCAACATTGCAAAAATGGCTATCTTGCCAAAAGCAATCTACAGATTCAATGCAATCCCCATCAAAATTCCAAATCAATTCTTCAACGAATTAGAAAGTGCAATCTGCAAATTCATCTGGAATAACAAAAAACCTAGGATAGCAAAAACTCTTCTCAAGGATAAAAGAACCTCTGGTAGAATCACCATGCCGGACCTAAAGCTTTACTACAGAGCAATTGTGATAAAAACTGCATGGTACTGGTATAGTGACAGACAAATAGACCAATGGAATAGAATTGAAGACCCAGAAATGAACCCACACACCTACGGTCACTTGATCTTCGACAAGGGAGCTAAAAACATCCAGTGGAAGAAAGACAGCATTTTCAACAAATGGTGCTGGCACAACTGGTTGTTAACATGTAGAAGAATGCGAATTGATCCATTCCTATCTCCTTGTACTAAGGTCAAGTCTAAGTGGATCAAGGAAGTTCACATAAAACCAGAGACACTGAAACTTATAGAGGAGAAAGTGGGGAAAAGCCTTGAAGATATGGGCACAGGGAAAAAATTCCTGAATAGAACAGTAATGGCTTGTGCTGTAAGATCGAGAATTGACAAGTGGGACCTCATGAAACTACAAAGCTTCTGCAAGGCTAAAGACACCATCAATAAGACAAAAAAACCACCAACAGATTGGGAAAGGATCTTCACCTATCCTAAATCAGATAAGGGACTAATATCCAATATATATAAAGAACTCAAGAAGGTGGACTCCAGAAAGTCAAATAACCCCATTAAAAAATGGGGCTCAGAACTGAACAAAGAATTCTCACCTGAGGAATACCGAATGGCAGAGAAGCACCTGAAAAAATGTTCAACATCCTTAATCATCAGGGAAATGCAAATCAAAACAACCCTGAGATTCCACCTCACACCAGTCAGAATGGCTAAGATCAAAAATTCAGGTGACAGCAGATGCTGGCGAGGATGTGGAGAAAGTGGAACACTCCTCCATTGTTGGTGGGATTGCAAGCTTGTACAACCACTCTGGAAATCAGTCTGGCGGTTCCTCAGAAAATTGGACATAGTACTACCGGAGGATCCAGCAATACCTCTCCTGGGCATATATCCAGAAGATGTCCCAACCGGTAAAAAGGACACATGCTCCACTATGTTCATAGCAGCCCTATTTATAATAGCCAGAAGCTGGAAAGAACCCAGATGTCCCTCAACAGAGGAATGGATACAGAAATTATGGTACATTTACACAATGGAGTACTACTCAGCTATTAAAAAGAATGAATTTATGAAATTCCTAGCCAAATGGATGGACCTGGAGGGCATCATCTTGAGTGAAGTAACACAATCACAAAAGAACTCACACAATATGTATTCACTGATAAGTGGATATTAGCCCAAAACTTAGGATACCCAAGATATAAGATACAATTTACTAAACGCATGAAACTCAAGAAGAATGAAGACCAAAGTGTGGACACTGTGCCCCTTCTTAGAATTGGGAACAAAACACCCAGGGAAGGAGTTACAGAGACAAAGTTCGTAGCTGTGATGAAAGGATGGACCATTTAGAGACTGCCGTATCCAGGGATCCATCCCATTAGCAGCTTCTAAACGCTGACACCATTGCATACACTAGCAAGATTTTGCTGAAAGAACCCAAATATAGCTGTCTCTTGTGAGACGATGCCGGGGCCTAGCAAACACAGGAGTGGATGTTCACAGTCAGCTATTGGATGTATCACAGGGCTCCCAATGGAGAAGCTAGAGAAAGTACCCAAGGAGCTAAAGGGATCTGCAACCCTATTGTTGGGACAACATGATGTACTAACCAGAACCCCGGAGCTCTTGTCTCTAGCTGCATATGTATCGAAAGATGGCCTAGTCGGCCATCACTGGAAAGAGAGGCCCATTGGACTTGCAAACTTTATATGCCCCAATATAGGGGAATGCCAGGGCCAAAAGAATGGGAATGGGTGGGTAGGGAAGTGGGGGGCGCTATAGGGGACTTTTGGGATAGCATTGGAAATGTAATTGAGGAAAATATGTAATAAAAATATTAAAAATTTTAAAAAAATAAATAAAGAACATCCACTGTATTAGTGACAACAGTTCCATTTTAATTTGATGACTTTGTGTGGTTGAATAAAATTAAGGACTCAACCAGTCACATGACTCAGTGGATAAAGGAACCTGACACCAAGCCTGATGATCTGAATTCAGTCTTTAGATGCACATGTGTTGCGGCCTGCCCGCAGTCCACAACAGGAACGGTTCAACTGAGAATGGCAGTTCGATCTGAAAAGAGAGGAATCTAGACGGGGCAGAAGAATGAATGGAGCTAAGACAAGATCCTGATCAAAGCTCAATTTTACTATTTCCAGACACTCAGTTATAAAGGAAGGGGGAGGGAACCCAATATCCCGCCAAGTAACTCAGGGTCCAGTAGCAGTACGAACATGTGTGTGCCTCCAGGCAGCAAAGGCAGGTTCCAGCAGTAGGCGTGGCAGGACGAATGAGCAGGTAGCTCCACCCTTGAGCAAGCAGGTTCCAGGCTGGGGGAAGGGAGGCCATATCTCCTCCCATTAGTTAACAAAACAAACAAACAAAAAAAGGGCTGGCCTGAGGCAGAAAAATTATTTATGCTAAATAGTTCTGCCTGAGTTCTTAGGGCTAAAGAAAAAACCTGTTTCCGTGGGATTCCCTAACTTTTCTAATGGTAAACTGTATTTGGCTAAGACTGTCTTTATTATCCTAGTAAACCACTAACAGAATAGGCTCTGACTCTATAATGCTAATTAGTGCTGAATAGGTAACTACCTGTTTGCATTTTAAGTAGGGCGTTGGAACCCTGGCTAAGTTTAACTAAACAAATTTAGAATAACACTGAGTTGATAATCCTCCGCAATTTTGTATGGCAGGCGGGGAAACAGGGAGAAGGGGTAAGACTGGCTGGCTCCTAGTACAAGGCCAGTTGGCTTTTTTTTTTTTTTTTGGGTGGGAGGCAGTGAAGGGCTTGCCCTTTCGACAGTAAGGTCTCCAACCTCTCCCCCCCTATTAATTAAGTTTAAATAGGCAATGCTTAACAGAGGTGATCAAATGATTTTCTCATCTGTAGATGAGTGGGCCTTTAACCTTGACTTGGGTGGACATTGACCTGATTCCTCCCGTGAGCATTATAACAACTCACATCTGTGGCTCTTGGTATCTTTTGGGGAGGGGAGGCAGAGCCTTAGGTATTTTTGGTTTTTAGCTGGAGTCGGATACCAACCTCCTTCAAATCAGGTGTGTCGCACAGGGAACTCAGAAACGGTCAAGCTGGACCTTCCCCCGCAGTAATCTCCTGCGCCAAGCGGTACCCATACTGTATTCATATGATTATGAATCAGTACTCGCAGTTCTGAGCGATGCGCGGTCTCTATATGAGACTTGTCAACCTCAGATTTAGCAAGGCCTAGACAAGAATTATGTCAGTATTAACACCATGGATAGGAGCTGGAAGTCTTTTCCCCTCATCCCTGTTATTCCCTAGCCTGAGGAACTAAGGACACCTTGCAGTAACAGCAAGGGTGAAAAGCCAGAGGCCAGCTAAGGGACTAAGCCCATCTCTATCAAAATAAGAACTAATCTCTGTAAATATATGAAATTTCTACTTCCCTAGCTCTCCTGGTAAATCTAAATCCTATCTCAGACTGAAAGCCACGTGCTGGGATGTCCTTGGAAGGGAGATTAGCAGTACCACCTGTTTGCTCTTAGGGGCAGAGAACCGGAGAATGTGGATTGACCTGCTTGAGAAAAGAAAGAAATCTAAACAATGAGAGAGTAGCAATGTAAATTTTCTGTTTGGAGAAGTCAAGATACTTTATTTAGATGCAAATTGTAAAGCTAAAGCTAATCTCCCGCCTCCTGTAGGGGAATTGGCTCAGAGGAAAACAGCGTTTCTGGGAGCTTCCACTCCCAGCTGAATTCTAAGCACAAGAGGAGTGGGTTCCCTGCGAGAACTCGCAGGAAGGCCCGATGTCTGCGCAAAGACGGACATATCCTGCCAAATATGTCTGTCCCTTATGCGGTTGAATTGCAGCTCAGCAAGTTGCGTTAGCATTCTCATAAGCCAGTTGCATAATGAAGGGACTACCTGTGTCTGGACTTCCAAGGATTCTACTAGCTGAAATCAACATCCTGTCCACAAAGTCTTGATATGGTTCATCAGAACCCTGCCGAATGCTAGCTAAACTTCCACTAGTATCTCCTTTAACTGGCAGCCTTCCCCAAGCACGGCGTGCGGCTGTCGCAATTTGCGCGTACACTGCAATGGGGAAATCAATCTGATTTGTCTGTCTCTCATATGGACCCTCTCCTAAAAGCATGTTGCTATCCCAGTCTGAGTTACCAGCCTGAGCATTAGAAGCAGCAGTTTTCTTACTGGCGTCTCGCCATTCAGAATCCCAAAGCAAAAAATCTCCTCCTGACAGGGTAGCCTTGGACAGAGTCTTCCAATCTGAGGGGGTTAAGTTTGACTCCGCAACTGTGTCCAGTAATGCTTGAGTGAATGGGGCTGAAGGACCATATTGCACAACAGCCGCCTTTAACTCTTTTATCAACTTGAAATCCAAGGTCTGGTAATGTCTGGTCCTAGCATCTTGCTGATCAACTACCTCGACCACAGGAAAGGCCAGCGTATTAGACGAATTCTGTCCTTTCCCATGAGCCTGACTCACAACTCTTTCTAGCGGCACCTGGTGAACTACAGAAGAGTTACTCTTCTCCGCTTCTGAGATCTTTTTTAGTTTCCGAAGCTCATTAGTCAGCCTCTGAAGCTTAATCTCAAACTCTAACTCGCTTAGCCGTGTGTCCCTATGAGTAGCACCTCCCGAAGTGGTGACTATAAGTGAAGCGGGAGATTCGCAAGAGGACCAATTCTCATTAAGGTAATGGGCAATTCCTCTATCTGAGTGATTTTTGTTAAAATTCAGTCCATCATCAGAGTTTCCACATTTATCGATTTTTGAGTTAAGAAGATCTTTTTCTGAGGAGGCCTTCTCTGATAGGCACTCCTCCTGAGATACCACAAGCTCCGCCTGAGGGCAATTTAGCCCTGGAGAAGTTGCATCTTTTATAGCATCATTTACAAGCGCCCAGAGGCCTAGGGTAAAATTATCTGTCTGAGCGATATTCAAGGCCTCACCAACTTTCTCCCAGGTTCCACAATCTATCATTTATTCTTCCTTGAACCATGGACAACAGCTATCTATCTTATCTAAAAAATTTCTTACTAATTGTACTTCAAGCCTTACTCCTCTGGCCTGAAACAACTCCTGAAAACTAAAAACAACCGCCTGATCCATGACTTTAAACCCTTCCTTCTTCCACCTAAGCAGCTTTCTAAAAAGCTGCGGCACACCGCCTTTTCCGTATCTAGTTCCGATTAACGAGCTGCTGACCCAAGCAGAAACAGTGTTGGGTTAGCACTGATTCAAACTTGATTCGTATCCTACCGCATCCTCAGCAACACTTTACAAAACTGAAATTTTAGGCTAGCGCTAGCATGTGTACCTGTCCGTTGCTCCGATGCTCCGATATGAAGATCCTTTCCTTTCTTGTGGAGCTCCACACAGCAGTCGTTTCTCTTAGCATCCCTCTGCCATTCTTCAGGTCCCAGTTCTGGCGCCAACTGTTGCGGCCTGCCTGCAGTCCACAACACGAACGGTTCAACTGAGAATGGCAGTTCGAGCTGAAAAGAGAGGAATCTAGACGGGGCGGAAGAATGAATGGAGCTAAGACAAGATCCTGATCAAAGCTCAATTTTACTATTTCCAGAAACTCAGTTATAAAGGAAGGGGGAGGGAACCCAATATCCCGCCAAGTAACTCAGGGTCCAGTAGCAGTACGAACACGTGTGTGCCTCCAGGCAGCAAAGGCAGGTTCCAGCAGTAGGCGTGGCAGGACGAATGAGCAGGTAGCTCCACCCTTGAGCAAGCAGGTTCCAGGCTGGGGGAAGGGAGGCCACACACATGGTATAGCAAAAAACCAATGCCCATAAGATGTTCTCTGACATCAGCACACACACACACACACACACACACACACACACACACACACACACACTGTTAAATGCATATGTACATGCATATGCACTGTGAGCACACACACAATAAATAAATAAATAAATAAATAAATTTTTACAGTAAATTTCATTTAAAAATGTGTCACTATCAGAAAGAGAGAAAACAAAATTTAAAGACAAATAGATTTTAATACCCAGTGTCTTTGTTAGGGTTTCATTGTTGTGAAGAGACACCATGACCAAGACAACTCTTATAAAGGCAAACACTTAATTGGGACTGGCTTACAGTTTCAGAGGTTTAGTCCATTATCATCATGGTGGGAAGCATGGCAGCATGCAGGAAGGCATGGTGCTAAAGGAGCCCAGAGTTCTACATCCTGATCCACAGGCAGCAAGGAAGAAACTGTCTTCTGTAGTGGGCAGAGCCTGAGCACAGAAGACCTCAAAGCGTGCCTCTACCGTGGCACACTTTCTCCAACATGGCCACACCTCCTAACACTGCCACTTCCTACAGCCAAGCATTGAAACACATGAATCTATGGGGGGGCCACACCTATTCAAACCATCACACCTAGATTTTTTTACTATAATATACATTGTTCAAATAATAAAAGAAAAGTATAGAACCAATAGGTACACAGATGTTATAAGACCATTTAATAAACTTAGTGAATGATCAATAAAAGAAAAAAATCTTATAAATTGAGACAAGCCTTTTTAACAAAATATATGGTACAAACCAAAACTGACAAAAAAGATTTATGCCCCCTGGGCCTCACGCACATGTGTTCTTACTGCTGAGTTCCATCTCTAGCCCTCACGCCACCCCTCCTTCCTGTGAGACAGAGTCGCAGTAAGTTACATAGGCTGGCTTTGAACTTAAAATGTTCTTGCCTCAGACTTCAAACAGCAGGGTTTACAAACCTGCAAGGCCAGGATCAGTCAAATTGATTAGTTAAAGATAAAAGGTTAGGGGCTCACCACTAGGCTAGGCTCATAACAGAAAATATAAGATGAAAGGATAGAAACATTTCTTTAAAGTTGGAAACAAATCTAAGAGAAGAGCTATGGGTACTTCCTTTGCTTGTGTATAGGTCACAGGTTAAGCTAGCTTTTCAATTCTCAGGCAACATTCACCTTGTTTTGGGGAATAGAGTCTCTCACTGGACTGGAACTCAGTGACTGACAAGGAGAGGCTGCCTGGCCTGAGTGCTGGAGGGGTCCTTCTGTCCCTGCCTCCCCAGCACTGGAATTACAAATGCCACACACTCAGCTTTTTAAAGGGGGCCTTTGAGTCTCCATGCCTGTCCATCCATTTTAACTGACAGCTGTTTTCCCAGCCCCAGCTGTCACTACTATTCAGCACTGCCCAAAGAACCAAGCTGATACAAGATTTAGACGGGAACTGGGCGTGGTGGGACACGTGTTTAATCCCAGCACTCAGCTACATGAAATCCTGCCTCAGAAATTAAATAAAAGTTAGAGGACATGAGATAGGAGGAAGGAAGGAAGGAAGGAAGGAAGGAAGGAAGGAAGGAAGGAAGGAAGGAAGGAAGGAAGGAAGGAAGGAACGAACTTAGCCTAGCCAGAGGTGCAGCTCAGTGGTACAGTTCTAACCCTGCATGCATGAAGCCCAGAGTTCAACCCCCAGCATCGGGGAGAGAGACACAGCAATTCAGAGCGAATTCTAAAGTAGGAATCTAGCAGAATGAACTCCTGCTTACCCATGGCCTGGATCCAACAACTGTCAGCTCATGGTGAGTTCTACTTTGCCATGATGTATGCATGTCACCCCTTTACTGAAGCAATGAAACACATCTTATCATTTCATCAGCAAACATTCAATATGGGACTTGAAAAGGAAATGACTCTTTTCTAAAAATAAGCACAATCTCATTTTCATACCTTTAAAACAACAGCCAAAGACCCATTGACTTTAACATTATCAAACGGGCATTGCTGAATCTTCTAGTCATTTGTAGATTTATTTTACAATTTGTCCACTCAATTGTGACATGTCTTTCAAATCTCTCTGTGTCTCTGTCTCTCTGTGTCTCTGTCTGTCTCTTTGTCTCTCTGTGTGCATCTGTGTCTCTCTGTCTCTGTCTCTCCCTCCCTCCCTCCCTCCCTCCCTCCCTCCCTCCCTCCCTCCCTCCCTCCCCCCCTTCTCCCCTCCGTTCCTCTTGCCTTCCCTTATCTTGCAGTTTGAACTATATTAAAGTCTAATGAAAATGGTCAGGACAAACAATGAGTCGGGTCACTGAAGAGCCATTTAAGTGCAAGATGATTGGGTTGGTCCGTCAAGCTCATTTTTTAACTAATGTTTGAGTCAACTTTGTTCAAATTGTGGCTTCTCAAAGCACTCTCTAGCGTTTAATCAAAAACTTTAACTTTACTAAACTATCATTAAAAGTGACTTATGAAATAACTTCTACAACCATAGTATATCTCCCCAAAGGAAGAAGATTCAATCATCAAGGATGTCTTTAGGGGGCCAGAGGGGATGGCTCAGTAGATAAGAGAACTGGCTGGTCTTCCAGAGGACCCAGGTTTGATTCTCAGCACCCACATTACAACTCACAACCATCTGCAATTCCAGTTCCAAGGAGAATAAATTCTTTCTTCTGACCTCTGTGGGTATCAGTAATTTACATGGTATACATACATACACATACATACATACATACATACATACAGGGAAAACACACATATGAAGGAACATAAACAAATCTTTAAAAGGAAAACAAGAATGCCTTTAAAGACAGAATAGTTTTCTATTTATACTGGCAGTTGACCTTTTTTGGGTTTTTGTTTGTTTTGCTTTGTTTTTTTTTTTTCAAGACAGGATTTCTCTGTGTAGCCCTGGCTGTCCTGGAACTCACTCTGTAGACCAGGCTGGCCTCAAACCAGAAATCTGCCTGCCTCTGCCTCCAGAGTGCTGGGATCAAAGGCGTGCGCCACCACGCCCGGCGGCAGTTGACTTTTATGTAAATAGTTTCCCATAGTAAAAACCCTTGCCCTAACAATAGATTTGGAGAGGTTTTGAATTACTTACTAAATGTAGACAGAAATGTAGACATGTAGTAAAGTCTTAACCGATACTTGATATTCTTGGCATGTAAGGCAATAAATTTTGCTTTTAGCACTGTGTTATGTTGTGGTTTTTAAAAAAAAATGTTTAAACATATGTTCATTTTAGCAAGTGTCCATGAATCACCATAAATGTTTGCCATACCACTATCATGGCTTATTCTATAACAAAATCAATATATTTAAACTATTATTTTTAAATGAGTGCCTGCATAAGGTATGAGCTTTTTCTCTTTGTAAGTATGAGGAGATTCAATGTTGCTTCTATTATATTATGTGGCCATCCATAGAGCAGTTCTGTATGAGTGGTAGAATCTAAACTGAGACTACAGAGGAGCCCTGTAACCTCATGTGAGTCCAGGCAGCCTCAGAGACTTATGGGGAGGATGCAGCTAAGGATGACCTGAAGAATGTAAACTGTCTGTCAGGTTATGAGGGAGGATGTCTGGAGAAATAGCTGGGGCTTAATAGCACTTAAGCAGGGGCTGGTGCCAGGGTCCTACAGTTATGAGATGGGATCATGAGCTATCAAAATCCAAAGGTGGTCAAGGCCAATATGTTTAATTTTCAGGTATTCTATCATTGATCAGAACTTCTGTCTGTGAGTCCATGTGATAAGCATTACTCTCAAAATGGCCAAGTTAAAAATTTTTTTAAAAGCCTAGCAAACACAGAAGTGGATGCTCACAGTCAGCTATTGGATGGATCACAGGGCCCCCGATGGAGGAGCTAGAGAAAGTACCCAAGGAGCTGGGGGGATCTGTAACCCTATAGGTGGAACAACAATATGAACTAACCAGTACCCCTCAGAGCTCATGTCTCTAGCTGCATAGGTATCAGAAGATGGCCTAGTCAGCCATCAGTGGAAAGAGAGGCCCATTGGTTGTGCAAACTTTATATGCCTCAGTACAGGGGAATGCCAGGGTCAAGAAGTGAGAGTGGGTGGGGGAGCGGGTGGGGGACTTTTGGGATAGCATTGGAAATGTAAATGAAATAAATACCTAATAAAAAATTTAAAAAAAGAAAAGAAAACCTTTTAGATCATTATTTTAATAATAATAATAATTAATAATTAATAAATACTAGATTCTGAGGAAGATGGGAGGAAAAGGTATGTCATGGTGTAGTTGAACATGAAAAAAGAATAACTTCTAATGTTCTATACAGAGTGGGATAAGTACCTCAGACAACACTCAATTAAATGTTTCAAACTAGCTAGAAGACAGGATTTCAAATATCCCTGACACAAAGAAATGGTAAATCCCTGAAGTGCGGGGTACCCAGTTGTTCTAACCTAATCATCACACGCTGTACTCATGTGTTGAAATGCCACATACACATACAATTAGCATGACAATTAAAAATGAAAATACGGGCTGGAGAACTGGCTCTGTGGGATAATGAGTGCTAACTGCCAAGCCTAGCAACCTAGTTTGATCCCCAGAACCCACATTGCAGAGATAACCAACTTCCACAAGTTGTTCTCTGACCTCCACACCTTCACTGTGGCATACATGCACACAGACATATATAATTAATTGGTTTTAAGGATTTTTTAAATGATTTTTTTTAATTTTTAAAAAAACTACATATAGAAATTTAAATTTAGGGGCTGGAGAGATAGTTCAGCAGTTAAGAGCACTGACTGCTCTTCTGAAGGTCCTGAGTTCAATTCCCAGCAACCACATGGTGGCTCACAACCATCCGTAACAAGATCTGGCGCCCTCTTCTGGAGTGTCTGAAGGCAGCTACAGTGTACTTACATATAATAAATAAATGAATCTTTAAAAAAAAAAAAAAAGAAATTTAAATTTAAAACTCATTGGCCAGGTTGTGTCACATGCAATCCAATTTCCACTTGGTCATCTAGATCAGCCACCCTTCCTAACACTGTTATTTCTTCTCAGCCTGTTGGCTCAAGAACATCAGAAGACCAAAGTGGCCAGAGGGTTGTCTGAGCTTCCAGTTCAGTGGAATGTTGGTTGTGTTTCCCAGCAGGAGCACCCCACCCTCTGCTCACAGTTAGAATGCAGAGATTTTCAAATATACACAGATACCCTGAATTCCCTCTTCACAAAATCACGCCCTTCAGCCAACCTCTCCCTAGTGTGCCTTTCTGCCATTTCCATTTTACTTCTGCTTCCTGGAGAGCACGCCTGGGGGTTATTAGTAAGCCAGGAGGCAGTTTGAGAAATATAACAAAGCCATCCCACATATGAACACACCCTCAGTACACATCAGCAGATGCCTCTGCAGCTGAACAGAAACAGGGCGGGGACTCACAGGAACCCTGTTCTGCTTAGCCCAGGTCGAGAGCGGCACTGACGCACCAAGTCCTGAGTGGGGTGACAGTGGGTTGCATTTTTCCCACTGAACAACTACAACATGAAGAGTTTCATTTCACTTGTATTTATCATTAGGAGAATTGCAAAGTGGTTTCCTAAACTCCAGGAAAGATGTCCCCAAGGCAGTGCTTTCCAGTAGAATAAAGAGGCTTCTGGGGCTGGGGCTCAGTGGTGGGACACTCAGTTAGCATGAGAGGCCCTTTTTTTGTCCCTCACACCACAAACAACAAAGTCAAATAAATTACTAAATGAATTTTTTAAGACATTGAAATCATTTTTCCTAAATTTTTGAGTTCTATCACCATCCCTCAAAAAAAAAAATCTGGGCTGGTGAGATGGCTCAGTGGGTAAGAGCACCCGACTGCTCTTCCAAAGGTCCAGAGTTCAAATCCCAGCAACCACATGGTGGCTCACAACCATCTGTAACGAGATCTGGCGCCCTCTTCTGGAGTGTCTGAAGACAGCTACAGTGTACTTACATATAATAAATAAATAAATAAATAAATAAATAAATAAATAAATAAATAAATCTTAAAAAAAATCTTTAAATGGAGGAATATTAGAGCTATAAATATGTTTGTCATTGATCCATTTGTGCTGCTATATAAAAATACCACTGGCTGGGTCTGTTAATTTGGGTTTTATTGCTGTAAATAGACACCATGACCACAGCAACTATTATAAAGAAAAACATTTAATTGGGTCTGGCTTACAGTTTCAGCAGTTTAGCCCATTATCGCCATGCTGGGAAGCAGGGCAGCATGCATGCAGACATGGTGCTGGAGAAGGAGCTGAGAGTTCTACATCTTGATACATGGGCAGCAAGGAGGAGACTGGATTCTACACTGGGCAGAGCTTGAGCATAGGAGACCTCAAAGGCCGCCCCCACAGTGACACACTTCCTCCAACAAGGCCATGCCCACTCCAACAAGGTCACACCTCCTAATAGTGCCATTTCCCATGGAACAAACATTCAAATACATGAGTCTATGGAATCATTCCACCACTGGGTCATTCATAAGCAGTAGAGTTTTCATGTTTTTGGAGGCTGGGCAGTCCAAGAGCAAGGTGTGCATGTCTCTGTGTCCAGTGAGGGCTACTCACTGATTCCAAGATGGTAGCTTGTAGCTACATCCCCTGAAGAGGAACATCAGAGGGCAGAGGGCAGAAAAATGAATTCACTTTCCAAAGCCCTTTTGTAAGAGGACCTCCCAGCATAACTACCCAAGGCCTCAGCTATAAATTCCATTACACTGAGATTAGACTGAACATGGCTTTGGAGATGGCATAAATATTTAAACTGTAATAGTGATAAATTGACATTCTTATAATAACTTATTTTTAATAAAAAAAACATGTTTCTGTATTTTATGTACATATAACCCTTTAAATTTGGATTTGTATTTTTTAAAACGTTGCCACACACACAACGACAATAAAATTAAAACACAGCTTCAAACATCTCTTTTCAACTTAAGACATAAACAACAGCTTAAACAAATTGTGACACAACACTTGTAGGCGTCACATGAAATAAATCAACTCTACACATATCTGCAGACAGGGTAAGTCAGTGATAATTTTAGACCTATCATTTTCTCTAAAAGACTATATCCCAGGATCATTTAATTTTAGAAAAAGCCCAAGGCACCAAGATGCTACTCTATTTCAGGACTTTTCATTCTGAGAAACGCAGCTCAAGTGGCTCAAACCAAGGAGAAAGTACGAGTTCACAGAGTGGGAAATCACTTAGAGCAGACCTCGGGTGGATGCTGCAGAACTCACAAATCTCCCTCCCAGCCTCTCTCTCAGGCCCCCTCCCCATCCATCTTCACACATGTACAAATGCATGTGCTTACCATACTCATTGCTTCGAGACTGTTGCCCTCTGTCTCTGAGTTCCAGGAGAAACCAAAAAGGTACAGGTAAGTTACTAGGTGCTAACTGTGGAAAAGAGTAAAAGATGAGGGATGCCAGGGGTCTTGTTTGTTTGTTTGTGACAGGTTTTTCTCTATGTAGCCTTGGCTAACCTGGAATTCATTCTGTACACCAGGCTGGCCTTGAACTCAGAGATCCACTTGCTTCTGCTTCCTGAGTGCTGGGATTAAAGGCATGAGCCACCACCTCCTGGCACACCTGTACTTTAGGGGTATATGCATGTGTTGAATGATTGTCTTCCAAGCCAAGGATCCACCATGGTGGGGAGTTCAACTGAGCCATGTTACAAAAGGTTTACCCCAGCTGGGTTTATTGACTATTTGCACACCAGTGCAGAGGGTCACAAGACCTTCACCTGCTTGTCCTGTCTCTCTTACCTCCGATCGTATTCAACTCTGCCTTAATTGCAGTGACCTGTGGGAGATGCTAGAGTCCATAGACCAATAGAGAAGAGGGTAGAAGCTCCATGCATATGGGCCTTTAGGGCAGGACTGTCCACACTCCTGGAAAGTAACCCCTCATTGAGGCTCTGTAATGAAACCCAACTCACTGATGGTTTTCAAGAGTTAACTTTGTCAGTATCATTTCTCAGTTTGTTGGGATCTAGAAAGGAAGGGTAGATGTTGCTTAGTCTCCTTATGGGAAGGAACTATAGCAGCATGGGGACTTTGGAGGTAATTAGGTCATGAGGATGGAGACTCAGAAATAAGATTGGTACCTGTGGTGGTTTGAATCAGTATGGCCCCCACAGGCTCATGCGTTGGAATGTTTGGCTCATGCAGAATGATAATACTAGGAAGGGTGGACCTGTTGGAATAGGTGTGATCTTGTTGGAGGAAGTGTGTCACTGTGGGTGTGTAGGGAGGGTTGAGTTCTCCTGTACACATGCTATGCCCCGTGTGGTATACAGTCTCCTTCTGCTGCCTGTGGATTAACATGTGTTACCCTCAGCTCTGCCTCCAGCCCCTTTCTGCCTGCACACAGCATGATGATAATGAACTAGACCTCTGTAACTGTAAGCCAGCCCCAATTAAATGTTTTCCTTTATAAGAGTTGCCTCGGATTACAAAAGAACTCACATGATATGCACTCACTGATAAGTGGATATTATCCCAGAAACTTAGAATACCCAAGATATAAGATACAAAGCACATGAAACTCAAGAAGAACGAAGACCAAAGTGTGGACACTTTGCCCCTTCTTAGAATTGGGAACAAAACACCCATGGAAGGAGTTACAGAGACAAAGTTTGGAGCTGAGACAAAAGGATGGACCATTTGAGACTACCATATCCGGGGATCCATCCCATAATCAGCCGCCAAACACAGACACCATTGCATACACTAGCAAGATTTTGCTGAAAGGACCCTGATATAGCTGTCTCTTGTGAGACTATGCCGGGGCCTAGCAAACACAGAAGTGGATGCTCACAATCAGCTATTGGATGTATCACAGGGCCCCCAATGGAGGATCTAGAGAAAGTACCCAAGGAGCTAAAGGGATCTGCAACCCTATAGGTGGAACAACAATATGAAGTAACCAGTACCCCCGGAGCTCGTGTCTCTAGCTGCATATGAATCAGAAGATGGCCTAGCCGGCCATCAGTGGAAAGAGAGGCCCATTGGTTGTGCAAACTTTATATGCCTCAGTACAGGGGAACGCCAGGGCCAAGAAGTGGGAGTGGGGGGAGGATATGGGGGACTCTTGGGATAGTATTGGAAATGTAAATGAGTAAAATACCTAATAAAAAATTTTTAAAAAAGAGAGACAAATAAACTTCAGAGACAGCAGAAAGAAAATTGAGACTTTTTATTATGGTGAGACAGAACATGATTTTTTTTTTCTTAATAGCAAGGCAGGTTTAGTCTTACTAAAGAGGACACAGGTGTTTCTTACAGACTTGGGTTTAATTCATTTAGCAATAAAACTATAAAGGTTTTTTCTTTAATTATGCAATAAAGGTTGAAGCTTAAAAAAAAAAAAAGAGTTGCCTTGGTCAAGGGATTCACAGCTGAGCCGGACCCCAACGGAAGAGCTAGGGGAAGGGTTGAAGGAGCTGAAGGGGATTGCAACCCCGCAGGAAGAACGGTATCAACTAACTGGACCACCCAGCCCTCCCAGGGACCAAACCACCAACCAAAGAGTATACATGGAGGAACCCATGGCTCCAGATACATAGGTAGCAGAGGATGGCCTTGTCTGACATCAGTGGAAGGGGAGACCCTTTGTCCTGTGGAGTCTTGATGCCCCAGCATTGGGGGGGGGGGGTGCTAGCGTGGTGATGTGGGTGTGGGTGAGTGGGTAGAGGAGCACCCTCAAAGAGGCAAAGGGGAGGGGGGGGGAGGGAGGGGATGAGGGCTTTGTGGAGGGGTAACTGGGAAGAGGGGAATATCATTTGAAATGTAAATGAATAAAATGATTAATTAAAAAATAAAGAATTGGGGCTGGAGAGATGCCTCAGTGGTTAAGAGCACTAACTGCTCTTCCAAAGGTCCTGAGTTCAATTCCCAGCAACCACATGGTGGCTCACAACCATCTATAGTGAGATCTGACCCCCTCTTCTGGGGTGTCTGAAGATAGCTACAGTGTACTTACATATAATAAATAAATAAAATCTTTAAAAAAGAAAGAAAGAATTGACCCATTTGAGGAAATCTTTAACTAAGAGATGGAATTTGTTGAGCTGCCCTGCCTCTGCCCCGATTCGACTCAGGGATGTTGTGCAAAGACTCCCTAAGTCACGTACTACACAGGCACAAGGCCTTAGAGCCAAATTCCGGAGGTCCCAACGGGCCAGGTTTGGCCTCTCTAGTTGATGCAGGGGCATGTCAGACGAAGCTAAAAGAAGAACACTTGGATGGGGAGAGGCCGAGGGCATCAGCTAGATCCCAATTAGTGAGGAAACATCCTACTTTTTAGAAACCCATTGTAGTCTCAATGGGATTATTCAGGCAACTGTCAGCTCTGCTGTTCCATTTAAGAAGAAGAGACGGGCAGCGTGGGAACAAAGAGCCAGGCGGCAGTGTCTGACCTGAGTGGCTCTCTATCTCTCCAGGATAACTGTGAGTCATTTAAGTTCTCAGATCCTCAATGTTCCGTTTATGTAATGGAAGCAAACTCACTCTGCAAGCGTCTTCGTGGTACGTGACGTTGGGTGAGTTTGCGCTTAGACATGGCGCCTGGCACGCAGAGCCCTCCAGAACCGCATGTTCTGGGGGAGCTGTCTGCCCCTCGTGAAGGGAGCAGCCAGGCAGTTTGTCCAGCCACCAGGGCATGACTCACTGAGCCGAAGATATGGGCTTTAAGGTTTGACTGCTGATGGCCATTAAAAGACAATCACAACAGGAGCATCTGGTTTCAATTGCGAGTCTACTCTTGATGTCCTTTGAATCAACTCAAGATTTCCCCCTCCAAAACAATCCAAAGCTTTGTACTAAGTTTACCGTTTCTAAGGGGGGTGAAAATGCCCTTTATTTAAAACAAAACAAAACGCCATTGGCCACAGCACAGTTTGGAACCGTCTCTCTCCCTGAGCCCTTTCATTAAGCACACATCCCAGGCACTCACCTCAGTAAAGTACTTGAGATATTTGACCTCTCTGGCCCCTAGGACTTAACACACAGCAAAGCCTTGATGGAAAATACCAGCACAGTTTACAGCTAGTGGGGATCTGAGCCCTGTCTGTTTTTTAAAGATGCCTCCTAATGCTATAGTCATGTGCACTGGACTGCTTGTTACAGACACTCTCCCACCTGCATCCCCACCCTTACTTGTCCTTTGTCTAAATATGCCTTTAAAAATTATTAGGAATAAAAGGGCTAGAATATGTAGTATACAGGCGTTTATTTTTGATTTTTGTTTTGTTTGTTTTTGGATTTTTCAGAACAGGAGTTCTCCGTGTAGCCCTGGCTGTCCTGGAACTTGTTCTATAGACCAGGCTGGCCTCAAGCTCAGAGATCCACCTACCTCTGCCTCCTGAGTGGTGGGATCAAAGGTCTTGCACAATCACTGCCTGACTCAGACTTTATTTTTTTAAACAAGAAATATATATTGCCTCTAGAAAGTTGTTTTAACTACAGAGCAATTGTGATAAAAACTGCATGGTACTGGTATAGTGACAGACAAATAGACCAATGGAATAGAATTAAAGACCCAGAAATGAACCCACACACCTACGGTCACTTGATCTTCGACAAGGGAGCTAAAAACATCCAGTGGAAGAAAGACAGCATTTTCAACAAATGGTGCTGGCACAACTGGTTGTTAACATGTAGAAGAATGCGAATCGATCCGTTCCTATCTCCTTGTACTAAGGTCAAGTCTAAGTGGATCAAGGAACTGCACATAAAACCAGAGACACTGAAACTTATAGAGGAGAAAGTGGGGAAAAGCCTTGAAGATATGGGCACAGGGGAAAAATTCCTGAATAGAACAGTAATGGCTTGTGCTGTAAGATCGAGAATTGACAAGTGGGACCTCATGAAACTACAAAGCTTCTGCAAGGCTAAAGACACCATCAATAAGACAAAAAAACCACCAACAGATTGGGAAAGGATCTTCACCTATCCTAAATCAGATAAGGGACTAATATCCAATATATATAAAGAACTCAAGAAGGTGGACTCCAGAAAGTCAAATAACCCCATTAAAACATGGGGCTCAGAACTGAACAAAGAATTCTCACCTGAGGAATACCGAATGGCAGAGAAACACCTGAAAAAATGTTCAACATCCTTAATCATCAGGGAAATGCAAATCAAAACAACCCTGAGATTCCACCTCACACCAGTCAGAATGGCTAAGATCAAAAATTCAGGTGACAGCAGATGCTGGCGAGGATGTGGAGAAAGAGGAACACTCCTCCATTGTTGGTGGGATTGCAAGCTTGTACAACCACTCTGGAAATCAGTCTGGCGGTTCCTCAGAAAATTGGACATAGTACTACCGGAGGATCCAGCAATACCTCTCCTGGGCATATATCCAGAAGATGTCCCAACCGGTAAAAAGGACACATGCTCCACTATGTTCATAGCAGCCCTATTTATAATAGCCAGAAGCTGGAAAGAACCCAGATGTCCCTCAACAGAGGAATGGATACAGAAATTATGGTACATTTACACAATGGAGTACTACTCAGCTATTAAAAAGAATGAATTTATGAAATTCCTAGCCAAATGGATGGACCTGGAGGGCATCATCTTGAGTGAAGTAACACAATCACAAAAGAACTCACACAATATGTATTCACTGATAAGTGGATATTAGCCCAAAACTTAGGATACCCAAGATATAAGATACAATTTGATAAACGCATGAAACTCAAGAAGAATGAAGACCAAAGTGTGGACACTGTGCACCTTCTTAGAATTGGGAACAAAACACCCAGGGGAGGAGTTACAGAGACAAAGTTCGTAGCTGTGATGAAAGGATGGACCATTTAGAGACTGCCGTATCCAGGGATCCATCCCATAATCAGCTTCTAAACGCTGACACCATTGCATACACTAGCAAGATTTTGCTGAAAGGACCCAAATATAGCTGTCTCTTGTGAGACGATGCCAGGGCCTAGCAAACACAGGAGTGGATGTTCACAGTCAGCTATTGGATGTATCACAGGACTCCCAATGGAGGAGCTAGAGAAAGTACCCAAGGAGCTAAAGGGATCTGCAACCCTATTGTTGGAACAACATGATGTACTAACCAGAACCCCGGAGCTCTTGTCTCTAGCTGCATATGTATCGAAAGATGGCCTAGTCGGCCATCAATGGAAAGAGAGGCCCATTGGACTTGCAAACTTTATATGCCCCAATATAGGGGAATGCCAGGGCCAAAAGAATGGGAATGGGTGGGTAGGGAAGTGGGGGGCGCTATGGAGGACTTTTGGGATAGCATTGGAAATGTAATTGAGGAAAATATGTAATAAAAATATTAAAAATCAAAAAAAAAAGTTGTTTTAAACCAACTTATAATTCTAACCAGAGTACAAAGGTATCATCTACACTTAGTCTTCATCAGTCTTCTGGAGAAAAAGGTCAATGTATTGTTTTAATTTGCTTTTCTTTGGTTACTCATTAGCGAAGCATCTTTTCATTTTTTAATTGTCTGTATTTGTTTATTTATGTATTCACCGTGTGGATGGGTGCATGTATAGCAGGACACACTTGTGGAGGTCTAGGGGGCACCTGTGGGAGTCAGTTCCCTCAATCAAGTGGTCAAACACAGGTTTCCAGGCTTGGCCACAGGCACCTGCACTCACACCAAGTCATCTTGCTGACCCTTGTTAAATGTCTTTTTCTAAAAATATTTGTAGGTTTTTACGTACTTGTGTGAGGGCATGTGTATCACAGCACACAAGTGGAATTCAAAGAATGACTCAGACTTTGTTTCCATGTCTGATACTGTGTGTGGCATGGCCCAGCAGCTGCCGAGGGCTGGTCCTATCTCTGCCTCCTGTCTTAACCTAGGAGTGCTTGGATTTTAGACACACACCACCGAGTCTGAGGTTGCTTCTGGAAATACAAAGTCAGGGTCAGACTTATCTGCAAACTCTTACCTATGAGCCATCTCCCTGGCCCAAGCATCCTTTTTAATCAACACATAAAATTGTTCTTATTTATGCCTGAGGAAAAGGAGGTCCAGAGCCAGGCCCAAAATGGGGTCCAGCTCAAGAGGAGGTCCCAAGGCCTGACATTATTACTGAGGCTATGGAGACTCACAAAATAGAGGGAGTCTATCATGACTGTCCTCCAAAAGACCCAACAAGCAGTTGAAAAAGTCAGATGCAGATATTTGCACCCAACCAATGGACAGAAGCAGCTGACCCCTGTTGTGGAATTAGGGAAGGCTGAAAGAAGCTGAGGAGAAGGAAGATCCTGTAGGAGGATCAGCAGTCAATTAATCTGGACCCCTGAGTTCTCTCAAACACTGGACCACTAAACAGGCAGCATATACCAGCTGATATGAGGCCCCCAACACACATACAGTAGAGGACTGCCGGATCTGTGATCATTCAGAGATGATGCACCTAACCCTCAAGAGACTGGAGGCCCCAGGGAGTTTAGAGGTCAGGTGGGGTGGGATGGGGACATCCACATGGAGACAGGTGGGTAGGGAGGAGGTATGGGATGTGGAACAGTCAGAGGGTAGATGGGGGGGAGGGATAAAATATGGAGTGTAAAAAAAGTTAATTAAAATAAAATAAAAAATAAATTCTATTATTATTGTTTAATTTTTAAAAATTGTTCCTATTTATAAGTCATTCTGGTGGATGGGAGGAGATACTTTTTGCTTCATTTCTGAGAATATGCTATGTAGACCAGGCTGACCTAAAGATACTCTTGATGATTCTGAGTTCTTCACTTACACTTCTCATAAATAATATTTATTTACATCCATTCTATACATCTTATAAAATACGACTCTAAAAATATCATCGGTCTTTAGAAAATCAATAAAGGTCAAAAGGGAAAGTTTAAGGACTAAGTGTGGTGGTTTGAATAAAAATGCCCCCATAGGCTCATATATTTGAGTTCTTGGTCATAAGGGTGCTACTTAAGAGGGGTTCGGAGGTGTGGCCTTGTTGGAAAAAGTGTGTCACTTGGCTTTGGGTTTTCAAGTGCTCAAACAAGTCCCAGTATCACCCTCTTCCTGCTGCCTTCAGATCTCTATGTACAACTCTCAGCTACCCTGAGGGTTCAGCAACTCTTCATGTTGCCTTGTTCCTCACTATGAAGATAATGGACTAAACTGAAACTGTAAGCCAGCCCTAATTAAATGCATTCTTTTTATAAGAGTTGCCATGGTCATGGTGTCTCTTCAACAGCAATAGAACACTGATAAAGACAATGGGCCAAAGTATCCACAAGGCTAATACACACACACACACACACATACATACAGATGCTTAATTAACTATAATTTCGAACCATCACATAAGGCTAGATGTGGTGTCACACACCTTTAACCAAAGAACATGGGAGGCAGAGTTGAATAGATCTTTGTGAGTTCCAGGCCAGCCAGGTCTACATTATGAGATTCTGTCTCAATAATAATTTAATTAAAAAAAAACAAAAAAACAACAAAACCTGTTTATTACAGCGGGCCAAAAGCTAAGATCTGAGGATCTAGAAGGCATTGTTCAGCTTCCCTTTAGAAACGGGAATGTAGACCCAACTCTGCAGGGAAGTGGACGGTAACGCACTAGTTATGAAAAAGCACAATGCCATCAGGTAAAAATGATAAATATCCCTTATGCATGGAACTCAAGAGAGAATCACATCCACTTTTCAATGCTTCTACACTGCTTGACTTATTGAACATTTTGTTATTTTAGCTTTGCAAATTAAATACCACTCTACACCTAAAGAAAAATTTCTTACCTAATATGCTCTGACGAATTCATTGGTCTTCCTCATATGTGATAATAGGATCCATTTCTTTAAACTCTTTTCAGCAGGGCAGAGTGTGGTATTTACACACCTTTAACATCAGTACTCAGGAGGCAGAGGCAGGCAGATCTCTGTAAGTTTGAAGCTAGCCTGGTCTACAGAGCAAGTTCCAGGACAACCAAGGCTACACAGAGAAATCCTTTCTCAAACACAAAACCAAACAATCCAAAAAAGCTCTTCTCGGCCAGGTGAAGCAGTGCATACCTGTAATCCAAGCATTCAGGACACAGAGCCAGCAGCTGTCTGGCTGAGAAAACAGAAACTGTCCTGGGATATATACGCAAGCTGAGGGTACACATAAGCTAACCTGGGCTACAGGATAAGTTCTTTCTCAAACAACAAAACCTCTTATGCTCTCATACAACTAATGTTTCTAATATTGGCCAGATACATACTGGTATAGGCACTAAGAACACAGAGGCCAGCAGTAGGGTCTTACACCATCAGACTAGCATCCTCATAGAGAGCTTAATAAGCACCATATGGTGTTGGTTCACAACAAAGGACTAGAAAAATGGAGTAGGTTGGAGATACACAGCAGTAGGGGCAGGGCTGTCGGTAGGGCATCGTAGACAGGAAACCCACTTCAGAGAGGGGCATTTGAGCAGGAACAATGAAGGTAAGAGGACCCTACACAGACACCTGGCAAAAGAATATCACTAGGCAGGAGGGTGCCAGCGGCAAAGGCCTGAGAGGGAATGTGGCTCAAGAGCAAAGGCAGAGGGGAGGGGAGGAGGAGGGGGAGGGGAAGGAGGAAGAGGAGGAGGGGGAGAAGAGAGAGGAGGAGGAGGGGAGGGGAAGGAGGAAGAGGAGGAGGGAGAAGAGGAGGAGGGAGAGGAGGAAGAGTACAATGAGGGAAAGAAGAGACCAGGTCACTAGGGGCCTGGAAAGCCATTTTTTTTTAAAGATTTATTTATTTTATGTATGTGGGTACACTGTCGCTGTCTTCAGACACTCCAGAAGATAGCATCAGATGCCCATTACAGATGGTTGTGAGCCACCATGTGGTTGCTGGGAGTTGAACTGAGGACCTCTGGAAGAGCAGTCAGTGCTCTTAACCGCTGAGCCATCTCTCCAACCCGTGGAAAGCCATTTTAAAGTTCTTAGATTTTGTACAGAATGACTGGAAGCCAGTGGAGGACTGAGGAGAGAGAGGGTCATGAGATGACTGTCTTTTCATTGGGGCTGGGGGGACAGAGGGGAGAGAGACTAATCCTGTAGTCGTGTAGGGAAAATCTAGTCAACACGTTGACTTGGTTTCTTTTTCTTTTTGCCTTTCTGGCATCTCTTTTACCACCCTGGTTAAGGACCTTTTTAGAGTTTTTAGATCGTTCAGCAACACTGGAACAGATGAGATTAGTCAGGTGTCCAATCAAAGATGTATGCACTTCAGAGCCATCGCTTCGAAAGTTATTGTAAAGTTCACCCATCTGTGAAATGTGAAATGCTTAGGTTGAAAATTACTTCCAGCTGTTTGTGAAGATATACCAGGGGTGGGGGTATGGTGGGGGGCGGGGGGCTGATGATGGTTCATGCATCCCAGAACCCTCGAGGCAAACAGCTGTGGTGAGTCTTAACAATGCTTCTTTTAAGAAAGCAGAGGCCAGTGCCGTTTCATATGGAAACTATATGGCTGCGGGCCAGAGGTGAAGAAATGACAATGGAATGGCAAGCTCTGCACTTTACATGTGTGTGCCACTGGCAGTAGAATGCACGGGGTGAGGGTATTCGATGTAGATTCCTGTGAATGGCACACATTGCCAGCGACTCAGTACTCACCCCCAATCCTTCCTCTTCCTCCTAGTATACAGGATCAGAGTTTAGTACAGGTCAAAACTGATCTAAACTGCCTGACGATAGCGCTCAGTAGGGGAGAGTGCTAGCCGAGTGTGCACTGAGTCCTAGGTTCTATTCCCAGCACCATGTAAAACCAGGCATGGTGGTACATGGGAGGACTTCAGTAAGTTGAGGCTGGGGCATTAAAAGTTCAAGGCCATCTCCAGCTACACGGTGAGTTTGAGCAGAGTGGAGGCTCGGGGTAGGAGGGAGAGTAAGCTTCTTAACCATCTTTTCTGGCCATAAAACTCAGTTCCCACCAGTGAGATGTAAGCAAAAAGCCACTCAGGGTCACCATTTAAAAGAGTGACTTTCTTTATAAAGAGCTGTGAACAAAGCCAATCTTCCTTATAGTTGAACACACTGGCTACACTTCAGATATGCTGAAAAAAAAAAAAAAAAAAAAAAAGCACTATGGAAATCTCACTCCATACTAACTAAATCCTTTCAGAAGACCACCAAGGGTCATCTATCCTGATCTTCAGGCATCCCTTCATTTAGTTATTATTTAGTGGGTTGTTTTGGGGGGCTTTCTTTCTTTCTTTGAATTAGAGTTTTGCTAATAGCCTAGTCTGACCCTGAACTCAAAATCCTTCTATCTCACCCTGCATATACCCCATCCCCAAGAGCTGAGATTACAGGCATTAACCATTGTAACTTTGATTTTTTTTTTCAAACCTTATTTTTAATGATGGTTCTTAAACACTTTCACCTCCCTTTTAGCCCCCCCCCCCCCAACAGAGGTAGTGGGAAAGAAAGGATACAGAGAAAATGGACCTGCTTAGAAAGGTTCTTTGGAGCAATTCCCATCTGTGTTGTCTGGAAATCGGCAGTTCAGCTCACAGGTTAGCAGCAGCAGCTCCATCCACTCACAAACACTTCATGGATACACCAGCAGTCTAGTATGGTAGAGTCAGGATAGCAAATATGAATCAGCAGAGGTGGCACTGCCTAGCAGAGACAGCCAGGCCTCAGCCAGAGTCAGCAGGAAGGACCTGGAGGGACACCAGGGAAAGTTCTCAGGCTGTGCCTCTCTCAGAGAAGTGAAGATCATGAAGACTCAAGACCAACAGCCATTGCACAGCTAGCTTTAACCAGCAAGCCAAGATCACTGGCACTGTCTCTCTCTCTCTCTCTTTTTTTTAATGTCCAGTCCATTATATTTGGCAATTTAGATAAAGTATTTTATCATCTATCCTAACATAATGAGTTTACAATCTGTACCTCAATTATCTTGCATTCTAACTTTTTATTAGATATTTTCTTCATTTACGTTTCAAATGTTATCCCCAAAGTCCCCTATACCCTCCCTCTGCCCTGCTCCCCTACCTACCCACTCCCACTTCTTGATCCTGGCATTCCCCTGTACTGGGGCATATAAAGTTTGCAATACCAAGGGGCCTCTCTTCCCAAAGATGGCCGGCTAGGCCATCTTCTGATACATATGCAGCTAGAGACAGGAGCTCGGGGAGGGGGGGGGGGGGTACTGATTAGTTCATATTGTTGTTCCACCTATAGGGTTGCAGATCCCTTCAGCTCTTTGGGTACTTTCTCTAGCTCCTCCATTGGGGGCCCGGTGTTCCATCCTATAGATGACTGGGAGCATCCACTTCTGTATTTGCCAGGCACTGGCATAGCCTCACAAGAGACAGCTATGTCACTGTCTCTTGAGTCTTATTTATATCTGTTGCGGAAATTATTAAAAATGACCATTGGGGTTCCAGCGCTACTGTCAGCCTCTCTCTGTCCCAGTGGTCCCTCTGTGCTACTCTTTGCCCCCTAACTCTCTGACAGGGCTGGAGTTCCCTTCACTGCCATGCCAGCCCCACGCAATGACCATCCACCCCGAGGTCAGCCGCCACAACTCTCTGCTCTGGTTCACTTGTCTCTGGAGCCGCTAGTTCCTTCTCAGCCATAAACCCCTGTAGTCAGCACTCCCACATTCCAGTAACCCAGTAAAACAAAACTCTAGAAGCTTACAATTCACAAGGCAGATTTATATATCAATAAATTCTCAATTCGCAAGATGCCAATACAATAATTTCAGAACCAATTGATAATGGTCAAAGTTTTATCCCAATTATTCTAACCTTATGATATCATAACGACCTGTGGCTATCTAAAGCCACACTGGTTCAGGTTTTCCTCCTGTCTGTCCTCCTCCATCTTGGCCTCTCCCTCCTATCCCTGAGACATGCTCTGTCTCTCCAACTCTTAGCTCCACCTCCCTCTTCCCTGTGCAATCACAGGCCTCCTGCTGCACTAATATTTTAATGTGATTGGACAGGGGAAATCCTGCCGCCTCCTCCTATATCCTCCAAACATTGCATGTCCTCCATGGGTCTTGTCTCAGCACATGTGTCCGTCTCAGCTGACCTCACTCTGCCAGTCAGCCTGAGTCTAAGAAAGCAGCAAGAAACTGAAACTACAGCACACCACCAGAAGTTTTTTGATGCATTTCTCTGTGGACTCCTAACAAATGCAGTTCAACTATGCAGTGTAAAGCAGACCAATACATGCACACGCTGTTAGTGAAGAATCCTTCACCACATGTCTTTTCACATGCTTATTTTAGCAGAACATCCTTTTACTTGTGTCTGCTTCCGTGAAACATTCCTTTTCATGTTTGCCCCAGCGAAACATCATGCAACACAACTGACTTTCCAAAGAACCCTTAAGTTACCACTTCCACACTTGGCTGAGCTTGATGGCTCTTTTTTTAAAAATCTTTAAATGTCTATTGAGAGAGCCAGGTATGATAGTATATATCTGTAATCTTATTACCTTAGCACATAGAAAGTTAACACAGGGGGATCTTGAATTCAAGAATAGCTTGGGCAAAATTCTGAAGAAAACGAGGAGGAGGAGGAAGAGGAGGAGGAGGACCAGGGGAAGGAAGGAGAGAAGAAGAAAATGTCTATTTGAAAGGAAGCTAATGTTAGAGGGAACTTTTAAATGTGTTTTATTAATTACTAAAGTATTTCATACATTCATGCAGTATATTTTGGTTATACTCAACCCCACACCTCCTACCCCTTGAGATCTTGCCTCACCCTCTCCTAACTTCATATCTTCTTCTTTTTAATAACCCACAGAGCCCAAGCTGGAAGGTGGTGGCATGCACCCTTAATCCCAGCACTTGGGAGGCAGAGGCAGGTGAATCTCTGTGAGTTTTAGGCCAACCTAGGTCTACAAAATTAGTTACAGAAATGCCAGGGCTACACAGAGAGACCCTGTTTTGAATGAAGAAGAAAAAAAAAAAAAACAGAACAAAACAAACACCTCAGAGCCCAAAGTGTTCTTTCTGCCGGTATACTCAAAGGCGGGTAGGCATCCACAGGACCATGACTGACCCACCAAGCTCCAGGCCCCTAAAGAAAGCTGACTCTCCCTCCTCTAGCAGCTGTCAATCATCAGAAGCTCCTCAGATATCTAGAGTTCTTGCCAGGGAAGGGGTTCCCCCCGACCCCTCCATGCTGCAATGCTGACTGGCTTGATACTGCGCAGGCTTTGTGTGTGTGAACAGCCACAACTGCTGTGAGTTCATGAGCACCACCACCCTGTGGTGTCAGGAAAAGCTTTTCGCCCTGTGCTTCCTGACTCTACCCTTCCATTTCTAGGGAGTTTACTGGATGAGGAGTGAGCATTCCTTACGTGTAGAGATGGGCAGAAACCTCTGTTGTTGTCACTGGCTTGTTGGGTTCCAGTTTTAATACATTGATAACAACTAGTCCCATCTTAGCCCTTTTGTGCTTCCTAGTGTGTGAGGAAAGAGCCTGTGGGGACGAAGGGAAGTGGAGCTCAGAGGAGAGTTCATACTGAGCATGCCTGAGGTCCCGGTTCAGCCGAAGAACCCTTGAACCAAAAATGTCCATTTTGACTGGGCCAGATTGGGAATACATAGAAATCTAAATATAAAACGTTGTTACATGCTATCTCTACTGTTCTTTGTGCCAAGTTATAGAATTCTCAAGAAGTCCAGAGATAGTGTTGTTGTTAGCCTGGATTTCTACCTGGCCTGTATGATAAAGTGACTGGCTGTGGTCTCCCTGCCCCTCTCTACCCCTCCCCACTTCTCTCTTGTTTGTGCCATCTGTAAACCATTGGCTTCCTAACTGTGAATCACTGTGTTTTCATGGCTCATGTTTCAATTGCAGCCTCTTTCCACCCCCATGCTTAAATGAGAAATAAGACAAAGAAGGAGGCCAGTTGGGATTTATTTTGTTCTCTCCACCGCAGATGTTAAATCCAAACTTTTAAAATAAAGAAACTTTAGAGGCATTAACTTTTTCCTCCAGAACAATCGCTCTATTCTCCCCGGAACTCATGTTAAGCCACAGGCCTTGCAAGGAAGTTTCTTTGGTCTCCTGTCTCAAGATATAGATGTAGCTGTCTGTTGCCACAGAGATAGACAGACAGACAGACAGACAGACAATGTCCTTTTAGCTAAATCAGTTTTCCAACCTGAGATCAAGAATCTTTTGAAAGTATGCCTGATGGTATACTTTAATTCCCTGTAATTACACACCTGTAATTCCCTTTATTTTAAGGCAAGAGAATTAAGAGTTTAAGGCCAGCCTAGGCTACATAGGGAGACCCTGTCCCAAAGTAAAAAGAAGGTCTGGAGAAATGGCTCAGTCACTAAAGGCTAGGTTCTCAATCGAAACATCAAAATAAAAAAGAGGAAAAAGTCTAGAGATGCAAATCAGTGTTTGCCTGACATATGCAAGGCCATGGGTTAACTCTCCAAAGGTAGAAATTTAAAAATATCTCTCTCTCCCTCTCCCTCTCTCTGCATTCTTATGTGTATATATGTGTCACGGCATTCATAAGGAGGTTAGGGAGTGACCGCTATGTGTCAATTATCATCCTCCACCTCAGTTGACACCACTACATATGCCTGACTACCTGGGCCATGAATTTTTGGGGATTCCCTTGTCTCTGCCTCCTGTCTCTTAACTCTGAGATCACTGTGAGCCTGATACTGCACCAGCCCATCAAATAATATTCGTACTTCTCTCACACATGGCTGATCCATTTGATTCACAAATGTCCATCCTTGTTTTGTAATCCACTCTCCAATTCATGCCAGTGCCTCCCAGCCCTGTCAGACCCTGGCTGTCCACTCCTCCACTCTCCCTATCTGACTAAGTTCTTTGTACAATGGTGACTTTGAAAGGATAGGAGGGATTAATAGAGAACTTACTTTTCAAGACTAGTGCTGTAAACATGAGCATACAACAGGCACCACAGCAGACGATGGCAAGGAGAAGCATAATCCAAGTTCACACAATTCTATGATACTCCAGAATGAGCCTGTGATGACCACGCTTGATGGTCAACCTGACTACATCTGGAATTAAGTAAAATCCAAACATGGAAGGTACACCTGTGAGGGATTTTTACTCAATTTGAAGTAGGTAGATCCACTTCTAATTGATCTTTGAGGCAAGAAGACACACCTTTAATCTGGGCCCCGCCTCTTGCTGGAAGCCTTTTGAAGGACATGGTAGAAGGAAGCTTTGGCTCTTTGCCTGCTTGCCCTCACCTTCCTGGCAAGTCCGTTCCTTCACTGGCATTACAGCCTACGTCTTCAGGATTCCAGCGTCTCCTGAAGAGCAGCTAAGGCGTCTAGCCTCTGACTTCCAATTCCCAGCCAGCCATTGTTGAGTTAGCTGGACCGAAGTCTTTGAGTCATTTAATAAATCCCTGTTTTATATGGAGAGAGAAATTCATTCTATAAATTCTGTTACTCTTAGAGAAAACTGACTAATACAGTGCCTGAGGCCAAGTCATTGGAGGGTCATTTACATTTTATAGGTCATTTTTACTACAGCATCCTGAGCCTCTTATTCTGTTCAATTTTGTCAGATTTCAACAAGTGAAATGTGATTTTGCTGTTACTCTGCCTAAGGAACAGAAACAATTGCCTAGTTCATATCCTAACAATCACCTAAAACCAGCACTGGCATGTTTTCTTCTTCTTCCTTGTGGGGAAGCATGAAGCTTCAAGGCCCAAATCTGCACCACATGGTTTCCATTTCCTGGCCTCCTCCCTGTGCACACATGAAGTTACTCCAGATGCAAACATTTATACATTTTTTTCCCTCTGGAGCAAATGAGGCAAACAAAGCCAGTACTCTGCATACACAGCATCTGTCCCCCGATTTGCACTGGGAGCATCTGGACACCCACTCACCTCACAGCTCACATTCTAAACTGGCTGGTGTCCTTAGACTTATGTTATAGTTGAAACAGTAGCTGCTGGGAGAGGGAGAATCAGTCCTCTCTGCTAATGATCGCCTGATATGTTACCCAGTCCCAGGAGTCAGCCCTGAGCGTGTGTACATAAAATCAACACTAAATGGGAGCAGTGGGAGATAAATGTAGGAGGTGTATACGGATGGATAGATAGATAGATAGATAGATAGATAGATAGATGTAGATACCTGTAACAATAATTATACAAGAGGTCATGAACTTGAGAGGAGGTCAGAGGAAACATGGGAGGAGTTGAAATGGGAAAAAGAAAGGGAGAAGTGATGTAAAGACATTATTTGTGTATGAAATTATCAAAAAAAAAGCAAAAAGAAATTTAAATTAAAAACTCCTATTGACAATAGTTTCTAAATAAAAGACCTAAGGATAAACCGAAACAAAATGAAGAACTTCTGTGATGGAAACTGTAAAGCACAGAAGAAAAAAAGTGACGAAGGCAGAAGATGAGCGTGCCTCTTGTGCTTGTGGATTGGCAGAATCCAAACTGTGACATTGGCTCTGTCACCAAAGAGAGCCACCGATTCAAGACACTCCTCCTCAAAATTCTAGTAACACACTTCACACTCACACACAAAACCAAATAAGCCTAAACTTCACATGGAAACACAAATTATTCCAAACAGCTAAAACAATCGTCAACAGAAAGAGCAAACATGTCAAAACACCTGATCTTAAATTATACTACAGAACCACAGCAACAATGGTATTAATACAAAAACAGAAGAATGGGCAAAACAAAAACATTCAACCCAGAAAGGAGCCAACATGGCAACAGCTGCCTGACAAAGGTTGAAAGGTTTCAACAAACATTGTTGGAAAGGCAGCTGTTTCAGTAATGGTACTAGAAAAACTGGATGTTCACAGGTAGAAGAATGAAACTGGATTGCGATATCTTACCCCACACAAAAGACAGTTTAAAACGGATCAAAAACTTTCATATGAGTACTGAAACTCTGAAGCTGATAATGGAAAACTTTTCAAAATATGTACATGGACTTTCCAACAGGACAAGAAATAATGCCAAGAACTGCATGAAATTTTAAGGTTTCTGACAGGGAGGGTGGAAGTGGTGTGATTATATTATAATTTTTTTAAATAAAAAATAGTAATAGGTTTTTCCTTAGGGTCCATCTAGTCTCAGATTCTTGACCACTTTATCAATGTCAGCTATATGTTCCCTCTCATAGAGTAGCTTAAATCCAATCAAAAAAGTGGTTGGTTACTCTCATAACATCTGTACCACACTGCACCAGTATATACTTCAGGCAGGTCACTGTTGTAGATGGCAGGGTTTGTAGTTAAATAATGGTGTTGGTTTAAATAGTAATGACCCCCATAGGCTTATAGATTTGAATGTTTGGTCACCAAGGAGTGACACTATTGGGAGGTATGGCCTTGTTTGAGTGGGTATGGCCTTGTTGGGAAGTGTGTCACTAAAGATAGGCTTTGGGGTTTAAATGTTCAAGTCAAGCCCAGTATCTCTCGCTCTTTATCTGCTGCTTGCAGATCCAAATGTAGAACTCTCAGCTCCTCTCTACCCCCATGTCTGCCTCTGAGATCCCATGCTTCCTGCCATGATAAAAATGGACTAAACCTCTAAACTGTAAGCCAGTCCCCAATGAAATGTTTTCCTTTATAAGAGCATCCATGGTCATGGTGTCTCTTCACAACAATAGACCTCTAAGACAAGGTGGCAGAGTTTGTAGCTGGGTGGCACTGATGACTGATTTTCTCCTCTAGTGCTATGCAAAGTGCTTCCAGAACCATAAACATCAGTCAGGAGAGGTCAAGCTTCTAGTTGGGTACAAGCTCTACTTCTCCATGTTCAGTGACATAAGTAAGTGTTGTCCTTAGCAGGACGACCTTACCATCAGGTGTAGAGGGTTAGGCAATAGCCTTCACAATAGCCAATAATGTTTGGTGACTTCTATGGGACCCTTCTAGCCAACAACCCAACAAGATATAACCCATTCCTAGCACTGGAGGTTTTCACTGATGGTTTAAAATGTCTATTTGGAGCACCATCTTGTAATGTGCAGTTTTTGCTACCCCACTTTAAGCTCCAGGTGGACCACACTACCATCTCCACCCAGATTCCCTCAGATCCACAGATGAAACACACACATTAGCTTATTTTTCAACCTTTCAAGCTCAATTGCTGGGCACTTCTAATTTCTCTCAGCTTATGTGCCCTTCTCAATACTCTTAGTTCAGCACCCTAATCTGTCCTCAGCTTTAGTTGCTCAGTTACCTTCTCCTTATTCAGCAACCCAAAACTGTCCTCAGTTTTAGTTGTCTTTCCAATCTTCTGCCTGAGGAAGTGGCCTATGGCTGCTCCACCCAAGACCTCACATAGCTAGACACCTTTCTCCCTCTGAAGCATGGCAAAATCTCCCTTCCTCTTCCCGCATCCCTTAGCCTGCCTGTAGAGACCCAGAAGTCCAGCCTCTTTCCTTCCACCCAGCAATTGGCTCCTGGCATCTTTATTGATCAATCAAGAACCAGTGGGGAACAAGACCTTAGCATCAGAACCACCCCTCTTTTCTGTCCAATAAAATACAAAGTATGATATACAATTAACATCCAGTCTATCATGTCTGTCACCTAAAGTTCTCTTCCATCATTCCTAACTTAAAGAAGTATGTTTCTACCCCTGGATTATGTTTCGATTTTAGCCTGTAACACCATCTGAAAAACATGTCTTCCACTCTATAATGTCCCTCTTAATGTTAAATAACTTTAGCTTGATTATGAGACTATAACTAGTCTTCAATCTCTTCAGAAATCTGAGAACAAATTAAATATTACCTGAGTATATAGGAAGCAACAAACATGGCTTCAAAAACTTAAAAAATTATAGAGACAGCTGACTACCTATACAGCCCCTAAATCCTTATAATGTTGGAGCATCTGCCATCAGCCTTTTGGACCAGAACCATCTGGTAGACCTTTGTAAAGCAGAATTATGAAGGACCGCTTACCCTGTATTGGCAGAGCTATCAATCAACTATTCTACATAGTGTGTCCTTTTCCTGGGAAGTATTTTGTCTGCAGATGATATAAGCAATTTTTATTGTGGCTACCTTGCCACAATAAGCAACCTCACATGGAGGTAAATATGCTCAAATCTTCTTAAAGGGGAAGAGGGAAACTGTCCAGAACAGATATGTCACATTGTCAAAGGATTCTTAATAATGAAATAGCATTAAATGTCACATTCTGTGGATTTCTGATGTTTCTGAAGACTATGTAAAGTATTTTGAACTTTTAAACCTTGGCTTCTCTTAGCCATTTATATTTGAGTCAATTGAAAGTACTTTATTCTATTTAAATTAGAATCCATCATAAGTATAAGTTTACTATCTGGATCTTAACTTGCATTACTGAATCATCCTAAACGGTTTGTAAAGCAGTGATTAGGAGGACTGAGTCTAAGCATTGTATTCTTAAATGAGTTCCATAGGCACAATGCCTAAGAGTAACAATATTAATCTCAAATTTTGTACCAATATAAGAAATGCACACCAATGAAAAACTTAAATCTGTAACAATATAAATTCTGTACCAATGTAAGAAATTATAACTTCAATTTGTATCAATTATAAAGATCTCTATCAATTAAGAATATGGCTACACCATGCTTTATTCAAGAATAAAATTTAGTAATCCATCCCATCTATTTCTTCCCTGTTCAAAATTATGACCATTTCTAAATTATCCCTCAAAACGACAACCTATCTATAATTTGTGAAATAACCATTACCAGACATCCAAACCCAGGGAATTGGGCTAACAACTCTTCATAGCTACTTCCTGCTGAATATGGGCAATGAGAAATTCTCTAAAGGGGTTAAAAGGGGTAGGAAAACTAGAAAACTGTTTAGACTTAAGAAAGCTAGCTTTGACATCCGTTATCCCGTCTCTGCATATCTGGAAGGTTCAGAACTTGACTGAAGTTCTGACCGGATCTGTCTGAAAGGTTGAATGAGGGGAGATGACCTAGAATCAGCAGCAATCCTAAAGCTGTTCTGGAAACAAGGACAGCATCAGGAAGCAGGGGGCTAGAACAGCAGGTCAGTTCAGCATCCCAGCAGATGAGTCTTGTCAGAGCTGTACATTCTGCAATATATGGTGTTTACAACTAAATTTTAGTACCATTAAGATTTTCATATGGGGACTGGAGAGATGGCTCAGCAGTTAAAAAGCATTGACTGCTCTTCCAGAGATCCTGAGTTCAATTCCCAGCAACCACATGGTGGTTCACAACCATCTGTCATGGGATCCAATGCCCTCTTCTGGTGTGTCTGATGACAGCAACAGTGTACTCACATACATTAAATAAACAAACAAATACATAATTTTTTAAAGAATAAAAAGATTTTCACATGGATTGTGCAGGGTGCACAAATCAGTTAAGAAATAATTCTACTCCTTGTTTGAGCAGGTGAAAGACAGCTGTCTTTTTTATGAGTTGATTTTATCAATAACCAATTATAAGAAGTCTTCCTTCATTGTCACGTAAAGGATGGCACAATGAATCTCTACCTGTCCTGTTTGAGTTTCTCAAACTTTTCTAGTTCTTCAGGAGGACTCCTGATCCATATGATTCTGGATGGAATCTAGTCTCTTCTCCTATCCTGTCAACACGAATTCAGAGACTCTCAACATAACAAGTCCTTGGTCCAGTAACCAGAAATCATAAAATGTTTAGTTTGACCTCTCTTCCAGAGGAATTTTAATATAACCACCAAACTCATAACCACACTCATTCTGATAAATAAAACAATTCAAAGTAAATAAAGCAATCAAGCAAATATTAACTGATGAGACCCTGTTCTGCTTTCTCCTGCCCTGCCCTTCGTGAGATCAAGGCCTGCATTATTTATTTAATATCTCTGTCTACTTACCATATGAACCTACTTTCAGGCTCTCTTATATAATTCTCAAGGCCTAAATTTCTACTGTCTGAGATAGGCTAGGGGACCTACCCCCTGCCTTTGATCTAATTTTTTTGTTGTTTTGAGACAGGGTTTCTCTGTATAGCCCTGGCTGTCCTGG
This sequence comes from Mus caroli, assembly GCF_978045245.1. Classification (NCBI taxonomy): domain Eukaryota; kingdom Metazoa; phylum Chordata; class Mammalia; order Rodentia; family Muridae; genus Mus; species Mus caroli. The sequence goes on from NW_028227256.1 coordinate 51,909,807, forward strand.
AACTCTGTAGACCAGGCTGGCCTCAAACTCAGAAATCCTCCTGCCTCTGCCTCCCAAGTGCTGGAATTAAAGGTGTGTGCCACCACTGCCTGGCTTTTAAAAAAAAAAAAAAAAAAGATTTATTTATTATATGTAAGTATATTGTAGCTATTTTCAGATACACCAGAAGGCGGTGTCAGTTCTTGTTACAGATGGTTGTGGGATTTGAACTCAGGATCTTCAGAAGAGCAGTCAGTGCTCTTAACCGCTAAGCCATCTCTCCAGCCTGATCTAATTTTTTAAGATCCAATGCCTCAATATTTTTATTTCTCTGTAAGTAACTTCAATTAAATTCCCTCTACTTACTATATAAGCCTATTTCCAGGCTTTATATTTTGTCATATTAGGCAAAGAAATCCCAAGAATCCCATGAGTAGACCACGTTCAAAGATCCGGATAAATTGTCCTGGCAAGATTTTTATATATCTTTAAGGCATCTGTTCATTCATTCTCCCTAACTTCTCTCTTCTGTGGAGCTTAATGTTTGCTGGATCTACCAACTGGCTCTCTCTCTCTCCTCTTAAACTCTTTATATCAGTTCTGAACTGCAGGAAGAAACCCTCATGTGCTTCTGGCAAAATCTGCATCCCCTTGGATCCTTAAAAACTATTAAATCAAAATTTAAAAATGCATCCTTTTTGCTTGTAGCAAATAGGCAGGTTTTATTTCTCTCTCTCTCTCTCTCTCTCTCTCTCTCTCTCTCTCTCTCTCTCTCTCTCTCTCTCTCTCTGCCTTCCTCCTGACTACACAGCATATACATCATACCTGCTGCCAAAATACTCATCCATGTAAAATACAAATAAATATTTTTCATTTTTAAATCAATATACAGCAAAAAGGGGACCTTTATCCTGAAAGCAGCAGAGTGAAATGTTGGGGGGAAAAAAATCAGTTCTTGGAGCCAAACAGCTCACGTGTGAATCCGGGCTCCCTCACCTAAAAGGTGTGTGATGTTGGTCTGTTCTTGCTTTGTTTTGTTTTTTTTTTTTTTTTGAGACAGGGTTTCTCTGTATAGCCCTGGCTGTCCTAGAACTCGCTCTGTAGACCAGGCTGGCCTCGAACTCAGAAGTCCGTCTGCCTCTGCCTCCCGAGTGCTGGGACTAAAGGCGTGCGCCACCACTGCCCGACTTGTTGTGTGGTTCTTGAGGGCTTCAGTCACATGGGCACTAGGCACAGAACATTGCCAGTTACTGTTTGAGTAAGGTTTATAAATTATGGTCAAATGGTGGCAAAAAAAAAAAAGCACTCAATTTTAAAATATTTTTGTAATAAATGAGAGAAATGCTTGTTTACATTATTTTAAACAGCCTTTGTCTTTTAAAACTTAGATCAAGTAATAGTAAATATTCATTTAATAGAAATATACCCTTCCTAGCAGCCTTTATTCATACATAAGGCTTGTCAGATTTCTAGGACTGTTCTCTTTTCAAATTCCTCACAAAGGGGGAAGTCTTTGTTTTCCTGGGCTTTGCTGCCCCCTTTCAGAAACTAAGTTTACTACAGAAATCAGAATGTTTTGAACAAAGCTCTTCACAGATCTGCCTCAATCCAGCAGTGAACTCTCACCCCTTGTGAGTTACCATCAGAGAGTTATTTGCTTGAAAATATGTCTGCCCACTCTCATGCTTCGAATTTCTTGCACAATTCTTGGTATCAATAATCTGTCTGAAATAATTCAGGGGTCAGCTTTCACATTGAGTCCCTAGGCACAGGTGCCATAGACAGGAGGATAAGCAGGGAGTCGTCCGTGCTCTGTGGACATACACAGTCCACCTGAGTGAAGAGAAACCTGAGTGCAGAGTGATGAGCAGTGTGGATCGGGGGTGCTGCCATATCTTACCACACAGTCAACGAAGCTTGTTGTCAAAGAACTGGCAGGAGCCAGTCAGGTGAAGAGGACCCATGAACCTTGGCATATGCCAAGGCAGGGCAGCCAGTTCAGGTAACAGCAAGAGAGGAACTGAGTTGGGCATGGTAGTGCACATCTATAATGCCAGTGCTAGAGGGCTGAGGCAGAAGGATTTCCAGTTTGAAGTCAGTTGAGGCTACCTGGTGAAACCTCGTCTCAAAACAGAGCATGTGTGGTCATACATGAGGCCACTGTTTCAGTCCCTGGGTTGGGTATTTTTAAAATATGTAACTATTCTACAAGACTAAGACCAAAACTCAATTTCAGCACTTAAAATCCTGGCATACTAAATGTATCCATTGGCAATATCAGCTAGGAGTCAAGCCAGTGCCAGCTGATTACATGCCTACATGCCGCTTCCCAACCTCCCAGAGCCCTTTCTCCTCCAGACAGCAGGAATAAATGTCCACTTCTGAAGGCCGCTGTGAAAAGTAAATTATGATATTTTTTCATAATTATAAAGCATTGTCTTAGTCAAGGTATCTATTCCTGAACAAAACATCATGACCAAGGACCAAGTTGGGGAGGAAAGGGTTTATTCAGCTTACACCTCCAAACCACTGTTCGTTACTAAAGAAGTCAGGACTGGAACTCAAGCAGGTCAAGAAGCAGGAGCTGATGCAGAGACCATGGAAGGATTTTTTTTACTGGCTTGCTAAGCTTGCTTTCTTATAGAACCAAAGACTACCAGCCCAGAAATGGTACCACCCACAAGGGACGCTCCCTGCTTGATCACTAATTGAGAAAATGCCTTACAGCTGGATTTCATGGAGGCATTTCCCCAACTGAAGCTCCTTTTTTCTGTGATAACTCCAGCGTGTGTCAAGTTGACACACAAAACCAGCCAGTAAAACTGACCCCTTGTCAACTTCACAAACACATCACTATTAGGCCTCAACCCTTTCTTATGCATCCCCAAGATCTAAATAATATTATAAGTCCCACAGCCTTGCATATTAAAAGTTCCATCCCTTTAAAATATCCAATATCTTTTAAAATCCAGTCTTTTTACAATTAAAAGTCTCTTAACTGTGGGCTCCACTAAAATGCTTTCTTCAAGAGGGAAAAATATCAGGGCACAGTCACAACCAAAAGCAAAGTCAGGCGCCAACCATCCAATTCTGGAATCCAACTCACAATCTTCTAGGCTCCTCCAAGGGCTTGGGTCACTTCTCCAGCCATGCCCTTTGTAGCACACGTGTTGTCTTCTAGGCTCCAGATGCCTATACTCCACTGTGGCTGCTGTTTTTGGTGGTCATCTCATGGTACTGGCATCTCCAAAACATTGCATGACCCCTTCAGTCCTGGGCCATCAATTGCAACTGAGGCTACACCTTCACCAATGGCCTTCCATGGCCTCTCACAGTGCCAAGCCTCAGCTGCTCTGCATGACCCCTTCATGCCTTCAAAACCAGTACCACCTGGGTGACTCTTACACATTACCAAGTCCCGCTGCAGCAGGAGTACAACCTTGGCTATCTCTGGAACACAGCCTCTTTGTGCTCTCAGAAAACACTTCCCAGAAGATGTCACCTCAACGATGCTGGTCTCTTCTTAATCACTGCTAATTTCTTAGCTCCAGCTAGCCAACATCAATAGTCCCAGTAATGCAAAGGTTTCACTTTAGTAGTTCTGGTATCTTGTTAATCACAGCTGATTCTTCAGCCCCAGCTAACCAGAACCACAGAATCTTAACAACCAAAATAGCAACAGCCCTGATAAGAGTCTTTAATCTTCCCTCTGGAATTTCACAAGCCAGGCCTCCATTTTCTGCACTGTTCTCAACATTATCTTCCAAGCTCCTACACAATATCCCACAGAGTTCTTAACACTGGATGGATCTTCTAGCCCATTCCAAAGTCCAAAGTCCTTCCACGGCCCTCCCCAAAACATGGTCAGGTATGCACAGGAATTTCCCACTATGCTGATACCAATTTGTCTTAATCAGGGTTTCTATTCCTGCACAAACATGACCAAGAACCAAGTTGGGAAGGAAAGGGTTTATTCAGCTTACACTTCCAAACTGCTGTTCATCACTATAGGAAGTCAGGACTGGAACTCAAGCAGGTCAGGAAGCAAGAGCTGATGCAGAGGCCATGGAGGGAGGTTTCTTACTGGCTTGCTTCCCCTGGCTTGCTCAGCCTGCTCTCTTATAGAACCAAGACTACCAGCCCAGAGATGGTAACACCCACAAGGGGCCCTGCCTGCATCACTAATTGAGAAAATGACCCACAGCTGGATCTCATGGAGGCATTTCCCCAACTGAAGCTCCTTTCTCTGTGATAACTCCAGCCTGTGTCAAATTGGCACACAAAACCTGCCAGTACAAGCATTAATCGTATGGAAGCCATGCTGCTGCTTATAAAATATTGTTTTTAGCCGGGCGTGGTGGCGCACGCCTTTAATCCCAGCACTCGGGAGGCAGAGGCAGGCGGATTTCTGAGTTCGAGGCCAGCCTGGTCTACAGAGTGAGTTCCAGGACAGCCAGGGCTATACAGAGAAACCCTGTCTCGAAAAAACAAAAAAAAAAAAAAAACAAAAACAAAATATTGTTTTTAAAATTTTTTCCTTTAAGCATAAAGATCCTAACTATGATGACCTCTTTGGCTTTTTCAAAGTGGTCTCAACTCAAACCATAAAGTCTCCTTCATCACAATAGAAACAATAAATAGAATAAAAAATAAGATTATAGCAGGATGCCGGGATATGTATAACACTATCTCATACCTCTCCACTTAAGATTGCCACTTACTGAGGAAAAAAAATATGTCCATTCCATGAATTGAAAAACTGAGATGGGTGCCGGGTGTGGTGGTGCACACCTTTAATCCCAGCACTTGAGAGGCAGAGGCAAGTGGATTTCTGAGTTCGAGGCCAGCCTGGTCTACACCGTGAGTTCCAGGACAGCCAAGACTACACAGAGAAACCCTGTCTTGAAAAACAAAAAAAAAAAAAAAAACACCTGAGATGAAGTTGTCCAAGGTCACACAACCAGCAGTTGGCATACCAGGTTCTAAACCCAGGACTAACACCAAAAGCAGTGAGTGAGTCCGTACTGTGGTAGCGCCCTGTTCTCTTCCCTCACATGTTCCAGTAGAAGGTCCTATACCTATGCATGTATGAGCAGCACTGTGTGGACTCAGTGGGGCTGTTTGCTTGTTTCAAGAGCACTTCAAGCTGGAAAGGGGAAGTGGCAGGACAGATAAAGGAGAAACCCGAGGGGAAGAGAGTGGGGCTGAGTTATTAAAACATTACACACACGTACCAAGTCTAACAAATGGAATGATCTGCTTTACCTCTCTCGACCCCCACTTACCCAGCCTGGTCTCCCTTCACTACTGGAAGCCACCTTTGCTGAACTACACGATTATTGACTTTACACGGAAGTTAAAGATGTGCTCATACTACTAAACTATTATCAATGTTTAACTCGCGGCAGAGAGGTGGTAATGATACACAAAGAATGAACGATTCACCATTTGCAGACACTACCCCCACCCACCCCCACCTGCCAGCAGTTTCCAGAATATCACTTCAGATGAAACCCCAGCCCCAAAAGCACTCGGTTAATTTCTTTAAACACGTCCTTCCCATGCCTGAGGGTCTGCAGTAGAATCCCTGTGGCATGCTTGAGGTCCTAGGTTCCGTCCTCAGCACCACAGATAAAATCCTGCCTAAACTTACCAATCAGACTAAAACACAAAGTGTATATCCAACAGGTCACAACATCCAAAACACTACTAACAAATCTCCAAGTTTCCTAATATGAACACTATAAATATGCCACTGCCCCTTCAGGCCTATGAATCATGACTGCCTGGCAAAGCTAACTAACTCCTCAACAAGTCATGCTCAACTCAGTAGCTTCCTCTAGGAAGACAGAGCACTAGGGGAACTAAACACACAGGGTTGTTCTTTCCAAGGATGGGAAACAGAATTTGGGAGCAAACATGGTTAATAGCTAAGTGACCTTGGCACTATCGTGTCTGATCTTTCACTTACTTTGTGCTTTATTGTGCACACAAGGATTGAGTTATTTCCAGGAAATCTTTCACTAAGTTGTGCTGTTGCCCCTAAAAAACAAACAAACAAACAAACAAAAAATGTACTCAGGGTCAGACTCCCAAAGTTTGAACCAACTACAGCAGCATGCTGAACCAGCGCCCATGGCATGTTACTCTGTTGGTTACGGAGATTGTAGAAGCCCCTCCTCCACTGCTTCCTACATGAATGTCTGCACCAACGACAACCTCCAAGACTAAGATGGGTTGTTGCATTAAAATAAGAGACTTCCTCTGGAATTTGAGTAAAAGTGTGCTCAAACTTGAATTCTCCATTTCTTCCTTTTGTTATCAAGCTGTATCCACAGGTTGCTTCCAACATTTATATATTTCTTGTAGAAGGTTCTTTGCAACATCCATAGGTTACTCTGGGTCAGAAGCATTAAGAGTACATAACGTTAAGATTTGAATGCTACGTATTAACTTAGGCTGTAAAAGATGATTACAGGAGATACTGAAGGCATTGTAAGATCCATTATATTCTCTTTAGAGGCCGGCTAAACAGGCTGAATATACAGTATGATGGCAGGCTAAATGCAGTCTTAAAAGATCTCAAGGGTTCTTAACTTTGCTGTGAGGTCTGCCCAAACTTACCTCTCTCACCATCTCAGAGGCCTTAAGAGACCTCTGAGGAGGTCCAAATGGAGCAGGCCTCCTCAGGTGCCAGACCCAAGTGTGCCATCTCTCAATGCACCTTTGCAGCCTCCCTTCCACAGAACTTACGTGGCCATTTACCAGCAGGTGTCGCAGGTATTTTTAAGTATCACTTCTAATTGCTTTGCAGGCATTATTGCTTAAAACAAAATGCTTTCTACATACACCATAATTCAGCAGTCCTACTTGAAAGCCTAAGGCTTCAAGCGGCATGTGCCTGTGATCCCAGACTTTGGAAGGTAAAGGTAGGACCACCCAGATTTCTAGGTTAGCCTGAGCTACAAGTTTCCAGTCAAAATCTCAACTCTGAAGCTGTCTCTCAACCCAAAAATTTCACCTGTAAAGGACAAAAGATGGTGTGTAGAGGCAAGGAGATGGGGTGTTCCTGGCACCTAAGCCAAAATGGGGGGGGGGGGTGCATTTATAGGACATCCCCCGCATAGGATTTTCTTGCCTAAACTGTTAGTGCAGAAACAAGAGTAATTCTGGGATTGCTATAATGTATCTCCATTTAACTGTTCAAAACGTAAACATCACTGGAAGCCTGAGCCAGCCTACTTATCTGATAAACCTGCAATTATCTTCTTCCAACTTATTTCAGGTTTTATTAGCTACTTGGCAGGGTCTTATACATGCTCCAAACAGGAAAACTTGTAACCCTCCCGCTTCTGCCCAGTGCTGGGGTTACAGGCCGGTGCTCCATGCATGCCTCAGTTTCTTATTTCATAAAGAAAAAACATTTCCCAACATTTAATTTCACTTGCTTGACCAACAACCCAAAGAGCTCTAAGTAGTTAAAATGGTAAACCACAACAGAGTAAACACAGCATGATACCATAGAGAGTCAACTAAGATTAAGAACTGGTATACTAAGACTTTAGATGTGATAAGTTTTATTTATCTGGTGGTACTTGATGCTCACAGGGCACCATACAACAAATTTTAAAAATACAATATAAAAAAAATAAAATCAAACAGCCAAAGAAGTATCAATTCCATCAGAGGGCAATGCCCAGAGAAAAAAAAAACCCAAAGCCCAGAGAAAAACCCACCCCTCTATCCCCTTACGAACATGAATTCCTCCTGCCTAACTTTCACCTTAAGAAACATCAAAGTGTTTTGAGAAGTGTTAAAACGTGACATAGCATCTTTCACAAGGGTTTATCCCAAAATGCTTTCCTTATTTAATAAGAGCATTTCACAATCCAAACATCTTTGAGCATCTATTTTGGTCCTAATCTTGAGATTGCAGCCTTTAGCATTATCCATTCTCAGATTACCTCCATCAGGAAAATGTCACTTAAGGGGTAAGCAGTCTCCTGCAATCTGCAATCTGTAGTTCTATTGCAAATTTTAATTTTTAAATAAAAAGCAAGAAGCTAAACAAACTTAAGTATTTTAATTAATAGTACAATAAAATGTTCCCAAGTGGTTTAAAGTCAAATTTTAACTTTGAGAAATATACTCAGTTCAAGATTGTAATTACCAAGGGTTATTTGAAATCAACTATACAAAACATTTAAAAGTGCTTAGGTATGGCTAGAAAATTTCTAAGAACAGGAAAATGGTTTACTACACAATGATAGTCAGACCACATACAAGGAACAAGAATCGGTGTGTCCTGCATGGGGACGGTGAACGCTCAGTATCCATTCTGAGAAAGCAGAGCAGAAGCTGTCTCTAATCTAATCTAATCTTCCAGCGGAGTCTTCCTGTTAACAGTCAGAAGCACAAGCTGCCCGGCACTCCTCAAAGTCTGAGGGTGGTAGTCACATGCCAGCCACACTGATGGCAGAATTTATTTCCTTTTAGAATCCACACAAGTACAGAGGGAGACAAAACAGTGGTGGCTAGAAAAGTTTTAAAACAAGAAATTTGGGGCATTTAATTAAAAAAAAAAAAAAGAAAAGAAGAAAAAAAAAAAAAAAAAGCTGATTCATTAGTTGTCCCAAAACATTAAAATAGCCCCTTAATGCTTGGTCTTCATAAACTGAACAGCATTTTGGCTTATGCTCACACTTAAGCCAACACAGTATCTGACTGCTACATACAGGCTAAGCAAATCTAGGCATTTCTGCATCTTCCACTGCACAACATCCTGGTACCTAAGGATTCTGCACACGCCCTTCCGTTACATGAAAGGCCGGATCATATGCACCTTCGCAGCCCATTCGTCAACGGACAGTAGCTAGCATTCAACAGGTGTTCAATAGCTGCTTATAAATAAACTGATTAGAGGCATCCCACAAAAGCCCAAAGACTGTCCTACTATATAAGCATTTCTTAGATAGCCTCATTCCCAACAGGAAATACACTATTCTAAGTTACAGACAGCTTCTCCACTTTATAAGCACAAGCCAAAGTTAGACAAGAAGTAAAATATATCCTTGATGTCTGCTCATAAAGCATTTTGAGAAATCAAGGTGAAAGGTGCTATGTAAGTACAAAATAATACTCAAGACAGCTCAGTCAGAGCGCTACTTTTCTATGGTGCTGGAATGGTTATGCTACACTGAGGGGAGGGGCACCCCAAGCTACTCTTTTCATTACCAACAAAACAATGGGCTTTTGACAAACAGGCCATCACTATATAGTTTGCGTGCTATGTTCCATAATAGACTAGGTGACAAAAGATGAAATTAAGCCACTTATTCTACACAAACCAGTACTTTACCAAAGTTTTGCATTTTACAAGTCATATTCAAAAAACACACACAAATTAGCATTTTGTACACGAATGTTTATTTCTCAATTAAACATTCCCTTTAAACACAAGGAATGAATTCTAAATCTTCATAAAGATGAATAAAAAATGATATCCCTCCAGTATAGTGTGTATAAGCACTGTCCTTGGTCACTACTGGCATTTACTGTTTAACATCAAAAAAACAAAAGTTATTTAAAAATCATGCTACTGGATTTCTATCCCTCCACTATGACCAGCTCTACACTGATCGGCAATGTTTTACAAGTTTGTATCATCAGATTGAAGCAGGTTTAAGGTGTGAAACAGCTGTATTAGACACAAAGTTACAAGATATAGTCAAGTTCGTAACGAATATAGGTGTTCTTATCATCATTGTAGATTCGTGGGTAATGTGCTATGAGAGCATCCTGGGAGCCAATGTAGATGGAGTTGTAAATTTTCCAATACACATCTCTGACTTTCCGAGCTGGGTGGAACAGACCCTAGAATAAATAAAAGGTAGAGTTACTTCTATTTTCAAGGGGAAAATAAAGAAAGAAAGAAACTTTAATATACCATAAGCTATAAATATGATGCATGGTGGCACACACCTTTAATCCTAGCACTTAGAAACAGAAGCAAGTGGATCTCTCTACTTCAATGCTGGCCTGGTCTACATAGTAAGTTCCAGATCAAACAAGGCTACATAGTGAGGTCCCATCTCAAAAAATAAAATAAAACAAACAAACAAAGAAACAAGTACTTACTTTGAAGAGGGAAGGAAAAAAATCTGGAAACTGGGTAACAAAATTGTGGTGGGTAAACACAAAATCTAACCTAATTTAATCTAATCTGTATCTCAATACAGAACTGTCTTCCACATGGTAATTAGGGAATGACGGACTTCAACATATTAAGTTATTTTTTGAGCAAAACCCTCATTAAAAAAAAAAAATTAAAAACCCACATTTAACCTACCTGTAAGCAATACTGCAACATTCTGCATGGTCCAATAGCAACCCTCAGGCCCTCCAGAGCTCCCATAACGGCCTGGATTACATGGGGAGATGTCTCAAACACATTAGGCCACACATAGTTCAGTAAGTGATTCAGAGAATCCTCACAGCCAAATCCATAAACACCAAGTGACATGTGCTGTACCACTGCACTAGCTGTCTGTCTGTGAACAAGGTCCCTGTAATGGAAGAGAAAAGCCTCTTTAAATCAGTCGCATTTTTATATTCACTTGCACATTTGGAACTAATTACTCTCAGGAGTCAATCTCATTTTAAATTCTGTAACCTTAAATATTTGATAGTTAAGTCACAAGTCAAAATTAAATTTGTTCTCAAACTAGTATGATTTCATTCAAAAATTCAATTTAAGAGAAAAATCTACTAGGTTTTTAAACCTGCACAAATAAGAATTTTTATCTCTAGCAGCATCTGAATTTGTATCCAGGACATATCAATCTATTATTCATACACTGAGTGCAACCAAAATAGTGTTTTATACTTTCTGCCAAAATAATAACAACCTCTCAAAGGCATTAGGAAAAAAAATCTGAACTATAACACTATCATTTACTATCTAACTTATTTAATGATAAAGTTTCAATGTTTCCCAACTGAAGTATTCTTTTTAGTAATTTTCAAGTTACTACCTCAACTTGCACACTTTTTAAAAATTTCTTTAGAATTGAAAACAATCAATCTCTAAAGCACAGTATTTTTAAAATAAATATAGTAGCAACAAATATTATGAACTTCAAAATATTATGAACTTGAAAACCTTTCTAAAACAGTTGAGATCTCAATAAAGAATGAATAGAAAATTATTCTGGTGATTAAAATTACATGAAAATTACAAAAAGATTTGACAGGAGTTTAAATTTTCTATAAATAAATTTGATATATTAACTGAGTATATGAAATTCAAATATATTTTGCAGTATAATATTCAAGAGCCTTTTTTTCTTATGAATAACTGCCCCCATAACAGAAAGTTTTGCCAAATTTTCAATTCTACTATCAGTTTTATTTGTAGTCAGTATGTGAAGAGGCAAGTCATGTTTTCTTTTCACAAAATTCCATCCATTCAGAACAAAACTTTTAACCTCAAGCCCCACCTATCAACAGTTGTAATGTTCAGGAATTCCCCACTAAGAAGCAGTCTAAGAGAGAAGCAAGGTGATTTACTGCTATTTTGTTTGGTCCCCAAAAGGTAGCCTTTTACAGACTGACTCCATAACTTACATCTGTACTTCCTAGTACCTCACTAAATCTGTTTATAAAGTGACCTTTATGAAGGTCCCTGAGTAACTGGCTATACCATGGACTGAATCTATATATGGGCTTCTTGCATGACAGAAATGTGCTTTACCACTGAATTACAACCCCAAACCTAACTCTCAAAATGTTGTTGTGAGACAGGGCAGGTGCACAGGTTGGCATGGAAATTTTCAATCCTCCAGCATCAGCTTCTGTAGTAGTTGAGATTGCAGGCTATATTGTGGCTAGTTAACACTTTAAGCTGTACACTAGAGCAACCAGCTAAAAACTTAAGCAGCCACTGAAACTACTTATACTTTCCTTTGTAATCTTGTTAGGTACAATTAATTTCTGGACCTCAATCTAGAGAGTAGAATGTAAGACTATCAGGCAGCGTAAAAGTAGTATTAAAGTAATAATAGCTAACATCTGAACACTGGAGGGCTGCAGAGGAAAGACTGTGACTCTGGCAAGCTATCTTCATCTTCAATATACGGTTAAGATTAAAAAAACTCACATGTGCTGAGAATAAAGATTGTTTGTAGAACACTGGCTTAGCATGTATGTATGGAGCCCTGGAGTTACACACAGTGCTAACTAAGCCCAGGCATAGTGGTACCTGTCTACAGTTCTGACACTCTGGAGGTAGAGGGATGAGAAATGAAGTCTAAGGTCATGTTCAGCTACAAAGTTCAAAGCCACCCTGGGTGACCTGAGACCCTGTCTCAAAAACAAAAATATTGGCTTCTCTGCCATACTAATTCATGTTCACCTTTTTTTTCCCTAATTGTTTTAAAAAAAAATAGTAAATCCACTATTGTATTTCAAAATCTACTTAGCTTAACACATACGAAAAGATTAACAAGAATAGGGAACCTGGGAGAGAAAACCTGGGTACCTAACTATAACAAATATAAGGTAAGAAATTATACTTATGTGAAATAATCCACAGTAATATTTCTTCTTTAACAATATAACATTTAAAGTTATCTTAGTAAACTACACGGACGCATAATTGTCCATAATTTTTCTGCATTTCCTTTAGTCACTTACCTGTCCATTAACGCATCCTCAAGTAAAGGCGTCACAGCATAGATGTAGTCCTTCCCCATTTCGCCGATATACTCAAACAAGAAGGAGAGTGATTTTAACACTCCATTTTGCACATTAAGTTCAGGAACTCTGTATTCATTCATTAAGGCAGGGAGTACTGTGAAGGGGGAGCATGTTTCAGCAACAATGGCTATTGCTACAGTCGTACAAACCCTGTTCTGCCTTTCCTGAACTTTGAGGTTGTTTAAAAGTGTAGCCAATACATCGTGAGGGCTAAAAAGAAAGAAGAAATACATCAGCATGTTATCATATTTAGGAAATTTGCTCTCAGAGACTACAAAACCTGCAAGGGAATGGATAAAACACACTACTTTCTTATCACTAAAGGATGTCATTACAACTTCCAAAAATAAAAAAGGCTAAAGAGGAAAAAGGTTTTTTAAAAAAAAAAGCTTCAGGGGAGGGCGACCCCATAGGAAGACCAGCAGTCTCAACCCCTGGGAGCTACAAGAGACTGAGCCACCAACCAGACAGCATACACTAGCTGGTCGGAGGCCCCACCTGTCCTCAGTGAGAAGATGGGCCTAATCCTCAAGAGACTTAAGGCCCCAGGAAGGAGGATGCCTATTTAGGGGGCAGGAGGAGAGCACCGTCTTAGAGGCAAGGGGAAAGAGGAATGGGATGAGGAACTACGGGGGCAACAACTGGAATGTAAATAAAGGAAAAACAAAACAGGAAAACAGGGGGAAAAAGCTTCACACACAGAGTCAGATTCATCTTAATTCAGGTACTCTTTTTACTCTTTAAATGTTTTGAAATATAAAGGAATTTGACTGGTCTAAATGGCTTCAAGAGCCAGGCAGCCTTATAGATGGATGTAAGACTACCCCAAAACTCTGGACTACTAATATATATATGTATATGGAATGCTACCTAACTCATCAGACTTTTGTATGTTTTTGGAAATTACTTCCCAGTTGTTCTAGTTTCCTTTTTGCTTCTGTGATAAAAATACTCTAGCCAGAAGAAATGTGGGGAAGAAAGTGTTGATTTCAGCCTCTTTTTTTTTAAAAAAGACTTAGTCATTATTTGAATTTAAATAAATTAAGTGCTCTATCTGCATGTGCACCTGTGTGCCAGAAGAGGGCGTCAGATCCCATTACAGATGGCTGTGAGTCACCATGTGGTTGCTCAGAACCTCTATTAAGAGCAGACGGTGTTCTTAACCACTGAGCCATCTCTTCAGCCCACATTTTAGCTTCTATATCCAGGTCATAGTCTAACACTGAGGGGCGAAGTCAGGGCAGAGAGCCAAACAGAAATTGAAGCACAAATCATGCAGGCATGTTGCTTACTGGCTCACGCTCAACGTGCTTTCCTATATAGCCCAAGACCATGTACTATCCACATGAAACAATTATCAAGCCAACGTTTCACACACATGGTCACTGGCCCATCTGATCTGTGCAATTCCTTGTCTCCCTAAGGTGACTCTGGGCTGTGTCCAGCTTCCAGCTGAAGCTAATTAGAACATTGGAAAACACACACTGATAGTCTCATTTTCTACCATTAACTGCTTTTCTCGGCCTAGTTCTGAAGAAGCAGCAAATAACCACAAATGAATTCATAAAGCAGATGAGAATGTGAATCTGTCTTGGAACAATGCAGTTTTTAAAACACGGAAAGTGAATATAAGATATGAATTATAAGCCGGGTAGTGGTGGCGTATGTCTTTAATCCCAGCACTTGGGAGGCAGAGGCAGGTGGATTTCTGAGTTCGAGGCCAGCCTGGTCTACAAAGTGAGTTCCAGGACAGCCAGGGCTACACAGAGAAACCCTGTCCTGAAAAACAAACAAACGGGGGGGGGGGGGGGGGGAGTGTATTGGGGACTTCTGGATAGCATTGGAAATGTAATTGAGGAAAATACCTATATAAAAAATAAATAAATTAAAAAAAAAAGAAAAACAAGCCGGGCGTTGGTGGCGCAAGCCTTTAACCCCAGCACTCGGGAGGCAGAGGCAGGCGGATTTCTGAGTTCGAGGCCAGCCTGGTCTACAAAGTGAGTTCCAGGACAGCCAGGGCTATACAGAGAAACCCTGTCTCGAAAAACCAAAAAAAAAAAAAGAAAAACAAACAAACAAAAACCAAACAAAAAAAGATACGATTATACACAAATATTATATGAACATAATAACCTGGGTTCAACTCCCAGTACCCACATGGCAAGTGTGCAGCACCTGTTACAATTCCAGTTCTGGGGCTTCTGACACCCTCACATACACAAATGAACATAAAAAACAATAAGAAAAAAAATTAAGAAAAAAAAGAAGGGCTGGATGCATAGATCAGAGAATAAGAGCACTCTTATAAGAACAGCTCTTCCAGAGGCCCTGGGTATGAATTTCAGCACCCACATGGTAATTATCAACCATCTCTAATTCCAAATTCCAATAGATCTAATTAATACTTTCTTCTGGCTCCTAAGGGTTCAGGCACACAAGTGGCATACAAACATATATGCAGTCAAAGCATTTATATATATAAAAATTAGAAATAACAAAAAAGATTAAGTACGTTTAATAAAAAAAAATCCTAATGTTAAGAATGTTATACATGCACATAAATGTCGTTTGATCAAATCCATTCCTCCTTCTCTCCTTTCTAATGTGTCTATCTCTCCCTTCCTCCATCAGTCCTCCCCAACTTTTATGTTGTTTTTATTAAATCCACCGAGTCAAAGCTGCACAGTCTGCTCAGTGGTAAAGAGCACTAGCTGCTTTTCCAGAGGACCCAGGTTTGACTCCACCATTCACTTGATGGCTCACAACCATCCATACCTTTAGTTCTAGGGCATCCAACACCTTCTTCTGACCGCCAATGGCAGCAGGTATGCACAGGTGTACACACATGCATATATATGCATGCAAAACATTCAACAAAATAAAATAAAATAAATCTTTAAAAAGAAATTTAACCCACTAAGTCCAGATAGTGCTACTAGTATGTGCGTGGGTGTAGACGTTTACTGAAGTATGTGCAGACTTTCAGGGGCCACATCTCTTAAAACTGAATCTCTGGAGAAGTCACCAATTGCCAATAGCTACCCAGATAGAGCGAGACTTCAAGAATCCCTCTCCCACCCATGCAGCTAGTTTGGCTGACTTGATCTCGTCCTTGCAGTGATGTGAACTGATGTGAGTTCATGTGTGCAGTGTCAAGTCCAACCAGTGTTCTTCTGCTGCAGATGCCTACTACCTCTCACTTTTACAATCTTTACATCCCCTCTTCCAAAATGATCACCAAATCTTGAGAATAAGGGGTATAATGTAATTGCCCACTATTATGTTTAATGGACATGATAAACTGCACCCTAAATTTTTCATCTTTGTACCCATAAATCAGTGCACTTCTCAACCTTATCAGAGGTTGAGAACCTTCACTTCTTTTTTTATGTATAAAGAGTGTTGTCTGCATGTGTTCACTGTCTGCACAGGGGATCAGATCCCCTGGCACTGGAGTTTATAGTCATAGGTTGTGTGAGCCGAGTGGAGGTCGGGATCAAACCTGGCTCCTCTGCAACAATGGCCAGGGCTCTTTCCTGCTTAGTCACCTTTCTGGCCACAGAGAAGCTTCATTTTGTTACGAGCAATTAAAACCAAGGCCCACAATCTGACAATGTGTGGAGAGTAAAAGACTGCAGAATACTTATTCCCTAATGTTTTAAGCAATATTCCAGCCAGGCATAATGGTACATGTTCTTAATATGTTTTTGACGTCAGCACTGGGAAGGCAGAAACAGGCAGATCTGTGAGTTTGAGGCCAGCCTGGTTACATACCAAGTTCCAGGTCAGCCAAGAATACATGGATAGACTCCCATCTCAAAAAACAAAAAGCAAACAAAAAAAGCAATATTCTAAAAAAGGACCAACGAGGCCAGCCTGGTCTACAAAATGAGCTCCAGGACAGCCAGGGCTATACAGAGAAACCCTGTCTGGAAAAACCAAAAAAAACAAACAAACAAAAAAAAAACTTGAATGTGCCTCTAAAAATACCTATACTTTGCTAGGGAAAATTTTAAAGCCTTCTGAGTAAACAAAAATTTAAGAAAATATTCTTAAGGTCAGTGGTTAAATAAAATGCTTTTTCTTCAAATGATTAACTATACTATGCCTCCAAAGATATGTCTACATGAAAGTACTTTGCAACACAATGGGTTTATTATAACCTACTCACCCAATAGCCTTTGCGATATAACCAAATGTATTGACAGTAGCTCTTCGAATAGCTTTTTTGTGAGCTTTTAAGAGCTCTAAAAGCTCAAAGCAAATCCTCATCCATTCCCTTGCAGATACATATTCAGCTCCCCTAAATTAAAAAAAAAAAAGCAATTAAATGAATTAACATTTTGTTAATGTATTTTGATTTTTTTGTTTTGTTTTGTTTTTGTAGTTTTGGGAATGTAGCCCAGGGCGCCCATGAATGCCAAATAAGGGTTCTACTACTCGAATGAGCATTTATAAAGTGAATATGCATATTCAATTCTGAAATCATTATTAACTCATCTTAAATATTAAATGAAAACTATTATCACCCTTTTAAAAAGCCTGACTTGTTCAGTGATGCTGTGCAGCTTTAATCCCTGATCTAAATTCAAAGCCAACCTGGTCTGTATAGTGAGTTCCAGGCCAGCCAAGGATACGGTCAGACCTTGTCTCAAAAGAAAAGAAAATAACAAAAAGAAAGAAAGCCTGACTTGGTTTTAAAATTATACTGCTAAGCCAGGCAGTGGTGGCACATTTAATCCCAGCATTCAGGAGGGAGGCAGAGGCAGGTGGCTCTCTGTTTAAAGACAGCCTGGTCTACAGAGTGAGTTCCAGGACAGCCAGAGATACAGAAAAACCCCGTACAGGGTGCCAGGGTGAGGGGGAGAGGGAGACACCCACACAAAACACTATACCACTATTTCCTATTACCACTCAAAGTAAAATCTTGCTTAATCTAAAAAGAAATGCTGCCTATACTTGAACTAAAATACGAACGAGAGTTGTTGCTATGTAATCTGCTTACCTGTCAGCAATGCGTCCAACAAGATCAATACAATTCTCTTGTACTTTTTCATGTCTGTTCTTTAAAATGGGGGTGAGTCTAGGCAGGAGATCTTTAATTGGTGGTGTCATCTTATGCATACCTATTTGACAGAAATCAAGGAACTATTAAAACCTGAACTGAACTTTTATTTTTACAGTACAGTAAAAATAAGAAGTTATAAGCTACCAGTGGATAGTGGATAAAGACCCCAGATTCTAATTAGAATTTTTTAAAACTATTAATAGCTTCTTGTTACATTTAGAAATCAGTGAAGTGATTTTAAAAATGAGGGTTACAAAAAAAAAGAGGGATATGCAGTAACAAAAAGATCTTATTTGCTTTTGAAATGTTATTAGTACACTGACATTTAAATATGGGGACAGCCTATGCTGCGGCCAAACACAATATAAGCCAAAGCTAGGTCAGATCAAATCAGTATGGATCCCTATAACTGAAAAACAAATCAGACCTCCAGTCTCCCTGAAATGCAGGGCACATCTGGATGTTATTTAACCTATGAAGAGAGAAAAAGAGGCAGCTAGCAAGGGCTCTTGCTCTAACTAGAATTACTAGAAGCTCTGATTCTCCACTGCTTTTCTCACGTTTGTCAGATTAACAATATGGTTTACAACTCTGACAAACCAGAGAATCACAAGTGGCTAAAAGACTGTTGGCAAGTCATTATCTGTACATATCTGAGCTAAAAGGGGATTCTGTGTAAATGCAATAGTTCAAAGCTCTATACTGCATAATACTTATTCCTTTCCCCAAAATGGGGAGAACAGTGATTACCAACAGCCAGGTACTATGAACTCTCAGCCTTTTCTAACCCTTTCAGTCCTAAAGGAGTTACTTTCAACACTGTTTAAATACAATGAGATTTTGAACCCAGGAATCCTTTTGTTTGCTTCATCATAATTCCTTGAAAATGAGTGACCATACCTGAGATTGTTTTTTGTGTTTTTAACTTATAGATAAAAGACATGATAGTCTTTTTTTTTTTAACCAAGTCATCTTCTCTGAACTCATAGTATAAAAATAAATAAATAAATAAATAAATCTCAACCAGTCAAAATAGCTTACCATAGAAAGGAAATTTCTAAAACTAAATTACACCTTCAGGGTTGCTCCTTCCTCTTACAGAAGACGCTAGATTATCTTTCAGCTGATGCACTAGTTCTATTAGAGCCCTCTCTTACATTAACTCAAAACATTTTGGGCTGTTACTATTTCTGTACTTTAAATTTCTGTACTAAATTTCTCCTTTTTAACATTTTTAAGTAAAATATAAACAGATAATAGTAAGGGAGATGGGTTCCATCTGACAATCCTGAAGTGCTCCAGAAAAGAAGATTAAAAAAATCAACAAACTCCTAAATACAACTTTATATCTTGCTTTCAAAATACAAAGAAAATTAAAAGGCCAAATCCTCACAAGACCAGCAAATTCCATACCTATTACGTTTACGATAGCCTTCAGTGCTCCGAGAATGCTGCCCAGTACTTCAGGGTACTCTTCACCCAAATACTCATACAGCACCACACCCAAGTGCCCCATCAGTTTTTCCTAAACAAGAGGAATGTTAAAAATGTTACTTTTCCCATTAAGCTACCTGTTTTAAAAAATATACATCTGGTAGAATAGATTACCTCTTGACAAGTCTTCATAACAACAGCAGTTCGAGAAATCAAGTCAGCGGCTTGTTGCCTAACTTTTGCTGATTTGTTATTTAAACGCCATAAAACTGTACCACAGATCTGAGGCAAGTATGGTTTGACTCGTTTGCCAAGAGCATTAACTACTGTGCCAAAGCCATTCAACATTACTGAGTCCTAAAAGAGAAAAGTTAAGTTATATTTAGAAAAACAAAAACAAATCACTAAAAATATAGAATTTAGTTTTGACTGAAAGTTCATTGTTCAATAATATTCAACCTTTCCAACCACCCAAACATCCCATTTGTTTTTTTTTGTTTGTTTGTTTTTTTTTGTTTTTTTTTTTTTTGGTTTTTCGAGACAGGGTTTCTCTGTGTAGCCCTGGCTGTCCTGGAACTCACTTTGTAGACCAGGCTGGCCTCGAACTCAGAAATCCGCCTGCCTCTGCCTCCCGAGTGCTGGGATTAAAGGCGTGCGCCACCACGCCCGGCTCCATTTGTTTTTAAACCAAAAAATCTGAGGTAAAAGAACATGTTAAACTGAGGACAACTGGTCATTAAATGTCTTTTAAGGGATATCTGCTTGGGCTGGAGAGATGGCTCAGCAGTTTAAGAGCACTGACTACTCTTCCAAAGGTCCTGAGTTCAAATCCCAGCAACCACATGGTGGCTTACAACCATCTGTAATGAGATCTGATGCCCCCTTCTAGTGTGTCTGAAGACAGCTACAGTGTACATATGTATAATAAATAAATAAATCTTTGGGCCATAGCAAGCAGGGCTGATCCAGTTCCCAGCAATGATAGGATGGCTCACAACCATCTGTACAGAGACAGTGTACTCATATACATTAAATAAATAAATAAATCTTTAAAAAAATATATAAAAGGGATATCTGCTTTTAAGAGTATGTTTTCAAAAAATAAAAGTAGGTTTTCTACATAAATGAAAGTCAATGGCAATATGCCACAATAATCAAGTTTGTGACAGGTCAGGGTGATGGCTCAGCTGGTAAAGTGCCTGCTTCCAAGCCTCATGCCCATGCCCCAGGAGACAAGTGGTGAAAGGAGACAACTGATCCCCAAAATCTCCTTCTAATTTTCACCCACACATATGCACACAAAATAATAAAATGTAAAAGCCAGAAATAAGGTGGTTGGCTGCCCTTACCTCTGTGGTCTGTTCTTGGAAAGCATAGAGAATACCATCAATCAGCTGCTCCTCAAGTTTATGGTCAATATCTGCTGCACCGAGATTGCCCATAATTTTCTCAATTGTCTCCATCACCATTTTCCTGTACTGCTCAGCTTCGTCCTTCAGATCATCAACAATCCTAGATATGATCTCTGCTGCACCCACTTTGTTTGCCAACTCCACAGTTGTGTCGACTAACTGAAAGACAAAACAAAACAAAACCCTTTAAATCTATTACTTTTCCAAGGAAATAAAACATACTCAACTTTCAATGTGAGAGCACCTAGATATGGATCGTTCAAATTCCATGTCAGTCTGGATGGACAAGGCCCAGGCCGGCCCAAAACCGGTAGATAAGACCCTATCTCCAATACAAAAACAATTCTAAGTAAAACTATACTTAGGTTTCAGCTAGCTAAAGCCTCAATTTACCAGACAAAACTATCAGCTCATAGTTTAGTACTGTTGAGCTGGGAGGCTGAGGCAGAAAGACCAAGATTTTGAGACCAGCTTCAGCTACAAAGTAAAATTTTATCTCAAAAAAAAAAGAAACAAACAGGGCTGTAGAGAAGGCTCAAAAGGTAAAAGGCACTTGCCAACAAATCTGAGAACCTTAGTTTAATCTCCATGATCCATCTGGAAGAGGTAACTCTTGCCTGCTGCTCTCTTCACACATCTCAGAGAGACAGACCAAACAGAAAGAATGGACTTAAAAAATTCCATCTCTTGTCACAGTAAAGTACATACAAGTATAAATTTTAAGACAATCAAAGCAAATTATAACATGTAATATGCATTCTAAGTAGGTAAAGAATTAGTCAAAAAGATTTATGAGAATCAAATTTTAGCAATAAAAGGTCACCTGTCGGTAATTTCTTCTATCCAAAGCCATTCTGTGTTGCCAAAAGTGTTTAAAGAAAGGTGGAAGAATCTCTGTTTTAATGTAGTTTGCTTCTACACCATCAGTTCCACAACACTGTTTCACCACCTATAAGGTTAATTAAAAAAATATATCAAATGCAGCACTGACAAAACACAAAACAATCCAACACAGTTATGAGTAGGTACCAATACCTAATTTTCATAATGCAATCCAAATTTTAGCAATGTATCTAACCATGTGTCTAAGTTGTAACTAGGTTTGATTTGTTTTTAATGTTATAAAGATCTCAACTTTGAACTTCCTAGAACACGCACAGCGTGCTAACAAACACACACCCACAAACTGAGCAACTACTTACTTACCTTCAAAACAATTTTCTTCATTTCTTCATCAGGAGACTGGAATTCTCGAATGAGGATTAACATCACTTCTCTAGTATAGTAGTTGGCATATTCTGCATCCATAAGAGGAATAAGATACCCTATAGCCTTCAAGAAAGCAGCCAGACCCTATTTAAAAATATACACACGTTAGTAAATTAAGTTTCGGTTATCTTACTAGCAACAAAAACTGGTCTAATGAGCAGATTCACCTTTCCTCTATGTTGGCGGATACCCTTCCATAGGGGCTTGAGCACAGAATCAAAAGACTCAATACCATAAGGAGTTGCTGCCTCAGCCAAAGCAGCAATGGCCAGAGCACTGATGGTCCGAACTTTCTGCTGCTCATCCACGAGACCTATACAATCAGACATAGTTATGAGTAGGTACCCACACCTAATTTTCATAATATAATCCAAATTTTAGCAATGTATCTAACCATGTATCCAAACTGCAATAATTTTTTTTTACAGTACATAAAATTTAGGCAGAGGTAATTTGTTAACAGAAAATATTACAAACCCCATTGCAAAATTTGAGTGAGAAAAGTCTTTCATTTAATTACACATACACCTCCCCCATCAGGACAGTTGATCTATAAAAGATACACCACTTACCATGTTCAATGATTTCAACTAAACTTCTGAGATGTGGCAAGATAGCACAGCCCATGAGAATGGCTATCTGTTGTACAATCTTAATACCAGTGTGCCTCGCTTGCCAAGACTTCTTGCTTTTGCACACAGCTTTTAAGAAAGGCAATAAAGAAGGGATGCCCAGGGCAGAGGCTACGACAGCAAAAGCTCTAGCTGTTGTGTTTCGGACATATTCATCCATGTTATCTATATCAGGTCTCATGGTAGAAATCATAGTAGCCAGACCAGCAGCCTAAAGGGAAAAGTGACAACAGCCACTTCAGTTAGTACCATTAATCCTCAACCCATCAAAAGACAAACTTCCTTTTCTAGGAATGTAATGTGAATACCTTTGCCAAATTAGAAATAATCTCTCGGCCTTCCACTCTAGCATAGTAATCTTCATCAATCAACAGTGGCTCGATAACCACAAGAATCTGAAAGAATTAAAAAAAAAAAGAGGAATTACATTTCCACATCAATTTATCAAAGACATTTGTTAATTGAGGGATAGGTTAAAGAATTTTAATTCCCTGGCAGTAATTGCACATTCCTTCAAGGGCAGCCTGGACTGCAGAACAAGTTCCAGGTCAGCCAGGGCTACACATACACACAAAGGAAAATAACAACTTCCAGATTCCACACAGTGGAAAATTAGAACCAGAAAAATAAAAGTTAAACCATTAAACACTACTTCAAACAAACCAACCTTGTGCACATACGGCCGCACCAAGTCATCAAGTTTATACAATATTCTATCAATAACTTTCACAAGTAAATGTCGCTCTTGATCCTCAAGTGTAGGGGACATCAATAGAGGAAGAATCTGGTTAAACAGTGGTCCAGCTCCAAATTCTCGAGCTTTATCAGTAATCTGACGTAAGGCAGCCTGAGGAAAATCAGAAAAATAAGAAACGTTATTTTTTTATGAGCAAACATTCTAAAGTGGCAATTTTCACCAGGAATAATAAATATACTGTATACTTTTACAGACAATTTACATACAGTAGTCTGAATTCGTTTCTGTTGAAATTGTTTTGATACTCAAACTCTTATCTAAGTTCAACATTAGCAACTCATTTTAAAAGGGCAATTCATTTAGTGGCAGGTGAGGGCCTAGAAGTAAAGGTGCATATATCACCAAGCCTAATAATGACTCTATTTCAATTCTGAGATCCAGACAACAAAAGGAGAGAACCAACCTAATTTTCATAATGCAATCCAAACATTGCAGACAACAAAAGGAGAGAACCAACTTCCAAAAGCTGTCCTCTGAACTCCATGTTTATCCTGGAGCATGGCCTACCTGTCCACTTGCACACATATCCTTGCACCGTGCATGCACACATGCATGTGTGTAACAAATAAATAGATGAGCATAAAAGAAAAAAGGCTAATTTAGAGGGCTAGCAAGACTGTTTCCTCAGTGGGTAAAAGGTACTGGCAGGTCACCAAGCCTGATGAGCATCTGAGCTTAATCCTCACAACCCAGAGAGTACAAGGAAAGAACTGATTCCTGCAAGGTATCCTGATCTTCCACTTGTGCTCCATGTGCACATGCCCATAAATAAGATTAAAAAAAAAAAAAAAGGATAATTGATAATTTAGCAGAGCTTTGGAACCATGTGCCATATGCCTCAGTTCTGCCTGAACAACCTCCTTCTATGTTCCAGCCACATTTGATGCTAATGTAGTAAGTCATATTATATTCCACAAAATACCTCTAGGTTCTAAACACTTTAAAGCTGTCAAGGAGAAAAAGAATTTAGCCTTCTCATATCCTTATCAGAATAAAAAATCCTTTGATTAGAAGAATTAAATTCACTGAGCCGGGAGTATAAGACTGTAATCCCAAGCAGCTACTCCAGAATAAGAGGATCCAAAGCTCAAGCCCTGCCTGAACAAGCTTATGACCAAGCTAAGCAACTTATCTACAAAGTCAAAGAACCAAGGCAGAAGAGTGTCATGTCTTATTCTGCTAACTCCATCACTTAGGTAACTAGGTTTCAAAAAGACTTGCTATTGGTCTAAATCCAGCCTGGGCTACGAGTTTCAGGGCAGTCTGGGATAGTTCAAGAACCTATCTCATTCATAACCAACAAAAATAATGAATGTAACAAAGCAAAAACCTAGAACTAGGAATCAGATGTGATACACACCTTCAATGTTTATTAAAAGAAATACATTATCTTTAATCTGAGCACTTGGGAACAAGAGGTCCTAGGCCAACCTGGTCTACCTATTATATATAGTAAATTACAAAACAAGTAGGACTATGTAGAGACCCTGTCTAAAAAAATA
Source organism: Mus caroli (assembly GCF_978045245.1). Taxonomy (NCBI): domain Eukaryota; kingdom Metazoa; phylum Chordata; class Mammalia; order Rodentia; family Muridae; genus Mus; species Mus caroli. The sequence continues at coordinate 51,934,616 of NW_028227256.1, forward strand.
AAAAGCCAGGAAGTAGTGGTGCACACCTTTAATCCCAGCACTTGGGTGGCAGAGTCAGGCCAAATCACAGATCTCTGTGAATTTGAGGCCAGCCTGGTCTACAAAGTGAGTTCCAGGACAGCCAGGGCTACCCTGTCTTGATAAAAAAATAAATAGAACTTACCTTTCTCATTGGAGGTGTACCATTCTTAATTTTTAAAAGCAACTTCATTATTTTTCTTTCTTTTTGTTCTTCTGGACTAAGTGTTGATTCATCTACATCAACCTACAATAAAATTTCAAAAAGATCAAATTTATGATTTGTAACTCCCAAACAAAGAGCAATACTTTAGTTTTGCTATCACCACTTACCAATAGTTTATCAAAGTATTGAATGTCATCAGGTTTTAAAAATGGAAGATTCCCAGATGGCTGGTCATTGACACTTTTCATAGTTCTGTCTTCAGTTTGCATGTGGAAACCAGTCATTCCACCCAAAGGTGTAGGAGTTGCTGTCAGTTTTCGAGCTGGAGTTCGAATAGGAACATAACCAGCTGGAGGGGGAAGTACCTAAGAGAGTTATAAACATGTTAGTATAACAGCCTTGGCTTCATATACTCTTAAGAAACAGAATGAGTAGCATTTACACTTAAGAGATTTTACAATTTCAAGTTTACCTGAAGAAAATATATCCCACTATGCAATGTTACCTAATTAAGATTATTTATAGAAAATATTATTTGCTAATTAAAATTTAAGTGGAAAAGAAGAAAATATATGAAGCACTCTTTAAAAGATTCTCATCACCTTAACATGCTTGAAATATCAACATGTTGTCAAGCCAACATGTCAAACTAACAAAACTGGAAAATTTAAAACCCGATTCAGTGATTTCCTAAAAGACAGAAATTCTACAATTACTCATTTCAATGGAAATGAATATATGGTTTATGTAATAGATTAAAAAGATCATGCATATTACCATTTACATAAAGACCTAAATACTATAAAACATTTTTTAAGATTGAACTCTACAGATTTGACTTAAATACAGAAGAGTAAAACTAAAGTATCTGTCAAGACACTTTGAAAGAAACACCAAATTAAACCCATTGCAAAATGGAAAGTCTAAAACTATGAGTTCAAAGCTGTAAGAGTCTTTTGGTTGTTGCTGCTAATTACACTTTCTTGGGTGGGTCAATAAAGATTAACACAGGTCCTCTCTGAATATCCTTAGTTGTCATATCTAAAAATGTCAATGATAGATAGTTTAGTCCATGGGCAGCATGGACTATTGACTAAAGAAGAATTTATTCACTGAGTCTTACAGTATGTCAAACACATTGCTGTCACTCTACATTTAGGACCTAAAGGTGTATTTAAGATTTTAATTAGTAGACTCACAAAAGAACAAATGTCCCTCCTATTGGTATTAAGGAACCCAAGGACTATAATTAAGAAATATATTTATTAGATTGTCCACATACAGGAGGCTATAGGTGGCTTGGTTTTTAAAGTTTTGCTGATGAATGGTGATTAATCAAATCCTTGCCCTCCTGGGCAAATACTCTAGCACTAAGCAATATGACATGTGCATCTAAAGCAAATAATCTAATACTAGCTTAAGTGGAACTGGGGTAGCACACAAATCAGCACATTGTTTTGACAAAGTCAACAGAAAGGCTCTCTAAAGGCCATTCCTTGTAAGACTGAGATCTTGATTTGGACTCTAGCTATCATCACAGTCAGCTCTTTGCCAACAAGTAGTTCCATAATGATAAGTACTTAGTTCAAAATAAACTTCAATAAACCCAAGCTACAGAGTAAGGTCCTCTTGTAAAATAAAACAAAAAATAAATTTCAAATTATTGATAAAACAAACATTCTTTGTGTCACCATCAATCTATGTCATTTAGAGACACAGTTTTATTGAACTAACAAATAAAACCAGCATGTTATCTGAGCTCAGTCCCACAAAACTAATTTAGAGGTTCTCTAAGCACTGTCTGTGGACCTCCAGAAGCCCTTAAGATGCCTCACAGAAAGAGTAATAAATGCCAGTAGCATACCCTTCAAGACTCTGTGCCTTTAAAGTCACCTGGTCTGTACCTTGAATTGCAGGCCAGCCATGGTTACATATCGAGACACTGTCTCAAAAAGTAATGAAGTGTTTTGTTGTTGTTTTTTTTTAAAGCAGGTATTAGAAAAATGGCTTGGTGATTTAAAGCACTTGCACCTCAAAATCAGATCCCAGCACTCACAACTGCCTTTAATTCTACTGGAGGAATTACATTGGCTTCTCCAGAAACCTGCACATATTCACACATATAATTAAAAATAAAATAGTATTTTTAGACAGTTTTTAATTGTGTATATATGTGTGCCTGGATATAAGTTTGTACACTTGAGTACAGAGCCTGGAAGGTCAGCACAAGACCTCAGGTTTCCAAGAGATCATTACTGTTCTTTAAAGGCAATACATGTTCTTAACCACTGAGCCACTTCTCCAGCCCTCAAAATAAAAGTTTCTGCTGGGAGGGGTTTGAGGCAGAGTATCTCTTTGTAGCCCTGGATGGCCTAAAACTTGTTATCTGGACCAAACTGACCTCAAACTCAAGAGATTAGCCTACTTCTGACTCCAACCAATCATTAGGATTGCCAAAGTAATAAAAGCTCCATGTTACTTATTTCATTTCTACTACTTTTTCAAACTGAAATGCACTTAATACCTAAAAATATGAAATTAGTAAATTTCGGAAAGGCCAATGCTAATTTACCAGGCAACTTTTTTAACTAAATATTTAAAACTCATATCCTCAATACAACATAGTCATCATATATTCACTGCTAGTACCTTATATCCTTCTGGGAACATAGCGTCTAATTCTTCATCAGAAAGTGGGCGGTTTCGTTCATCAATTTCTCTCTCCCACCGCCAAGCCTGAAGCTGTTCAGGCGTCATGCTCATTATGTGACCTACCAAAAAAGCAAAATTGTTAATGACCAACAGTGTAAGACTTAGGCCCTTCAGATACAAAATAGTTAACATCAGTCCGTATCAAAGTTGTTTTTGCATTGCAAATGCAAATCAAGGCAGTTATATATTTATATTTACATTCTTAATAGAAAAGCCAGCATTTGTGGAACCCAGAAAAAAAAAAATCAGCAAAAAAAATTAAAACAGCTTTAAGAGAAAGAATGATGAAAAATTTGTACCTGGAGTGGGGGTAGCCATGTTCATGGCTGGTGTGCCAATTGGTGTTTTTCCTGGAGTCAGAACAGGAGTGCTTCCACCCATTTGACTAGCCGGCGTTTCATCCCAACGAGACTTTCTTTTACTTGCTCCAGGAGTTGGTGTTTCACCAATAGAGTCTCCACCTCGATCTGTTCGAGGAGTCTCAGCCCATCCACTTCCATGCCCAGGAGTATCTTCAAAGACAAAGGGTCAGTAAAACCACTCTATTAACACTTTTAAAACGCTGCTTCTCCTACATGCAATTCGATTAAGTTCAAAAGGAATATATTTCTAAAAAGAAGAGTTCAAGTTTTGCCCAGTATTTCTGTTTCCTTTTCACTGACTACAAAGCCAAAGATATGAACTAATGAGAAACAGAAAAACAAAACTTTCTTCATCCACACCTCACTGTTCATCTTGAGCCATGTTCCAGCTATTTTCACTATATAGCAAACACTACATTTAGGCAAATTTCTGAGACAGAACATAAAATGTAGCCTGGCAGAAGCCAGAAAGTAATGGGAGAAAGGAAAAACTTTATCTAAAGAATTCAGTATGTTTGGATCACTGAAAAAAACATAGAAGTGAATAGCAGTCAAAGTCATAACTGTGCAACACTGGAAATATTCTTAAAGCCACTAAATTGTGCACATTAAAAATGGCTAAAACGGGTGTATTTAAACACACACATACACCATACACACAGGAGGCTGAGGAAAGAAAGAAGGCCAATAGTATCCACAACAATTTTTTTTAAAGTTTAAAAAAAAAAAAAATTCTTCCTAAAATCTTCAGCCTCTTCAAAAGAGGGGAAAAGAATTGAGCACTATATTACCTAAGTTTTTTAAATTTTAGTTTAAACAAAGTTGAAGTGTGTTGCCTTTCTTTACTGTGTATGTTGGGGAGCACATGCCATGATACACATATGGAGGTTAGAGGTTACCTGTGGAGCTGGTGTCTCCTTCTACCATGTGGGTCCCAGGGATCACACCCTGGTCCTCCAGTTTGGTTGGTGGCAAGAGCCTTTACCTCTGAGCCACGTCACCAGTCCAAAGTCGAAAGGTTATTAAGAAAGGTTCTAACAGATTTCAGCTTGGGTACTGAGACAAACAGTACAAGAAAAACAAGTTTTATAAACTTGGTAGGTTTAGGCACATCCACATCAGCTGGTTATTTATATAGAAATTTATATTTATACTAGGAAATAAAGACCTCAGTCTGAAAACAAAATGCTGGAGTCAACACCTCATCCACACACTCATCTACACTCCACTAAAGTACCTACCTCTTTCTGTTTTGGGGGTCTCATCCCATCTGTTTTTACGAGCACTGGAAGTTGCACCACCATGGCCCGGGGTTGCATGGCCTGGTGTGTCGCCTCGCCCAGGAGTAGCAGCTCCCGCAGGTGTATGACTCGGTGTAGGGTCCCATATTTTTGAGCCTGGGGTTGCTCCAGGTGTTTCACTTCCTTTTGCACGACCCGGTGTCTCATCCCATCTTAAAGATGGGGTATGCCCAGGGGTCTGTACAAAGCAAAGGAATTTTGTTTCACATACCTATACACCTTAGAGATATAACTACAAATTTTCTGTTGCACAAAAAAAAAACAATAAATGTATCTTTCAGTGGAAGTTAGATATCATTTTGCTTACTGGCTTGCAAATGCTCATGATGAAAACCAATTTACAGCTTTCAGTTGGAACTGAACAATGTAAAAAGCACTAGATTAAAACACAAGGCTAGAGATGGCTCAACAGTTAAGAGCACTGGCTGCTCTTCCAAAGGACCCTGTTCAATTCCTAGCACCCACATAGCAACTTACAACTATCTGTAACTGCAGTTCCATAAGAATCAATACCCTCGTACAGACATAAATGCAGATAAAATATGCAAATTAAAATAAATAAAATTTTAAAGATACACAAAACATTCTGGGTTATAAACCTTTGTGAATATATATTGTGTTGGTAATTTGCCATGAGCTGCTTAAGCTTGTAAAAGATAACTCTGAAAGAGAAATAATCCCCATTTTGGACCCAAGCATGTTTGTCTCAAACTGTTTCCAAAACACATATCCTGGCTCAGGCTGACTCCCTTTTACTGTAACAAGAAGGCAGAATAGCAAAAGAGCCCAAAAATAAAACACTGTTCTTGAAAACAGCTTAAACGCCTGCCTATTACTTGCCCCATGATAAAAATGTCTGGCTGCAGGGCTGGAGAGATGGCTCAGAAGTTAAGAGCACTATCTGTTGTTCTTCCAGAGGTCCTGAGTTCAACTCCCAGCAACCACATGGTGGCTCACAACCACCTGCAATGGGATCTGCTGCCCTCTTCTGGCCTGCAGACATACATGCAGGCAGAACACTATATACATAATAAATCTTAAAAAAAAAAAAAAAAAGAAAAGAAAATCTGGCTGCAGCAGGAAAGCGAAGGCAGTTCCACCATAAGCAGCAGCTACCTGAAGAACTGAGCTAAGTGCCTCACTCTCTCCAGGTCATGTCTGCTGGATGTTGGTTGATATTACCTTTGTTCTCGTTTTCTCTCTCTCTCTCTCTCTCTCTCTCTCTCTCTCTCTCTTTTGGGTTTTTCGAGACAGGGTTTCTCTGTACAGCCCTGGCTGTCCTGAAACTCACTTTGTAGACCACGCTGGCCTCGAACTCAGAAATCCGCCTGCCTCTGCTGGGATTAAGGGTGTGCGCCACCACGCCCAGCTTTTGTTTTTTTTTTTAATATTATTTATTTATTTATTATATGTAAGTGCAATGTAGTGTGTCTTCAGATACTCCAGAACAGAGCATCAGATTTTGATACAGATGATTGTGAGCCACCACATGGTTGTGGGGATTTGAACTCAGGACCTTTGGAAGAGCAGTCAGCACTCTTAACCACTGGGCCATCTTACCAGCCCCACCTTTGTTCTCTTAACCAGGCTACTCCAGCTGTCTCTGTACTTGATTCTATGAAACCCTGATTCAATGAAGTTTTATTTACCTGCTGCACCTATCAATCTATTATTTGCCATGGTTCTTTGACTTCTCTTTTAAAAAAAAAAATATAAAAAAATTTGTAAATTGAGAAAAATAAATCATGCCAAAATAACCAGACCTAAAAGTCTACAAAGCTCACTAAACTTCTATATGGTTAGAACAGCCATTTGGAATGGAATCTATGTAGCTTTCTTTTACTCTTATAGGCTATATACTTAATAAGCTCATTGAAAACTGAAAGCAAAGCTACTGTAATAATCTCCAGATCTACAACTCCAATGCAAGACTTTCAGCTCTAAAATTAGTGCATCCCCAAACTGGATCCCTGAGACATAGAACCTCTGGGGAAGAAGGAATCCACATGTATTCTAATAAATACTTTAAAAAATATGTTATGAGCCAGAGAAAAGTGCATCTCTCTGAGTTCAAAGTCAATCTGGTTGAAATGAGTTTCAGGCAACCCAGAGCCACATAGTAAAACACAATCTTAAAGAAGCGGGGGGAGGGGGGTAGGAAAGCCAGGCGTTTTAATCCCAGCATTCGGGAGGCAGAGGCAGGCTAATTTCTGAGTTCGAGGCCAGCCTGGTCTACAAAGTGAGTTCCAGGACAGCCAGGGCTACACAGAGAAACCCTGTCTCGAAAAAAACAAAGACAAAAAAACAAAAGAAGAAGAAGAAGAAAAAGGTGATTTATTTGTATGCATGTGTTTGAGTACACACATGTCACTGAGCAAGCGTGGAGATCAGAGACTAACCCATGGGAGTGTAGTGTCTCTCTCTACCACGTGAATCCTGTATTTGGAACTCCCACTATCAAGCTGGGCAGCAAGCTCAGAGGGAAGAAAGATTAGAAGTGGATTTGAGTAATTTATCCAAGAATGTAAAAGAGCTCTGAATCTCCAGTGTCTTGGTGGTGGCAGGGGCTTGGGGGGGTGGGGTGTAAATTATTCTGAGACAAGATAACCCAGAAACTCATAATCCTCCCTCACTCTCACCACACTAGCTAATAAGGATTTTTATTCATGATGGGAAAACAAAAATGATTCTGGATAGAGGTATGTGGATTTCTGAGTTCAAGGCTAGCCTGGTCTACAGAGCTAGTTTCAGGACAACCAAGGCTACACAGGGAAACCCTGTCTCAAAACTGTAACAACAAAAACCTCTGGATTAGGTAAGTAATGAATTATTCACAAACTTAATTTGCCCTTCCTATGCAAAAGCAAAAAAAAAAAAAAAGGTGGTACTATGAATCTTGCTGCCATGCATTCTATTTTTTCCATAAATGAGCAAAAAAGAAAGGTAAGTCTAAGTCTTAATTACTTTTCTAGAAACACATAAACTCAGCTCAAGAAGACTTAGCAGTTAAGACCATTTAACTATGAGAAGGAAATTGTTGCCTAGAGAGCTAAAGGAAAACCTGATGCAGCTTAAAAAAAAGGGGGTGGTCAAGGCTGAAAAGAACAAGAAAAAAGAGGAAGATGATGAAGAGGACAAAGAAGATGAGGAAGAAGAGGAGAAAGAGGAGGAGGAGGAAGATGAGGAAGAAGAGGAAGATGAGGAAGAAGAGGAAGATGAGGAAGAGAAAGAGGAGGAAGAAGGGGAGGAGGAAGAGGAAGAAGACGAGGAAGAATAGGAAGAAGAGGAAGAAGAGGAGGAAGAAGAGGAGGAGGAAGAAGAAGAAGAAGAAGAAGAAGAAGAAGAAGAAGAAGAAGAAGAAGAAGAAGAAGAAGAAGAAACAAGAAGAAGAAGAAACAAGAAGAAGAAGAAACAAGAAGAAGAAGAAACAAGAAGAAGAAGAAACAAGAAGAAGAAACAAGAAGAAGAAGAAAAACTGGTTCTAGCACAGTTTCTTTTTCTTGTCTGTAAAGCATTTAGGCCCGGCAGTGGTGGCACACACCTTTAATCCTAGCACTCGGGAGGCAGAGACAGGCAGATTTCGAGGCCAGCCTGGTCTACAGAGTGAGTTCCAAGACAGCCAGGGCTACACAGAGAAATCCTGTCTAAAAAAAAAAGCATTTAACCCCTCCTGTACACAATTTGCTCCTTTTAAGGAAAAAAAATTGTAATGTAAGGCTGTGTAAGATTTGTTTTTAAACTGTACAATGTCTTTTTTTGTATAATTAACACACTACTGAATGTGTCTTTAGATAGCCCTGTCCTGGTGGTATTTTCAATAGCCATTAACCTTGCCTGGTACAGTCTGAGGGTTGTAAATTGGCATGGAAATTTAAAGCAGGTTCTTGTTGGTGCACAGTACAAATTAGTTATATATGGGGACAGTAGTTTGGTGGCTGCTTTGTTGACATTCTGAATGCTTCTAAGTAAATACAATTTATTTTTATTAAAAAAAAAAAAAGTTCCAGGCTGGCCAGGGCCACAAAGAAAAACATGCCTCCAAGAAAAAAATAAGATAAAAAACACAAATAAAATTAAACTAAAAAAGAACATTCCATTCCTCAACATATGAACTGGTCTAGGTCTCAAAGCCTTATTAAGGTATTGAAGTTGTAAGCCCTAATGTGACCGACTTTGGAGGCTGGGGATATTCAAGGTTAGATGAAACAGAAGACTGAGGGAAAAGTTATGAGAAAACAGTGACAAAGTATTCTCCCCAGACAACAATCCTGCTAGCACTTCATCCTCTACTTCAAACCTCCATTATTGAGAAATAATGGACATAAAGTTAAGCCATCTAGTCAATAGTAACTTGTTTTACAAGCCCAAATATAAACAGTCCATAGAGAAAAATATGAAAATAGCAATAAAAAAATAAAAGATTACCTCTGCCTGATCCCAACTTGATAGCTTTTTGGGAGTGGCACCAGGAGTCTGGTCAGCGGTTTGATCCCAGCGCCGTTTTCGTTTTGAGGGAGGCTGGGATGCTGCTGCTCCATTGACGACTTTTAGTTCTCCAGCTTTAGCTTTTTCTGCTAGTTGTTGCCTAATTTCTCTCTGAAAAACATTTCAAACAGCAAATCATTTGATTAGATGGAAGAAACTCAAGTAGCTTATGCCTACCAAGCATGCTTAAGATCCTAGTCAATCCCCAGCACCAGAAATAGAATAAAAATGCTTTAAGTTTTAATTGTACTAGCATAATCATTTCTTTTCAATGAGCTATTTAGTATTCCATTCTCAGCAGGATGGGTGGTGATGGTGCACGCCTTTAATCCCAGCACTGGGAGGCAGAAGCAGAAGATCTCTCTAGGACAGCCAGGATTATAACAAAACTGTCTCCAAAGCAATGGGGAAAAGAAAAAAAAGAAAAAAAAAACACTCTTGAGCTGGAGAGATGGCTCAGAGGTTAAGAGCACTGTCTGCTTTTCCATAGGTCCTGAGTTTAATTCCCAGCAATCACATGGTGGCTCACAACCATTTGTAATGAGATAAGGTGCCTTCTTCTGGCCTACAGGCATACATGCAGGCAGAACGTTGTATACATAATAAATAAATAAATCTTTAAAAAAAAAAACTCATTCTGTTCCTAGTGATATCATTCCTTATCTTTAATATTGTGTGTGTGTATACACACACAGTATTAGCTTTCTTTCTAAACAGTACATATGCAACAGCCTATGTTTTGAAGCTAGGGAAAGTTAAGTCTTTTTTTTGTTTGTTTGTTTTTCGAGACAGGGTTTCTCTGTGTAGCCCTGGTGGTCCTGGAACTCACTCTGCAGACCAGGCTGGCCTCGAACTCAGAAATCCGCCTGCCTCTGCCTCCCGAGTGCTGGGATTAAAGGCGTGCGCCACCACGCCCGGCGCGAAAGTCTTATTGAAAAATAAAACCTCTAGTCAGTGAGGCTAGTGAAGTTAGTCTTGTAATTGCCCTAATCAGTAAGTAAATATTCACTTAGCAGAGAACTGAAAAATATGCAACTGAAAGTTTTTAAGACTCAAGACACAAAAATAAGCCAGGTGCAGTAGCACATGCCTATGATCCATAGACTAGGCAGGCATATTGGTTTGAATTCAAGACTAACCAAGGAGTTAGTTCTAGCCCAGTCAGGAATACATAGCAAGACTCTTATCTCAAAAATCGAAAAGAACTAGAAACATGAAAATAAAACTTAGTGTCATGATAAATGCATTTAATTCACCGTTTCTTTTTAAAATGAGATTCCAGTTCCCTTTAAATCACCTAACAAACCCTACTTTTATTATTAATAAAGATAAAGGAGCTATTACAACAAGCCAAGGGAATCTTAGTGATGTATACCTGTCATTCCTTAACACTCAGGAGACTGAGGTAGGAGCATCAGCCTATGACTATGAGGCTACAGAGTGATTTCTAGGTTAGCCTGGGCTACAGGAAGACCCTACTTCATTCAAACAACAATAAAAAGATTAGGACCAGCGATGGCAAGACGGCTCATTTGGTAATAGCACTTTCTGTTACCAAGTCCGATAATCCCTGGAACGCTCTTGGTAGAACTCTTGCCAGTTGTCCTTTGGCTTCCACAAGCACACCATGGCATGTACCAAGCATGCACACACAAATAAATGTAATGAGAAAACCAAAAATACAAAAACAGTTGAGGGTTGGCATGTTAGCATTGCATTCATGTTAGCACAGAACTATCTCTCTAAGCCAAAAGGAATATTTAAAATTCTCTATCTATTGCCAAACCCAATCTCCAGTAAATATTCATCAAAAACTAATGTGACCACTAGCTTCATGAGGTATGCTAGTAACCTCCCTTAGACACCTCCCTAGGCAAGCAGGCACACACAGGAAGCCAGGGAACGCCAGGAAATCAAAATAGCAAGTGTCAAGGGCCATATAATTCTGGCATTTTTTTTTTAACTTTCTATGATTGATTGAACTACAGTCCAATTGTTCACACCTTTAACTCAAGCACTTCAGAGGGTGGAGCAGGCAGATCTAAGTTTTAGGTCAGCCAGGGCTACATGAGACCACCTTTTAAAAATAATTTAAAAGCTGGACGTGGTGGCACACGCCTTTAATCCCAGCACTTGGGAGGCAGAAAGGCAGGCAGATTTCTGAGTTCGAGGCCAGCCTGGTCTACAAAGTGAGTTCCAGAACAGCCAGGGCTATACAGAGAAACCCTACCTCGGAACACCCCCCCCCCCAAAAAATAAAAAGCTAGGCAGTGTAGCACACAACTTTAAGCCTAGCACTGGAGAGACAAGTGGATCTCTGAGTTCAAGACCATCCTCTCTCCAGAGTGAGTTCCTGCACAGCCAGGGCTACACAGAGAAACCCTCTCTCAGGGGTGGAAAAAGCAAAAAAATTATTGCTATGAACATCAAATCCTAGATAAATATAAAATTCTCTCAAATGTTCTGACATTATTTCACAACCATTACACTGAGAAAGCAGTTCCTACCTCTTCCTTAGTCAAATGTTGTTCTCGCATAACATCCATGTAGGTTCTAGCATTCATTTTAGGATCAGGGGTCTTCCCTCCTGCAGAAAAGAACAGCAACAGGACAAGAGTACAATAAATAAAGGGTATTAGGTTCAATTGATTTCTCTGCCCTGCTCTAATATTATGTTATTCCATAATCATTTAATTTAGTTTTTGATGGAAAACTTTGATAATTATACATCTTACTTTTTTATTGAGTTTGCTGATCAATTTAACCTGTTTGAACACAAACATATCTACAGCAGTTTAAAACAATTATTTTAATGCATATAGAAAGCAAAATGACAGCACAGTTTAGTCTTCAGAAGTGATGGGTTCCTGGGTTGCTAATCCGGAATACGTACACTTTCGTGCCTTTGTCTCCATCAGCAGTTCTGACTTCAAGCAGCAGAATAGAAGCCTAGAAAATTATCTCTTTACCATTAGTAACACTTTGGAAAGATATTTATATTCAAAACATTACCTGTTGCAAGCTGTTAAAATCCTGACTACAGTAACTGACTAACATTAAGTTCTTCATACAGTGATCTAAACAGTTGTAACTTAGAAACTCTGATTATAAAAAAATAAACCTACAATCATATTCTCATGTCACATTACTAAAAGGGCTTCGTGCTTTTTAGTTTTTTCCTTGACCCAAAATATAATTCTATTTCTTAGAAAGTACAATCACAACTGGAAACATACAACTTAAGATATATTATTCTACCAGTTACTACAATGCACACAAAAGAAAAGTGGTGTACAAAGAGATGTGTTAGTCTCTTGGTTAAAATTTCAGTATTTGCTTTTCAAATTGCAAAATATCTTAAAGAAGCCCAAACAGTACATAACAAGAACCACAAAGGCACACTATGCTTTAGAAAAGTGATAATAGCTATACAAGTAGTATAGCATTAAAATTTAGGACAAAATAATAAAATTCTAAGACATCTCCTATGCTGACGATCATGCCCAATTGGTAGTGTCATTCTTTCTAACACTAGCTCTGATAAGACTTCCTTTGGAATACTTTTTCACCATAATCTAGAGAGGATGTGTTGAACTGCACCCTTAAGAATGCAGACAGGACTGGCATATAGCAGTACTGCTGTAGGAAAGAAATTAAGGACAGTTAGTATGGGCCTGTGAATTCTGACATACATGTTTAAATCAATTACAATTATGCAAGTAAAGCAAAGAATATCCCTATTAATTCATGCAGGCTGAAAGTCTAATTTGTAAACCTGCAGCAGAATCTAATTTTAAGAACAGGCACTTAGTTTTGATGGTGGGACTCACTCACCTGAGGAAATCTTCCATCAGGCTCACTATGCCCCTTGCACACTACAATTAGCAAAACAGACTCCAACTATTAAACACCAAAGTCTTTGTATACAGCTCTGTTTTAACTATATAAAGTTGACTAGAGCAAAGTAGGTGCATTTACTAAGCTATAACAATAAGGGGAACTAGTGTGAGAAATAGTTTCTCAAAAGTAACAATCCAAAACTCTAGAATTTGGAATGAAAACTTTGCAATAATTTGAAAGTATTTTGAGCAGAAAAACACATTTGTTCAAAGTATACCAAGAGTACCCAAAACAAAAGTAAAAGAAAAACCTTTAACCCTTTGCGTTTCTATGGCATTGGCTCATTATTTTCTTGTCCTTCTACCTGGAAAGAAAACTTGCATTATAAAGATGAAGAATATGGGATCTTTGACTTCAACCAAATCTATACAAATCTATAAAGGGGTCTTTAAAAACGAAAAGCAAATTCATAAGCATGCCAAAAAAAATCAAAGGGCTAAAGACAAGGTAATTAAAATAAATTTCTGAATACTTATAGAAAAGTGGGAAAGAATTACCATCTGCAAAAGGATCAAGACGCTCTGGGGAAATTATCATGGTCCGCCTATGTTTTTTGTATTCATCTTCCCGATCTGCAATCTTTGGAGGACGATGCTCAGCAAATGGATCATACTGAAAAAAAGGCACATCTCATTTTAATACCCACTCTATTAAAAAAAGGAACCCCTCCTCACCACACACACAAATGAATAAACCATTATTTAAGACAAAAAAAAAGTGTGTGTGGCTGATCAGTTTCCAAAATTCCAGGTTTGGCTTAATGACTGCCTTTACAAAACAATTATTTCTGACTCCCCCAAGTCAGCTCTTCTCTTAAAACATTCTCAGAACTGCTAAAATTCCTGTGCTCCCATGGAAACTCACTCCCTTTTTGTAAGCTGAATAAGCTGCGAGGCGTCACCTGTTCTGTTGACTGTGGTATATCATTAAGCAATGCCACGGGGGCATGATATCCAGGCTTCTTCTGCCCGAGCAAGCTGGTGGATGATGAGTAGTCGTCGTCATCCTGCAAACAAACACCCAAAAGGTCACAACATAAAAATCAACACGACAAAATTTGTTATTTGACAACTACCATGAGTTTATTTGGAACTCTTAAGTTTTATTTAACCACAGAAACAATTCAACAATAATTGTTATCAAAGGTATTAACTTCCATAAAACATGTTTACACATCATTATACACTCATACATTCTACTTTAAAATAAAATGTTTCTTAATTCTAGAACATACAGCCATCACTGTCTTTCACTACTAGGTAAGAAAACCAAGTGCTATAGCCAAGTATGGTCATGCCAACACAGAATTCCTAATCCTAGGACTTGGTTAAGGCAGAGACATGAAGATTCTAAGTATGAGATCAGTGTAAACTAGAGTATCAAAATTGTCTCAAAACACATGCAAATATGAGAGAGAGCAAGAGACAAGAGACACATAAAGATAGTATATGCAAGAAGACACCCTCTGAAAAACTAGTCTCTAGAATTTCACTCTTGGGACAATCATATAAACACATTTCTATCAAGTGGGAAAGAAAAGTGCCAGTGATCAAGATATGACTTGAATTTTATAAAAATAACCAGGTTGAGCCAGGCATGGTTGAGGGGCACACACCTTGAATCCCAGTGCATGAGAGGCAGAAGCAGTTAGGTCTCTGAATTTAAGGCCAGCCTGGTCTACATAGTAAGCTGGAGGCTACCCAAGGTTATATAGTAAGATCCTATTTCTAAATAAAATTAACAACAACAAAAACTCTTCATGGGGGATGGAGAGATGGCTCAATGGTTAAGAGCACGGACTCTTCTAGAGGTCTTAAGTTCAATTCCCAGCAATCACATGGTTGCTCACAACCATCTGTAATGGGATCTGATGCCCTCTTCTGGTGTGTCTGAAAAGAGCAACTATGTCCTCATGTACATATAATAAATCTTTTTTTTAAAAAAATCTTCATAACCAGTATAAAGTATCAAAAAGTAATCACATAAAACCCATTAAATAACTGTATCAACAAATCTGACTGTTTAACAGATTCCTCTGAAGGTTCAGAAACTCTCCAGAAGAGAGGGAAGAAAAATTTAAGAGGCATACTGGAAAGGATAGGGTAACAGTGTCTTCTGGACATGAGAGGACTGCTGTCCTCAGAGCTGCCTGCACAAGACTAAACCAGTCAGGACTGCAGCATGGGGGCAGACTTCATGAATTTCAACCTCTAGCTGAGGAGCTACTGACAGCTGATGACTTCTGAGGGGAAGTTTTAAGGGTATGGCTGCCATAGCACAGTAGATGTTCCACACCCATGAGTATGTTAGCAGCACAAACTAGACTCAATAAGTTATTTTTTAAAAAGGAGACAGAGTTGGAAGGTCATGAGGTGAGTCTGGGAAGAGTTAGGAAGAGGAGGAGGTGGTGAATAAGATCAAGATATAATGTAATCAAATATGAAATTTCCAAGAATAAAAATAACATATTTAATTTTTAAAAAAACTGAAATAGATACAACAGATCAAGAAAAAGTTAAGCTAAGTATAGTGGCACAAGCCTATAATCCAGCACCCTGACAGACCTATAAGGAGAGCCTGTCTCAAAACAACAATAACAAAAATACATAATTTAAAGGGTTGGTTAAATGTCGGGCGTGGTGGAACACGCCTTTAATCCCAGCACTCGGGAGGCAGAGGCAGGCGGATTTCTGAGTTCGAGGCCAGCCTGGTCTACAAAGTGAGTTCCAGGACAGCCAAGGCTACACAGAGAAACCCTGCCTTGAAAAACCAAAAAAAAAAAAAAAAAAAAAAAAAGGGGGGGGGGGGTTGGTTAGCCAAGTGGTAAAGCATTTGTTAGAATGAACAAGACCTGAAGCTTCATCCAAAAACAGAAGTCAAATCTCAAAAAAATATTTACAGTCAGTTCAGTCACGTCTTCCATAGGGTACTTCAGACAGGATTAGGGAACAAGAATTTAAATCATAAATGATGTGAAAATGCTTTATATATCATCTTAACAATATTCAGATAATAAGTCTTCCACAAAATATTCAAAACTGGGCACTTTAGGAGGTATCTAAGGGCACAGTGAGGACCCCAGTATTAAGCAGGCAATAACAGGCTTGCTGTGAAACACTGTACCTAACAACCAGGGAGGATTATTGTAGCATGCCTCTTTAGTCCCAGCAGTTGGAAGACCGACAGGTAGAGTCTTGAGGCCAGCATGGTCTACTACATAAAGGATCACATAGTGGCAGGTATGTGTGTAGATGGGTCTATATATCCAGTTCCAGGCTAGCTAGGAAAACACACGCACACATACGCACAGAAAGACAGAGACACACACACACACAGAGAGAGAGAGAGGGGGGGGGGGAGTACAAGAGAGTGTGTATGTGTGTGTCTGTTTTCCCTCTGTGTTATTAACTGTTTCTCTCCATTTAACCATCACCTCAAACAGAAAATTCCCCTATTTATTTTCTCTCAAAAACCAACATAAACAAAAGTCCTTGCCTCCTAGATAATCTGTAACTTACATCTTCAAGTTCAGTTGCAGCAATTGATGTCACATAGCCAGCAAATCTGCTATCACTTCCACCATAAATTTCTTGGTCATAATAACCTGTGGAATCAAGGCCCACTCCTTGGGCTTCATCAAGAGCTGCCTTCTTGCCTTGAATTTCTCGAATCTGTGCTTCGATATCTGTAAGAAAGAAAACAATTTCATGTTTTAAAGAGCTCTCAGTATAATTTATCTCCTTACTAGATCTTTTCAAAATATCCTGAAACAGAAAATTTTAGTAAGAGGTTAAGAGCTAGCTGTAAAGTACATCTACACATATATCTCCTTACCTCATCAGGTGACAGGAACACAAAGCTGATTTACTATCTCAACTTTCCCTAACCATTAGGATGGGCTATATAATCTCAAAATTCTAAACCTTCCCCCACGTGAAAATTAAAGCTACTTTAAAATATGTATTTTTGAGTGGCTTGAAGAAATGGCTCAGCGGTGAAGATCACTGACTGCTCTTCCAAGGGTCCTGAGTTCAATTCCCAGGAACCACATAGTAGCACAACCATCTGTAATGGGATCTGATGCGCTCTTCTGGTGTATCTACAGTACTCACATACATAAAATACATAACTCCTTTAAAAATATATGTATTTATTACTAGCATGCACAAATGTGTAGGTCTGATACTCGGAAAACTCGGAAAAAAGTTTTCTACCTTTTTGCATGGTTCCAGGGATCAAACCGAGGTCACTTAAGCTTGTGTGACAAGTGACTTGCTAAGCCATCCCTGGCAGCCAAAAAAATTAAAACTGTTGATGATAATTAAGAACCAGGGCTAGCCGGGCGTGGTGGCGCACGCCTTTAATCCCAGCACTCGGGAGGCAGAGGCAGGCGGATTTCTGAGTTCGAGGCCAGCCTGGTCTACAAAGTGAGTTCCAGGACAGCCAGGGCTACACAGAGAAACCCTGTCTCGAAAAACCAAAAAAAAAAAAAAAAGAACCAGGGCTATACTCACAAATATTTAAACTTGTCACTACCAGAACCAACCGAGAGACATAATTCAGTGGTACATCAGTTGCTCAGCATTGAATAAGGTCCTCAATCTAGTACCCAGTCTCACATATTACGTTATAGCACAAAATAAAACCCACTACCAAAGAGGTAAAACTAATTGCTTAGATCACTTCTCAGCCCTTTAGCTAAGATCAAGTATAAAACAGCTTAAGGCTGGGGCCAGTGAAATGGGCCAGCCTTACTAAGTCTTGTTTCTCAACTGTACAGTGGACTCAACTGTATCAGTAGTTAGCTGGTCCAAAAGTTTCCAGCCAATTCTCCTGTCTTTATTTTCCCTCTTGCAGTAGGAGTACTGATATTACACATCCACTTTCATGCAGCTTTTTACACATCTAGCTTTCACATGAGTTTCAGGGATCAAATTCCTAATCCCTAAGACGATGTCTGTGAGTTAGCATGACCAGCACTCTTTAGTTTTTTTCAATACACACTAATTGGGTTGGAGGTGTTGCTCAGTTCTTAGGGGGCTTGCCTAGCATGAACAAACGCCCCGGCACTGTATAAACAAGTGAAGTAACTCCAACTTTGAAACCACAAGAAGAGACAAGAATTCAAGGACATCATTGGCTACATCACGATTTTAAGAGCAGTTAGGGTAGAATTTATGGGTAGGTCTTACAGCCTATGGACAGACTCTCCTTCACTAGAGGGATCAAATGCCAGGTACAAATTATCATATTAACTGCTCAACCCCACTGAGCCCCAGCTAAGAAAAACACTGTATTCTCAAATGTAGATGGTTAAGAAAATTTAACAAGTTTATGTAGCCAAAGAATAGCTAGGCCCCTTCCCCAATAAGAAAGGGACAGGCCCAAGGAATTAAAAAGAGGCAATGAGCCAGGCAGTGGTGGCCCACGCCTTTAATCCCAGCACTTGGGAGGCAGAGGCAGGTGGATTTCTGAGTTCAAGGCCAGCCTGGTCTGCAGAGTGAGTTCCAGGACAGCCAGGGCTACACAGAGAAACCCTGCCTCAAAAAAACAAAAAACAAAAAAATTAAAAAGAAATAAACAATACACAACTAAAAGTGCTTGAGAATAATATGGAAAACTATTATTGAGAAGTTAGTTACACCAGGAAGTTCAAATCCAAGACCAGTTTCAATTACTCCAATAACTTAATGATTGCCTCCAATAAAATTATCCAATTAACTTTCTTCTTAAAACACAAAAATCGGGCTGGTGAGATGGCTCAGTGGGTAAGAGCACCCGACTGCTCTTCCGCAGAGTTCAAATCCCAGCAACCACATGGTGGCTCACAACCAAATGTAATGAGATCTGACTCCCTCTGAGTATCTGAAGACAGCTACAGTGTATTTACACACACACACAAAAAAAAAAAAAAAAAAAAAAACCCACACAAAAATCGTCTGGAGTGGAGAGATAATTCAGCCAGTAAAAAATGCTTGCATAGAACCCAACTTCATATCCCCAAATGCCATGTTAAAATGGCTGGCATAGTTCTGCACACCTGTAACTCCAGTGCAGATAAGGAAAACAGGCTTCCAGGTTCAGTTAAGATACCTTATCTCAAGGCAGGTGTGGCGGTACACGCCTTTAATCCCAGCACTCAGGAGGCAGACACAGGCGGACTTCTGAGTTCAAGGCCATCCTGGTCTAAAAAGTGAGTTCCAGGACAGCCAAGGCTATACAAAGAAACCCTGTCTGCAAAAACCAAAATACCTTATCTCAAGGGAATAAACCCAACTGCCTCCTTTGGCTTCCATGTACACACAACACACACACAGGTGGAGATACCTACACACATACAAATACTACACAAATGCACATATGCATGACACACATATATACAAATATTAATCTGTTACTTGGGGAAAGGAAGATCATATTTTATTATATATTCACTGGGAAGCCAAAACTAAGTCCTGCAGTTATCTAAAGTCTTCCAACTTTAATGCTAAATCATCTTTTCCTCTCAATTCAGAAGATTCTCAGAACAATAATAGGCTATTTCCTACCTGTCTGACCAAACAGATGTACCAAAACTGGGCTTTAAATACCCCTTTTCAGAGTGGGAGAATAGTTCAATGCCAAATGCTCTTGTAATATAAATACAAAATCCTGGGGCTTGATCCCAAACTTTGAGATCTAGAAGGCATAGTTGTGGTACATGCCAAAAATCCCAGTGTTCAGGAGGCAAAGGGTTCCTCCAAGTGTGAGACCAACTTAAGTAAGATACAAAATGAGGATGTAGTGGTGCATGCCTTTAATCCCAGCACTTGGGAAGCAAAGGCAGATGGATCTCGCTGTGAGTCTGAGGCCAGCCTGGTCCACAAAGCAAGTTCCAAGACAGTCAGGGATAGATGGAGAAATCTGGTCTGAGTCTCAAAAAAAAAAGAAAAAGAAAAGGAAGGAAGCAAGCAACGAGAGTAACCAGCCAGCTAGGCCCACACGATACCTCCATTTCAAAGAGAAAACAAAAGTGAAGTCTACCAAGATGGCTCAGCAGCTAAAGGCACTTGCAGCAAGCCTGAAAACCTGAATCCAACTCCAGAAAGTTGTCCTGACTTCCACATGGACATAGAAGCAAAAATACATAGATAAACACAGTAGATAAATATAAGGGAAAAAAATAAAAACAAATGATCCCATTTCTGTGAAACTTTTCCCATAAAACCACAGGGTTTGTGAATTCACAGGCCTATCTATAATCCTAGCACTTCAGAGGTAGAAAATCAGAAGTCAAGGCCAGCCTGATCAACAAGAAAACCTTTCTCCAAAAGTAGTAAAGTAAATCTAAAACATGCTAATCTAGCAAATAAATGTTGATTTAACATTTAAATACCCATTACTGACCAGACACTGGAACTATCAAGGTATAAAATTCCTGTGTACACCAACAGTAGAGAAAGCTTTAAAGAGATTACTCTGGCCGGGCGTGGTGGCGCATGCCTTTAATCCCAGCACTTGGGAGGCAGAGGCAGGTGGATTTCTGAGTTCGAGGCCAGCCTGGTCTACAAAGTGAGTTCCAGGACAGCCAGGGCTATACAGAGAAACCCTGTCTCGAAAAACCAAAAAAAAAAAAAAAAAAAAAGAGATTACTCTGATTAAGTAATCTCTTTTTTTTTTTTTTTTTGTGCAGCATAAAATGAGCGACTACCCAGAAAACTTTGGCCACCACGCCCGGCTGTCCTCTGATTTTTGCACAAAGCAATTATAAATATAAAAACTTTTCAAAAACTCTACTTTAGACAGACATGGTGGTGCACAACTGTGATCCCAGCTCTTGGGAGTCAGAGGCAAGCCAATCTGAGGCCAGCATAGTCTACCAAGAGTTTCAGAACAGCTGAAACTACATGGAGAGACTGTCTAAAAAAAAAAAAAGTTCTAGGCCAGACTGATACACAGAGCAAATTCCAGGACAGAGCTACAGAGAGAAACTCTGTCTCAAAACAAACATACATAGCAACAACACAACAACAAAAAGACTAAGACAATAAAGATTTATACCGAGGGCCACACGCCCCAGGAAACGTAATTTTGCTCCATGTTACAGAAATGACTTAAACAATTGTAAAATGCTATATTCTCCAGGGAAACGTCATAAGGGATCAAGGGCTATGAAAATGCTGTATACAGTTCTACTAAAGTTGCCATGAAGTGGGTGGTGGTTAACACTGGCAGATTAATCTGAGTTCTACACAGTTATAGGTCAGCCAGATCTACACAGGGAAACCCTGTCTCAAGTGGGGCAGAAAGTTAACATCTCTGACTTATACCAAATTGTGACATAGTTCTATAATATTTTTTATTAATTCAATAATAAAATAATCCTAAATAAAATAGCAATTTTTACCAAAAAAAAAAAAAAAATGAAACCCAGCACTCGGGAGGCAGAGGCAGGTGGATTTCTGAGTTGGAGGCCAGCCTGGTCTACAAAGTGAGTTCCAGGACAGCCAGGACTATACAGAGAAACCCTGTCTCCCCCCCCCCCCAAAAAAAAAAAATCAATTTTTGAAAACAAGTTTAGCTAGGCTTCCACAACGAAAAAACAAAAAGAAAGAAAGCAAGCAAGCATGCGGGTGAGCAGGCAGGTCGGCCCACCCTAAACTTTACATTTACCAGGGCCGGAAAGATGGCTCTGCAGCTGAGAGCAGTGGCTGCTCTTCCAGAAGACCTAGGTTCAGTTCCCAGAACCCATGTGGCATCTTACAACTGTCTTTTAATCCAATTCCAGGGAATCTGACACCTTCAGAAAGACACTACATGCGTCTTTGCATGCGCAGGCAAAACACTAACGCACATAAAATAAACTTTGCATTTATCTAACTGGGAGTATGCTACATTGAAGATATCAATAAGCAAACAATCAAAGCTAGAAAATATCCATAAATCAATAATCTATCAGGGTATGGGACTCTACCCATGCAGCTAAAGGGAAGCCAGTAAGGAGTAAACCATGCTCTCTGTCAGTAAGCACTTCCCCTCCCCCATGCTCTGGAAGTCCAATAAATTCACTGGTTCCCCACGATGAAAAACAATTAAAATAAATAACCTACCACTGACTGAACAAAACAGCAACACGATTCAATTTCCTAATTATTTTACAAACAATATCTGAAGTAGTCTAAAGATAAATAATAAGGCCAAAAACATTTCTGGCTTTAAAAAGTGTTGGGCTAGGAGCTGGAGAGATGTCCCAGAGGTTAAGAGCACTGACTGCTCTTCCAGAGGTCCTCAGTTCAATTACAGATGGCTCACAACCATCTATAATGAGATCTGACGCCCTCTTCTGGTGTGTCTGAAGACAGTGACAGTGAATTCACATAAAATAAATCTTTTTTAAAAAGTGTTGGGCTAACCAGGCACAGGCCTTTTACCCAGCACTTGGGAAGCAGAGGCAGGAGGACGAGTTTCTTTGAAGTGGGACCCAGTCTCGTCTATACAGCAAGTTTCAGGGCAACCGGAATTACATAGTGAAACCATCTCAAAAAAGAAAACAAACACATGTGGTGTACTTTCATGTTTAAAGACAAAGACTAATGCAGGGACATTTCTGGCTTTCAAAAGTGTTAGTATTTTCAGTTCCTCAAATGTCCCAGCTATTGGTCCTAAACCATCTCTTTGGATTCATATCGGAATTCCCTCCTTACACCCTCCTCTATCCTACCACAGCGACAGTCACTGCTTGGTACCAGATGTTCCCTCCGGCTCAGACGTCCTCCCCTAATTTAAAACTGATTGATCCTTTTTTATCAGCGCCGCGTCACCACCTCCCAAAAATAACTACGCATAAATTAATGGCTCCGTTACCCAGCTTCACAGAAAGTACTGGCTTTACTTCTCTGTACACATTCCTTTGATTTTCTAAGAGAATACTCACACATCTGTTTCCACATCAAACTGTCAAATTTCTGACATCCTTAGCTTGTTACCTCTCCCTAACACCGAGACACACACTTAGAAAGGACGGGTTTAGTGACTTAGTAGCCATGGTGTCAGCGTAAATTTTGGCTTCTAAACCGGGAACCAAGAAACGGGGATTCAGTCTCAGACTCAAATTCCTTCCCGTCTTCTCTGGTTACTTTCCTTATGGAATCTGGTTGTTTTTCAACATGTTTCTAGCTCTGTTTACTCTTGTGCAGCATAAAATGAGCGACTACCCAGAAAACTTTGGCAACCGGTCAAATCTGCCTTTCCTTCGCTCTTCCTCCTGATTCTCCAACACCTAGCTCTCAAAGGGAAAAAGATAAAACACCACGATACAAGTGATTAAAGGAGTAAACTACCAGATTTTCTGCCGGAATCATTTAGTGCAAGCACCACAACACGACCCAGCCGCCTTGGAGATGCCTGTATCGCGAAGGCTGGGATTGGCAGGCCTGCGCTTGAAGGCGGCCTCCGTTAGGAGCGGCCCGAAAGCGGCTGCCGTCATTCAGGGCTTTCCAGGTACGAACTGCAGACGACAGCGCCCGGGGGGCGAGAGAGTCGGCCTCCCACGTCCGCCTCCCCGCTCCCTCCCCGGGAGTCCCCCAGGACAAGCCGCTCGAGCGAGGCTCTCCGATCAGAGCAAGAGAACTCGGAAGCACCAACAGCCAGCGCGGAACAAAGCGCCGGTCCCGGAGTGCGAGAGGACGCCATTACGCGGGCAGCGGCCTGCGCCGACGAGCCGAGCAGGCCTCGCCGCGCGGCCTCGGTCCAGACCAGAGATGCCACGCGAAGACGCAGAAAGCCAGGAGAGAGGGCCGCGGCTGGCTGGCTGCCGAGGTCGCGCGTGGGAAGGGAAAGGCCGCTTACCTTCGTGAGTCTTGGCGATCTTCGCCATTTTGTCCACTCGAACACACAGACGGAACTGGCGCTCCCAAGGACTTCCGCTCGCCGCCGCCAGAAACAGAGGCCGCCCTCTGAGCGTGCGCACCCGGGAGCGCGCGCCGCACTGTGGCACGTACTTCAACTGCCACCTATATGAGACTGCGAGGGGCATGATGGGAGTGGGCGGGGCCAGGACGGGCTCCCGGCGGCTTCCTTAAAAAGCCTGCGAAGCCGCGGGGAAGACTAAACGCAGAAGAGGATGGCTACTTTCCAAGAGGGTTGTAGCCTGTCCGGGCAGTGGTGGGCACGAGAAGAGGCAGTTCGAGGCCAGCCTGGTCTACAAAGAGAGTTCCGAAAGCCAGGGTTATACAGACAAAGCCTGTCTTTAAAATACCCAAAGGAGCCTGTCAATGGTGGCTCACGCCTTTGATCCCAGCACTTGGGAGGCAGCGGCAGGCAGATTTCTGAGTTTGAGGCCAGCCTGGTCCACAGAGTGAGTTCCAGATCAGCCAGGGCTAGCTACACAGAGAAACCCTGTCTCGAAAAAAAAACAAAAAAAAGAGAGAGAGAGAGATTAAATTACACAAAATAGAATTTAGCCAAAGGAACACTGCTTCCAAGATACCCAAACTAGCGAGGCCTGTTAGAAATAAAGTTTATGATGCCTAAGATGTTAATGTTGGTTCACCAGTATTGACCAGCCATTAGATCTGCCCCCATACCGTAGAATACTTCTCTTAACAGGCAGCTCAAAGGAGCAGTATAGGGTCACAAGCAATGTTAAGTCCTAATCTACAATAAAGCCCAGTTCTTTTCTTGAGAAAAACATAATTCTGCCACATGGGTAAGATGACCCCAGGTAACAACTGTTTGAAAAAGTACAACACTGGTGCACTTAAAATAATTCTGGCAATAACTGATGCCTAAATGACCAGGCAAATAGGAGTGACCTATTGACCAGATTTTCAGCCTTCCGGCTCTGTTTAAGTTGTACTAAATATAACCCGGGGTTGGGACCTAAATTACAAATTTGAGGATAACCTCATATTTGGAGAAAATAAGCCTAAGGTATCTCTAAGTTATCAAAATGTATTCAAGGCTGGCCCTACTGAGCATTAGCCAGAGACAGCTGTGCCAGACCTTTTTCCTTTATTATCCTCCAAATGTGCAGGATGCTTTCTCACTGGGAAGGCTTATCATTTCTATAACAGATTCAAAGGGACATTTGCTGCATTTGTGGTGATTGTAGGAGCCAAATACTTCCTGGAGTTCCAGAGTAATGATAAACATCACTAAAAGGTCACCCAGGGGCTGGAGAGATGGCTCAGTGGTTAAGAGCACTGACTGTTCTTCCAGAGGTCCTGAGTTCAATTCCCAGCAACCACATGGCAGCTCACAACTGTCTGTAATTCCAAGATCTGACACCCTCACACAAGATATACATGTGAAAATAAACAAACAAACAAAAAAAAAAAGATCACCCAGAATTGTCTTGTGAATCCTCTTTTATAAAAATAAGATTTTTTTTTCATGCCGGGCGTGGTGGCGCACGCCTTTAATCCCAGCACTCGGGAGGCAGAGGCAGGCAGATTTCTGAGTTCAAGGCCAGCCTGTTCTACAAAGTGAGTTCCAGGACAGACAGGGCTACACAGAGAAACCCTGTCTCAAAAAACAAAAACAAAAACAAAAAAAAAGATTTTTCTCACCGCAGCCTGGTTGTCTGTATGTTTGTTCCTGAAAGAATACTAATATGGTTCAGTTCAGGAAGGAGAGTATTTAAAATGAGTCCGAGACGGCTCCCTTAGGCTCCTTATTTGGGGAGGTTGTGCAGCCTTGCAGAAAGAGGAAGTACGTAGCTGGAGACAAGATTTAGAGTTCCTCGCCTCAGTCTACTTTCAGTTTGCTCTCTCTGCCTTATGTCTGCGGCTAAAGATGACCTCTCAGCTTCTTGTTCCCACCAACTTGCCCTCACACACACAGACACATTTTGGGAAAGACCATTCTCACACTGTGATAGCAGATTCAAGAGACTAGTAAGCACAGAGCAGGTTTACTTCTTAAAGCAATTTAGTTGTTTTGTTTTGAGACAGGGTCTGGCTGTGTAGTCTCTGGTGTTGCCTGATAGCTCCTCCCTTCCGGAAATCTGTTTCTCCATCACCGAAAGAATTGCTGCAGGTAGGTTAGTGGCACACCCCTTTAATCCCAGCACTCTGAAAGCAGAGGGAGACAGAACTCTAAATTTGAGGCCAGCCTGGTCTACAGAGTGAGTTCCAGGACGGCCAGCCAGGGCTACACAGAGACACCCTGTCTCAAAAAAAAAAAGCAAAACAAAACAACTTGGAGGTTTTAGAGATGACTCAGCAGTTAAGAGAACTGACTGCTCTTGCAAGAGGATGCAGGTTCTCTTCCCAACACCCATATGTTTACTAACAACCAGCTATGGGGCAACAGCTATGGGGCAACTCCTAGGGGCTCTGATTCCCTCTTCTGGCTTCTGTGGGCACGGGGCACACATATGGTGCACATATATACATGCAGGCAAAATACTCATACACATAAAATTTTAAAAAGAATTACAGGGTCGAGATCTGCAGTCTATCACATCTGAGATTTCTTGCAGCTATGATACAAGGACGGATGAACAGAAAGGGAACACCATAAGCCCCTAGGCACTCTGTGTTTATGTGCTTTTAAATAAGGTGTGGAGCAAAATTTGGCTCTGTTTTTGTTTGTTTACTTGACATCGTCTGACTGTGTGTCTCTGGCTGTCCTGGAACTAACTCCCTCTGTAGACCAGGCTAGCCTCAGACTCAGAGATCTGCTTACCTCTGGCTCCTGAGTGCTAGGATTAAAGGCATGTGCTACCCCAAGCCAGCTGTTTCTCCTTCTTGAATTAGATCTGCTAAGATGCCTTTAGCTGCTTGGGTCGTCAATGACAGTATGGACTTGACTAAACACAAGTTGGGGGAACCTGAGAAAGTACCTATGGCAAACATTCCCTCAGAGCCAAGCCACTTTCGTTATCAGAGGTCCACAATGGTGAGAAGTCATGAGCCCTCAGTCAGGGGCTTACCCTGCCAAACCCACCCAGTGGGTTGTCTGTGGCCCCCAAGGGGGCTCAGGAGGAAGTTAACCCAGTAACCTTCCAGTGAAGAAAAAGTTCTGGGTAATGAAGGAGTTTCTTTTGGGCAAGAGTCTGGGAGTCGAGCCGGGCGTGGTGGCGCACGCCTTTAATCCCAGCACTCGGGAGGCAGAGGCAGGCGGATTTCTGAGTTCGAGGCCAGCCTGGTCTACAAAGTGAGTGCCAGGACAGCCAGGGCTACACAGAGAAACCCTGTCTCGAAAAACCAAAAAAAAAAAAAAAAAAAAAAAAGAGTCTGGGAGTCTGGTTAGTTTGACAGCTCCTATACCGGACCTCTCTTCCTAGCTGTCTACCCATTTAAGAATAACCGTTTCCTCTCTACTCACTTAACTCATATGTAGACCAAGCTAGCCTTGAACTCATAGAGATCTCCCTGTCTCTGCTTCCCTAACACTGGCATTAAAGGCATATGCCACCACGCCATGTATGGATGTTTTATCTGTATGTATGTGTGTAATCACATGTATGGCTGGTACCTGCTGAGGTCAGAAGAGAACATTGGGCCAGGCAGTGGTGGTACACACCTTAAATCCCAGCACTTGAGAGGCAAAGGCAGGCAGATTTCTGAGTTTGAGGCCAGCCTGGTCTACACAGAGAAACCCTGTCTCAAAAAAAAAAAAAAAAAAAAAAAAAGGTATTGGATTCCCCGGAACCGGAGTTAGAAATGACTGGGAACTATGACCTTGATGCTGGGAACCGAACCCTGATCTTTGGCAATAACAGTGAGTGCTTTTGATCACTGAGCCAACTATAGAATCAGTCTACAGAAAAAAAGTCAGCATTAATAAAAAAAAAAAAGGCGGGCTGGTGAGATGGCTCAGTGGGTAAGAGCACCGGACTGCTCTTCCAAAGGTCTGGAGTTCAAATCCCAGCAACCACATGGTGGCTCACAACCATCCGTAACGAGATCTGGCGCCCTCTTCTGGAGTGTCTGTAGACAGCTACAATGTACTTACATACAATAAATAAATCTTTAAAAAAAAAGAAAAATGTAAAAAAAAAAAAAAAGGCAAGACTGTCTGGCATGCTGATTTGGTACAAGACAGTGGGTTTTGTTGTTGTTTGTGTGTTTTGTTTGTTCATTTGTTTGTTTCCTTTGTTTTGCTTCTTTGGATTTTTTGTTTGTCTGTTTTGAAATGGGGTCTCTCTTTGTACCCCTGGCTGTCCTGGAACTCCACAAAACCTAAGCTGACCTTTAACTCACAAAGATCTAAGTGACTCTGCCTCCAAACTGCAGAGATTAAAGGTCATGTCACCACACCCAGCACACCACACCCAGCAGAATAGCAGTTTTTTTAAAGAACCTGGTGGAGTGGGAGAAGGAGATGGGGAGGGGAAGGGGAGAGGGAGAGGAGGGAGAGCAGAGGGAGAGAGATTCCTCCGAGCCCTCTATTCTAGGCTGAGACTTTAGAGATTTCACATCAACATAGCCCCCTTCCTAAACACCCCTATCCTATTGGTACTCTAATGAATAATTAGAGGCTGGAGACTGTTCCCTGTTCTGGTCTTGGGCTCAGTCACATAGCCAACTACTTATAACTCTAACTCTTAGAGCTCTGAGAAAAGCCTGTGCCAACCTCCCCCTAAGGAAAGCCTCTGGGCCTCAGGCTTATCTCTAACACTGCTAGCCATAAGCTCACTGCAAATGGACCTCAGGGATTCCTTTTATCTTTTGAGACAATGTCTCACTATGTAGTACTGGCTGGACTGGCATTCTCTATGTAGACTAGGCTGGCTTCCAACACAAGAGTTCTACCTGCCTCAGCCCCCAGAGTGCTGGGATTAAAGGAGTATGCCACTACACCCAGTTAATGATTTATATTTTAGATAATGTTAATCCTGAGAGTCGTGAGAGAATCCACAACTCAGTTCCACGAGCTTTGAGCCAAATTTGAAACAAGCTTTAATTAAATACTGGCCAGGAAGACAGAGTCTGGCCAAGTCCACCACTGGATTCCCAGGGAGTAGCTACAAGTCATGTTTCCCAGGGCCTAAAATGTCAAAACCATGGGGCAACCATATTTCCCATCAGGTCTAATCAGGGCAAGCATAGATCCTGACATACTTTCTGCCTACATATCTCCTGTCTATGTCCAAGGGCAAACATATCTTGGGGTATTTCCTTCCTAAGTGCCTTCATGTGATGGAGCACATCAGTGTCCCATGATAAACAGAACTCCCAACTCCTAACTCCTAGCAGCCGCTCTGGAGTGTAGAGAGAAAATCTTGTATGTTGTATAGATGCAACACCTGTCAACTAAAAAAACCTATGGCATATAGGAAAGGATAGAATAGAAGATGGAAAATTCAGGGGGCAGAAAGAATTCTGGGATAGAGCCAGGGGCAGGGCACTCCCATTGGACGATGTGAAGAGACAGATGTGCATGGTACCTGAGCACAGGTAACCAGCCTTGTAGCAGAATGTTGATTAGAATAAACCAGATAATTTATGATCTAGTCAGAGAAGAGCCTAGCTATATGGCCAAGGTATCTGTAAATATATTTTGATCTGAGTCTTATTTCTGAGAGCATGGGGCTTAGACAAAGAACCACTACACTGGGGTCTCCTCCAAAGAAGACAGGACGTGGGCTGGAGAGATGGCTCAGCAGTTAAGAGCACTGACTGCTCTTCCAGAGGTCCTGTTTTCTTTTTTTTTAAGATTTCTTTCTTTTTTTTCTTTTTTTTTTTTTGTTTTTTTTTTTTTTGTTTTTTTTGAGACAGGGTTTCTCTGTGTAGCCCTGGCTGTCCTGGAACTCACTTTGTAGACCAGGCTGGCCTCGAACTCAGAAATCCGCCTGCCTCTGCCTCCTGAGTGCTGGGATTAAAGGCGTGCGCCACCACGCCCGGCTCTTTTTTTTGGTTTTTCGAGACAGGGTTTCTCTGTGTAGCCCTGGCTGTCCTGGAACTCACTCTGTAGACCAGGCTGGCCTCGAACTCAGAAATCCGCCTGCCTCTGCCTCCCGAGTGCTGGGATTAAAGGTGTGCGCCACCACGCCCGGCTTAAGATTTATTTCTTTATTTTATATATATGAATCCACTGTAGCTGTACAGATGGTTGTGAGCCTTCATGTGATTGTTGGGTATTGAATTTAGGATATCTGCTTGCTCCAGTCAACCCCACTCGCTTAGTCCCTGCTCACTCTGGCCCAAAGATTTATTTATTATTATAAATAAGTACACTGTAGCTGTCTTCAGACACACCATAAGAGGGCATCAGATCTCATTACAAGTGGTTGTGAGCCAGCAGTCAGTGCTCTTACCTGCTGAGCCATCTCAACAACCCGAGGTCCTGAGTTCTAATCCCAGAAACCTCATGGTAGCTCACAACCATCCGTAATGAGATCTGATACCTTTCTGGTGCGTCTGAATACAGCTACAATGTACTTATATGTATAATATACAAATAAATCTTTAAGGAAGAAGAAGGAGGAGAAGGAGGAAGAATAGGAGGAGAAGGAGGAGGAGAAGGAGAAGGAGAAGGAGGAGGAGGAGGAGGAGGAGGAGGAGGAGAAGGAGAAGAAGAAGAAGAAGAAGAAGAAGAAGAAGAAGAAGAAGAAGAAGAAGAAGAAGAAGAAGAAGAAGAAGAAGAAGAAGACAGGACACAAACAATCCACCTGGATTGTGGTAACACTAACCACTGGACAAATAACTGCCCCATGTCTCACCTACCACCAGGCCTGTACCCAAACTGTGGACAAGCAGGACACTGGAAAATTGACTGCCCCTCTGCCTCACCAAGATAGGCCACTCTCTCAAGTTCCTCATCTCCTGGTCTTCCAATCTGGCTCAGAGGTTAAGAACACTGACTGCTCTTCCAGAGGTCCTGAGTTTAATTCCCAGCAATCACATGGTGGCTCACAACCATCTGTAATGGGATCAGATGCCCTCTTCTGGTGTATCTAGAGACAGCAACAGTGTACTCACATAAAATAAATAAATCTTTAAAATTTTTTTTTCCACGTAAGCTTCAGGGGGTTGTGACTCAGGTCCACCTGTTACAGGTCAAATGAACTCCAAATAAGCACTCCTATCATGTAGGTCAACAGCCTTTCTTGCCCTTTTCCTATTGCTAAGGAAATCTCTTCTCCCCCTGATCTTAAGACTTCTTTTACTCTCCCAACTAACAGAAGCCAGAAGTTTCAGATAAAGGTTTTCCCCCGATCTCCTTAATTTTACGTTCTGTCCTTAGTCTATATCTGTCTAAGCAGATTTTCAATCAACTATTCCAAACCTCAGATGGTCCTTTGAAATTGAGAAGAAACCCTGGACCTGCTGAAAGCCTATTGTTATTGTTTGAATGTGGCCCATGGGAAGTGACACTATCAGAAACTGTGGTCTTATTGGAGGAGGTGTGGCCTTGTTAGAGGAAGTGTGTCGTAGTGGAGGCAGGGCTTTGTGGTCTCGTATATATGCTCAAGTCTGGCCGGTGAGACCCACACCATCCTCCTGACAGCCTCCAGAAGATGGTCTCCTTCTGGCTGTCTTCAGATCAAGATATAGAACTCTTCTTGCTCCTTCTCCAGCACCATGTCTGCCTGCAGGCTACCAAGCTTCCTGCCATGATGATAACGGACTGAACCTCTGAAACTGTAAGCCAGCCCCAATTGAATGTTTTCTTTTATAAGAGTTGCTTTGGGGGGCTGGTGAGATGGCTCAGTGGGTAAGAGCACCCGACTGCTCTTCCGAAGGTCCAGAGTTCAAATCCCAGCAACCATGGTGGCTCACAACCATCTGTAACAAGATCTGACTCCCTCTTCTGGAGTGTCTGAAGACAGCTACAGTGTACTTACATATAATAAATAAATAAATAAATAAATAAATAAAGAGTTGCTTTGGTCGTGGTTTCTCTTCACAGAGATAAATCCCAAGCTAAGACACCTGTGTAAACCAGGTGCTTCTGATGAGATTTCCTACAGCCCCAGCTTCATAGCAGCATTCCAGAGTGCTCCAAAGATACCTGCCCTTCCCTAACCCCAGGTGGTACAAGAGAACCTGGGCAGCAAGCCTGTTATACTCTGCCCTGTCTCAGCTTTTGACAAGCATCCCAGCCTTCCTCAGACCCTAACAGTGATGCCCCAATTCCAGCTGAGAAACAGTTACAGAAACAAAAGTTTAGAATGTTAGGTTCAAAGGGTCGTGGTGTCTCTTCCCAGCAATAAACCTTAACTAAGACATATAACAGCAGCAAGCAATAATGAGTAATCTGAAGTAAACTCATTCCTGTTAGCTACATCTGGGAGGGCTAGAAAAACACGCTCCAAAAACAGTCCTTGTTTTGAAGAAACTAAGGTCAGAAGACTCTTGTTTTCTTGGAGTGTTCTCACAAGCACTTAGAATTCTTCTCAAAGAACTCCATTCCTGTGTGGTGTTCTGACAAAACACTATAAATACCGTGGGCCCTAAAATTAAATCTCCCAATTCATTACCATAGAGCCAGTGAGGAATATAATGGACTAAAATTCTCTCCTGTCACTTCTGGATGTTACCATATGCCTTTGTATCATAAATAGCTTACACATGTGTATATGCATGCACACACACATATAAATGTCAACACCATTAAGATATCAATATTTAGTCCTACAGAAATGTGAATCAGGATTGGAGCGATGGCTCAGAGGTTAAGCGCACTGACTGCTCTTCCAGAGGTCCTGAGTTCAAATCCCAGCAACCACATGATGCCCTCTTCTGGTGTGTCTGAAGACAGCTACAGTGTACTTATTTATAATAATAAATAAAACCTTTGTGCCAGAGTGAGGGGGGCCAACTGGCGTGAGCAGAGGTTCTAAATTTAATTCCCAGCAACCACATGATGGCTCACAACCATCTGTACAGCTACAGTGTACTCATATACATAAAACAAATCTTTTTTAAAAATCCATTTTATACTAGGCATCCATCTTGGTACCCATTGACTTTTGTCTCTGATTCCAGTCCCTGGAAGATGACTCAGTGACCACCCACCCCCCCCAGAAATGTGCAGCTATGCATTGCAGAAATTATTTAAATCCTAGGGTTTCTACCCCACATTTAGTTGTTGAGGTCCCAGGTAAAAGACACACTCACAGCCTTTATATTTACAATAAGCCCTAAACAGCAAAATAGCTGGACAGCTACCAATCCTCCATGCTGTTAGAATCTACTCTTCTATCGATAACCCGAGTTATTACTTACTATATACTACGTTCCATCTGAGCTGCTCTTAACTCCAATTGGGCACCCTCAGAGCCACATTCTCTTGATCCTTACTTAACCCATGGTGGCGTCTCCTTCCTCTTCTCCTGCACCTTCCTCTTCTCCTCCTTCCCCCAATTCTTTTTTTTTTTTTTTTTTTTTTTTTGGTTTTTCGAGACAGGGTTTCTCTGTGTAGTCCTGGCTGTCCTGGAACTCACTCTGTAGACCAGGCTGCCTCGAACTCAGAAATCCGCCTGCCTCTGCCTCCCGAGTGCTGGGATTAAAGGCGTGCGCCACCACGCCCGGCTCCTTCCCCCAATTCTAAGCCCAGAAAACCCATGTCCTCTCCTGCCCAGATAACAGCTGTTGGCATCTTTAATACCAATTAGAAATAACTTGGGGACAGGCACTTAGCATCTCTCATCTCTGGGGCAACCAGACTTTGAGGGCCCCAAATATTAGAATACAAGCAGCATTAGGCCAACCCACTACACCATGACCATCTACCTGTTATTATTATGTGTTTTAGCTTCTACAACCTACTTATACAAACAGTCAAGGATTATTTTGAGGTTGCTTTGACTACTTAATCTTGGCAAAGTAGACAGCTCAAGGCTTACTGGCACAGTTACTCAAGGTCTTCTTGCAGTTTTCACCTTTAAAAACCCGTCCCTACCCCCCACCCCCTTTGCATGGAATCTTTAATTTGACTCAGAGTGTGTTGCCCTGCTAGCAGCTAATCAATAAATCTTTTCATTATATTGGACTGAGTCTATGATCTTTTTTTCAGGGGTCACAAACTACACAAGACCTCCAAGGTTCACCCAGTAACACAGCTGAAGTTGATGTGGATATGATGGGTACCACATCCCTGTGATCTTAGGTTTAAAGGCATAAAGGCATTTATTCTCTGTCACATTTCGTAAAATAGGATAATGCCTCATATTTTGTCTTGGGTAGGCTTGGTTAAGCAGCATCTTGGCAATCTTCCCTATAACCATACTTCTTATTCTAAGCCAAAGAAATGATATGGGAGTTTGGCCATTCTTTGAATATATTTATTCTGATTATACATTTGAAGTCTTTGGGAAAAATAGTTACACTATAAACTACATCTAGGCCAGGATTTCATTTAAGAGCTGGCTTCTGGAAGAGCAGTTAGTGCTCTTAACCACTGAGCCATTTCTCCAGCTCTGTGTGCCCTCACTCTTAGGGGATATCATGACACCTCAGCCATTACTATCAGTTGAGATCCTGTGTTCAACAATCTTAAAAATATTTAGTATCCATCTTTCATCAATGTGCAGTCACTAAAGCAAATGGCAGGTTTCTTTGTAGAAATACTACGGGGATTATCACTATGTTCTTTTTTTTTTTTTTTAAAGATTTATTTATTCATTATATGTAAGTACATTGTAGCTGTCTTCAGACACTCCAGAAGAGGGCGCCAGATCTCGTTACGGATGGTTGTGAGCCACCATGTGGTTGCTGGGATTTGAACTCTGGACCTTCAGAAGAGCAGTCGGGTGCTCTTACCCACTGAGCCATCTCACCAGCCCCATCACTATGTTCTTATTGTAATGTCATGTGGTCCTTACCCTGTGGTCTCAGCTTTCCTTTAAGTCACATGATCTAAAGACAAAAGCCTCTAGCTTTGAAAAATAGCTGGGAAGTAACTTAGTCAAAAGATCACCATTAAAAACAAAACAAGCTCATCCGGCCGGATCAGCGCCGGGGTAGCGGGAGCGCAGGGTTGCCTGACACCCGCCAGCTACCCACGACCCCCGCCGCAGGATTTTGGGACTGCTGGTGAGTGGAACACAGCTTCTGCTCCAGTCCAATCACGCGGGACCTGAGACTGCTCTGGTTGGGGAGAGAGAAATCCGGCCTACATAGGGCCACAACCCTCTTCCGGTCAGAAAAGCACCTGGGAAGCTGGGGCGCAGGGTCGGCTGACACTCACCAGCTACCCACAACACCCACCACAGGATCTTAAGACTTCTGGAGAGTGGAACACAGCTTCTGCTCCAATCCAATTGCACGCGGGACCAGAGACTGCATTAGTTAGGGAAGCAGAAAAACGGCCTGAGTAGGACCACAGGCCTCTTCCGGCTGGACCAGCACCGGGGTACCGTCAGCTACCCACGACCCCCGCCGCAGGATTTAGAGACTGCTGGTGAGTGGAACACAGCTTCTGCTCCAATCTTTAAATAGTGACAACGATAACAACTAACCCCAGAGATTACCAGATGGCGAAAGGTAAACGTAATAATCTTACTAACAGAAACCAAGACCACTCACCATCATCAGAACCCAGCACCCCCACTTCGCCCAGTCCAGGGCACCCCAACACACCGGAAAAGCTAGACACGGATTTAAAAGCATATCTCCTGATGATGATAGAGGACTTCAAGAAGGACTTTAATAACACACTTAAAGAAATGCAGGAGAACACTGCTAAAAAGGCAGAAGACAATAAAGAGGAAGCACAAAAATCCCTTAAAGAATTGCAGGAGAACACTGCTAAAGAGTTACAAATCCTTAAAGAAAAACATGATAACATAATCAAACAGGTAGAAGTCCTTACAGAAAAACAGGAAAACACATCCAAACAGATGATGGAAATGAACAAAACCATACTAGACCTAAAAAGGGAAGTAGACACAATAAAGAAAACCCAAAATGAGGCAACACTGGAGATAGAAACCTTAGGAAAGAAATCTGGAACCATAGATACCAGCATCAGCAACAGAATACAAGAGATGGAAGAGAGAATCTCAGGTGCAGAAGATTCCATAGAGAACATCGGCACAACAATCAAGGAAAATGTAAAATGCAAAAAGATCCTAACTCAAAACATCCAAGAAATACAGGACATAATGAGAAGACCAAACCTACGGATAATAGGAGTGGATGAGAATGAAGATTTTCAACTCAAAGGACCAGCAAACATCTTCAACAAAATTATAGAAGAAAACTTCCCAAATCTAAAGAAAGAGATGCCCATGAACATACAAGAAGCCTACAGAACTCCAAATAGACTGGACCAGAAAAGAAATACCTCCCGACACATAATAATCAGAGCAACAAATGCTCTAAATAAAGATAGAATACTAAAAGCAGTAAGAGAAAAGGCCAAGTAACATATAAAGGCAAGCCTATAAGAATTACACCAGACTTTTCACCAGAGACTATGAAAGCCAGAAGATCCTGGACAGATGTTATACAGACACTAAAAGAACACAAATTCCAGCCCAGGCTACTATACCCAGCCAAACTCTCAATTAACATAGATGGAGAAACCAAAGTATTCCACAACAAAACCAAATTCACACATTATCTCTCCATGAATCCAGCCCTTCAAAGGATAATAACAGAAAAAAACCAATACAAGGACAGGAACCACGCCCTAGAAACAACAAGAAGGTAATCCCTCAACAAACCTAAAAGAAGACAGCCACAAGAACAAAATGCCAACTTTAACATCAAAAATAACAGGAAACAACAATTACTTTTCCTTAATATCTCTTAATATCAATGGACTCAACTCCCCGATAAAAAGACATAGACTAACAAACTGGCTACACAAACAAGACCCAACATTTTGCTGCTTACAGGAAACTCATCTCAGAGAAAAGGATAGACACTACCTCAGAATGAAAGGCTGGAAAACAATTTTCCAAGCAAATGGCATGAAGAAACAAGCTGGAGTAGCCATTCTAATATCTGATAAGATTGACTTCCAACCCAAAGTCATTAAAAAAGACAGGGAGGGACACTTCATACTCATCAAAGGTAAAATCCTCCAAGAGGATCTATCAATCCTGAATATCTATGCTCCAAATACAAAGGCAGCCACATTCATTAAAGAAACTTTAGTAAAGCTCAAAGCACACATTGCACCTCATACAATAATAGTGGGAGACTTCAACACACCACTTTCACCAATGGACAGATCATGGAAACAGAAACTAAACAGGGACACAGTGAAACTAAGAGAAATTATTAATCAAATGGATCTGGCAGATATCTACAGAACATTCTATCCTAAAACAAAAGGATATACCTTCTTCTCAGCACCTCATGGTACCTTCTCCAAAATTGACCACATAATTGGTCACAAAACAGGCCTCAACAGATATAAAAATATTGAAATTGTCCCATGCATCCTATCAGATCACCATGGACTAAGGCTGATCTTCAATAACAAAATAAATAATAGAAAGCCAACCTTCACGTGGAAACTGAACAACACTCTTCTCAATGATACCTTGGTCAAGGAAGGAATAAAGAAAGAAATTAAGGACTTTTTAGAGTTCAATGAAAATGAAGCCACAACATACCCAAACTTATGGGACGCAATGAAAGCATTTTTAAGAGGAAAACTCATAGCTCTGAGTGCCTCCAAAAGGAAACTAGAGAGAGCACACATTAGCAGCTTGACAACACACCTAAAAGCACTAGAACAAAAGGAAGCAAATTCACCCAAGAGGAGTAGACGGCAGGAAATAATCAAACTCAGGGGTGAAATCAACCAAGTGGAAACAAGAAAAACTATTCAAAGAATCAACCAATCAAGGAGCTGGTTCTTTGAGAAAATCAACAAGATAGATAAACCCTTAGCCAGACTCACTAGAGGGCACAGGGAAAGCATCCTAATTAACAAAATCAGAAATGAAAAAGGAGACATAACAACAGATCCTGAAGACATCCAAAACACCATCAGATCCTTCTACCAAAGGCTATACTCAACAAAACTGGAGAACCTGGATGAAATGGAGAAGTTCCTAGACAGATACCAGGTACCAAAGTTGAATCAAGATCAGGTTAATGATCTAAACAGCCCTATATCCCCCAAAGAAATAGAAGCAGTCATTAATAGTCTCCCAACTAAAAAAAGCCCAGGACCAGATGGGTTTAGTGCAGAGTTCTATCAGACCTTCAAAGAAGATCTAATCCCAGTTCTTCACAAACTATTCCACAAAATAGAAACAGAAGGTACTCTACCCAACTCATTCTATGAAGCCACAATTACTCTGATACCTAAACCACAAAAAGACCCAACAAAGATAGAAAACTTCAGACCAATATCCCTTATGAATATTGATGCAAAAATCCTCAATAAAGTTCTTTCTAACCGAATCCAAGAACACATCAAAACAATCATCCATCCTGACCAAGTAGGTTTCATCCCAGGGATGCAGGGATGGTTCAATATACGGAAATCCATCAACGTAATCCAGTATATAAACAAACTCAAAGACAAAAACCACATGGTCATCTCCTTAGATGCGGAAAAAGCATTTGACAAGATCCAACACCCATTCATGATAAAAGTCTTGGAAAGATCAGGAATTCAAGGCCCATACCTAAACATGATAAAAGCAATCTACAGCAAACCAGTAGCCAACATCAAAGTAAATGGTGAGAAGCTTGAAGCAATCCCTCTAAAATCAGGGACTAGACAAGGCTGTCCACTTTCTCCATACCTATTCAACATTGTACTTGAAGTCCTAGCCAGAGCAATTCGACAACAAAAGGAGATCAAAGGGATACAAATTGGAAAAGATGAAGTCAAAATATCACTTTTTGCAGATGATATGATAGTATATATAAGTGACCCTAAAAATTCCACCAGAGAACTCCTAAGCCTGATAAACAGCTTCGGTGAAGTAGCTGGATATAAAATTAACTCAAACAAATCAATGGCCTTTCTCTACACAAAGAATAAACAGGCTGAGAAAGAAATTAGGGAAACAACACCCTTCTCAATAGTCACAAATAATATAAAATATCTTGGCGTGACTCTAACTAAGGAAGTGAAAGATCTGTATAATAAAAACTTCAAGTCTCTGAAGAAAGAAATTATAGAAGATCTCAGAAGATGGAAAGATCTCCCATGCTCATGGATTGGCAGGATCAACATTGTAAAAATGGCTATCTTGCCAAAAGCAATCTACAGATTCAATGCAATCCCCATCAAAATTCCAAATCAATTCTTCAACGAATTAGAAAGTGCAATCTGCAAATTCATCTGGAATAACAAAAAACCTAGGATAGCAAAAACTCTTCTCAAGGATAAAAGAACCTCTGGTGGAATCACCACGCCGGACCTAAAGCTCTACTACAGAGCAATTGTGATAAAAACTGCATGGTACTGGTATAGTGACAGACAAATAGACCAATGGAATAGAATTGAAGACCCAGAAATGAACCCACACACCTATGGTCACTTGATCTTCGACAAGGGAGCTAAAAACATCCAGTGGAAGAAAGACAGCATTTTCAACAAATGGTGCTGGCACAACTGGTTGTTAACATGTAGAAGAATGCGAATTGATCCATTCCTATCTCCTTGTACTAAGGTCAAGTCTAAGTGGATCAAGGAACTTCACATAAAACCAGAGACACTGAAACTTATAGAGGAGAAAGTGGGGAAAAGCCTTGAAGATATGGGCACAGGGGAAAAATTCCTGAATAGAACAGTAATGGCTTGTGCTGTAAGATCGAGAATTGACAAGTGGGACCTCATGAAACTACAAAGCTTCTGCAAGGCTAAAGACACCATCAATAAGACAAAAAAACCACCAACAGATTGGGAAAGGATCTTCACCTATCCTAAATCAGATAAGGGACTAATATCCAATATATATAAAGAACTCAAGAAGGTGGACTCCAGAAAGTCAAATAACCCCATTAAAAATGGGGCTCAGAACTGAACAAAGAATTCTCACCTGAGGAATACCGAATGGCAGAGAAACACCTGAAAAAATGTTCAACATCCTTAATCATCAGGGAAATGCAAATCAAAACAACCCTGAGATTCCACCTCACACCAGTCAGAATGGCTAAGATCAAAAATTCAGGTGACAGCAGATGCTGGCGAGGATGTGGAGAAAGAGGAACACTCCTCCATTGTTGGTGGGATTGCAAGCTTGTACAACCACTCTGGAAATCAGTCTGGCGGTTCCTCAGAAAATTGGACATAGTACTACCGGAGGATCCAGCAATACCTCTCCTGGGCATATATCCAGAAGATGTCCCAACCGGTAAAAAGGACACATGCTCCACTATGTTCATAGCAGCCCTATTTATAATAGCCAGAAGCTGGAAAGAACCCAGATGTCCCTCAACAGAGGAATGGATACAGAAATTATGGTACATTTACACAATGGAGTACTACTCAGCTATTAAAAAGAATGAATTTATGAAATTCCTAGCCAAATGGATGGACCTGGAGGGCATCATCTTGAGTGAAGTAACACAATCACAAAAGAACTCACACAATATGTATTCACTGATAAGTGGATATTAGCCCAAAACTTAGGATACCCAAGATATAAGATACAATTTGATAAACGCATGAAACTCAAGAAGAATGAAGACCAAAGTGTGGACACTGTGCGCCTTCTTAGAATTGGGAACAAAACACCCAGGGAAGGAGTTACAGAGACAAAGTTCATAGCTGTGATGAAAGGATGGACCATTTAGAGACTGCCGTATCCAGGGATCCATCCCATAATCAGCTTCTAAACGCTGACACCATTGCATACACTAGCAAGATTTTGCTGAAAGGACCCAAATATAGCTGTCTCTTGTGAGACGATGCCGGGGCCTAGCAAACACAGGAGTGGATGTTCACAGTCAGCTATTGGATGTATCACAGGGCTCCCAATGGAGAAGCTAGAGAAAGTACCCAAGGAGCTAAAGGGATCTGCAACCCTATTGTCGGAACAACATGATGTACTAACCAGAACCCTGGAGCTCTTGTCTCTAGCTGCATATGTATCGAAAGATGGCCTAGTCGGCCATCAATGGAAAGAGAGGCCCATTGGACTTGCAAACTTTATATGCCCCAATATAGGGGAATGCCAGGGCCAAAAGAATGGGAATGGGTGGGTAGGGAAGTGGGGGGCGCTATGGGGGACTTTTGGGATAGTATTGGAAATGTAATTGAGGAAAATATGTAATAAAAATATATATAAAAAAAAACAAAACCTGCTGTAGAGAGAATATCTTGCATATTTTTTTAAATAATTCAGATTATTCTTTTTTTTTTTTTAAAGATTTATTTATTCATTATATGTAAGCACACTGTAGCTGTCTTCAGACACTCCAGAAGAGGGCGCCAGATCTCATTACGGATGGTTGTGAACCACCATGTGGTTGCTGGGATTTGAACTCTGGACCTTCGGAAGAGCAGTCGGGTGCTCTTAACCACTGAGCCATCTCACCAGCCCATATCTTGCATATTTTATGTATTCATCACCTGTCAGTTAAAACAAAACAAAACAAAAAACCTATGGTATATAGGATAGGGTAGAATAGAAGGTGGGACATCTGGCAGGCAGAAAGGATGTTGGAAAAGAGCCAGGTGTGGGAGATTCACCCAGGAAGATGTGATGAGACAGACAGATGGTATCTGAGCACAGGTAACCAACCACACAGCAGAGTGTGGTTTAGAGTAAATTGGAATATTTAAATTATGATCTAGTCAGAGAAGACTTGGCCTAGCTCTATGGACGAGGTATTTGTAAATACATTTTGAATCTGAACCTTATTTCTGGGAGCATGGAACTGGGAGGTGGAGAACCACTATACCAGAACCAACTACTACAACTGGTATAGGTGCCATTTTAATCATCCTCTATCTTGTTAATTGAATAGATTGAGCAGTACTTCTGTAGGTTTCCCTTCATCACGCTGTGTGAAATGTGTGTGCCCTGGGCCTAGAAAACACAGAAGTGGATGCTCACAGTCAGCTATTGGATGGATCACAGGGCCCCCAATGGAGGAGCTAGAGAAAGTACCCAAGGAGCTAAAGGGATCTGCAACCCTATAGGTGGAACAACAATATGAACTAACCAGTACCCCCCAAAGCTCATATCTCTAGCTGCATATGTATCAGCATATGGCCTAGTCAGCCATCAGTGGAAAGAGAGGCCCATTGGTTGTGCAAACTTTATATGCCTCAGTACAGGGGAATGCCAGGGCCAAGAAGTGGGAGTGAGTGGGTGGGGGAGTGGGTAGGGGACCGTATGGGGGACTTTTGGGATAGCATTGGAAATGTAAGTGAAATAAATACCTAAGAAAGAAAGAAGGAAAGAAAGAAAGAAAGAAAGAAAGAAAGGAAGGAAGGAAGGAAGGAAGGAAGGAAGGAAGGAAGGAAGGAAGGAAGGAAGAAAGAAGTGTGTGTGCATCTGAGGAGTTCCACCTGGCTTGGCACTGTTGCCTAACTAGGGCAACAAAGAGATAGCAAAAAGACACACTGGAGAAATGACAGACACAAAGACAGAAAAGCTGGGTGACTCTGTTCCCTCTGACAGAATCACCAACTATGCAGCAATAAACGTCTGTAAGGGTCCGAAGTTTGCTGAAGGAAACCCCCAGACTCAGATAGTATGCAAAAACAGCATTTATTCTGTAACTAGCATGCTAGGGTCACCATCATTTCTGACCGGCAATGTAGATGAAGACATTTGAGTCTCTTTTATAACGGAACTGCTTAATTGCTTCTGAGGCAAAAACAGACTTCTAAAGCCTAGGGCACATTTGAAGGGGTTACAGAAACCATTAACTGATGTCATAGAGAAGATATATGGGGCTGGAGAGATGGCTCAGCAGTTAGGAGCAGTGACTGCCATTCCAGAGGTCCTGAGTTCAATTCCCAGCAACCACATGGTGGCTCACAACCATCTGTAATGGGTTCTGATGCCCTCTTCTGGTGTGTTTGAAGACAGCTACAGTGTACTCACATATATAAAATAAATAAATCTTTAAAGAAGAAGAAGAAGAT
Organism: Mus caroli; assembly: GCF_978045245.1. Classification (NCBI taxonomy): domain Eukaryota; kingdom Metazoa; phylum Chordata; class Mammalia; order Rodentia; family Muridae; genus Mus; species Mus caroli. The sequence continues at coordinate 51,977,515 of NW_028227256.1, forward strand.
ATACACCACAGGAGACCACAGGTACAAAAGCAGGAGATAAGATATCGACTGGGTTTATCTATATAAAACTTCAAGGACAGCTTAGCTGTGGTCTTTAACTTTCCATGAACCTGTAAGCTAGTAACAAATGATGAATGCTTGGCCAGATAATCGTGTAGACATTCTCTGTTATAAACCTCTTATTCAATTTATGACCTGAATTTATGTCAAACTCTTACTGAGCTTCTTACCATGTGAACACACTCTGAAAGTTGTACAAGTGCTGAGAACAAAGGGCAGAGACAGGCCTCCCTCCCCTTCTCTTCCTGAGACTTCGAGGAGTACAATTCTGTGCTAAAGCTCTTTCATTGTGAGGTGCTAAACTGGAGACTGCAGCTGTTTGCCTCAGAGCAGCCCAGACAGGCTGATCAGCTGTGGAGGCAAAGTGCCTTATATTTAAGATACACAGCAAATGGTTTAGTTTCTGAGTAGAGACAAAATAGAATAAAAAGGACTCTTCGCTTCAGCACATTTATTATGTGTATCTCAGGCAAGGAGTGGGCTGATCTAGGAGATAGCTCCTCTATCATTTTGATATAATCAACTTATAAGGAAGCAGAGATTATTTGGGCCCATGATTGGTTTCGGTCCTGTGGTAATCATTATATATCATGGTGAGAGCATGTGACATATTGACTGAGAAGCAAAAATGATGAAGAGGCTAGGGTCCCAATTTTCCCTTCAAGGTCATGTTCTCAATGACCTAACTTCTTCTCATGGAGTCCCACTTCTTTAAGGTTTTACCATCTTCCAGTAACACCACTGAATGTACAGTGATCAAGTGGTTGCCAAGCAAACTAAGGCCTTAAGTTGGGTTCACTGCTTATTGTGGGGCTTCTGGGGTCCCACTTGTGGTTTAATAACAAAGACACAGAGACATCTTTCTAGTTTTTGCTGGGGCATTGTCTCAGCTAGCTTCTAACTTAAGCTGGCTTCTCTGTCATTGTGTCTTTCATGTGGCTCTCATTGCTCTACCTCCCTGCTCTGTCCTTGTCCATGCTTCTGTCCCTCTGTCTGTCTCTCTGCCTGCTCATTCTGTCCTGTCATTCTACCCCAGCCTTAGCCATCAGCTCTTTATTCTACAAAAAGTCAGATTCATTTATTTCTCTTTTTTTTTTAAGATTTATTTATTATTACATGTAAGTACACTGTAGCTGTCTTCAGACATACCAGAAGAGGGTGTCAGATCTCATTATAAATGGTTGTGAGCTACCATGTGGTTGCTGAGATTTGAACTCAGGACCTTCGGAAAAGCAGTCAGTGCTCTTACCTGCTGAGCCATTTCACCAGAACTCCCAGATTAATTTCTCATACAAAAAACTATTAGCATAGGAGGAGAGGTTCCACAGCTTGCTCATTCTGAGCCAACCAGAAGCAGAACCAAACCCAGTCCATATTTTAGCCAGACTTAGGGCAACTTGACCTTCTGTAACCTCCCCCACAGCAGCTTGCTTTTTTAGCATGATAGTCTTAGAGAATCCTCTTCTCTAAGGTGATGAAGTGGCATTTACATATAGAAAGCAGGTAATGGGCCATAGAAATGACAATACCAACTACTCTGCCATCCCTTGACACTGCTAGCTAATCAATTCAAAGGTCAAAACACAGGACACACCTCCATAGCCATTTGAGACAATATGTGTGGGTGTAGGTCATCCCAAGAACTGCAAAATGAATAAATATATGAATTCACCTTCAGTAGTCCATGGGCCGGGCCCAAACCTGTAAGACCTCCTTGCTTCTTGTCTAAAAGCTGTAACACTTCTTGTGTTTGCAACCTAACCCAAGCCCCGTGGAACCTATTCACCCAGTTCCACATTGCCCTTTGGGCCAACAGAGGATGACAAAGAAACCCTATATAAAGCCTGCTTCCTGCTCAGTTCCTTGCTACCTCTCACCCACAGCAGAGACGGCTACCCCCTCGTGTCTTTCCCAATAAATCTTAAACGTGAGGTTTGTTGTGCGTTATTCCTTGGGGTCTAACTTCCAGGATACCTTTCCCTTTAGAGCTGCAACACTATTAGGGAAATCTTTCCCGCAGATCTGTGACCCTTATGAAGTAGAAATTTGTGGGGTTTTTTGTTTTTGTTTTTGTTTGAAAGTCAGTTGTGTCAGATGGATTTTTGCTGGAGCAGGTATGTGAGAGTGTTTTCTTGAAATAGAAACAGGTGAGAGGATGTTTCCATAAGGCAGAAACATGAACGAATGTTTTTGCTGAAATAGGTGTTTTGTTTTTTTAAAGATTTATTTATTATTACAAGTAGGTACACTGTTGCTGTCTTCAGACACACCAGAAAAAGGTGTCAGATCTCATTACAGATAGTTGTGAGCCACCATGTGGTTGCTGGGACTTGAACTCAGGACCTTCGGAAGAGCAGTCAGTGCTCTTACCCGCTAAGCCATCTCACCAGCCCGAAAGATGTTTTCTTAAAGCAAGCATGTGAAAGGACACACGATGAAGGACATTTTGCTAACAACATGTGAAAGACCCACAACGTGAGGACTCCCCCACGTTCTGACTCAGGAGAGGTGACACCCCAAAATCACCCACAAGAAACGGTCTTGCTGCAAATTGCAAGAGGATTTTTATTCAAGAGCGCTCTTGGGCCCATGGTCATACACCACGCAGGGGTAGAGGACCGTGGTGCCCCGAGTAGCTGAGTAAGGGGGTATTTAAAGGAAGAAACCACAACTCAAGGAGGTGGGGAGGGCATTGTTGGAAAATACCAAAAATACCAGTTAAGAGTCACAAGGAAGTGTAAAGTCACAAGTGTCAGGTTATCTCTCAAGGCAGTTTCTAAGAGCCCCTAACAATCTAAGAGCCCCTAACAATAGCACATTTGCATTGCAGGTTCTCGTAATGGTCAGGGTGGGTCAGGGTGACTTTCTTTTTTTTTTTTTTTTTTTTTAAAGATTTATTTATTTTTATTATATGTAAGTACACTGTAGCTGTCTTCAGACACTCCAGAAGAGGGAGTCAGATCTCATTATGGATGGTTGTGAGCCACCATGTGGTTGCTGGGATTTGAACTTCGGACCTTCGGAAGAGCAGTCGGGTGCTCTTACCCACTGAGCCATCTCACCAGCCCCGTGACTTTCTTTGAATGAACACTTTTTGAACCCAGGAAGCCGGTGGGTGGAGGAATGTTGCTATCTGTTTTATGACCAGCATCTGGAGCACTAAGCCACAAAGACCACACTCCCAAGCCTGGGCCTAAAAGCCTCGAATTTTGCTATACTTCTTCACATGCATGTATTGGTTCACCTTACATTGTGTTGTTGAGCTGTTTGTCGTGACTCCCTAGAGAACCCCCCCCCCGCCCCCCGCCCCAAAAATCTTCTGGTGGTGTTCTGGCAGCTTCTTGCTGCTTCCTCAGACTTAGGCCGATTGGCAAAGTAGTGTCAGCTGATACGGACTTCTTTGTGGAATTTTGTTAAGACAGACTCTCGTGGTGAGGCAAGACCCATGGGAGAACACGTGATGTTTAGAGGGGGTATAAAAAGGACTCAATGGACAGCGACAGTGGGCTTGCACAGCTAGCTTTGCAATGCTTCTTGGTCTCACATCTTCATCTTCCCTAGTCTTCACTTCACTGAGACAGGCATAGCAGAGAGCTTCTGGCATACCTGCTGGCCCTGATCATTCTTGCTGACTCCTGCTAATTCAACTGAGACCTGGCTGTTTCCGCTAGGTCATGCCACCATTGCTGATTCATGTTTGCTATCCTGAAACTACTGCACTGGACTGCTGGTATATTTGTGAAGTGTTTGTGATTGGATCAAGCTGTCCCTGCTGATTTCTGTGAATTAAATTGTTGATTTCTAGACAACACAGATTGAATTTGTTCTAAAGAACAAATTTTAGGGGCTGGAGAGATGGCTTAAAGGTTAAGAGCACTGACTGCTCTTCTAAATGTCCTCAGTTCAAATCCCAGCAACCACATGGTGGCTCACAACCATCTGCAATGAGATCTGACACCCTCTTCTGGTGTGTCTGAAGACAGCTACAATGTACATAGATATAATAATAAATAAATCTAAAAAAAAAAAAAGAAACCTATACAAAAAAATTGTTTTTAAAACAGGTCCAAGTCCCTCATATCCTAATAACCTTTCTTTTTTACTACCTCTGGTAAGCTAAAAGAGAGATTAAAGCATTTAAGAACCCATATTAAAAGTAGATTTTAAAGAATTTAAACTTATGGACTTACTTTGGTAGGTGGGTCGAGTAGGCTCTCCTGGTGCCTGTGCTCCCCCTTGTGGTCTAAGCTACACTCGGACCCTAATCCCCCATCTCCAGTTCACCAAGAACAGACTCACCTTCCAGCTCACCGATCACTTGACATCCCATCCACCAGTGACAACTCTGTAAGTTTCCCTTTGGTCAGTATAAACACTTTTCTTGAGTCTGAGAAAATGACCATTGAGTGTCTGGCACCACCCTGGTACTCTTAGAGGTGGAAATGCACCCCCACCCCGCCACTGTCTTTAGGCCTGTGGCTGGTCCTCTTCACCTGACCCTGTCCCCCATACCCTTAGAGCTGAAATCCTGCAGTTTCTTTAGGCCCAACTGTCTCAGGGTTTCCATTGCTGTGAAGAGACACCACGACCATGGCAAGTCTCATAAAGGACAACATTTAATTGGAGCTGGCTTACAGGTTCAGAGGTTCAGTCCACTATCATGGCAGCATCCAGGCAGACACAGTGCTGAGAACGCTGAGCAAAGGCAGCAGCAGGAGGCACTCTTTCACAACAGAGCTTGAGCATAGGCACTCAGAGCCCACCCCCACAGTGACACACTCCCTCCAACAAAGCCACAACTCCTAACAGTGCCTCTTCCCATGGGCCAAGGATATTCAAACAACCACAGCACCCTTTCCTGACCTCTTTCCTGCTTTCCCTTCAGAGCTGACCATAGTCGCACAGCCAATCTAGGACTCTGTGGCTTTTGCAACTCCATTCCCCAACCCTTTCCTGTGGATGAAATCTCATTCTTGCCCTCAGTTTTTGTTGTCTCTAGGCAAGCATTTGGGCCCCATCGAAAGCTGAGGTTCCAGACACTGAGTCTGTTAGCTGGGCTATTATCCCTGACTCCTATGGAGTGCAGTGACAACTCACAGAACAGCTTGGTCCTCACTCAGTCCTCTCTGAGTCCTGGGCATGTCCTCAAACTACAGGATGCTGTGACCTAATTGTGGTGTGGCTCAGCCCTAGCACGTAACTTTAGTCCAAGAGCTTTCTGCTTAAATCTTGTAAACGGCGTTAAATAGAGTCAACTGTAGGTTAAGAAGCAGATCGAGCAACCAGTTTTTTCTTTCCTTTTTTTTTTTTTCTTTTTTGTTTTGCTTTCAAGGTAGAGCTTTTCTGTGTATCTCTGGCTATCCTGGAGCTCATTCTGTAGGCCAGGCTGGCCTCAAGCTCACAGATCTGCCTGACTCTACCTCCTGAGAGCTGGGATTAAAGGCATGAGGCACCACTGCCCATCAGCATGCTAGATTTTTCAATGGTGAAAACATCTGCCAAACAAACAAATGATCCAAAAATCTTGCTCTCTTCTCCTCTATTTCTTCCTACATATTCCTGTCCAGAGTAACTCTTACATGTGGATATTTAATGTTCAAGAGAGCCCTACCTTCAGTCAACAGCTCATTAACAGCTCTGAGCCAAATATCACTACCTCCCCTCATCTCTCCCACAACCCCCTCTTTGGTATTGGAGACTGCTTTGACTCCTCAGGGTCACACTTTATGAGCACACTGGATTCCTCAAGCTGTAACGATGCCCTGAGCACTACTACCCAGACCCTATGTCCAAATGTACTCAATGCCTCAATCCTCTGCGGCACTCAAGTTTGCCCCTGCTTACTCTGGGGTGGTCTGGGGCTAAAGGTGGTACCTGGTGTAGAGCCCATGCCAGCTTCCATCACACACATGGCATGGCAGATGAATGTTCAGGTCCTACCCTTTCTTGTAGTCTTGGGCATAACCACTGGTGTTGTCACTAGAATAGCAGAACTAACTACTTCCCTAACTACCTACCACCAGTTTTCCTTTCAGTTCACCTAGCACCTCCAATGGGTGGCTCAGACCATCCTTACCCTCCAAGTACCACATAGACTCAGGAGCCACAGTGAAACTACAAAATAGATGATGATTAGATTTCTAACAGCAGATGTCTTAGTTAGGGTTTCCATTGCTGTAAAGAGACACCATGACCATGGCAAGTCTTATAAAGGACAACATCCCATTGAGCTGGCTTACAGGTTCAGAGGTTCATTCCATTATCATCATGGTAGGAAGCATGGCAGTGTCCAGGTAGACATGGCGTTGGAGGAGCTGAGAGTCCTACATTTTGTTCCTGTTGAGGTTTGATTGTTTGCTATGTATTATAAAACTAAATACTGGCTCCCAAGACCTGGTTGCCCCCAGGGATGAGAGAATTCGCTCATAGACCCAAATGTCTCTATGTGACCTTGCCCCCCTACCCAAGTTATCCCTAATTGGTGAATAAAGATGCCTACAGCCAAAACTGAGCAGAATTGAGATAGGCAGGGTTTGGGGCTCCTGGGCTTAGGGATTAAGGAGAGCAATGGGAAGGGGAGAGAGAAGGTAAAGAGAGTAGAAAATGCCACAGTGTAAAAAATTTCAAAACATAGCCATGAGGGCTGGCCAATTGGAGTTAGTAGCAGCCAAGATACAACATAGCAAGTTATATAATATTGCTAGGGATTATTGCTTGGGAAATAGATGTAATAGTATATCTGCCTAGCTCTAGTGCTAATTAAAACTTATTATAAATATAAAAATTGTCTTTTATCCAGGACTTGAATGGTCAAAGGCAGGGTAGAAACCCCAATTGAAGGTAAATATTTCTACAACATGTTCTGAAGGCAAACAGGAGAAGACTGGCTTCCAGGCAGCTGTGAGGAGGGTCTCAAAGCCTACTCCTACAGTGACACACATCCTCCAACAAGGTCATGTCTCCTAATAGTGCCACTATTTTGGTCAAGCATATTTAAACTACCACATTCCACTCCCTAGCCCCCCATAGACTTGTTCAAGCACATGAATCTATGGGGGCCATACCAAGTCATAGCATAATGCAAAATACATTTAGTTCAACTTCAGGAGTCCCATAGTCTATAATAGTCTCAACAATATTAAAAGTCCGAAGTTCAAAGTCTCTTCTGAGAGTCATGAAATCTCTTAACTGTAATCCCCTATAAAATCAAAACCAAAAGGCAGATCACATTCCTCCAATATCACTGGATATATATACAATTTAAAAACGTCATAGTGGTAAAATCCTGGACCAAAGCAATACCCAAAAACCATCTGGGTAAATTCAATTCCAAACTCTGCATCTCCATGTCTGGTGCCCAACTCCTTTTACCTTTGCTGACTGCAACACAATTCTTTTTTTTTTTTTTGAGGGGGTGGGGGAGCTGATTCCACTCCCTGTTAGCAGCTTTCCGTGGCTCTTGTATCTCTAACATCTTGGGTTCTCCAAGGGAATTTAATGTTACAGCTTCTTGTTCCAATGTCTGGGATCCACACATGATCTTTTGGGCTCCTCCAAAGGGTTTAGGTCACTGCTCTAGCTCTGCCCGCTGTAGCCCTCTAGGATCTGGCTGCTGCTCCATGGCTGCTGCTGTTCTTAGTGTCACCCCATGGAACTGGCATCTCCAATATGCTGGGGTCTTCCGCTGAAACTAAGCTTCACCAATAGCCTCTCATATGCTTTCTTTTTATGTGCTAAGACTCAACATCTTCGCATGATCCCCTCAGTCCTGGGCCATCAACTGATGCTGAGCCTTCACCAATGGCCTTTCCTAGCCTCACGGTGCCAAGCCTGAGCAGTTTTCCATGACCCCCTTCATGACTTTAAAACCTGTACCACCTGGGTGACTCTTACACGTCTCCAAGCCCAGCTGCATCATGAGGTGCAATCTCAGCTGTCTCTGGAACACAGCTTCATTGTGCTCTCAGAAAATACTTCCTAGAAGATTTCACCTCAGTGATGCTGGTCTCTTCTTAATCACCACTAATTTCTTAGCTCCAGCAAACCAGCACCAACTCTCCCAGCAGTCTCCTTCTACTCTTGACTCTAAAGCCAGTGCCAAGTTCTGCTGCTTGCTGGGCCTGGAACACGCCCCCCCCCCTTTGTCCTATTATATCCCTCACTGCCTAAGCTTAGCTGTCCTGAAATTTGCTCTTTAAACAGCTCTTGAGATCTCAGAGAACTGCATGCTTCTGTCTCCTGCAATTAAAAGGAGTTACCATCATGCCTGGGCCTAAGCCTTTCATGGCCACTATTCCTCAGGATCCAGATCAAAAAGAGTGTGTCATCCATATCTGGATTGTTGTTCATTCTAGATTAAAAGTCCAAATGAAAACAATAACCAAGTAGTAATAACACCTAACATGATATAACTATTCCTTGTTCAATGGGCAAATGCATCACCAGGAAGCTTAGCTGGGTGGGATCTTGCCCCAAAGTCACCACTCCATAATCGGTTTATCTCCTTGAACCCTGGATTTAGTTCCATTGTGCTTCCTGGTGACCTTTTGTCCTTTAAACCATGCAATTTGTATTTTTCCTTTCTAAGCTTGCTATGCTTCATCAAAACACTCTTCATGAGTGTAAACCACAACAGACCTCAATAAACAACCAACAAATAGGCACTCTTAACTACTAAGACAACTTTTTGTTGTGACGTCAAAAAGATTTCAAACATCAAAAAGATTTCACCTCAGTGATGCTGGTCTCTTCTTAATCACCACTAATTTCTTAGCTCCAGCAAACCAGCACCAACTCTCCCAGCAGTCTCCTTCTACTCTTGACTCTAAAGCCAGTGCCAAGTTCTGCTGCTTGCTGGGCCTGGAACACGCCCCCCCCCCCCTTTGTCCTATTATATCCCTCACTGCCTAAGCTTAGCTGTCCTGGAATTTGCTCTTTAATCGCCCGTTTTGACGTTTGAGACAAACTTTGTCCAGGCTGACTTTAAATTGTCTATGAAACCAAGGCTAAGGGCTCTTATATTAATTGTCACAGAGGCACCAAGCAGCTTCTGTGCAAGCAATTAAAACATCTTTATTCTGAGCCCGGCAGGATGGCTCACGCCTTTGGTCCCAGCACTGGAGGCAGAGGCAGGCGGATTTCTGAGTTTGAGGCCAGCCTGGTCTATAAAGTGAGTTTCAGGAGAGCCAGGGCTATACAGAGAAACCCTGTCTTGAAAAACAAACAAACAAACAAAACTTCATTCTTTTAAAAAAAATATTTATTTATGTATATGAGTACACTGTCACTGTGTTCAGACACACCAGAAGAGGGCATTGGATCCCAATACAGATGGTTATAAGCTACCACATGGTTTCTGGGAATTGAACTCAGGACCTCTGGTAGAGAGGTTAAAAATTGGCTCAGCAGTTAAGAGATGGCTGAGCCATCTCTCCAGCTCCAAACAACCTTATTCTGACAGGCACACCTGTAAAATGTTTCCTGTGCCCTCTAAGCTTCTAGCTCTAATGGAAACCATTTAAGTGGAATTTTAACCCCTTCTTGTTCCATCACACAGCCATTCATGCTTGTCTTACTACACCATAGTTGTATCTATCGGCTAGATCTCACATCTGAGTTATCCTCTCCTCCTCACAAGTACATACAGGACTTTCTTGGCTCAGTCCTGAATGACTTAATCCCAGTTGTTGGTCTGGTGCCCAGGAGGGAAAGTAAAGGAAGTTTTAGAACAGGACACTGTCTCATGAGTCACACAAAACCAAGCTGTTTTGTTTTTTTTTTTTCCACAAGAAAGATTAGCCCACTTCCATTGGCTCAGAGAATTGGGGGCCTCAGTTCACATCCCTTTCCAGGATGGCACTCCTTTCCCAATCGGGGCAACATAGTGTAACAGATATGCTGAAAATTCCCCCAATCTGAAACTATGCTAGTCAGGTCCTTAGACCTGATCATCAGTCTTTTCTGGTCTCCAGAACAGGAAATGAAACTCTAAAGCCCTCCAGCTTTTCCACTTAAGCTTTAGTTAGTGATTAGTCACCTCCAACCTTTTGAGTCTTTCTCCAAGGTCACAAAGAAACTGTGACTCAAAAAAGAAAAACAATAAATAAAACATAAACACAAACCAGAATGTTGGCCTCAGAGGACTGACACCTGAGGTTGTCCTTTGGCCTCTATGGGCAACATTCACACACACACACACACATATAAATATAAATATAAATATATATATATATATATATATATATATATATATATATAGGCCACAGCCCTAAAACAAATCTAATAAAATAATTAAAAAACCAACAAGCTTGACCTGGTCTTAGTTACTGTTCTATTGCTGTGAAGAGATACCATTACCAAAATAATTAGTATCAGAAGGTCAGTCTATGTCTGTCATGGCAGGGAACAGTAACTAAGAGCTTACTACATCCTAGTCCAAAAATTACTGGGAAAGGGAAGGAGAGAAAGAGAGGGAGAGTGAGGGAAAGGAAGAATAGGAGGGGAGAGGGAGGAAGAAGGGAAGAGCTAACTGGAATGACATGGGCTTTTGAAATATCAGTGCCCAAATCCAATGAAAACAAGTCCATTTCTGGTTTTTTTTTTTTTTTTTTTTTTTTTTTTTTTTGGAAGGGGGGCGGTTCGAGACAGGGTTTCTCTGTATAGCCCTGACTGTCCTGGAACTCACTTTGTAGACCAGGCTGGCCTCGAACTCAGAAATCCGCCTGCCTCTGCCTCCCAGGGGTGCTGGGATTAAAGGCATGTGCCAACAAGTCCATTTCTTAATCCTTCCCAAACAGTTCCACCAACTATGGACCAAGCATTCAAACACATGAGCCTATGGGGACTTATTATCTTTTCAACCACAACACCTGGCTTCTTCTATTACCACGTGACACCCCTCTGTACATGTGCCAGCTTCTCCACTCAGCTCCAAGTCATCACAAGAGAAGCAAACCTCTTACCTTCATAAATTACCTAGTCTCAGATGCTATTTTGGGGGAATGGGACAGGATGCACACCAGGCAACTTTACTACTGAATTCAAACCCCAGACCAGGTATTCTGTTATGACAACACATACAGATGAACATGATAATGTAACTCTGGTAAGTCTTACAGGACAAAGAGGAGTTAGGTTAAGGAAGAGAGACAGGAGAAAGGATAGAAACAGGAAAAGAGGGTAAGGAATTGAGTAAATACTATTGTTTTACACTTACTTGTGTATATATGTATACACATGCACATGTGTGTGATTATATATATGAATACATTCAGTATCACTGTCTCAGAGGTCCACCTGCCCATCCTATATAAAATATTAGTCTTCTGTCATCCCAGCTATTTAGTTAGCTGATAGAGGAGGATTACCTGAGCTCAAGAATGAAACATCAGGCTGGGCATGAGAGAGGCTTTGTATAAATCAGGATAAATGAATAAAAACAGCAACCCACCTAATTTATTTATTTATTTTCTCTTTCCTTCTTCTTAGAGTGATTTTAAAATATTTCCTTATTTATCTATTTAGTGTTTTTCCAGACAGGGTGTCTTGGTGTAGCTCTTGCTGTGTTGGAACTCATTCTTTAGACTGAGCTGGCCTCAAACTCACACAGATATGCCTGCCTCTGCCTCCTGAGTGCTGGGATTTAAGTAAAGATTAATTTTTATTTTTAAAGCTTTTAAGAATTTATAGTATGTGTTGTCAGGCTTAGCCAAAAGCACCTTTATCTTGAGAGCCCTCCCTAGTCCTTACCCGTGTGTGTGTGTGTGTGTGTGTGTGTGAGTGCCTGCAGAGAACAGGAGAGGTTAACAGATATCCTCGAATTGTTACTGATGTTGTGAGCTGCCTAACATCGATTCTGGCAATGGAACTGGTCTCCCCCGCAATAGCAGCTCTTAGTTGTTGAACTATCTCTCCAGCTTCATCATTTCATTTTCAATGTTTTTGAGGATCTCCCTGTGCAGTTCAGTTTAGCCTGGGTAGTTTTTCTTTCAGTATCTCTAGTGCCAGGATTACAGGCACAGCACACTGTGCTCTACTCTTTTTTTTTTTTTTTTTTTTATTCTCCACATCTTAGGGTTTCCATTGGTATGAAGAGACACCATGACCAAAGCAAGTTTTTATAAAGGACAACATTTAATTGAGGCTGGTTTCAGAGGTTCAGTCCATTATCACCGCACGAAGCATGGCAGTGTCCAGTCAAACATGGTCCTGGAGAAGCCAAGAGTTCTACATCTTAACTCAGAAGCAGGTGGGAAGAGATGTCCTTTTCCAGGCAGCCAGGAGGAGGGTCTCTTCTGCTCTGGCCAAAGCTTAAGCTCTGGACCTCAAAGCTCACTCCTACAGTGACTCCTCCAACAAGCCCAAACTTACTCCAACAATGCCACACTTCCTAATAGTACCACTTCCCATGGGCCAAGTATATTCAAACCACCACATACAAGTTACACAATTACCCGATAATGCATTACACATTAATTCTATCTTCCCTTTTGGAATATGAGTTATGTGAGGAGACAGACTCATTCACACCTCCAACATCTAGTAAGTCTTTCAAAAATATTGCCTATGTTTAACCAACAATCTCATTTATTCCTCAAAACTCTGTTAACCAAATGCAGCAGGCAGGATGGCCTACTGGGTAGAATTTGCTGTGCAAGTCTGATGACCCAAATTGGATCTCCAGGAACCCACATAAAGATGGAAGGAGAAGAGGTGACTTCACAAATCTGCCCTCTGACTTTCATGAGCCAAATACACATCACACACGTACATTCATATAGTCATAAAATATAATTCTATTTAAAAAAAAAACTGTATTAGAGTCAGTGAGATGGCTAATCATTAAAAAAAAAATCGCTGTGCAAGCCTGTGAGTTCTTATCCCTCAGACCCACATGGGAAGAGAAGATTCTGACCTTCACATATGTGTTTGTTACGTGTGCCCCTCCCTTATATGTAAGCCAGGACCTCATCCAATCCCTGAATGTGGCAAGCAAAATTGTTGCTTTGTATAGAACGAGAAAAACCTAGATCATAAAGGCAACACTACACCATATCTTGGCCACGTAGGAAGAAAGCAGCTAGAACTGACAGGTCACTGGGCCCGTTCGGGGCGGCATGACCCGAAGTTGCTCTCTGAACAACCCCTCAGGGTCAGCACAGCAGGTACCGTTTCATATCATCATCACACAGTAAAAGCTGCCAGGCTTGGCAGCAGGAGCGAGAACACGCTGGGCCAGCGCTGGGTGGGGTGGGTGTGGGAGGCAGTTATATAATTAGCCAGTTCCTGGGCTTTCCTCCCCCGGCAGGGCAGCCCTCACGAGCCGAGCCTCGAGACTCAACCCCAAATAGCTCCAGGAAAAAACCCGGACCGAAGGTGAACCCAGGAGTTCGTCACGAAGATTACATAAGTGGCAGACTCCTGGCAGGAGCAGAGCGTGTCCGGGAGACTCGCACCCCGATTGGCTGTCGGGAGGCGGCACTGGACACGTGCGTCAGCCTAGCGTCAGCGTGGCGTCATGGGGTTGGGAGGGACTTAGTGGGAAGAGGCGTGTCCAGCTGCTCAGAGGGCTCGTGGATTGGCTGAGAGGCGCAGGAGCCCTCCCTCCGGGCCGGCCTGAGGGCGGCGCCTCGTTCCGGGTGCCCGCGTTGGCTACCGGCTTCACAAAGATGATCATGGCAGCTCGGACCAGTCAGAGGGCCCTGGCGAGGGTGGCATCGGGGTGCCATCCGAAGTCGACCACCGTGACGGAAGCCCCGGCGCGGGGGTCTGCGCGCGACGTCAGGTAGCGAGCGGAGGTTTTCCGGGCGGCGGGTTCGGGACGGGCCTGTGGCCGGGGCGCTGACCCTAGTCGGCTCCGGAGACTCGGGGCGCGGCGCTCGGCCGGCTGGTCTGCGTGCACCTCATATTATCGGGGTGAGTCAGCGACGAGACGGCCGTGGGAGCACCGACAAGCAGCCGAGTCTCCGGCTCCCGCCCTTCCGGTCTCCAAGAGGTGGGCGGCGGCCGTCGGGAAAGTTTAACTGCGCCCCAGAGCGCCGGCTCCGGGGCCGTGGGAGTGCGTGTCCTGGCGGTGAACCGCCTGTCAGACGCTCTCTCACTTGCTGTGGAGTTCTTTGACCCCGGCCACTCAGCGCTTGCAAAATGAAACACAGCCAACAAAGAGGACCTGTTGTTTTTTTCACTACACTGTAACTTTGAGGTCCTGTAACCTTGAAGATGGCTCTGTCCTCGGTTTTCCTGCTTGGTCCTTTAGGTGGAGATGAACCTAGAGACCTGAAGGACACTATAAGTCTACTGTGCAGTTTTCTATTACAAATAAGACAGTAATAAAGTATTCTCAAAAATTAAAATTAACTCGGAGTGGCGGCTCACACCTGTAATTTTAGCAGTAAAGCCAAGTTAGTATCGCGGTGGGTTCAAGGCCAACCCGAACTACAAAGTGAGCCCCCGTCCCAGGACCAAAAAAGGAAAATTGGTATTTGAGATGAATCAACATGTATACATTACAGAGGAGAAAGTCCAACTCTTGCCTGGGCTTCAGAACATTTCGGTTGAATGAAGACTTTAAAATGTCAGCCAAGAGGCCAGGTCTGGTGCTTTGGAGGCCAGCCTGGTCTGTGTAGCTAGTTGCACATCAGCCAGAGCTACAAGGTAAGATTTGTCTCAAAAACAAACAGAAACTAGCAACCATGCTACATCTCCAAATCTTACACAAACATGTTGAAACTGTGAAATCAGGTAGTTTATCCTCAAAAGATAGCTTTTCAAAAGCAGGACATACTGCTTATATTACTGATTAAATGTTGCTTTGCTGCTATGGTCCGAGGCTCATGCTCAGAAAGTCCATACCAGTCTCAGCCTGGGAAATACCAAGTGACTGGATCTAAAAAAAAAAAAAAAAAAGGCAACAAAAATGGTATATAAATGCATAAAAGTATTACATTATCTTGTGTTCTGGCCTTTAATGTAATAGGTTATTTGAAAGAGTAGTTTTGGAATATTAGTGATTAAAAAGTGTGTTTTCAATATGTTACAGTACTCACTTGTTAGCTTGACTGTGTATGTAGCTAGTTGTATGGGGCAGGTGAAGGGAGAGGTACTGGATCTAACCCAGGGCCATGAACATGCCAACCAGCTCTATCATTGAGCTCTCAACCCCTAACGCTTAATAGTGTGTGAAATAGATGTATTGCCCAGAGCAGTATAACCAAATAGGCATACTGATCAGGAAACCTGTTAATTTGTTTTAAGCATGTGTGGTTTTCTTAGGCGTATGATCAGGATTAGGTAAGGGTGTCTTGTGGGGCTTAAGAAACCAATGTGTGAATTTGTTACAAAACCTGGTATTGTATATAAATTTCCCACTCAACTTGACTCCAAGGTCTTCTCTTTAGGAACAGGCATCTTAGTAATTTTTGTGTGTCTTTCTTCTGGCAGGAATTCAGGGCCTTAAGCATGGTAGGCAAATGTTCTGCCTGTGAGCAACATTTTTTTTTAAGAGACAAGAGTCCCATGGTGTAGCCCTGACTGGCCTGGAACAGGCAGAGATCCACCTGCCTCTTGAGTATTGGGATTGAAGACAAGTATGCCATCATACCTGGACCCTCTACTATCTAAGAACAAGTCTCATATATACCTTCAACTCCAGCTCGAGGAGAGCCAAGGCCTCTAGCCTTCTCAGTCACCAGTACTCACAAGCACATACCCATACACAGACACATGCTCATAATTACAAATAGAATTTTAAAAAGGCTTATTATCAAGGTTGGTTATGCATGCCTGTAATCCTAGCACTGGAGGAGACTGACACACAGGATTTCAAGGTCAAGCCATTCCAGGTCTACACAGAATGAGATTCTGTCTCAAAAACAAAAGCAAAAGAGATAGGAGTAGAAGCAGGTGGAGCTTTGCTAGTTCAAGGCCATCCTACTCTACCTAGCAAGTTCCAGGCTAGCTAGGACTGAACCTAGAAAATGAACAGCTAGGCAGTTTGCAGACTAGATTTTCGTTTTGTGTGTGTCTTTGCTGTAAACTAATTTGGTACAGATTTTATGTTATTTTCATAAATGCTCATTGTCATTGTATTTATGGTTTTTTTTCCCCTTGGAAACAGGATCTCACTATATATCTCTGGCTGTCCTGGAATTCTCTCTGTAGAATAGGCTGGTCTTGAACTCACAAAGATCAACCTGCCTCTGCCTCCAGTCTTTCAGTAGAACACAGAGCTTACTCATAGGTCTAGTGTGGAAGCCCAACTTCTCCTTCTGAGCACTAGGTGGGCCCCAGTTGTAGGGGATCTGAACTATTAAGTTCTTTAACTGAGCCATCTCCTCCCTACCCACTTCCTTTTTCTGCTTGAGCTTGGGTGGGAGGCTGTTTGTAGCGAGCATAGGCAACTTACCAGGGGTTATACCACCCAAGCAAAGAACTGCCAGCAGTCCCTCGAGGGATGGAACCTCACGAATACCTTCTCCATCCGTGATGAAATACTGAAAGGCTCATTTTTTTTTTAAAGATTTGTTTATGTATGTGAGTGCTCTGTCTGCATGTTTGTCTGTAAACTAGAAGAGGGCATCAGATTCCATTATTATAGATTGTTGTGAGCCACCCCGTGGTTGCTGGGAATTGAACTCAGGACCTCAAAGAGCAGCCAGTGCTCTTAAAGACTGAGCCATCTCTCCAGCACCCACTCCCCCTTTTTAAGGGCTGTTTTCCCCCCTGGATGTGTGTGTATGTGTATGTGCACCTGGATGAGTTTATGTACAGTAGAGGCCAGAGGGTGTATACTAATAGAATTACTCTGATCCCCATCTAGCTACAAGTGAATGAGACTTGAACTATGGTTTATTAGACTGTGAAGTTACTCCTAATAGGGATTGCCTCTAATCTAATTCTCTAATGCTATACTGGCTGCTTTTCCAACTGTGCTCCCCAAACTGCTGTTGGAATCTTCTGGGTTCTTTCTGCTCTAGCAGTCTGGTGTCTTGGGGAGGTATTTTATTCTGATACCTGCTGCTGGTCCATTATGACTACTGAAGACTTCCTGTTCTCTCTTTCTTCTCCTCCTCTGTACTCCTTTGCACTCTTCCTTTCTCCTCCCCTGTGTCCACCCCAAGTCAGGTAACTCAAACTCCACCTCTCTGTATTCTCCCAGTAACTGGTTGTAGCCATTTTTATTTAACCAGCGTTGATTAAGGGTTGCACAGCAAAGGTGGTATACTTGGGAATTGCCCTCCCCCTTGGGGCAACCAGGTCTCAGGTACAGAATTAGCATTTGAATATATAGCAGCAGACCAACCCCCAACAAGAAGATGTTAGGAACCAGAGTAACAGATGGTTGTGAGCTACCTGGTGTGGATGCTGGGAACCCAACCTAGGTCCTCTGAAACAGCAGTAAGCACTCTAACTTAGGAGCCCCTGAAGGGCCTGGTTTTTGTGTTGGGAATCATAGCTGTAGAGAGTTCATGAGTGTAGCAGCCATCTTCTGCCCAGAAGACACTGTTTTGTGGAGTCCCTCTCCATCCTTCAGTTTTTAGATTGTTTACTACCGCTCTGCTTTCCCTGAGCCTTGGAGCCATTGGCATGTATTGAGTATTGCTTTTGCTACCCAACCTAAGCCCTGGGAATAGACCATGCTGCCAGCCTCTGTCCAGAGAATATTGGATCTGAGGATGAAAAACACAGACACACACAGTTGTTCAATTTCATCTTGCTTTATTGGCACAATTGCTGGGCACCCCCATTCTACCTTGCTAGTGTGCCCTTCCCAGAACTCCGAGCTCAGCACCCCAAATCTACACTCAACTTGCTCTACCTGCCACCTTCAGTTCCAGGTCATCATGCCCAGCCTCTCACCTGTAGAAGTGGCCTGTGGCTGTTCCGCCCGGGATCTCACATGGCTGGTTGGCTATTTTTCCTCTGAAGCATGGAACTCTCCCTTCCTCCCTCTCCTGAGTCTGCCAGCTTGCATGTGGGGTCCCAGAAGTGCCAACTATTACTTCTGCCCAACAGTTGGCTCATGGCTTCTTGACTGATTGATCAAGAACCAGTTGGGGAACACAGTATCTTAGCATCAGAACCACTCCTACAATCATAGATGTCCCATTTAGAATTGAGCACTCGTTAGTCTTTTATTCTTAGCACCTTAACTGGCTATGAGTTTCTCTATGAACTTTCACCCACTTGGGGGAAAAAAAAACCAACTTGTGTTTCATGTAAAACTAATTTTTATTCCCCAGAAGTAATTGTTGTCTGGGCTGTGTTCTGCCGTCATCTGCTAACCTAGACCTGGTCCTGGAAGCTTCGAGCCTCTGTACAAACTAATCTAAGCCTAGAATGTTTTCAGCCTCTGAGACTTACTGCTGCACAAACTCTTTTCTTTCTGAGCTCTGATTGGCTGGTCAACTCAGCTGTTGTGGCTCAAAATCCTCTCCAAGCTGACTGATTCAATCTGGCTTCTCTCTCAGCCTCTGACTGAATTGCTCTGCTTGGCCTCATACTAACTCTAGCCATCTGTTCTAATTTTCTGACTCATTCTCATTCTTTGGCTCTTTCTGTCTTCATCTGTGTCTAGTTTGTTCTCTCTCTGCAATCTATCTCTGTGCAACTCTCCTGGTAAAGCTGTCCCCTCTCTCTCCCTTCCTCCCTCCCCTCCCCCAATCTCTATACTGCTCTTTCTTAAGTAGCTTTCCTTTCCTCTCTCCTTGTGAGAGTTGGGCATATCTTGTTCTGTCAAATATTTCTCTAATTTATTACTTTGTTTGCCACTTGGTTCATAGTATGATCAAATATCCTGCAATAGTCTCAGAGGCTGAATGCAGCAGTAAATTAAGGGTATAATTGAAAGTATTTAGAAAACAGTTGACAACATGTCCACTTAGCAAAACAATAAGTGCCATGCTAAGCCTGTGACCTTGCAGATTCACAGTACCAGGCATGAGTTTCTTCCTGTGGAGAAGGCCTCCAATCCAACCAGAAAACAGTCCACTACCTCCTACACAGTAGTCATACCAAGATTGCACTAGAGAGCATATCTTGCCTGGTAAGTTGTTATTGTAGCTCACAGGGTTTTCAGATGGGTAATACTATTAGTGACTTGGTCCATAGCAACTTTCCTGCACTTTGAAAGTTAGCTGTCTGCTGGGTAGTGGTGGTGCACACCTTTAATCCCAGCACTTGGGAGGCAGAGGCAGGCAGATTTCTGAGTTCAAGGCCAGCCTGGTCTACAGAGTGGGTTCCAGGACAGCCAGGGCTACACAGAGAAACCTTGTCTCAAAAAACCAAAAAAAAAAAAAGAAAAAAGAAAAAAAAAAAAGAAAGAAAAAAGAAAGGTGCTATCAGTGAAGAGGAAGCTCCCAACTCAGTTTCAGCTTGATTTCTCTGTCTTGCAACCACATGCTGGTCTGTACACAAGACTGGCCGGATGCTATCTGCTATCTGCAGAGATCTGCAGGGACTCTGGCCCGGCTGGAGTGGCCCAGGAGCTGCATTCGCCCAAGGAGGAGGGAGGAGTTGAATTGAGGCTGCTCTCTTCTGCAGCTTGTTTTTCTGGAGCTGGTGGGTGCTTGAAGACAAGCCAGTGAAGGTGCAGTGGCTAGGAACCAAGGTGGGGCTGCCATTCGGGAAGTGACCACAGTAGGCCCAGGCGGTTTTCATGGGACAAAAGCTTCAGGAGTGAACTCTCTTCTCCCAAAAGCTCTCAGATGTTCCTTGATGAAACAATTCCTGCCACTTTATTTCTTCTGGATGGGGTGTGTAGGGGTCTAACAGCAGATGCTTTCTATTGGCCTGCTCTGAGATGTTAGGCATGCCTCATCTGTCTGTGGATCCTCCCCATGGGGTGCTGTGGTCACATGACAGGGGCCTGGTCAGAGCAGCTGAAGAGCCAGCCTATCTTCCTTCTGAACCCACTCAGCCTTACCAAGTTTTCTGGCACAGTCCACTGCCACCCTACAACCATATAGTTAGTTTCTCTCTTCCTTTGTTGTCTGTGTATACCTTGTGTGTGTGAGAGAGAGATGGGGGCGACCACTAGCTTCCAGGGCATCCCTTGGCTCTGCCACCCATCTCTCCAGAAGTGTGCAGGGATACAGCATGCTCTGTGCATCTGACTTCCATGTGGAGTTTTGGGAACTGAGAGCCTCTTGCTTGGATGGCAGCTGCTTTACCCACTGAACCATCTCTTCAGCCTCTGGGTTGGTTTTTCTTAATACTCTTCCTCCTGGCCTGTTATGCTGCTCCTACATTGCTGTTCATTTTGTTTTGTTTTGTTTGGGACACATTCTCATGTAGTCCCATCTGACCTCAAACTTTCTCTGTATTGAATGGCCTTAAGCCCCAATCCTCCTTACTGTTGGGAATACAGGTGTCTGCCCTGAGTCCCGATGCTTGTTTGTTGAGACTGGGTCTCCTTGTCTGGTTTCGGCTTCCTGGACTACACTCTGCATACCAGGCTGTCCATGAAGTTTTGCTGATCTTCCTCCCGCTGCGTTTCAAAGTGCTGGGATTGCAGGATTGTACTGGGATGCCAGGCTGTTAGTCTGTTTTAGTGTCCAGCTGTTGCTAAGCATTTTTCCTGTCACCTAGAATGCCTGCTACACCGCCCCCATTTGTTTGCATTATTCACATATAAGTATGTTTCTATATTCCTATGTATTTCATTTTACTATTGAGCTATTGCCCCAGCCCATTTTATCTTGAGACAGACTTTTACTAAGTTCTCCAGGCTGGCCTTAAAGTCAAGCTATTGCCTTAACTTCCTGAATATTTGAGATTACGGGCCTATGCCAGTAAGCACAGTGCTATTTATTTATTTATTTATTTATTTATTTATTTATTTTAAAGATTTATTTATTTATTATATGTAAGTACACTGTAGCTATACTTCAGACACTCCAGAAGAGGGCGCCAGATCTCGTTACGGATGGTTGTAAGCCACCATGTGGTTGCTGGGATTTGAACTCTGGACCTTCAGAAGAGCAGTCGGGTGCTCTTACCCACTGAGCCATCTCACCAGCCCCGCTATTTATTACAAAGCCACTAAAACGGGGCTTTCAGGGGCATCTTTTCTGAAGATTCTGATCACCTGTGCCCACACTCGTTTTTAGCACTTTTAAAAAATGGTTTAAGTGTTCTGTATTTGTGTGTATGTGAAGGTCAGAGGACAACATGGTGGAGTTGGCTCTCTCCTTTTGTGTTTACGCAGGTTTTAGGGATTCTCATGGTTTTGAGTTAATGCTTTTGCTTGCTGAGTTTTCTTGCTGGTCTCTTGACACATTCTTCTTAAATTTTGTGCATATATGTGGGGGTGTGTGTGAGTATGTACAGAGGAGTGTAGGTGCTCTCAACTCCTAAAGAGGGTTCAGCTCTCCTGGAGCTAGAGTTGCAGGGAATTGTGAGCTGCCGGAGTTGCGTTCTGAGAACTGAACTCCAGTCTCTGTTGATCAGTGTATACTGTTAAATGCTGAACCATCTCTCTAGTACACACTTTAAAAAAAAAGCTTTATTTTTAGTTATGTGTCTGTATCTGTGTGTGAATGTCGATGTGTGAGTGCAGTGCCCTTTGGATTCCTAGCTCCAGTGCCATCTTTGTAAGGCTCACACTTACTGTTCACTGTGATAACTGTAGTGATTAACAGTCAAGCATGGCATAAGAGCTGTATGCATGTGAAGTAAGAGCTTATTAGTGTGTAGACTAATAATGGTTGGAGAGTATAAAATAGTTATCTACTACACTTGTTAGAAAAGGGTGAGCAGGAGCATGGCTGGCATCTCTATGCAGATTCAGCTCAGACAGACAGCACTGTGTGACAGGACAGACGTCCTATAAGACAGGGATGCTGGAATAAATGATTAGGGAGCCAAAGGGTCAGCAGTTCTGATGGCCACCATAGTCTAGATTGGAGACTGAGACCTGGCTTCAGGTCTCATTAGTCTGGAGCAGGAGTCAGGAAATTCCCCAGAACCCACTGGGAAGCAACTTGGGTGTATAAGATGGGCTGAATAATAGATGGAGAATATACTTAGCAAGCCTATGACAAGAGGATGTTATAATACACAGGTACCAGCTGAAGTCAGGTCTGAGATGGTAACTACACTGCCAGCTGAGGATTTTATTTCTTTATGTTGTCTAGGACATATATCTTCAGAATCTATGCCTATGTCTTCAGGACTGCTCTAAAATAGCAAACTTCTGGAATATGATTGCCTATTATAATGCCTGTATACTTTGTTGTTGAGTTTTTATCTGAAGTGCTTTAACTGTTGTGTTTTAGATACTTAGCTGCCTGTGGTATCCTGATGAACAGAACTCTTCCACCATGTGCCTCAATTTCGCCTAAAGAGATCTGTGCGAGAACCTTCTTCAAAATCACTGCACCATTAGTAAATAAACGAAAGGAGTATTCAGAGAGAAGAATTATAGGGTTTGTATATAGTAATTTTATTAAAGCACACTTGTACATTTTTATAGAGTAGCATGCTGCTTTCTCTCTTTCTACAGATCACACACTATGTAAGCCTGTCTATAGCCCTTGCTGTTTTATACATACTGTTAAAAAACTGTAATATTGGACTGGAGAGATGACTCAGCGGTTAAGAGCACTGACTGCTTTCCAGAAGTCCTGAGTTCAATTCCCAGCAACCACATAGTGGCTCATCTGTAATGGGATCTGATGCCCTCTTTTGGTGTGTCTGAATATAGCTACAGTGTACTCATATACATTAGGTAAATCTTTTTTTAAAAAAGGAGAGAGTGCCATTAAAAAAAAAGACTGTAATGTTATATTAACTATATAGGATAAATTTGACCATGACATTTAAAGGAAATAATTTATGATTTATATTTTTTTTGTTATTCTTTCATGATTATAGAGACTAAATATGAAGGCTCAAATTCTGTAGAAAGCCAAAATACCCCCTTGTGTTGAGGGGTGGGGCTGAAGGCAGTTTCTCTGTGTAGCCCTGGCTGGCCTCACACTCAGATTTCTGCTTGCTGCTGCCTCTCTAGTGCTGGGATTAAAGGTGTGTACCACTACCACCACCCTGTTCAAAATACTTTTTTTGTAATTTATGGCTAAATTATAATTGTGTGGTAAGTTATATTTTAACTGTGTCCAGCATTTATTTATTTACTTATTTGGGTTTTGAGAAAGGGTTCTGCTGTGTAGCACTGGCTGGCCTGGTACTTGATTGTGTAGGAAAGCCAGGCTTGAGCTCTTGGCAACCCTCCTACCAGAGCCTCTTAGAGTGTTAGCATTATAGGTATGTGCTACCATGCTTCCTTGTCTTTATGAGCAAGAACAGGAACTGTCTGGCTCTCGGTCAGTTTGCCCTTTTATCTCTATTCAAAGAGTTTATTGTTATTTGGTCATTGTCTTAGTTACTGGTCTATTGGTATGAAGAGACACCATGACCTAGGCAACTCTTAAAAAAGAAAGCGTTTAATTGGGGTCTTGCTAACAATTTCAGAGGTTCAGTTCATTATCATCCTGTCAGGAGGCATAGCATGAGGCTTGGCAGACTTAGTGCTGGAGTAGTTGAGAGCTACATCCTGATTTGCAGGCAGAGAGAGAACTTGGGCCCGCCATAGACTTTTGAAACCTGAAAGTCCATGCCCAGGGATACACTTTCTCCAGCAAGGCCACACTCACATCAACAAGGCACCATTCCTCCAAATTGTTCTAATCTTTCTCAGATAGTACCAGTTTTTGATGATTCAGCATTCAAATCTATGAGTTTATGGGGACCATTTTGATTCAAACCATCATAGTCATTCTCGAGCCCTGAAATTTTTGTTTAATTTGGTTTTGGTATTTTATATTTCTATGCTGGAGTTTTCTAACTGGTTATCGTTAATATAAAAAAGGTATTGATTTTTCTGTTTCTTAGTAGGCTATATTACTGCACTCTGATTTTTTTGAGTGTATGTGGGATAGAGGTATGTGCACGCAAGTGCAGGTATCACTGGAGTCCAGAAGCAGGTGTTCTGGAACAGATAATGTGAGGTGCCCAGTACGGGTGCTGGGAATTAAACTCAGGCTCTCAGCAAGAACGGCTGCATTCTTAACCCCTGGGTTGATTCTTAGGGATTGAAACTCATCAGTATGTATCCTTCAGGGAGTTGTTACAGCAGCATTTTTGTGATCCTAACGGGACCGCTTCTAGATGAGAATTATGATTTTCCCTCCTCTTCTTTGCCAAGTAATATGATTATAATAAATTTTTATATGAAACCATGTATATATTGTTAAATGAGTTGCTCTGTACCCAGAGTTTCATGCATGCTAAAGCAAGGGCTCTACCAACTGAGCTATGTCCTCAGCTCTTGCTTTTTTTTCTTTTTCTGTTTTTTTCCCTTCTTTTCAGTCTCTAGTAGTCCAGGCTGGCCTTAAACTCAATCTGTAATGGGTAACTTTGAGCTCTTGTTCCTCCTGCTTTAATTTCAATTTCTCTGGTATAGTGGTATTAAAATCCTGAACCACCATGCCTTTTGTTTGAGACAGAGGCTCAGTTACTATGTAGCTCTGGCTGGCCTGGACCTTGCTATATAGACCAGACTGACCTCAGACTCACAGAGATCCATATGCCTCTGTCTCCTGGGAACAGAGATTAAAGACTGTGCCACCAAGCCTGGCCCTTGTTCTTTTTCAAATAGGGTCTTTTTATGTTGACCAGGTTTGTTCTTCCTGCCTCAGACTCTGGAGAAGTTCTTATTCTGTTGGAACTTAATACACACGTGTGTGCATGCGCGCACACACACACACACACACACACACACACAGAGACAGAAAGAGACACACACAGAGACAGAGACAGAGGTGGGGTGTGGAGGGTGTCGGGCATGTGCGGTCTTACTGGCCTAAAATCGTGAACTTTGTTGCCTTAGCTTCTCCAGAGTTGGGCTTACAGGCGAACCCGACCATACCCAATGAAACAATTTTAAATGTTGACAGTAATTAAAAATTTTTAAAGGACCCCTGAGGTTCCACTTGTGACCTCTGCCATATATGCCTATTATAGTCTTTTTACTTCCTGTGTTGCCATTCCATCATGTCGTTTATTTATATTCTTTTTAAAACTCATCTCATAGAACTAGTTGTTAACAGTATTTTATCTTTCTTTTTAGGTACTCAATGCAAGAAATGTATGACGTAGTATCAGGAATGGAGGACTATCAGCATTTCGTTCCCTGGTGTAAAAAGTCAGATATAATATCAAGGCGGTCTGGATACTGTAAAACCAGATTAGAAGTTGGGTTCCCCCCTGTTCTGGAGAGATACACATCAATAGTAACCTTGGTAAAACCGCATTTGGTAAAGGTAAGGGTTTCTTTTGCTGAAGACTGCTAGATCACCAGATAGGTCATCTGGCCCACACAAGAGAGAAATGGTTTCATTTTTGCCCTGTTAAAACAGGACATGGTAGCACATGCCTGCAATCCTAACAGTAAAGAGGCTTAGACAAGTGGATTCTAAATTTGAGGCTAGCTAGCTATAAAGCAAGCGTATCTTAAAAAGAAAGAAAGAAAAATTAACATATTTAATATTTTCAATGTATGACTTTACCATACAATGGGTGAAATAGGTTTGTTGAATGCACACACACACATGAGTTTGTTTTGTGTAAGTTGGAGGAGTGGTGGTAAGACAGTGAGCAGTCAAAGAAGTGTTAAGAAGGGGATGTGAGCAGAGAGATGGCTCCGTGTTACGCTGCTCTTTCTGAGGACTTGCTTCAGTTCTCAGCACCCACGTGGTGGCTTGCTCCTGGCTGTGACAGCAGTTCCAAGGGATCCAAACCTGTCTTCTGGCCTCTGGGGACTGCATGCACTTGGTATAAATACATACATGCAGGCAAAAACATACATATAATGAATGAGTCTTTTTTATCCTCTAAATGTAAACTGTTAACACGGTTAAAAGTATCCTTATCCTGCCAGGTACTGTCACATCAGATTAACCGTGTTACCCTTGTCAGAGGACCATTTTTATGAAGAAAAGTACCCAGCCTTTTTTTTTTCTTTTTTCTTTTTCTTTTTTCTTTTTTTTTTTTTTTTTTTTTTTTTTCGGGCTTCACTTGGGCTGGTCTAAAATTTATCATAGACCAGGTTAGCCTCAAACTCCTAGAGTTTCACCTTCTGTTTTCTGGGTGCTGGAATTAAAGGTGCAAGTTCAAGGCCAGCTGAGTTCTTTAGGATAATGCCCGTCCTTCCGGGATTTATTTTAAGGTGTTATGGACGTGCATTCCGTCCTCCCTCCCCCCTTCCTTTTTTTTTTTCTTTGATTTTTATTGTTTTCTTTCATTTTTTTAGTGTGCACTGAAAAAAATCAGAAAAATTAGTCACAGCAAAGAATCAGAAGCAGACTTTGAGCAAAACTGTATAGAGAACTCTGAAATATAGAGTGAAGTCGAGGGTGTCTACGTCTCTCTTCTGGCCTTTGTGGGCGCTCACCTGAATGGATACACAGGCTACACATGATTCCACACAGCCTCACACAAACAAGCAGAGGTCAGGACGGATGGTCCAGTGGTCAAGCACACTGTGGCTCTTGCAAAGGCCCTTGCTTCCCGTTCTCAGCACTTACCTGCTTGCTCACAGCCATCTATAAATCCAGTTCCCGGGGATCTGATGCCCTCTTCTGACCTCTGTGGGTACCAGGCATGCATGCGGTGGACAGACATGCAGGCAGGAAAATAATTTACCCTACAGATGTGGACCAGACACTCTGTGAACTAGTCAGCCATTTCAGAGAGATGATACACAGTGTGTGTTGTTTTAAAACTTAAGGAAATGTGGTATAGTATTTTACCTTGTTCAGGATCACCTGTAAGTGACAGAACAGGAATTGCAGTTGGGTGGGGGTTCTCAGGTGGTAAAGCACTTTCTTGTCAAGTGTAAGGCCCTGAGTTTGGATCTCCAGCACTCACTGAGAGAGCTGGGAGTGGTGACATGGGTGGGAACCCCAGGACTGGAGGGCAGAGCCGGGGATCTCTTAGCTCATTTGTCAGCCTGCCTAGCCAGATTGATGAATCCCAGGGTCAGTGGGAGACTGTTTTAATTTCATGTTGCTATGGCCAAACACCTGACATGAAGCAGTTTAAGGGAGGGTTTGTTATGGCTTCCAGTTCAAGTGAACCCTTTCCTAAGGGTAGAGAAAACATGGCAGCTGGTGAAGTCATAGCAACAGAATTAGGCTCACTGGCTGCACTGCCTCTACAGTCAAGAATCAGGGAGCCGCCAAATGGTGCTGGTGCAGTAGGAGGGCCCGGAGGACCCAGGGGCCCAGGATTAGGAGGCCAAGACCGCTTCCTCGGAGGATTCGGCAGCAGTCTTAGGGGCCGAGGGGCTGGAAGTAAAGCTGAAGACAGGAGTGGATCCCTGTCACCAAGCTGGGCCGCCTGGTTAAGGATATGAAGATCAAGTCCTTGGAGGAGATCTACCTGTTCTCCATGCCCATTAAGGAGTCTGAGATCATTGACTTTTTCCTGGGTGCATCCCTAAAGGATGAAGTTCTGAAAATCATGCCAATGTAGAAGCAGACTCGGGCTGGCCAGCAGACCAGGTTCAAGGCATTCGTCGCTATTGGGGACTACAATGGTCACATTGGTCTGGGCGTTAAGTGCTCCAAGGAGGTTGCCACTGCCATCTTGGCCAAGCTTCCCATCGTCCCTGTGCGGAGAGGCTACTGGGGGAACAAGATTGGCAAGCCCCACACTGTTACATGAAAGGTGACAGGCTGCTGTGGCTCTTTGCTGGTGCGTCTCATTCCTGTCCTCAGAGGCACTGGCATTGTCTCTGTTCCTATGTCCAAGAAGCTACTGATGATGGCTGGTATAGATGACTGGTACACTTCAGCCAGAGGCTACACTGCCACCCTGGGCATCTTTGCCAAGGTCACCTTTGATGCCATCTCCAAGACCTACAGCTGCCTGACCCCTGACCTCTGGAAAGGGACCATCTTCACCAAGTCTCCTTATCAGGAATTCACTGATCATCTTGTGAAAACCCACACCAGAGTCTCTGGGTTCAGAGGACCCAGGTTCCAGCTGTGGCTACCACATAAGGGTTTTTATACAAGAAAAATAAATGAATTAAGTCTGCTAAAAAAAAAAAAAAACAATCAGGGAGCAACAGATGTCCGTACTTTAGTTCCTCCTCTTTATTAAGTCCAGGGTCCTGGTTCTGGGAATCATGCTACCCTGTTAACTTAATTAAATAATCTTTTATAGATAGGCCAGAGATTTGTCTCCAATGTGCTTCTACATCATAGAGACCCTCTCTCAAAAAGATGCATAGCAATTGAGAACAATGCCTGTGGCCAACACACATGAGCAATTACGTCCCCACAGAGCTAAGCACAATGGGTGAACACGTGCAAGAGAGAGCAGTTGGCAATCTTTTTCCCTTGTATTCATAGTAGATTCTTGCTCATATCAAAGGTATTTAACTTGTTCTTTTCTTTCCATTTTGTTCTAGGCATCTTGTACTGACGGGAAACTTTTCAATCATTTGGAGACTATTTGGCGTTTTAGCCCAGGTCTTCCTGGCTATCCAAGAACTTGTACCTTGGATTTTTCAGTAAGTCCATTGTAAAGTTCTTGTTTATGTGTGTGTGGGTCATAGCACCCAGGTAGAGGTCAGGGGTCAAGGGTTTGTTCTGTCTTTCTATCATATATGTCCCTGTTAAGTGTCACTGAGCTATCTTGCTAGCCCCAGTTTATGCATTTTTTTGGGGCAGGGTTTTGCTTGTAGCCTGGTCTAGATTGCAGTTTACTACAAAGCTTGGGCTGGCCTCAACTTGACTATCATCCTTTAGTCTCCTAAGTATTAGCAGATTATAGCAGATATAAACCACACAGCTAATGGTACCCATTTTGGTTTTGATTTGTTTTTAGTTTTGTTTTGGTTTTGGTTTTGTTTTTTTTTTTTAAAGATTTACTTATTTATTATATGTAAGTACACTGTAGCTGTCTTCAGACACTCCAGAAGAGGGCACCAGATCTCGTTACGGATGGTTGTTAGCCACCATGTGGTTGCTGGGATTTGAACTCTGGACCTTTCGAAGAGCAGTCGGGTGCTCTTACCCACTGAGCCATCTCACCAGCCCTTGGTTTTGTTTTTATTGTTTTTCCAGACACTGTTTCCCTATGTAACTTTGGCTGTTCTGGAACTCACTGTGTAAATCAGGCTGGCCTTGAACTCAAGAGATTCACCTGTCTCTGCCTCCTAAGTACTAGGTAAAGTGTTACACCACCACACCTAGTTTAATACACTTTAAAACCCAGAAGCTGTAATTATCTCCTGTAGAGAGAGTTTACAGTTTAAAAACATCTTAAATGTTTGAGTATTGAATGCTGTTTTCTACACCGTTACTTAATGAACATGTCATTTAATTGTTTTTTTGAGACAAGGCCTCATATACCCTAGGCTGGCCTCAAATTTAATACGTAGCTGAGGCTGCCCTTGAACTTCTAAGGTCCACCTGCTTGCTTTACAAGAGTGTTAGGATTACAGGCATGCACCACCATGCCTGGTTGCTTTTACATGGTAGTGAGATCAAATAAGGCTGCATGCTAGGTCAGCACTCTATCTACATATTCAGCCCCTAACACTTTTATTTTCTGCAATACTACTCATTCCTTCTGTATTTTCTCCAGTTTACAAATCCCTACATTATAAAACACGCCAGGACTGTGGGTGGAGCTCAGCGGGGAGTGTCTGCTTAGGATGCCTAGGCTCTGGGCTTAATCTTTCCTTCTTTCTTCCTTTCCTTTTCTTTCTTTCTTTCTTTCTTTCTTTCTTTCTTTCTTTCTTTCTTTCTTTCTTTCTTTCTCTTCTTTTTTTTTTTAAAGATTTATATATTTACTGTATGTATATGAGTACACCATTGCTCTCTTCACAGACACCAGAAGAGGGCATCAGATCCCATTACAGATGGTTGTGAGCCACCATGTGGTTGCTGGGAATTGAACTCAGGGCCTCTGGAAGAGCAGTCAGTGCTCTTAAACTGCTGAACCATCTCTCCAGCCCTCTCTTTTCTTTATTAATGTCTTAATTTTTTTTTAAAGCTTTGTTAGTAAGATGAAACTAACTGCCCACCCAATTTTTACAGAATGCGTTGTTAACATCGTCTTGTCCCCTGAGTACAGTTTGTTGGCAAGCTTTTAGTTGAGGTGCGCGTATGTCCAGATAGTTTTCTTTCATGAAGTTCCACCAATGTTTCATACCATAATTCTAACTTATTTTGTTAGTATGGAACTAAAATAGCTATTACCAATGCATATAAAGAGCACATGGAATTTTAGGACCTCTTTCACTGTGAGTCTTAGAGCCCATTGCAAGTGCCCCACTTTAGGGATGTATCTGCTAATGTATTTGTAAAGTAGGGGAAATTTGGGTCACCATTAAAAGGACTAGCCATTGTTGCTAAGTCTTACTAAGTTCCCAATAGTTGTTGTTTTTTTTTTTTTTAAAGATTTATTTATTTATTATATGTAAGTACACGGTAGTTGTCTTCAGACACTCCAGAAGAGGGAGTCAGATCTCATCACGGACGGTTGTGAGCCACCATGTGGTTGCT
Organism: Mus caroli; assembly: GCF_978045245.1. Lineage (NCBI taxonomy): Eukaryota > Metazoa > Chordata > Mammalia > Rodentia > Muridae > Mus > Mus caroli. Next base: position 52,008,153 of record NW_028227256.1, read on the forward strand.
GGGATTTGAACTCCGGACCTTCGGAAGAGCAGTTGGGTGCTCTTACCCACTGAGCCATCTCACCAGCCCCCCCCAATAGTTGTTTTTAATGCAGGAAGTCATAGTCATGTTTTTTAGGATGGCCTGGTTAGTGACTCAAAGTATATTTTTTTATTTTATTTTATTTTATTTTATTTTATTTTTGGGGGTTTTTTTGAGACAGGGTTTTTCTGTGTAACCCTGGCTGTCCTGGAACTCACTCTGTAGACCAGGCTGGCCTCGAACTCAGAAATCCACCTGCCTCTACCTCCCGAGTGCTGGGATTAAAGGCGTGCGCCACCACACCTGGCATTATTTTATTTATTTATTTATTTATTTATTTAAAAAGTCACACCAACTCTTTTTTTTTTTTAAGATTTATTTATTTATTATATGTAAGTATACTGTAGCTGTCTTCAGACACTCCAGAAGAGGGCGCCATATCTCGTTACGGATGGTTGTGAGCCACCATGTGGTTGCTGGGATTTGAACTCTGGACCTTCGGAAGAGCAGTTGGGTGCTCTTACCCACTGAGCCATCTCACCAGCCCTTTTTTTTTTTTTTTTTTAAATTTTTAACACACTGATTAAAGCAGTATGGATTCACAAGGGGAAAAGCCATTAACTATACACTATGTCGTACATCTTAACTACACAGTATGTCCTATATCTTTATGAGGGTTTCAGACCCTCTTATGCTTTGAGTTTTTTGCCAACAGAAAAGCTACAGAGATTTTTCTTAAATGAAATTAGGTAGATACATTGAAAAACAAGCAAAACCAAACATATGTAATTTCACTATCTATTCAATACTAAAGACATTTAAACTTATTAGAAGTCTAAAATTAGCATCAGATTAAATCTATGTATTTCATATTAGATGCAGAAATAATATTGAACATGATTTTTAATTTAGAGGCTCCTGCCAGGTGTGATGGCATGTGCCTTTCATGCCAACACTGAGGGTACAGAGGCAGGCGATCTGTATGAGTTTAGGCCCAGCCTGGTACATAGTGAGTAAGTTCTAGGCCAGACAAGACTGCATGGTGAGACAGTAAATAAATAAATAAATAAATAAATAAATAAATAAATAAATAAAACAATCAATCTAGAATCTCCTAATTGTCTTGCTTATATCACTTCTGCTGTGGTAAATGCAAAGCCATTTCTAACTGGTTTCCCAAGAGGAAATGAGTTTTCTCTGTATTTGTGAGTCAGGTCTTAAATCCTAAGAAATGTTGGTAATTTAGGGTAAATGGTATATTCTTTTTTTTTTTTTTCCAGCTCTTGAATTACTTTCATTAAAAAGTTAAGAGCCAGGGCATGCCTGTAATTTCTGCAGTATTGTGGCTAAGGCAGAAGGACCACAAGCTGGAAGCCAAATAAAGCTGTACAGTTTAAACCCTGTCTCAGAAAAACAAAACAGTATAGCACATAGAGCCTTGGATGCACTCTGAAAGTGGACATTAATAGGATGATTGGAAATGCAAACAATCTGGATAGTTTAAATTATAGCATTTTACCTACTAACTAATAACTTTCTGATTTTGACAATTGTATGGTTATAAGACAAATAGGAAATTTTGGGGTGATGAGTATGTAAAAAAAATCCTTTATCTTGTTTCTGCTATTTTTTATTTTATTACATTTTAATTTATCACACGTGTAAAGGTCAGAGGACAGCTCAAGGGTGTCAGTTGTGTCTTTCTGACACGCAGGTCCTAAGGCTGAAACTGAGGTCATCTGGGTTAGCAGCAGCTGTGTTTACCCACTGAGCTCAGCATTACAAGAAAGTAATTTAGCCAGGTGTGGTGGCACACACTTTGAATCCCACACTCAGGAGGCAGAGGCAAGCTTATTTCTGTGTTCAAGGTTAGCATGGTCCACACAGGGAATTCCAGGGAAGCCAAGGCAACACAGTGAAACCCTGTCTCAAACAAACAAACAAACAAACAAAATTATTTAACAATGAAAAGCTAGAAGCCATTCTTCATGGTGTAGGCCTGTAATCCCAACTACTGGGGAAGTTAAAGCAAGAAGGAATTCAGTGCCTGCACTCAGTGACTTTGAACCTAGCCTAGACAACTTAGTGAGACCCTATCTCAAAAAAGTTGAGAGCTTGCCCAGTGTGTGAAAAGTCCCAATATCAAGAGCAAGAAAGAAAAAAAAAAAAAATACAGGGTAGTACTCAGAGTGTGGCTCACTGGAAGCTGTAGTTTGATGTCAGCATTGCAGTCGGTCCATCAGAGAAAGTTAAAGTATTTTAATATCCAGAGGATGTTAGGTTACAATACTACTGTTTAAAGTAAGTGCCTTGAATTCTGTCCAGAACAACAATGGGTATTAGAAAAGCTGTAACTCTTTGGCTGCCTGGTTGTGGTGACATGCATGTGCATGCATAGGCAATATCACTTTCCTACTGTTCCTGAGACCCAGGGTTTGGGTGTGTGTTGCACAGGCGCTCTACCACTAAGCTACATCACCAGATGTTCAAACTCTATCCCAGGCAGGTCTTGAACTTGGATCTCCAAGTAACTGGACCTAGAGACCTGAGGCACCATGGCCAGCTTTGCTCAGCCCTTGTTTATTTTTTCAGCTCAAGCTGGCCTGGAAGTCACTGTGTATACTAGGCTAGTGGTGAATTCCCAGTACTCATGCCTCAGCCTCCATGGGTGCTAGGATTATAGATGTGCCTAGCAAATGTGTAAAACAATTTTTAACATTTTCCTACAGATTTCTTTTGAATTCCGCTCCCTTCTGCACTCTCAGCTCGCTACACTGTTCTTCGATGAAGTTGTGAAACAAATGGTAGCAGCCTTTGAAAGAAGAGCATGTAAACTGTATGGTCCAGAGACAAACATACCTCGGGAATTAATGCTTCATGAAATTCACCACACCTAAGAGGAAAATACGAGCTGCCTCCACCTACTCTTGGCTAGTTTGTTCACTTCTAGGAAGTCCTTTCACCATCTATTGAGAAGTCAGAAAGGATTTGTTAAACCTGCCTTGATTCTAAGCCTGCTCCGTTGAAAATTTGCACATTGAACATGGACCCACTTTTACATAGAATTATTTCTTCAATTAAGTGTGACTCTTCAGTATCATGTACATTTGCAGGCTCCGTCCACCTTTGTAATAACGGATGTCATCACTGTTGCTAGGATACCACATTCCTCGTTTGAGTGTACAGATGTACAAGTCTTTTAAGTCTCACCTTAACATGAAAAGGTTAGCTAAGATACAATGTGTGTTATATTAACCATATCATGTTTAAGTTATTAGGTTCAGAGTATTTGTAACTTATTGTTATTCGGCATGCCATATGGCTTAGGGTATTTGTATAATCATATATTTATCATTAAAACTGTGATTTAAAGTATTGCTAATGAAGTCTTAGCACTTTGGGTATTTTAAATTGTTCTTAGGGTAGCAGTAGATGATTCAGTGTTGTGGGGAAGTTGTTTCCCAGATGTACTGAGTGGGGTTTTTGTTCTGTTTTTTTTTTTGTTTTGTTTTGTTTTTTGTTTATTTGGTGAGTGGTCCAGAGCTCTGAGCTACTTTTCTAGACATTTGAAACTTCCTTCCGGATGCTTTGTGCTGATTGTGTGTCAAAATTTTGTCTGCCACTGTAGGCAACAGATAAGTAAGTAGTTAATTTGTCTCCAGCACTGCACAAGGCATTTTCTATTTATTGTGCATATTCACTTTCAATAATATTCTGAACTGATTTTTTTAAAAAAAAACACAAATCAGTATAAAGGCTGAAGTCATGACTTAATAAAGTTAAATTGTTTATTTTTGTATAGTGACTTTGGTTATTTAAATCTTTTTGTTTTTTATTTGGTTTTCATGATATGGTCTCTCTATGTAATATCCCTGGCTGCCTTGGAACTCACTCTGTAGACCAGGCTGGCCTCTAACTCACAGAGATCCTCCTGCCTCTGCCTCTCTGCTGGGATTAAAGCATAGCTGCTATCACCACCACTGGCTGTTATTTTAATCTTTTCTGTATAGTTTTTATGTCTATTTGGACAGATGGTCTAGTTTGCTTCCCTGTTACTAATGAGCAAAAGCACTTGTGAGGAGTATGTTTATTTCAGCTTTCAGTTCACCGTTTATCACAGAGGGAAGCCAGGGCAGGAGATAAAGGCAGGAACTAAAGCAGAGACTAGGAGAATGGGCCTTCTGACTTGTTCCCTGTCTAGTGTTCAGTTAGTTTCTTATACACTGCAGACCCTGCTCAGGCATGGCATAGGCCACAGCAGCTTGTCAGGATGTCTCACAGACACACCCCCAGGTCAGTCAGATGACAGCAATTTTTTGACTAATACTTCCTCATCCCTGGTGACTAGGTGTGTGTGGCATTGACAGTTTCAGCAACCGAGACAATAAAAGTGCAATACTATAGAATATCATGTCTTACAAATACTTTCCTGGGTGCACTATTCATCTTCCATTTGATCCTCAGCACTGCCAGAACAAGGGGAAAACCTTCCATAGAGACAGAGAAATCTGAACTGAACACATTCTTTACTCAGTATTCTCTCCCTTCCTTTCACTCTGCAACCAAATCACCTCTGCATACTAAACTTCCAGCCACAGTGCTTTCAGCTATAATTGGTGCTTGTGGGAATTTGCTCTACAGTCTCAGTTACTCCCTCTCAGGCACTGGCTGTGTGGTTTTGAGGAACTCACACTTGTCTGCTCACATGGACTTGAGTTGTGCTTTTAACAAGTGAAACAGGATCTCCCACTTGTAGGTAAGGCACACACGGCCAGAGCAAAGTGACCTGTGTATAATTGTGTCCCTTGCATTTGATTTGGGTTTTGGTATTTGATCTAGTGTTAATGGGATGTCATTTAACCCAGGCTGGCCTGGAACTCACTATGTGGCACGGGAGATGCTCTCATTACTGAAGTTCTTGGTCAGCTTCCCAAATGCTAAAACTGTAAATTTGAGCTGCCATGTGTGCATATGGTGGTCTGTAGTTGACCCTGGGTGTCTTCCTTGATGGCTCTTCATGCTATTGTAGCAGTCTCATGCTGAACCTGGAGCTCACTGATTGTGGCTAGTGGAGCTATATGGGATGCCCTGGGATATCTGTCTCTGCCTCTCAAGTGCTGGAATTCCAGATGTTGCCATCTCTGTCTGACTTTTTACATGGATGCCAGAGATCCAAAAATGCTGGTCCTCATGCATGTGCAGCCAGCACTTTATCCTTTGAGCCCTCACCCTTGCCCTGGGGACACAGGGTAGGAGCATACCGTTGATACTATATGTATATCCTACTCTATTTTGCTAAATAGGCATGTTGTCAAATTGCCTTCTACAGAGTTATGTTTGTGGATTTGTGCCACTTTCATCAGAGTATCTTCTTTGTGCCATGAGTGGTAGTTAATGCCGAGATTTATACTGTTAGAGTTCTGAGAGTGACTCAAGTGTTCTGTCCTAAATGGGACCTCTGCATTACCCCCTAAGGCTTCAGGAGACATTTTGTGAGAAAGACTGGAAAGACTGTGGACTAGGAGATGGGGAGGAGTGCTGAAGGAACATCTGTCTGGACAAGACATGGCCTCTGCACTCAGGAACTCACAGCCGTACAAGGTGGAGGAATCCACAGTCCATCACGGATGGATGCGGGAGGGGCTCCTGAGAGCCAACCCCTTCCTAACAGACTATTGGCAGTTAATGCTTGCTGAAGGACGGAGGCAGAGGGTGTCATTTTTTTCACCGTATACTCACTGGTACATTACTCATGACCCAATACAAAATAAAAATAGAAACTTCTCAAGCCATGCTCATACAAGCAACCTTAAACTCTGGGTCATCAAAACAAACAAACAAACAAACAACCCAGAACAACTTGTATAGAAGATTCCATGGGAATGAGAGGGTAATACATGTGTGAAATTGTCCCAAAAAGAAAAGTATGGGTCAGGGCACAAGAATCCTGGAAAGACCAGTGTGTCATGTACACACATCTTGTCCCAGTCTTCCTGCACTGCAAACTGTTCTTAATTCAGTTTTCTTTTTAGGAGTCTGTGCCTTGGAAATGCCCAGGTTGCCTAATGTGTGAGGGCTGCTGATGTGTGATAAGCATTCAGTAAATATAAAGTGAATCTAAATCAAGTTTTTATGTTTCCCAGGTTATATCTACATATAACCTGGAACTCACTATGTATTTTAGGATGACCTTGAACTCCTGGTCATCCTGCCCTTGCCTCAGTGCTGGGATTATAGGTCTGAACCACACACCTGATTTGTGCAGCAGAGGGTGCAGGCATGCCATTCTGCCAATAGAGTTAAAGGAATTCTAATCAGCACTTGGGAGGAAGATCTAGACCAGGGAGGGCTACATATAAGACACTCAAGAAGGAAAAAAAAATGTCATCATAAATTAAAACTTAAGTTGCAAATCCACCTCCCCATTCTCTGGGGCCTCCAGTTTCTCAAAGGTTAGGCCCATCTTCCACTGAGGCCAGACTAGGCAGTCCTCTGCTGTATGTGTTGGGGACCTCGGACCAGCTTGTGAATGCCGCCTGGTTGGTGGCTCAGTGCCTGAGAGATCTCAGAGGTCCAGGTAGGTTGAGACTGCTCATCTTGGGGCCATTCTTTTATTCAACTCACCAGTTACTATTTCACCTTGTGCTTAGTGAAAGAAAGACTGCCTTTGTAGGGCAATTTCTATACCTTTCTGTGCACTGCAGATAGTTTCCTATTGACTTAGATAAAGCAGTTGGCTCACAGTTTGAGAGGAGGCATTTCAGGCCGTTGGATCCAATCAGGAAGTTGAGTGATAAAGCACAAGGTCAGCTGGCTTTCTCCTTTTTATACAGCCTAGGACCCAAGCGCAGGGATGGTTCTACAATGTCAGGATGGGTTGTTCTCTTTGATAACCTAATCAAGAGAAGACCACAATGCATGCTGAGAGGTTTGTCTCCTAGCTGGTTGTAATGCCCTTCAAGTTGGTTTTCTGTTGTTTCATTTTTTTGTTTTTCATTTTTCTCTCCAAGACAGGATTTCCCTGTGTAAGCCTGACTGTCCTGAAACTCAATTTGTAGACCAAGCTGGTCTCAAACTCAGAGATCTGGCTGCCACTACCCGCTGAGTACTAGGATTAAAGGCATGTGTCACCACTGGCTTTTTTTTAAATTTCATGTTAATATTAACCATCACCGTGGGAGGGGAGGGCTCAAACTCAGTTGAAGGCGAGGTTTCAAGACTGACTTCTCTGTAGCTCTGGCTGTCCTGGGATTCACGGACTTCAAACTCAAGAGATCTGCCTCCCCAGTGCTGGGATGAAAGGCATACCTCACCATATCCAGCTAAAAATAAACTTTTAAGAGTTTAATAATAAAAATTAAAGCTGGGCTGGTGAGATGACTCAGTGGGTAAGAGCACCCGACTGCTCTTCTGAAGGTCCAGAGTTCAAATCCCAGCAACCACATGGTGGCTCACAACCATCCATAATGAGATCTGACTCCCTCTTCTGGAGTGTCTGAAGACAGCTACAATGTACTTATATATAATAAATAAATCTTAAAAAAATTAAAGCTAGGCAATACTGGCACACATATTCAATCCCAGTATTTGGGAAACAGCATGGTCTACAGTCACCAGGATAGCCAGGAGTGGGGGTGGTGGTGGTGTGGAACCACCCAAACCAAACCAATCAAAAAGCCCTTAAACTTAGACCAGACTACCTGCAGCTATGAGGCCAGGCAGTTACTTTGGAAGGGTTTCGGACCCACTCACATTTCCCTGGGCTCTCTGCCAGTGGAAACACTCCATTGAATTTTTTCAAAGCAGAGTGTATATCAAGGTTCCTTTCCTCTTGGTTACTCATTTTTGAAGTGGATTCAAGTATATTTCCACAGCTAAACTAAAGAACTAATGTTTGCTCCCCCTTTACATTTCTGGCTTATTTGTTCTATTCTGGAAATTTCCATCCTTTACTCAAATAAACCCTTTGTGGAATTACAACCAGCTTTTGCTTTCATAGAATGGCCAACTGACTTCAGACTATTTCTGGTGCTCTGCATCCTGGTATCTGGCCATCTTGTTTCTTTTACACCAAGAAATGAACAATCTTCACTCTTTGAGGGTAAAGTGAGGGTTGGGGGATTAAACCTCATATTGCTTATTTGTTTGGCTAGATCTCTGGTAATTCTAGACTCACTTAAAAATTCAAGTACTGAAGACTGGTTAAAATGTTAAGTTGCTCATTAAGTCTTTTTACTATGGCATAAACTTCAAAATGGTAAGGAAAGACTACACTCCTCTTTATGATCACTTATGATACTCTCCAAATCAGTCAAGCTAACCAGTGTTGTGCCTTCTGTAAAACCTCACGAAGCAATAATCCTATCTCCAAGAAAAGCAAGAGACTACAGACTATAGGTGGACTGTTTCTATATACCCAACTGTGCTCCTCTGATTGGCTTTCATTTCTCCCATCAAGACCACGGAAAGGGTAACACAACCAGAAACTTTAAACAAAATTTTATTACACAAAGGTTATCACATAATTGGATACTTCTCTACTTTGTACACAATCATTCCCACCCTCCACAGAAAGGCTGCTTCTGAACTCTCGTGGTAACACAGCGCTACAGTCCTGATGCTAACAGAACAGTAGAGATGCCTCAGTGATTTAAGTTGAAAGCAGGACACTGGTATATGGCTCTTGCACCCAGCATCAGGAATGTACAAATGTCTTTATTCAAAAATACAAAATAAATTATCTGTAGGCATGGACAATGACAGCAGTAAACCATTATATATTGTCAAAGGAAACCAGTAACTGATGGTTACAGTGATCAGCCAGCCTTCTCTTCAGTCATTTTCTCCAGGTGACTTACTTCTCTGAAGTTATTGGTGAGGAACCTGCCTTGAGCTTCCTGTCACAGTTCATTGATAAGGGCAAAGCACTACTCTAGGAGTTAGAACATGCCACCTCCCATACCCCCTCCCATTCCACCCATTGCTCCCATTCCAGGGTCCTTCTCTTCTTTAGGAATTTCTGTCACTACAGCTTCGGCTGTAGTTAGCAAGGAGGCCACCCCAGCAGCATCCAGTAAGGCAGTTCTTACAACCTAGAAAAAAATTTAGTAAAATAATTAAAAATGAATGAAAACCACGCAGAGAGCAAGGCATCCAGTGTGTATGAAATGCTGAATCACTTACCTTTGTTGGATCAATGATCCCTTTTTCCACCATGTTCACAAAATCTCCAAGCATGGCGTCATAACCAACTTCTGAGGAACTCTGCAGAATTTTCTCAACTATCAAAGATCCTTCAACACCTGCATTCTTAGCAATCGTCATTGCAGGAATTTTAAGTGCTCTTTTAATAATTTCTATACCTATAAAGCAAACACATTTTTACAAATTTGCTTTGTCTTCCCTTTCTGGGGAGCCAGAGGACTTGGTTTAGCACCAATGTAACTCCAGGCCCAGGCTATCTAATGCTCCCTTCTGGCCCAGAGAATACTGTAAATGCATAGCACACAAGACATTAAGGCAAAATGCACCCCCCAACACACACAAAATAATTAAAAAGAAAACAAGAGTTTAGTAAATGAGAAGACTTATCCAATCCTACCATAGGTGAAATAATTGCCCCTGTAAAACGTGTTACATTGCTAGTCAACAATACTTTTCAATAAGAATCAGGCCACAAACTCATTTGAAAGATGATCTTTACCTATTTTCTGGTCTTCATTAGCAGGCTTTAATGAATCCAAGGCTGGGATGCACCGAAGCAGAGCACAGCCCCCTCCTAGAACAATGCCTTCTTCAACAGCTGCTCTTGTAGCATTGAGAGCGTCAGTAACTCTGTCTTTTTTCTCATTCACTTCAACATCACTTGTTCCTCCAACCTAAAGATTAAGAAATTCCAGTTAGGGGCTGGTGAGATGGCTCAGTGGGTAAGAGCACCCGACTGCTCTTCCGAAGGTCTGGAGTTCAAATCCCAGCAACCACATGGTGGCTCACAACCATCCGCAACGAGATCTGGCGCCCTCTTCTGGAGTTTCTGAAGTCAGCTACAGTGTACTTACATATAATAAATAAATAAATCTTAAAAAAAAAAAAAAAAAAAAAAAAGAAATTCCAGTTAGCATGACCTTTCCCATTCAATGACCACCTAAAGCCACCTAGAATGCAGACCTAAGCTGGGTACAGCGCCATGTAAGTCATGACCCCTGCAGTTGAGAGGCTAAAGCAGGTGGGTTACACCAACTGAGGCCAGCTAGGGCTACAGCAGAGTTCAAAACAAAAGCAACAACAAAAGGAAGCGGGCCGGGCGTGGTGGCGCACGCCTTTAATCCCAGCACTTGGGAGGCAGAGGCAGGCGGATTTCTGAGTTCGAGGCCAGCCTGGTCTACAGAGTGAGTTCCAGGACAGCCAGGACTACACAGAGAAACCCTGTCTCAAAAAACCAAAAAAAAAAAAAGAAAAAAAAAAGGAAAAAAAAACCAAAAAAAAAACAAACAAACAAAAAAAAAAAACAAAAGGAAGCAACTCTAGAATAACAGGTTATAATGTGTCCCGCTGACAAAATCCTGAGCCTCCCCACACAAGCTGTACTGCTGTGTGAGAAAAGGATACTAGCCAAGCAGCAGGGCACATGCCTTAAATCCCAGCACTTGGGAGGCAAAGGCAGATGGATTTCCAGTTCAAGGATAGCCTGGTCTACTAATTGAGTTCTAGGACTGAAAATCCTGTCTATAGAGTGAACAGAATGAGTTCCAGGACAGTCAGGGTTACACAGAGAAAAAGGAAAAAGAGGGGCTGGAGAGATGGCTCAGTGGTTAAGAGCACTGACTGCTCTTCCGAAGGTCCTGAGTTCAAATCCCAGCAACCATATGGTAGCTCACAACCATCCGTAATAAGATCTGATGCCCTCTTCCGGAGTGTCTGAAGACAGCTACAGTGTACTTACATATAATAAATAAATCTTAAAAAAAAAAAAAAAAAAGGAAAAAGAGAAGAGCGAGGCTGGGGAATTGGGTAGGGGTAGACTGCATGACACAGCACAAGACCGGTTTCAGACTCATGCATAATAATACCAGTAGGAGATAGATGCCTATTTATGGCTCAGAAGGCATTGAGATATGACCCAAATGGGCCAAAGGTCTTGCTTGCCCTGCAAGCCAATGGCCTGAGTATTCCTGGAATCACAGTGTAAAGGTAGATAACCAACTGCTGATAGTTGCCCCCGATTGCTACATGTACTCCATGGAAACTTTGGTCATATGCACACTCAAAAAACAAAACAAACTAAAAATTTGGGGAAAGAAGATATTTAGTTACTATTGGTAAATACCACAGAACCAGTATCACGAACGAGACTCAGCCTAAAATGTTTACCGGCAAGTCAGTCTTACCTTCAACACAGCTACTCCATCTGAAAGCTTAGCAAGTCGCTCGTTCAGCTTTTCCTTTTCATATTCACTAGTTGTGATGTCTAGCTGCTCAGTGATTTCTTGAATACGTTTTTCAATGTGAGCTTTGTCACCTTTTCCTTTCAAAAGCATGGCATCATCTTTGGTGACAATGACCTCTCCAACTTTTCCTAAGTCATGAGCTTGAACATCTTCAAGATTTAGATTCAACCCCTCTTCTCCAAACACCTATAAAAGCGGTGTGCTGTTAGTGGATTCCATTATACCAGGCTTATTACTATATGTCACAGATATTTTGTAAGAAAAAACAGCTTTTCAGGGCTAGCAAGATGTCTCAGCAGTCAAGAGCACTGGAAGGCTACTCTGCTCTTCCAGGTGTCCTGAGTTCAAGTTGCAGCATGGCAGCTTACAATTGTCTATAAACTGCAGTCCTATGGAACTGGATGGACGCCTTCTGATATACATACACCATACAAACAGCCAGACAAAACATCCATATACATAAAGCTTAAATATCCAGAAAAAGAAATGCTGTTTTTCTTTGAGATGTCAAGGCCACTGGTACACCAGAACAAAATCACTTAGTTTTAAGTTTTGAGAAGAATGTTTAATTAAAGCATAGACATCACTGAGCAAAGCAGTATGACAAGATTTACTTACCGCACCACCAGTAGCAATAGCCATATCTTTAAGCTGGTTCTTCCTATTGTCCCCAAATCCTGGAGCTTTGACTGCTACAACCTGAAGACCAACTTTTAGCCTGTAAAGAACATTTAACTGTGTAAGATGTAAACTGAAGGGGGAGGACCTTTTTTCCTGGTCTGAAAAACAACAAGATGGGGACCTCTACTCTTCAAATCTTGTTCCAAGCTGATCCCCTTCTTAAACAAATGCTGCCCTTATATTGCAGGCACAGTTGCAGGTCAGTACTAACCATACCAGTGTTAAAAGACACGTATAGTTCTCTCTGGGAGGCTGTGGGAAGCAGCCGCTGAAGGATTATGCACATTTGAGACCGGCTTAAGATGGACTCATAATGCACAGAGCACTATATCATACACTACACCTCTAAGACACACAAGCAAAACAGGGAAATAATTTCAAAAAGCAACAGAATTCACCTCCTACCTAAAAACATGACAACCCAATCTATTACCTGTTCAAAACCAGCGTGCTTAGAGCTTCTCCGTCAACGTCTTCGGCGATTATGACCAATGGCTTCCGATGAGCATTAGCAATTTCAAGAGCAGGGACAATGGACTGAACACTGGAAATTTTCTTTTCACTCAACAAGACATAGGCATCTTGGAATTCACACTTTTGACCTGTAAATACAGAGAGCAGTAAAACCAAATTCTAACGGTACTGAGAAAATTAACAATTTACTTCCACAATGAGATCAGTAACTCATGATCTTTTCTTCATTTACTGAACCATTAATGTTTGAAATATCACAATTTTTATTGTATCACCCACATCCACTGCCTACAGCTGACAGTAAGTTTCTAGTTTAAAGTATAGTGTGAAGATTTCATCTCTGGACCAGCTCTTACCTTTTGATGTGTTAATAAAATACGGGGAAATATATCCTCTATCAAACTTCATGCCTTCAATAATTTCTAGCTCATCATTCAGGGTTTTTCCATCCTATAAAGTCAAAGAATTAGAGGTCAGTTAAACCTAAAGATGGCTCAGAGGTTAAGAACACTTGCTGTTCTTTAAGATATACTTATTTTATGTACTCTATCTCCATGTATACCTGTGTGCCAGAAGAGGGCACCATATCCCATTATAGATGGTCATAAACCAGCATGTGGGTGCTGGGGATTGAATTCTGAACCATTCAGCTTTCCAGCCCCATTTGCTTTTCTTGAATAGAACCGGGTTAGGTTCTCAGCACCTACATAGTGGCTCTCAACTCAGTACCAGGGATTCTGCTGTTTCTTCCGGGTTCCAAGGCCCCAGTACACATATGGTGCACATACATATACATGTGTGCAGACAAACACTCATACATAGAAAATAAAAATCTTTTAAAACAAACACAAGCCTATTTTGAACTATCTACATAGTAAGACCCTGTCTCAAAAACATGAGCAAAACCAACACTTGAAATTATATACCTAACTAGCAAGAGATGGCATAGGCATTAAGGGGTTCAACATGGAAATGCTGCACAGCACCTCTAACTACACTCCCACCAAAATCTCAAGACACACACTAAAGCTGAGCACAGGAGCACATGCCTCTAGTCCCCACGAGGAGATGACAGAGGGATCCCTCTAAGGTTGAAGCTTAAGAGTTCCAGGCCAGCCAGGATTACAGAGTGAAGCACCAGCCTATTTACAGCTAGCAGAGAGCTAATAAGTTAGATGAACTCATTGTTAAGAGGCAAAGCTCCCGATTCAGACTAATGGTGAGCACATACTCACTACAGATGCTAAGACAGAGGAATGAATTGTGCTGGCACAAACAAGACACTCAAGTTTTTTATTTGGAAAACAGGTGACAGATACCCCATTGAAGGTACTATCAAAACATATCAAATCCCATACTTGCCTTCACTGTGATGACACCCTTTCTTCCAACCTTTTTCATTGCATCAGAAATGATGTTCCCAATGTCTTTGTCTCCATTTGCAGAAATTGTAGCAACCTGAAATAACCAAGTTACTTCAAAATTAAATGCTATGATTAGTATTTTCAACTTTGACACTCTATACTAGTATTTTACAGTTAATAGTAATTTTAATGAAGTCCTGGTTAAATGGAGACACACCCTTAGTCCTTCCATTATCTGACAAAGTAAGAATAAATAAAGGGGCTGGAGAGATGGCTCAGTGGTTAAGATGACTTGCTGTTCAGGTCAGTACTCGGCATCCACACAGTGGCTGGCAACTGTCTCTAACATCTCCTTCTATGGGTTCATGCATGCATATGGTGCACACACAAAAAAATACTTGTCTGCTATGCTTCAAGGACTAGGTTTGAACCCATGTAGCACAGGGTACATTGATATCACCTAAGAATATCTGCACAAACAACACAAATCTTATTTACAGCCACATAAAACTACAACAAGCCACCTATTAAGATACAAATTAGTAGGCATGGCAGTGATGAGCCAAGCACTCAGAGGCAGGGGAATTTGAGTTCAAGGCCAACCTGTCTATAGGTTGAATTAGTAAAATTCTTACCTGAGCAATTTCTTCAGGGGTTGTCACAGGTTTAGACTGTTTCTTAAGTTCAGCAATTACAGCATCAACAGCCAACATCACACCTAGTTCAAGAATGTATGTTACTACAATGCTTATCAAGGTCCTCAAGCTAAGTATAAACTTACAGACTCTTTTAACATTTACATGTAACCTAACTGCACTCTAACTGTACCAAACAACACAGTATGCACTCAATCAATCTCTTAAAATTTCATAATTAAGTTGAAAACCAACAACATTTTGAAAACTTGACCTAGATGTTGAGTGGTGGCTCACACCTGTAATCCCAGTACCCAAAAGACTAAGACAGAATGGCTAAAAATTTGAGACCAGCATGGATTTATACAGGACACCATATCAGGGAAGGCTAAGGAGACCTACTCATTCTTGGCTGCAGAGATAGCTTAAAGGTTAAGAGTACAGGGTCTTGGGCTGGGTGTGGTAGTGCCCACCTTTAATCCTAGCACTCTGAAGGCAGAAGCAGGCAGATCTCTGAATTTGAAGCTAACTAGCCTGGTCTACAGAGAACCCTGAATTTTCACTTCCATTAATTGAGACAAGTTAAAAAACAAGATGTGGAAGATGGTCTAGGGGATAAAAGTACTTGACCCACAAGTCTGAATGAAGCCTCAGTTCCATCTTGGAAACCCACATAAGTAAGGAAAGGGCAACTCCACCAAGAACGAACACTCACAAACTCTACAACGAATGTAATAAGAAGGACAAAGATGAAGACAACAGAATTCTTTACAGGATAGGATAGGATCAAGGATATACTCTTACCTCTCCGGATTTCCACTGGATTAGCTCCTTTGCTGATCTTCTCAAAGCCCTCCTTGGCAATAGATCGTGCCAGAACAGTGGCAGTGGTGGTGCCATCCCCAGCCTCTTCGTTTGTGTTATTGGCAACATCCTGAACAAGTTTAGCTCCAATATTTTTGTATTTATCCTTTAAATCAATTGACTTTGCAACAGTGACCCCATCTTTTGTGACTTTGGGACTTCCCCAACTCTGTTCAATAATCACAGTTCTTCCCTACAGTGACAGAAAGAAAAGAAAAGAAAAAAGCAACCCTCAATGATAACCCTCAAATTTGTCATTTTTAACAATCCTGCAACATGAATCCCAAAGCCACGTTAATCAACCATCTTAGGTCTATAAAAAAATGAACACTGATCATTTGCCAGGAGTCTAACATTGAATGAGGCACAACAGATGCCACCTATAAAACAAGAAAGCACAGATGTTAACCGCCAAATCCCAGAACACTCTTCACATCATTTGCACTTGAGTTTTGGCTATGACCTAGGTTTATTTTGTTTTCTGAGACAGGACATTTCTGTGTAGCCTTGCCTGTCCTCAAACTCACAAAACACAAAGATCTGCTTGCCTCTGCCTCCTAAAGGCTAGCTGGAATTAAGAGACATGCACCACTACCACTACAGCCCTGCTTATGAACTATTTTTAAAACATATTTTGCTTTAAAATCCATTCACTAAATATCAGCCAGTAAGATAATGTGCTTTTCTGGTTCACTCAATAAAAAACTTCAAATATGGCACCAACAAGTATTGGCAACTTTTGGATTTGAACCAAACTTCTATTGTCTTGAGCTATGTAAACAGTTCTTAAAGATGCAGGGTTTTTTGTTGTTTTGTTTTTCAAGACAGGATTTCTATTGTTGCCATGGCTTTCCTGAAACTTAGAGAACTACCAGCCCACGCCTCCTGAGTGTTGGGATTATGTAGCTCTTTAGCATTAATTTAAAATGACTGTGTACCATACCCAATGATGTCCTCAAAGTACTATAGCTCCCTATTCAGCCACACAACTGTGTGATCCCAACCTCTGATCGTAGCACTGCTCCGGGTTCAAGGCTGACTGGGCCAGCTATGGTTAGAGACCCTCTGAGTATAATACTGAATTCCTACACTTGAGATGTGAATTGTTCAAGGACAGCCTTGCCACAAGGGAGTTAGAACTCAGACTAAACTAGTGAGACTCTCTCAAAAGCCAAAACTGGACAATTCTTTGCAATGTGGAAATTGTAGCAATCATGAGGTGTACAATGAAGGGATGAATGGAAGACCACAAAGGTTTTTTCCCAAGGGCAAGTGAAACAGTCTGGTGATGTGTGTTGCAGAAGCTGGTGGATGGATCACTCTGAGTCTCAGGACAGTCTAGGCTACCGGAGAAATGCTGTCTTAAAAACAAAACCTCCAAACAACAAAGCCCATAAAGTAAAGTTTGTAAAGATGGCTCAGAGGTAATAGTACAGGTTCCTCTTCCAAAGGACCCAAGTCAGTTCCCAGAACCTTGGCACCCTCACAGACATTAAATGCAGACAAAACAACAAAGCGAAAAAAAAACACAGAAACCAGGCTGGCGAGATGGCTCAGCGGGGTAAGAGCACTAACTGCTCTTCCGAAGGTCCGGAGTTCAAATCCCAGCAACCACATGGTGGCTCACAACCACCCGTAATGAGATCTGACACCCTCTTCTGGTGTGCCTGAAGACAGCTACAGTGTACTTACATATAATATATCTTGAAAAAAAAAAAAAAAAAAAAAAAGACCACAGAAACCAATGATTCTATGCTAGTGCATTTTGCCTTATATGTTGGAATATTTCAGCACAATGAGTAAACTCTCACATTACAGCTATTCACTTTGAGGTATTATTAGACTTGAGTTGTACTTTCCCCTCTATACCCTCTAACTGGGAAGAGATCCAAAATGTAATGCAAGCATGCACAAAATCATGACTATGGTTTGAAAATCCTCCTTGAGATATTACTACTCTATTACATCACAATGTACAAAAGTCCCCCAGATCGCCTGGAGCAGTTGTAAGGACACCGTGGGGGTAGAATGACCAACTAATAGACCTCCTAACTAAATAACACCTAGACCACTAAGTTGTACCACATGAAAATTAGATTTTTCACAAAACTTGATAACAAATTGCTGTCTTGCTGCTACTATATTCTTTAACACCATTTAAGTATACTGGTACCTTTGGCCCCATTGTAACAGCTACAGCATCGGCTAAAAGGTCTACACCTTGAAGCATTAAGGCTCGAGCATCCGCACCAAATTTTACATCTTTGGCATAGGCCCGAGTGAGATGAGGAGCCAGTGCCCGGGACACTGGTCTCATCTGGCGAAGGACTGTGGGTAGTCGAAGCATTTCTGGGGAAGGAAAAAAGAAATATCACTACAAACTTGTCCAACGGTGCTTCAAAACATGGAGGCTAGATTGGAGCTGGGCTGCCCTCTGCTAACCACCATGCCTGGGCGCTGCAGATTCAGGACATAATCTGCTAGCCAACTGATCAAGGAGGCTGACCCCATGCCTGACCTACAGCAGTAGCACAAAGCACAGAAAACCACATCCCCATGGCCACCCACTCTGCCCTCTCGAGTTAATCTTTCACTGCCAAAGCGGCCTTGTGAGCAGATCCATTCCTTAAAGTGTCCAAAGTAAAAAAAAATCAAGTTGGTGTAAGCAAGGCAGGTTCTAAATGCAGTTGCCTAGAAAACTACAGAAGTACTCATGACGGTGCAAAACCCTCTGAAAGTGTCGCCAGGTATCCACCCGGAGCTACGGTAACACAGCAGTTAGCAAGGCCGGAGGAAAAAGACAGTAGGTCAGTCCAGCCTCGCGGCCCCACGTGTCTTCCCGACCAGGAGCCCCGAGCAAGGTCAAAGTGAACACCGGATCGCCGCGGCCACCGCGGACTAAAGGACCCCTCACACCCTCCCACAGAGTCCTGCAGTGCGCCAGGCGCAGGTGGCACCAGAGGGCCCAAGTTGCTTCCACCCTAGCCCGCCCTTGCTCCCGCGCTCGGCCTGGATCGCGTGGTCCCCGCCACACGTGATGAAACCAGCGTGGCCCCGCTGGGCCTGGACAAGTGAGCCGAGCCTGCGGCGTCGCTGCCAGACTTCTCCCCCCAGTCCTCCGTGCTCGGTCCGCGCTGCAAGCAGCCCCGCGAGCGCCGGGGCGCCCTGCATGCGGAGGCCGCGTACCTGCGGGGCGGCGGCAGGAGAGCACGAGGCGAGGCAGGCCGTCTGCGGCGAGTGAGGGACCCAGCTCTGGGCGCGCACCGCAATGAGCCCGAGTCCCCTCCCTCCTCGGCCCCGCCCCGCGGCCCCGCGTGTGCGCGCGCGCGCGCCCCGCTCTCTCCCACGCCGGGGCCCTGCAATCTGCATGCGGCGCGCGCAGCCCCCGCCCTCCGTACCTGAGCCGCCTCAGCTCCCCGGCCTCAGCCCTCTCCCGCCGCCCTACGCTGGTTCCTGGGCCGCGGTCCGTTCTAGAACCTTCCGGAAGGCCCCGCGCGTCCCGTGGGTGAAAGGTCAGGTGGCGTCATTTCCGGGAGGGGGGCTCGTTCTTTCACCTCGGAGGCCGGCCTGGAAAAGCCTAGAAAGTGCTCCCCTTTTCTTCCGCCTCCGGCCGCCCGCGTCGGCCCCCTTGCGCGGAGCCCTCGCCACCAATCGGCGCGCGCGCCGGCGTGGCCGCCCCCTCTCACGCTCGGGGGGCTGAGTGCGCCTGCGCGCTGCGCGGCCTTTTCACGTGTCCCGAGCCGCCCCGCAGGACTCTCCTTGCAGCAGCGGCCCGAGTTCAGAGTCCGGAGCTGCGGCGGTGGCGGCGAAGGCGAGAGTCATGGTGAGTGTCTCGTGGTTGGCAGGCCTGCGGGTCCGGTTCGGCCTGCGGCCCACGGCGAACCCATTTGCGCTTTGGTACTAGCAGGACAGGAGTCCGGTCAGTGTCCGGTGTCCGCCCATGGCTCTGCAGAAGCGAGGCCATTTCTCTCTCCACCATGGCTTTGCCGCACGCACGTGTGCGACAGGCGTCTGGGGCAGGGGGCGGGAACCCGATGCACACGCAGAAGCCCACCTGCCCTGGCAGGGCTTCAGTGGATGTGTCCTATGTTGGAGAAAGACTGAGATCCAGGCTCGAAAAGTGACACCACTCACCCGTTATTCGAATTAAAAAAAAAAAATTAAAGAAATGTTTGACCTTGGAATAGATCAAGGTGGCGATTGCTGATTAGCAATGAAGACCCCCCACACACACACACCAGGCAGGGAAATGAAACTCAGTTTGTCCTATATAGAGTGGAACTCTGAGTATATTCTAAAAGTACACTTGAATTTTCTTGACCTTTTTGGAACAGGTCATTTTTGACCTGTTGAGAGTTAAGGCTTGCAGTGGTCTTAACTGTTGGTGTTCTGACACTTCGAACTTACACTCTGTTTGATCACATTTCTCTCCACAGGCTGGACAAGCTTTTAGGAAGTTTCTCCCGCTCTTTGACAGAGTATTGGTTGAAAGGAGTGCCGCCGAAACTGTAACCAAAGGTGGCATTATGCTTCCAGAAAAGTCTCAAGGAAAAGTGTTGCAAGCAACGGTCGTGGCTGTGGGGTCCGGCGGGAAAGGAAAGGTAAACTGGCGCCCCTGGAGTGGTACTGAATTCGAGTGTGATGTGGAAGGAGGGGAATTCCTTTGTTAATTAAAAAAATGAATTACAATGGCAGATTTTTGGGAAATAATTTCAAGTCAAATTTCAATTCACAAAGAACCTCCCATTCAGGAAAATGACTGTTTTATATTGTTTTAGAATTGTTTTATATTTCTGAAGAAAGGCAAAAGGTATTTGTGTGACAAATTTGTGTATTGTATGTGCACATGTCTGTATGCTGTGTAGCAGGGGCATCTCCACCTTACTCCTTTGGGGTAAAGTGTTGAGTAGTCTGGTTTCTGGCCCTCAGCATGTTGCGGGTTACAGCCTTTTTACTCCAGTTTTAGGATCCCAGTTTGGGCTCCCCTACTTTCATAGCAAGTCTACTTACCTGTTTAACCCACTGAGCTCACTCTGCAGTGCCCCACGCTCTAGAGACTGAAAAGTGCCTGCCTTGATGGTGGCTCATGCCTGTGGCCCAGGTTCTTTGGAGCCTAAGGCAGGTGGACTGTAGAATCTTTTAGGCCAGCAGGAGGTACAGGATGATACCATGTCCCAAAAAAGTAAAACAAAATCTTACAATATGAAATACCTCTGTAGCTATTTTATATATCCTACTCTTCAAAATTTAAATGACAAAAAGGTCGCACAAGTAGATAAACCCCACGGCCATTTCAGAGTTGAAGGAGGTACAGAACTAATTCTAAGCACAGGTTGGGAGAAGGGTATAGTGCTGAGGTAGAAGGATCTGGAATTGATGGCCTGTCAATTTTGATATTGACCCTGTCTCCCTCTCCCTTCCCCAGAAAGAAAGGGTGAAGTGGCAGGGGTGGGGGAGCCCAGACACTGAAATAGTTTTAATCTTACACCATTGAGTTTTAGTTGGCCTGAGACCTGAGAAGGGAGGTGGAACTACTGTGGGTGTTCTTTACTTAACTAAATCGCCAGAGTATTAGAGGGAGTGGACATTCCACTTCAGTCTCTGATAGATAGCAAGGGCATTCAGTCAGTAAATGTATGTTAAACGGAGAAAGGTAGTGCCAAACTTTTGTTGAAAGAAATCATACATGATCATTTACTGTCTGGTGGTACAAGCTGCTTTATTTTACTTGGTCTACAGGGTGTGTTAATATTTAACAGTAGAAAGTCAGCCAGCCTTAGCTGTCCACTGAAATGAAGTTTTAGTGAGTGTCTCCTCCATATTGTAACTACGCAATTCTTATATTGTAGGGATCTGTATTTAATGTAAATTATATTGCTTGACCACTAATTAGGTACCTAAGAACATACTGGTTTGGGCGCATTTCATTAATTTAGTGATTTAAAAGTTACAGAGTTTAATGGGACCGGTTAATGCCTATAATTAACACAAACCTGAGGCCGGAGGCCCCTGGTGTGCATACTGAAACAAAAAGTTCACTGTGTGTCTAGTGAGCAAGACAAACAGACTCTTGGCTAACAGGTGACTCTTTTCACCAGAGTGGAGAGATTGAGCCTGTGAGTGTGAAAGTTGGAGATAAAGTTCTTCTCCCAGAATATGGAGGCACCAAAGTAGTTCTAGACGACAAGGTAAGCCAAGCTCATCATTTCTATTTATCTATATTTTTTTATTTGGGGGGGGGGGTTCGAGACAAGGTTTCTCTGTGTAGCCCTGGCTGTCCTGGAACTCACTCTGTAAACCAGGCTGGCCCCGAACTCAGAAATCCACCTGCCTCTGCCTCCCAAGTGCTGGGATAAAGGTGTGTGCCACCACTGCCCGGCAAAGCTAATAATTTAAAATGAGTTATATTTGCTATGACTATCTTAACCAATAGTCTCTTTATTCACAGGATTATTTCTTATTTAGAGATGGTGACATTCTTGGAAAGTACGTTGACTGAAATCACTGTTGAAATGGTGTCACGTGAAGCTGCCATTCCACTGATGTCTGAACTATTTCATCATGTAAATAATTTCCATGCCTCCCTTTTATAATAAACGGATGATGCCTAAACTGACAGCCATTGTCTCTGACCTTTAGTTTCACTGTACTGTTACAAACATTTCCAAATAAAATGATGTAAATGAATGGACAGTCTTCGGTAATTTCAGGTCGTTTTCTCCCAAGGAAGCTGCATAGTTAAGAGTTCTGAGAAATAAGGATTTTCTAGGTAAATGAATTTTCGGGATGAATTTGGCATTATTACATAGATGAATGATATAAGCCACGGGAACTTATACTTAGGTACTGTTTTAGTTTACATTCTATTCCTGTAATAAACTGCTGACTAAATGCTACTTGGAGAAGAAAGTGCATCTCAGCTACTACAGGAAACTGGGCAAGAGCTGAAGCAAAGAGGAATGTTACAGCTTCCTCCCCTTCTCAGCCTGCTTCCTTACACAACCCACTGCCACCTGCCCAGGTGCTTCCCACATCCACCATTAAGATTCTGTGCCGTCAACTTTCCTATGGGCCAATCAATGAAGGCATTTTCTCAGTTGCAACTTCACGTGACGTTTACAATTCCTGGGTGACCCAAGGTTGTGTAAAGTTGGGGGTGGCGGGTAACGGACAGAAAGTAAAGTTAGCAGCATTGTAAAACAAGTATAAGAAGCATGTGGTACAAGTCTTCTGGTTACAGAGATAGGGGTGGGCCTTAATCTTTTATTTTTGGAAATTATTATTTTCTGAGCATGTCTTAATTTCCAAATCATAACCAAAATTTGTTTGGAAAAATTAAGCACAGGACCAGGCAAAGATGGCTCATACCTTTAATCCCAGCACTCAGGAGGAGAGAGGCTTGTGAATGCAAGGCCAGCTTGGTCTGTAGTGCAAGGTCCAGGATAACCAGGTCTACACAGGAAAACCCTGTCTCTGGGGGTAGGGGCTGGGGAGGAAGCCAGAGAGATTGCTCCCAGAGGACCCAAGACCCAGATTTGGCTTGCAGAACCTGGATGGTAGCCCACTCAAGGGCCTTCAAGCCCTGCCTATGTGTATGTGGTGCACTAACAAGCAGCATTCATGAATAAAATCCAGTTCAAGGTAATTAAAAAAAATACTGAGTTTTTTTGTGGTTAGCAGCACTCCCAAAAATGTTTTTGTTTTCTTGTTCTGGGATCTAACATGACCTGCATACTAGAGAAGCTTTAGACCACTGAGATAAACCTAGCATTCCATATTTGAATACAGTTAATTTCAGAACAAAAAAGCATAAATCATAATTCCTTGTGTGTCCTTCAGTATGGATGTGGGTGTTTACATGTTTAGTGCTTTTGATATGCCAAGGCCTAGTTATCAAATTTAGATAGAATATGAGTTCTTAGAAATCCAAGTGGGTCATCAGTTTTATACTCTGCCTCAGACGTAGCTAACAATGTACTTGGAAACTAATCTTATTAGCCCAGTCCTAGCTGACCTAGAACTTGTGTTTACCAGGTGGGACTTAAGATCTGTTTATGTGGGCTGGTGAGATGGTTCAGTGGTTAAGAGCACTGATTGCTCTTCCGGAGATCATGAGTGCAAATCCCAGCAACCGCATGGTGGCTCACAACCACCTGTAATGAGGGGAAAAGAAAAAACAAAAAATTGGACCGGAGCAAGAGTAGTAGTTTAAAGATGTGTGTGATTATGTCTGTCTTCCTTTGTTTTACCAGTCAGGCTTTTTCTTATTTTCCTGTTGGACAAATGATAAGCAGCTGATATGATAGACCAGCCCACGTTCTCAGTGCTGTGTTCTTTTAGACGGTGATTCACTATGTAAACTAGATAGAAGCCTCAGCCTCCTTGGGTGTTTGGATTATAGAAGTGTTTCTTATGTGTCTTATATTACCAATATAATCTCATAATTGATTTCTTCAAGAATTAGACTAGTCAGGAATCACAGGAGGCCCAAAGCTTTTAGTGGGTGTGGTTGGGCCTTGCTATTTTCAATATGCCAAGTAATTATGGGAATGGAATCCAACTTTAGAACCTAACCTTGGTCCTCAAAACGTTTACTTAGAAGTGACAGCATTATAAGTAGGGAAGCGTTGATCTAGGCTGGACTCCTGATTTCTGTAGTCAGTAGTCACCACCTTAAGGAAATCATCTAATTTGGGTTTTTCTTTGTGGTAAGTGTTTTCTTTCAGTTTGTCCCTGGCTTTTGTGTATGTACAGGTTTGGGCCAGAAGAGGACAACTGGGTATTGTGATCGTGTCAGGTCTCACTGAACCTGGAGCTAGCTTGATGGCTAGCCAACCCCAGCAGCAATCTTATCTGCCCCCACAGTGCAAAGCCTGGGGGACAGATGTGTATATCATGCCCAGCTTTGTGATGTGGGTGCTTGGGATTTAAGTGCACGTCTTCATGCTTACAAGCCAAGCACTCCCAGCTCCTGTTTTGTTTTGGAACAATTTTTTTAAAAAAAGACTGTAGCCCAGGTTTGCTCAAACTCAGCAGCTCTTCTGCTGCTGCCTCCGAAGTGCTGGAATTATAACAGGTATGATTCACAACACCTGGCTAAATCTTGGCCTTTTCCTCCCTCCTAACATACAATGGGCAATCACTCCGCCACTGAAGTACATCTATAGATGCAGTTTTGTTTTTGAGACAAGTATCACATAACCCCCAAATGGCCTCAAGCTTCACTTGTAAATTGAAGGTGACTTTGAACTTGTGATTTTCCCACTTCCACCTCCCAAGTGCTGAGATTATCGGTATGTGCAACCAACTGCTTCCTCTTCTGTGGTCAGGATCAAACCCTGGGCTTGATCCATCTCAATCAGGCACTCAGTTGACGGAGCTATAACCCTAACTAACCCTGGGTATTTGAGACTATCTCGTATCCCTCAGGGTGGTCTTGAACTCCCCACCCTCCTCCCTCTGCCTCCCAAGTGCTGGAATTGCATGCTTGCACCACCATTCCTGGCTCTAGATGCTTTAATTTGGCCTTCAGCTTGTCATCCTGTCTCATTCTCTGAGTGACTGAGATTACAGGAATGTGCTATAGTGCCTGACTATTGCTCAGGCATGAGCCCACAGAGACACCCCCTTCCACCTCACTAAACTATGCCTCTATCAAACACATCCTTGGCTCTTTATTTTTTATAAAACACAACACAGGTCCTCTGTGAATCATCCATATTTAGCTTATAATTATTCTTAACTCCAGTTTAAGGGAATCTGATATTTTACCTGCCTCAGACACAGTGCACACATGTACATACATATGCAGTGCACAAACATACATGTAGGCAAAACACTCATACACAT
Organism: Mus caroli; assembly: GCF_978045245.1. Classification (NCBI taxonomy): domain Eukaryota; kingdom Metazoa; phylum Chordata; class Mammalia; order Rodentia; family Muridae; genus Mus; species Mus caroli. The sequence goes on from NW_028227256.1 coordinate 52,033,488, forward strand.
AAAATCCAAAACAATTTTAACCTAGGCCTGGTGGCACAGACATATAATCCCAGGACTTGGGAGGTTGAAGCAGGAGGGTCACAAATTGTAGGCCTACCAGAGCAGCTTAGACACCATCTCAATATAAAAAGAGGGCTCTGCCGGGCGTTGGTGGCACACGCCTTTAATCCCAGCACTCGGGAGGCAGAGGCAGGCAGATTTCTGAGTTCGAGGCCAGCCTGGTCTACAAAGTGAGTTCCAGGACAGCCAGGCCAGGGCTATACAGAGAAACCCTGTCTCAAAAAACCAAAAAAAAAAAAAAAAAAAAAGAGGGCTGAGGATGTATGTAGCTCAGTGGTAGTGTATGTGGAAGGCTCCAGTTTCAACTTAAATTAATAATATAAAATAAAATAAAGGGGCTGGAGAGATGGCTCAGCAGTTAGAAGCACTGAGTGGTCTTCCAGAGGTCCTGAGTTCAAGTCCCAGCAACCACATGGTGGCTTACAACCATCTGTAATGGGATCCGATGCCCTCTTCTGGTGTGTCTGACAGCTATAGAGTACTCATGTACATAAAATAAATAATTCTTAGAAGATTTTTTAAAAAATAAAAATAAAATAAAATAAATAAAAGTGACTAAGGGAGCTGGGAGATTATCTACCAGTTAAGGTTATCTGTTCCTCTTACAGAGGATGTAGGTTCAGTCCCCAGCACGTGGATGTTCACAACTCTAGTTAAAGGGGATCCAGACCTTCCTTCTGACCTCCACAGGAACCGGGCATACACATGGTGCATACATATGCATAGGCAAAACACTCACACATAAAATAAAAAAATCTATTCAAAAACAAAAACAAAGCAGGCATAGTAGCTTATGCCTCTAATCCCAGAATTTAGGGACTAGCAGCAGGATTGCTGCAAATTAAAGAAGCTACACCACATAATGAGTCGCCAGCAAGGGTGGGCTGCAATGTGAAACCCTTTGGCAGGGTCTCACCATGTAACATGAGCCAGCCTGGAGCTTGCTATGTAGACCAGGCAGGCCTTGAAGTTACAGAGCTCTACCTGCTCCTCTTCCTGAGTACTGGCACTCAAGGTAGGCACTACCACACCAGTTATAGACAAGAAAAGTGCTGTAATGGTCTCTTAAAGGCTGACGCTCAAGTAATATCTATTCTTAAATTTTATTTATTTTTAATGTATGTATCTTGCCAACATGTATATCTACATCACATGTGCCTGGTGCCCTAGAATGCCAGAAGAGGGAATCAGATCCCCTGAGATTGGAGTAACAGACAGTTAATGAGCTACCATCTGGGTGCTGGGAATCAAATATGGGTGCTTTGAAGAAGTAGCCAGCACTCTTAATCACTCTGCCATTTCTCCAGCTCGCAGGAGCATCGAGTGCTCTTAACCACTCAGCCATCTCTCCGGCTCTTCTTCCTCCTTTTTGTTTGAGTTTTGTAGCCTGAACTTTCTGGCTAGACATGAACTTGGATGATCCTCCTGCCTCTACCTCCAACGTGCTGGCTTTCTTTACAGGCAAAGACCTCTACACCCAGCTTCCAAATCATATCTTAAAGTTAAATAAAACTAAAAGTATTTTGTAACAAAGCCTCAAAGCTCCTTTTTCTTTATTTGGTGTGTGTGTGTGTGTGTGTGTGTGTGTGTGTGTGTGTGTGTCTGTGTGCGTGCGCATGCCTGTGTTGTTTTTGTTTGAGAGGGTCTCGTGCAGCACAGATTGGTTTCAAACTAAGCAGCAGAGCCTGGCCTTAACACCCGATCCTCCCACACCCAGCTAAAGCTTAATTCTTTGTGACATTTAAATTTAGATTCAGCTGTAAAAGACAGAAGAATTGAATCCATTCCTTATTGTTTGTTTCTTCTTTCTTGGTGCAAAGGATTGTACTTGGGCCTTTGCCACAGAGCTACATCTCCAGCCTCCCCTATATTTAACAGGAACGTGAGCCCAAGTATAATGGTGTATGCCTGCAATCACAGTTATTTGGAGACTGAGGCAAAAGGATCAGGAGTTGAGGCCAGTATGGGCTATACAAGATGACCCTATCTTGAACCTCAAAACAACAATAAACATTTCACACAAAATACAAAGTCAGGTAAAGTAGCTTACCTCCAAGCCTGATCACCTGAGGATCCACGCAGGGGAAAGAGAGACCTAACTCCCTCAAATTGTCCTCTGCTCTCCACAGGTGCAACATGGTACATACATGCCTACACATATACAGACATTAAATGAAAAACGTCAAAGTTTTTCTTAGGGTTTCTACGGCTGCAATGAAACAACATAACCACAAAGCAAGTTGGGAGGAAAAGATTTATTTAGTTTACACTTGCACATCACTGTTCATCATCAAAGGAAGTCAGGACAGGAACTCAGGACAGGAACTCATGCAGGGCAGGAGCTGCTGCAGAGGCCATGAAGGGTGTCTTAGGGTTTTATTACTGCGAAGAGATACTATGACCAAGACAACTCTTATAAACAAAAACATTTCATTGGGGCTGGCTTACACTTTCAGTGGTTCAGTCCACTACCATCATGGTGGGGAGCATGGCAGTGTGCAGGCAGACATGGTGCTGGAGTAACTGAGAATTCTGCATTTTTTTCATTAATTTATTTATTTATTCACTTTACATCCTGATCCCAGACCCCCTCATCCCAGTCCTCCCAACACCTACTCCTCTTCCCATCCCCTCTTCTCCTCTGATAAGGGAAAGCCCCCTGCCCCAGTACCAACCCACCCTGGCACATCAAATCATTGGAGGACTAGGCACATCCTTTCTCACTGAGGCCAGGCCAGGCAGCCCAGCAGAGAACAGGATCCACAGGCAAGCATCACAGTCAGGGACAGCCCCACTCCAGTTACCTGAGAACCCACAAAAAGACCAGGCTGCACATCTGCTACATATATTTTAGGGTGGGGGGTAGGTCCAGCCCAGACATGCTTCTTGGTTGGTGGTTCCCTGGGAGCCCTCAAAGGTCCAAGTTAGTTGACACTGTTGATCTTCCTGTGGAGTCTGTATCCCCTCCTGGTCCTTTAATCCTTTCCCACCTCTTCCACAAGACTCTTTGAGCTCTGTCTAATGTTTGGCTGTGGGTCTCTGCATCTGTTTCAGTCAGCTGCTGGGTGGAGTCTCTCAGAGGACAGTTATGCTAGAACAAGCATAACAGAGTATGATTAATAGCATCAGGGATTCATTCTCTCTCATGGGACTCCATTTGGGCCAGTCATTGGTTGGCCATTCCCTCTGTCTCTGCTCCATCTTTGTCCCTGCACTTCTTGTAGGCAGGACATGTTTTAGGCAAAAGGTTTTATGGGTGGGTTGGTGTCCTTATCCCTCCACTGGGAGTCCTGTCTGGATGCAGGAAGTGACCACTTCAGGCTCCATATCCCCTACTGCTAGAGTCATCCCCCCCCCTCCATAGACTCCCTAGAGTCTCTCCCATCCCAGGTCTCTGCCACATCCTAGAGATGCTCCCCCACGCCAGCTTCTGCCTATTTCTGTTCACTCTCCTGGCCCTCCCTCCCTGGCTCTCCCTACACCCCCACTCCATTCCCCTTCACACTCCCCTCTCCCACCCAGCTCCCTCCCTCCATACAACGTCAATGACTGCTTTATTTCTCCATCCGAGTAAAATTCAAGCATCCTCCCTTGAGCCCTCCTTACTATTTAGCTTTTGTGGGCGATTGTGGATTATAGTGTGGGTATCCAGTACCACGCATGTCCTTTGTGGTCTGTGTTACCTCACTCAGAGATAATCTTCTGTAGTTCTATCCTGTTCTATTTTGCCTGCAAAATTCATGATGTCCTTGTTTTTAATAGCTGAGTGGTACTCCATTATGTAAATGAACCACATTCTCTTCATCCATTTCTCTGTTGAACATCTGAATTGTTTTCAGTTTCTGACTATTACAAATAAAGCTGCGATGAATATATTTGAGAAAGTGTCCTTGTGGTATGGTGGAGTACCTTTTGGGTATATTTCCAAAAGTGGTATAGCTACATCTTGAGGAAGAGCTATTTCCAAGCTTTCTGAGAAACCACCAAATTGATTTCCAGAGTGGTTGTACAAGTTTGCAATCCCACCAGCAATAGAGAAGTGTTTCCCTTACTCCATGTCCTCAATAGCACGTGCTGTCACTTGATTTTTTGATCTTTGCCATTCTAATCGGTGTAAGGTGGAATCTTAGGGTCATTTTGAGTTTCCCTGACAACTAAGGACATTGAGCATTTTTTTAAGTGTTTCTAGGCTATTAAAGAGTCCTCTGTTTAGAATTCTCTGTTTTGCTCTGCACCCCATTTTTTGTGTTTTGTTTTTTATTTTTCATGTTTTGTTTTTTATTTTTTGTTTTTTCGAGACAGGGTTTCTCTGTATAGATAGCCCTAGCTGTCCTGGAACTCACTTTGTAGACCAGGCTGGCCTCGAACTCAGAAATCTGCCTCTCTCTGCCTCCCGAGTGCTGGGATTAAAGGTGTGTGCCACCACTCCCGGCTTGTACCCCATTTTTCAATTGGGTTATTTGGATATCAGCCCTCTGTCAGATGTGGTTGGTAAAAATCTTTTCCCAATCTGTAAGTTGCCATTTTGTCCTATTGACAGTGTCATTTCCCTTACAGAATTTTTTCAGTTTCATGAGGTCCCATTTATTAATTGTTGATATTAGTGCCTGAGTTATTTGTGTTCTGTTCAGGAAATTGTTTCCTGTACCTGTTATACCAATATATTTAATATTATTTGCAACTATCATGAAGGGTATTGTTTCCCAGATTTCTTTCTTAGTCCATTTATTGTTTGTATAAAACAGGGCTACTGTTTTTTTTTTCCAGTTAATTTTGCATATAGCCACTTTGCTGAAGATATTTATCATTTATAGGAGTTCTCTGGTAGAGTTTTGGGGTTACTTATATATACTATCATATCTGCATATAGCAATACTTTGTCTTTTTCTTTTCCAATTTATAACTCCTTGATCTCCTTCAGTTGTCTTCCTGCTCTAGGTAGAACTTCAGGTAATCTATTGAAGAGATCTGGGGAGAATAAACATCCTTATCTTGTCCCTGATTTTAGTGGAATTGCTTTACGTTTCTCTGCATTTAATTTGACTTTAGCTATTGGATTGCTGTATATTGCTTTTATTGTGTTTATGTATGTGACTAGTCAGCGGGGACCAAGAGGGATGCCAGAAGATCTCAACTGTGCCACAATCAGGGAAGACTTGAGACCCACAAGCATTTCAGGTAGTTCTAGTAGCAAGCCTAGCTCATCTTCCTGTCACTGTCTGTTGAGTCCTTTTTATACTCTCTCAAAACATCACATGTTCTCCATGTGTCTTGCCTCAGCACATGTGTCTGTCTCATCTGACATCACTCTGTTAATCAGCCTGAGTCCAAGAAAGTGTGAAGAAACTGCAGCACATCACCAGAAGGTTGTTGTTGGTTTGGTTTTTTTGTTTGTTTGGGTTTTTTTTTTTTTTTTTTTTTTGGCATGTTTCTCTCAATGGAGTCCTGACAAACGGAGCTCAACTATGCAATGTAAGACGGGCAAATATATGATTGTTCTTATCAAAGAATCCTTCCTCACGTGTCCTTTTTTTTTTTTTTAAAGATTTATTTATTTATTATTATATGTAAGCAGAGCTGTCTTCAGATGCACCAGAAGAGGGTGTCAGATCTCATCACAGGTGGTTGTGAGCCACCATGTGGTTGCTGGGAATTGAACTCAGGACCTTCGGAAGAGCAGTCAGTGCTCTTACCTGCTGAGCCACCTCTCCAGCCCCCTCACATGTCCTTTTACATGCTTGTTTTAGCAGAACATCCTTTCTTCTGTGTCTGCTTCAGCTAAAGATCCTTCATGAGTCTGCCTTAGTCTTTCACCTGTGTTTGCTTCAATGAAACGTTCTTTTATGTGTTTGCCTTAACAAAACACCATCTAACACAACTACTTTCCAAAGAAACCGTAAGTTTCCACTTCAAGCCATTTTCAGAGGGGTTTCACTTGAATTGGACGATATATTTTCAAAAGTTCTTTTTTTGAGATGTGGTCTTATTATGTATCTGGACTGGCCTGAAACTCACTTTGTAGAGCAGGCTAGCCTTGAATCTACTTACCTAGGTTAAAAGTGTACATAATACTGCAGAGAAAAAAAATAAGGTGTATTCTTAATGATGGGATGTTGTATCTGGTAGATAACCTCTGTCTTTTTCTTTTTGGGGGGCCAGCCTGGGCTACATGTCATGACCTGGTATTGATAAAAACAAATTCAAGACACAGTTACTTCCACACTACCCTACTGGTTCTATTCAGTGTAGAGAATGATAGCAGAAGGGCATAAATACTACACGATGATCATCAGCAGGGGCAACTTGGTCAAAGTTACATATTCTGTAAATGCAAAATTATGTCTACAACAACATCCATCAAAAGGAAATACTTGTTGAAGATGTATAAAAACATCTAGGTATTAATTTATTCAGCTGTGAACATACACTGCCATATTTCCCCTGCTTCAACTTTGCTCAATCTGCTGTGGTGTTTTCTGTTTCAGCTGCTTCATGCATTGTTTACAGTGGGGTTGTTGTATGCCGGCCCGCTGTTGCCAGGTAACTGTGGGGTGGAGCCTAAACAAAATGCCAATTGTCTGCTTCAAAACTTAAGCATTCTACTCTGTAGTGTAGGATTCTCTACACATTGGCATTTCCATTCATTTTAAGTCTTGTGTGCTTTAGCACTCACATGGCTTAGACAGGACGATCACTGTAAATCTGAGGCCAGGTTGGGCTGTGAGGGTCCATGATTTGCTGAAGAATGATACCTCAGACTCAAATAGCGTGTAAACACAAAGAGTGTTTTTCTCTGCAGAAATTCAGCATGCTGGGGTCTCCCATTACCAAGACAGAGAAACCCTGAAGTGAGCTCACAGGCCAGATTTAAAGCACATTAGGGGAATTCCTGGGAAAGGCTGGTGATGTCTATCTTAGTCTTGGCTCTACCTCTAAGGATGTTTCAGAACCACTGCTGGAGCTTGGGGGGGGGGGGAGGTGGGGGGCTGGAAACTGTTACAGAGGAGGTCTGGAAACTACTGCTGACCCATTGTCCTTGCCTCAGGCCAGGTGGCAGAGGGGCAGCTGCTGATGGCAGGGCAGTTTCTGACTAGCTGCCTGAAGCCTGGCTTGTTTTTGTTTTTGTCCTAGTAACTGACTTGCCTGGGTTTGCCTGGACTTGCCCAGTTCTTAGGCCCAGTCTCTTGAACTGGCAACTTAAAGCTTGTCATGGAATCAACTTAGCCTTCTCAGGGCTACATAATGTGTTCAAGGATAGCCACAGCTACATAGCTGTTGGGAAACCCTGCCTGCTTCTTAAGGCTGACATCTACCATGTCTAGATAGTTCCCCTGAGCTTGGCACAAAATGGAGGACTCCCTTTTTCAACAGGGCTGCCTCTTCTCTACCCTATCTAGAGAGTTCAACCCCCACACTCTACCTGTGGAATGCCATGCAATCCTGGGCAAAATTACAAGTTCAACTTCCAGGGATGCCTCTCCATGCAAATGAGGTATCCCCTCCCCAGAACCTTAAACCTCAGCCCATGAAACTTTACCCTAAGAACTCCTTCCCATTTTCCAAAATTTATATAGTCCTTGTTCACCCTGACTAAAGAGCACAATCTGTTTTGTTAATCATCTTCTAAGAAAGCTGTTTTCTAAAAGAGCTGTAACATGGAAGAGCTGTGAAACTAAACTCTTCGGAGACCTCCTACCCCCAACATTCACTGCTGACCCACATATTCTTGACTTCCAGTCATCTTTTCTCACCCTGTGTGCACAGGGTCCCAAACACCCCAAGGGAAGAGGCAGACCGCAGAACTCTGCTCTGCTCCATCCTTCCCCATTGGTGTGCAGCAGCACCTAGACATCCCAAGGGAAGAAGCTTAAAACAGCACCACACATAGGAAAACTCTCCTTTAAACACTTGGATTTTAAAATTCCCCAAAGAACAAGCCAGATGTAGTATTTGCCCGAAATGTTAGTTTGTATGCAACTCTCAGGCTAAGGGTCAGGAGGAACTAGGTAGAGATCAAGGCTAGCCCGGACTACACAGCAATTCCCTGTCTCAAAACAACAAAATTCTCCAAGTGAATTTTATTTTATTTTTTAAAGATTTATTTAGTTTTATTTATATATATTTATATGAGTACATTGTAGCTGTCTTCAGACACACCAGAAGAGGGTATCAGATCCTATTACAGATGGTTGTGAGCCACCATGTGGTTGCTGGGAATTGAACTCAGGACCTTTGGAAGAGCAGTCAGTGCTCTTAACTGCTGAGCCATCTCTCCAGCCCTCAAGTGAATTTTATATTGAATATTTGCAGAATTACTTATGATGCTTTAGAATTATATATATATATATATATGTGTGTATATATATACACACACATATATATATGCATTTTTCCTTCACTGAAATAGATTCTTTTCTTATATAATATATCCTGATTATAGTTTCCCCTCCCTCTACTCCTCCTAGTTCCACCCCACTATCTCCCCCCTCCAGATCCATTCCCTTTCTTTCTCTTACTAGAAAAGAGTTAGCTTCCAAGTGTAAAAGTAACTTTTATTCTCCAGATGCAATTGTTGTCTCAGAGGCTTACTGCTGAACAAACTCACCCTTTCTAGTTCTTTCTGAACTTCAGTCTGACTTCTCTTTCAGCCTCTGACTGAGTTGCTCTGCTTTGCCTCAAACTAACTCTGGCCATCTGTTCTAATCATCTGGCTCCTTCTCATTCTCTGGTTCATTCTGTCTTTACCTGCAATGTGTCTCTGTAAAGCTGTCCTGATAAAGCTACCTCCCCCCTCCCTCAACCTCTCTTTCCTCTCCATTCTTGTGAGAGTTGGTCATACCCTATCTCTGACTCTTTCTGTCAATCTTTCTCTGATTCTTTGCGTTCTCTGCACCTCAGTTGGGTAAAGTTACTTTCAAACATGGCTGCCTCCTTCTACAAACTAACCTTACCTTCATTGTTAGGGACTAAAGATGTGTACTAAGGACATGTCTGTATCCTAGCTGGATCACAAAGACCTAGAAGGTCTTCAGATGTGAACCATTGCCAAAGCAGCCATATTGCTGGATTAAAATTCCCCTATACCAAAACAAACATGACAAAATAAAAAATAATATGTAGCACAAACTATCATATTAAAGTTAGACATGCTAACCAACAGGAGGAAAAGAGTCCCAACAGCAGACACAATTGTCAGAGACCCACCCCTTCTCACAGCCAGGAGTTCCATAAAATACTAAGCTAATGCTGTAGTATAAGAGGACTTGCTGCAGACCCTTGTAGGCCCTGTGCTAGCTGCTCCAGTCTCTGTGAGCTCATGTGCACCTTGCTTAGTTGGTTCAGGGGGTCTTGTTCTCCTGATGTCCTCCATCCTCTCTGGCTCTTACAATCTTTCTGATTCCTCTTCCTTGTTTGTTTTTTTTTTCTCATCTCTGAGGGAAGGACATCCCATTTAGATTATCTCTCTGCATGTTTGACTATGGTCTCTACATCTGTTCCCATATGCTGCAGGAGGAAGCTTTTTTGATGATGGCTGGATAAAGTACTCATACTGATCTATGAGTGCAACAGACTATCACTAGGTGTCATCTTATTGATACTTTTTTCATTATTTAGGCTAGTAGTATTTGGTTTTACCTTAGGTCTCTTGGTTTTGGTTACCCAAGCAGTGTCAGGTATGGGTACCTTCTTGTACAGTGGGCCTTAAGTCAAATCAGACATTGGCCTGACTACTCCCACAAGTTCTGTGCCACCATTGCCCTATATATTGTCGAGCGGTGGGCATGGAGGAATAAAGGGGGTGGGAGAGAACCCGTGTCCCGCCAGAGTTCTGATGCTCTGGGCAGGCAGAAACGGGGCGGGTGGGGGTGGGGGGGAAACTGCCACGTGCTCTCCAAGTGGCCCTCTGGGTGGGCGTCTGGCAGTGGCAAGCCACGAGAAGCACAGTCCTGGGGTGGGGGTGGGGTGGTGGTTGTGGAGGGTGCAGTGGAGAGGGAGCAATCTGAGGTCTCTGGGCATCATGGAGGCCAGCGATGACAGGTTCTAGCTCTTGGGAATCACAGGATGTCGCTGGACACAATGGAAGAGCTGAGAACAAAGTGGGGTCCCGGGGGCATCTCGGTCAGCCCTGGGGCCTAAGGGAGAAGAGGGTAGGGGAAGAGGGGGCACTAGGTGGTTCCCACATGGGCGGGTAGAGTCTAGCCAGGATACCAGGAATTTGGGGGTGTGACTGGTAGTCACAGGATTATGGAGTTGGGGGCTCCATGGTGTCAGGCTGGGAGCATGTCTGTATAGGAGCATGACTCACTGTTTCGTCCCTTGTAGAGTTCCTACTGGGTCTCCAGAATAAGTCTCGCTTGACCAGAAAACAGGCTGCTTTTCACGGTCCCACAGTATATTTTGCAGGCTGGATAGAGTTTAGGTCAAAAGCTTTGTGGATGGTTTGGCTTCCATGTTTCTCTTTTAGTAGCCTGTGAAGTACTTTCCAACATCTAAAAAACTAGAACATAGGGGTGAACACTCCATATAGGCACCAGCTTGACTTCTCTGTATTCAATGAGTTGTGTGGGTGTTGTCCTCAGCAATGAGGTCCCTGCTGTCAGTTTGCAAAGAGGAACTCTTTGTCTTAGCAGAAGCCTGTGTTGTTTGGGGATTTCCATGGAACCCCCTTGGCCAACAACTCAATTGAATGTAACCCTAGTCCCATCACTGGAAGTGTTACCTAGCTATAGAGACGGCCTGTTGAGACTCCATAGTCCCCATTATTAGGAGTACTCATTAGGATCACCTTCATAGATTCCAGGAAGTTTACACTGCACTGGGTTTCCACACTACCCCTCAGAGTCTCCCCAATTCCAGCCATCTCTCCCCAAACTCTCTCCCTCTATCCATCTCACCACAAACATGATCCACCTTCTCATCATTCCCTACCCCAGACTGCCATAAAATCTATTCTCTTTCCTGTCTTAAGGGAGATCTACATGTCCCCCCTTAGATCCCTTCTCTTTACCTAACTTCTCTGGATCTATGAATTGTAACTTGGTTGTCATTTTCTTAACTGCTAATATCCACTTACAAGTGAATACATACCATACTTGTCTTTCTGGTTTTGGGCTAACTCACTCAGGATAACTGTTTTCTCCAGTTTCATCCATTTGCCTGCAAAGTTCATGTTGTCATTGTTTTTAAACAGCTAAGTAATACTTCATTGTGTAAATGGACCACAGTCTCTATTCATTCTTCTGTCGAGGGGCATCTAGGTTGTTTCCAGTTTCTGGCTATTATGACTAAAGTTACAATATCCATGGTTAAGCAAGTGTTCTTGTGGTAGGATGGAGCATCCTTTGGGTAAATCCCCAAAAGTAGTATAGCTGGATCTTGAGATAGATCAATTCACAACTTTTTGAAAAACTATTCTGATTTTCACAGTGGCTGTACTAGTTTGCACTTCCACCAGCAATGGAGAAGTGTTCCTTTTGCTCCACATCCTCTCTAGCATGAGCTATCCCTTGTTTTTGATCTTAGCCCTTCTGAAAGGTGTGACATACACTCTCAGTCATTTTGAATTTGCATTTTCATGATGGCTAAGGATGCTGGACATTTTGGTTTTTGTTTTTGTTTGTTTTTTGAGACAGGGTTTCTCTGTGTAGCCCTGGCTGTCCTGGAACTCACTTTGTAGACCAGGCTGGCCTTGAACTCAGAAATCCACCTGCCTCTGCCTCCCGGGTGCTGGGATTAAAGGTGTGCACCACCACTCGCCCAGCATGTCTAAGTCTTCAATTTGAGTCTATTGACTAATGTGTTTGTTTTTGTGCCAATACCATGAGGTTTTTATTACGATAGCTCAGTAATACAACTTGAAATTGAAAATGGTAAGTTTGGCGCTGGAGAGATGGCTCAGTGGTTAGAGCACTGAATGCTCTTCCAGAGATTCCGAGTTCAATTCCTAGCAAGCCCATGGTGGCTCACAACCATCTATAATGGGATCTTATACCCTCTTCTGGTGTGTCTGAAGAGAGCTACAGTGTACTCATATAAATAAAATAAATAATTTTTTAAAAAGGGAAATGGTACGTCCTCCAGCAAGTCTTCATTGTTCAGGATTTTAGCTATCCTGGGTTCTCTTCTTTTCTTTTCTCTTTTTTCTCTTCTCTTCTCTTCTCTTCTCTTCTCTTCTCTTCTCTTCTCTTCTCTTCACTTCTCTTCTATTTTCCATTTTGTCATAGTGTGCTTTATTCTTTCATCAACATCTTTATGGTGAGCTCAATTTTTATATGTGTAAACTTTTTAAAATTAAATTTATGTGCTTAGGGGACTGTGTGCCACTCACCTCTGCAGGCTGTTCCAGGCAGTCCTGCTGGGGTTGGTCAGATCCAGCTAAGATGGGTGATCCAGTAGAGTTCCATGATGGCTAGTTTTAGGGCCCCAGAAGGTTTCCATGGGGAAACAGGATGCTCTTGGAGTCCACAGGTCTCTTCTAGACTGTGGAGGAAGGCAAGAGCTAGACAATGGTGCTCTGGGGATTACACTTGCCCTGGGGTTTCTCTTTTTGCAAATGAAGTGGAGAATTGTCCTTTCAAGATCTGTAAAAATTTGTGTTGGACTTTTGATGGGAATTGCATTGAATCTGTGGATTGCTTTTGGTAGGAAGGCCATTTTTACCATTAATATTTCTGATCCATGAGCATGGGAGATTTTTCCATCTTCTGATATCTTCTTCAATTTCTTCAAAGATTTACAGTTTTTATAATACAAGTCTTTCACTTGCCTGGTTAAAGTTACCTCAAGGTATTTTTTTATTATTATTTGAGCCTATTATGAAGGGTGTTGTTTCCCTGATTTCTTTTTCAGTTTGTCATTTGTACATAGGAAGACTACTGACTTTTTAAAAGTTAATATTGTATCCAGGTCCTCTGTTAAAAATATTTATCAGCTGTAGGTGTTCCCTGGTGGAATTTTTTTTTAGGGTTGCTTGTACATAGTATTATATCATCTGCACATAATGATATTTTGACTTCTTCCTTCCCAGTTTGTATTCCCTTGTTCTCCTTCAGTTGTCTTATTGCTCTAGCTAGAACTTTAAGTACTATATTGAATAAATAGGCTATGCTTCCTATCATGATGATAATGGGACAAACCTCTGAAACTGTAAGTCAGTTCCAATTAAATGTTTTCTTTTATAAGAGTAGCCTTGATCATGGTGTCTCTTTATAGCAATGAAACCCAAACTAAGACAGAAGTTGGTTCCAGAGACTGGGGTATTGTTGTGATAGGCCTGACCAAGTTTTTGTTTGGAGGAGTGTGGATTTTGGTACTTTGGATTTGGAAAGCAGTGGAATGCTCTTAGTGGGGCTTAATGGGCCATTTTAGGAATATGGAAGACTTGAACTATGGGAGTCTGGCTCAAGATGTTTCAGAGTAGAAGAATTTTGGTATGTTGCCTGGAGATCACTCTTATACTGTTTTGGTGAAAAATGTGGCTGCTTTTTGCCCTTGTCTGAAGAGTCTGCCTGAGGCTATGATGAAGAAATTCAGATTAATTGCCAGTACCATGGGGTGATTACCAAGAACAGCAGCAGCAGTGGAGTAGAGTAAGCTAGAGCCTACAGTACCAGAGAGGGCAAAGCTGGAGAAGGGACCCAAGCCCTTTCGAGGAGCCCAGAAGATCATGTGTGGACCCCAGACATTGGAACAAGAAGCTGTAAAGTTGAAGTTGCCTTGGAGACCCCAATATGTTAGTGATTCCAGAGCTGTGGTATATCTACCAGGGAAAGCTGCTAGTGGAAGTAGCCCAAGAGAAAGAATTGTGTTATAATCATCAAAACTGAAAGGAGTTGAAGATCTGAAGACACTTTGACACCAGACATGACACCAGATGCAGAGTTCAGAGTGTGCCTAGCTCATTTTCTATCTTGGTTTTGTCCAGTATTTCCTCACTATGGTGTTTTGGAATGGTAATGTATATTCTGTGTTATTAGAAGTATGTCGTCTGCTTTTGATTTTGATTTTATAGGGGACTACAGTTGTATGACTCTCAGAAGAGACTTTGAACTTTGGATTGTTAAACTTTATTGAGACTGTGATATGTCTGGAGCCATCTAGGAAAGGATACGGCTAGCAAGCAACCTTCCTAGAGGTGGTCCACCATTTTTGCGTTGTCTGCGAAGGGTGAGTTCTAAGAGGCAAGGCCCCAAGAGACTTTGTCCTAGAATTGTTTCTTGCAGCTTCCTGTCACTTTCCTGTCTTTATTACATACCCTAAGGATTCCTGGGCATCAGCCCACCCAATTGAGCAAACTTCCTGCAGATCAACATAAAGATTAACTTTCATGAATTAATGCTGTTTAGATGAATTAGTGATTTTATAGAATTCCTGATTTGATTCACAAAATCTTAGGGAGAAATCTTTAAAAGATGGTTTTAGTTGTTTTGCTAGAAAGATGTAATAAAGTTAGAATCAAGAATAGAATGTGGGGCTGGTGAGATGGCTCAGTGGTTAAGAGCGCCGACTGCTCTTCTGAAGGTCCCGAGTTCAAGTCCCAGCAACCACATGGTGGCTCACAACCATCTGTAACAAAATCTGATGCCTTTTTCTGGAGTATTTGAGGACAGCTACAGTGTACTTACATATAAAAAATAAATAAATCTTTTTTAAAAAAAGAATAGAATATGCCCACTCCTCATAAATATTAAGTAAATGCTGCATAGTAAGAAATACAATGAATTTTCCCACCAAAAGGAGATACAGGGTTGGGACAAATTTGTGTTCAAGGAAAAACATTCAGGTCCAAGAATGAAGCCTAGGTATGCACTATGATAAAGCAAGGCCATGTAAAAACTGTTGCTTTGAACTTATAATGAGATTACAGTATGAAACATTGCTTTGAACTTGTTATTGATACCTTTCTGAAACTCTTTTATGTAACATTTTCTCTATGAGATAATTTTTTCTTACATAGAAAACTTGTTAAACTATTAAAAGGCTGATAGCAATAGAGGTGGCAGAGCCATTTTCTGCTTCACCTGGAATGACTGTTATTTGTGTGAGTGACTTCTTTCCTTTCCTATCTTTTTCCCTCTGGTTCAAAAAGAGTTACCAAGCTCAGAACCTCAAGCCTGGCCAGCAAGGAATTCCTGGCTGGCTCACCAGAGAAAAGAGCACTAGCAATAAATCCTTTTTGTAGTTCTCCAGCGCTTATTTAAGCAACAAAGAGTTACATTTCCTCAACACTAATTCAAGCACAAAGAGTTTCCCCAGTGTTTATTCAAGCATAGAGAGTGAAAGAGAAAAGAAGCCAGGGGTTTTCAGCCATAGAATGATCAAGAGAGCATTAAGTTTCCAGAAGCCATCAGCTTCTAGCCCCCGGTACAATTAGGGAGAGTTCCAAGGCTGGAGATCATCAGTCTTTTTGCTTTCATCCAACTCTGTGTTTCACCTCAGCAACAAACCCCAAGAGGTGGGGCTGGCCCCGGGCAGTGATAGACTATGGGGAGTTTTGAAATTAGACTAAATGTATTTTGCATTATGCTATGGCTACGTATAGACTCATGTATTTGAGCAAACTTATGTGGGCCAAGTAGTAGAATATGGTGGTTTGAATAAGCTTGGCCCATGGGAAGTGGCACTATTAAGAGGTGTGGCCTTGTTGGAATAGATGTTACCTTGTTGGAGAAAGTGTAATGGTGTAGGTGGGCTTTGAGATCTCCTTGTACTCAAGCTCTGCCCAATGAGGAAGAGACCCTCCTTCCGGCTGCCTGTGGAAGAGAGTCTCCTTCTGGCTGCCTTCAGGTCAAGAGTCAGAACTCTTGGCTCCTCCAGCACCATGTCTGCCTGCATGATGCCATGCTTCCCGTTATAACGATAATGGACTGAACTTCTGAAATCTAAGCCAGCCCCAGTTAAGTAATTTCTTTCATAAGAGTTGGCTTGGGCCGGACGTGGTGGCGCACGCCTTTCATCCCAGCACTCGGGAGGCAGAGACAGGTGGATTTCTGAGTTTGAGGCCAGCCTGGTCTACAAAGTGAGTTCCAGGACAGCCAGGACTACACAGAGAAACATTGTCTCATAAAAACAAAAACAAAAACAAAAAACAAACAAACAAAAACAAAACAAAACCCCCCAAAAACAAAGAACAAGAGTTGGCTTGGTCATGGTGTCTCTTCATCACAATGAAACCTAAACTAAGATCGTGTGTGAGGGTAATTAATTATATGATTTAGGCTGTAGAACTGTTTCTTTTACAAATTTGGGTGCCCTTATGTTTGGGGGCATAGGTATTAAGAATAGAAATGTCTTCTTGGTGTTTTTTTTTTCCTTTGATGAGTATGTAGTATCCTTCCTTATTTCTTCTGATTAGTTTTGATTTGAAGTCTATTTTCTTAGATATTAAAATGGCTACCACAGCTTGCTTCTTAGGTCCATTTGCTTGGAAAAATCTTTTTCCAACTCCTATGAGATAATGTCTATCACTGATATTATAAGGTTTGTTTTTTGGATGCAGCAGAAGGATTGATCCTGTTTTCACACCCATTCTGTTCGTCTGTGTCTTTTTATTGGGACTTGACCAATGAGTGTTGATTCCTGCTATTTCATTGTTGTAGTAGTTGGTGTTAGTGGTAATGGTGGTGATGCTGTGTGTGTGTGTTTCTCTCCTTTGATTTTTTTTGGAAGATAATTTTATAATTATATTTATGTACAGAAAAATTAGTGTACATTTAATCCAATTTAGAGGCAAGTTCTTTAGCCTTTGCCTTTTTTAGCTTGGCAATGAGAGCCACAGACTTAGGACCCAGGACGTTGCCTCCCC
This sequence comes from Mus caroli, assembly GCF_978045245.1. NCBI lineage: Eukaryota > Metazoa > Chordata > Mammalia > Rodentia > Muridae > Mus > Mus caroli. The sequence continues at coordinate 52,050,352 of NW_028227256.1, forward strand.
AGTGGCGATGGATGTCGTCATATCGGTCATTTTAATTGGTCCTAATAGCTTCCACCAGCTTAGCCAGAGCACCCTTGTCTTCCGAGTTAACCTGTGTGAAGGCAACAGTGGTACATGCCTTTCTGTGGACCAGGCACCCCAGCCTGACCTTTCCCTTGATGATGCAGTAGGGCACCTCTATCTTTCGATACAGGGCAGGCAGGAAAACCACCAGCTCAATGGGGTCTATGTCATGGGCAATCACCACCAGCTGAGCCTTCTTGTTCTCCACCAAGGTGGTGACTGTATTGACTCCTGCTCAGAGGACAGGCAGTCTCTTAGTTGGGACGTCGCCTTTGTCAGCAGCTTTCTTCTCGGCACGGGCCAATAGCCTTTGCTTTTTCTCTTGCTTTGTCTCTGGCCTGTACTTGTGGGCAAGCTTAAGCAGCTGAGTAGCTGTTTGCCTGTCCAGTGCCTCGGTGAACTGGTTAATGGCAAGAGATACTTTGAGCCACTTATAGAGGATGACTCTTTGCCACTGCAGCCTGATGTAGCGGAGCCATTTGACGAAGCGTGTTAGATCTCTTTTGGGCTGGATGTCCTGCCCAATGCCAAAGTTCTTGGGCCTTTTCTCAAACAAAGGATTGAACATCTTTTTGGCCTCCTGTGATGACAGCAGGGGCCAGGGCCACCTTCTTCTACTTGGCCTTCTTTCCCTTAGGCATCTTGCTTGGCTGGTGGAGAGAGTCTCCTTTGATTTTTGGGGTCTGGAATTTTTTATTTTCTGTGATTCCATGAGTGTAGTTAACCTCCTTAGGTTGGAGTTTTCTTTATATACCTTGTGTAGGGTCAGTTTGTAGATAGATATTGTTTAAATTTGACTTTATCATGAAATATCTTATTTTCTCCATTCATGGTCTTTGAGAACTTTGTTGGGTTTAGAAGTCTGTGCTGGCTTCTGTGGTCTTAGAGTCTGTAGCATATCTGTCCAGGTCCTTCAGGCTTTTGGAGTTTCCATTAAGAAGCCAGGTAATTCTAATAAGTCAGCCTTAGTATGTTACTTGGCCTTTTCCCTTTGCATCTGTTATCATTCTTTATTTTTCTTTTTTGAATGTTTGGTATTTTGATTATTATGTGGCAAGTGGACTTTATTTTTCTGGTCTAGTCAACTTGATATTCTGTATGCTTCCTGTACCTTGATAGGCATCTCTTTCTTTAGATTAGAAAATTTTTCTTCTATGATTTTATTGAAAATATTTTCTGGGCCTTTGAGCTGGAATTCTTCTCTTTCCTTCATTCCAATTATTCTTAGGTTTGGCCTTTTCATAGTGTCCCACATATCTTGGGTGCTTTGAGTCAGGAGTTTTTCATTTAACATTTAACAGATTTAACATTGTTGACCCATCTGTGAATTTCTTCTATTGTATCTTTAACACCTGAGATTTTCTCTTCCATCTCTTATTCTGTTGGTGAAGCTTGCTTCTGCAATTTCTGTTTGAATTCCTAAAATTTTCATTTCCAGAATTTTCCCCATTTGTGTATTGATTCTATTTCCATTTTTAGGTCTTGAACAGTTTTATTCATTTCCTTCAACTGTTTATTTGTGTTTTCTTAGTTCTAGTTAAGGGATTTATTAATTTCTTCCATTTTCCCTGAATTTCATTTAGGGATTTATTTATTTTGTCTTTAAGGACCTCTATCATCTTTATGTAGTTGGCTTTAGGGTCTTTTTTGTGTGCTTTAGTTATGTTGGAATATTCAGGAAATGCTGGGGTAGGAAAGCGGAGATCTAGTGTAGACATATTGCCCTGGATGTTATTGATTGTGTTTTTATTCTGGTGTCTAGGCATCTGGGTTTGGGATGATTATAGGTATATCTAGATGTTGATTTTTAGATTTGTTTTTGTTGGATGTATGTTTTGGTCCTTGGTTTCTGTTTTCTCTCTGGGCTTTCAGAGACTGTGGTGGCTATGTTGCCGGTTTTCTGCCCTGCTTAGTTAGTGTGTTTACAAGGAATGCCTGCTGGTGTTGGAGGCTGGGATAATGGGATGAGTTTGGGGAGAAGGTTTGTGATTTCTAGGGGATGGGTTCAGAGAGGAAAGGAAAACCACAGCAGGTTCCTACTACAGAGCAGTCGATGTGACTTTGAGGATTGGATCTTAGGAAGAGTAGGAGAGGTGTGGGTCTGCCTTCAGTCTACTTGCTGCTCTGGGAGGAGCATCCCTTGGGTAAGCAGAATGTGCCTGATTTAGTTGTGGTCTGGGACAAAGCAACAAGTGAAGAGTGGAAGGTTAGACGTGGAAGATCTGTGAGATACATAGGAGATGGGATTGAGAGGGCAGGGAAGGCTGAGAGGGGGATTGGACCTGGAGAAACATAGAAGAAAAAGGTTTGCAGGTAGCCTTTCTGGCAGGCATGGTCTGTCCTACACACATCTATCTGCCATTAGTGTTTAATTATAGCTTTCAGACTCTGTGAGACGAGGAAAGGAACTGCTGAACACAGTCTTTATTACAAATGAAGAAACTTTGAATAGTTTGCTCAAAATGTTAATAATCAACAAGCATGAGAATCAGGACTTTTTAAAAAGATTCTATTTTATGTTATGTATTTATGAGTGTGTGTGTTCTGGATAGTTTTTATGCCAACTTCACATAAGCTAGTGTCATTTTGAGAGCAAGGAACCTCAGCTGATTAAAAAAAATGCCTCTAAAGGTGTGCTGTAGGCAAATCTGTAGGGTATTTTCTTATTTAGTGACCGATGTGGGAGGGGTCAACCCAATGAGGGTGGGACTATCCATGGTTCTGTGAGAAAACAGGGTGAGCAAGACATAATAAGCAAGCCAGTAAGCAGCACCCATCCATGGCCTCTGCATAAGTTCAGGTTCCTGCTCATTTTGAGTTCCTGTTTTGGCTTCCCTCAGTGGATTGCACTTTAGGATATGTAAGCCAACTAAACCTTTCCCTCCTCTTTTTGTTCCCTGGGTTTCGTCACAGCAATAATGACCCTAAGATAGTGTGTGAGGGTGTGAGGGTGTCTGTGGGTATGTGTGGGCATGTTTGTGCAGTTGCTCATAAAAGCCAGAAGAGGACATTAGATCTTCTGCAGCTGCAGTTACAGGCATTATGAGTCACTCTGTGGGTGCTGGGAACTGAAACTGAGTCTTCTGTACGAGCAGTAAGTACTTTTAATTACTGAGCTATCTCTCTGGCCTGATGAATGATTAAGATAAAATTTTTGCTCTTTTTATTCTCTCCTTTCCTCTTTTCCTCCTCCTTCTCCCCAAGCTCTGTCTCTTTCTTTTATTGCTGAGAACGGACCCTGAAGCTTTTTGCTTTTTGGGTCAGCACTGACTGTAGCACTAAGCTGTAACTTCATCCTTGACTTCATTCTTTTTATAATGTTCTCTCCTCCTTCCATCAACTTACTCTGCTATAAAACTCTTCAGTCTGGAGATCAGCATCTGTAGACTGACAGGAATGAAAATGTGAAGGTTATGAAGTAGAAATGCTTCAGCCAGCTCTAAAGAGCAAGGTTCTTTCTGTGAGAAAGGTCAGAGTTGACATCATCATGAAAATTTATTAGACTTTTCAAAGGAAATGAGTTGAATTTATTGTCTTGACACAGTCTCATGCAGCCCAGGGTGGCCTTGCACTCTTGATCCTTCCTTCTGCCTATGCCTCCCAAATAGCACATGCTCCAGAATTTAACATTTACTATATACATTTATTTATTCTCTTTCTGTCCGTCAATGGGCCAGAATCATTTAGAAAACCTGGGATTAAGATGATCTTCTTCATCTATAAATATTTGCTATCTACACTCAGGGAAAGTACCACACAATCTGAAAAATTTAAAGTTAATCCTCAGAGTGAAATGGAATTGCTTAAAAATGGAGGTCATACCTAGCCCTGTGCTCTCTTACAGAGCCCTCCTCTTTCTCTGGTAGAGAGACAATACTTAGGTATTATTTGTCCAGAGTTCTCAGTACATGAGAGTAAGCACTAATGATAAGAATTTGTGGATTGGGAACCAGGCACCCAGGAACTCCACCTGACAAGTGACACAGGTTCTGCCTGGTGTGAGCTGGTGCCCTGAGAAGACCTTGGGCACAAACTCTGCAGCCAGTCCCACAACACCCAGAGGAATCTTCACTCCCAGGTATTCTAACAGGAACACAGGATCCCAGGATCCCAGGAGCTTGGTTACACCAGGATCTCAGGGTCCTAGAGGCAGCTTGACTCCCAGGAGCTCTGACACACCTAGGATCTCAGGATCCCAGAATCACAGGGTCATAGAGACAGCTGGACTCTGAGCAGAGTTCTGACACAACCAAGATCACAGGAAGGACAGGTCCCAGTCAGATATAATGAGGGCAGGTAGCACTAGAGATAATCAGATGGATGGCAGGAGGCAAGCATAAGAACTTAAGCAACAGAAACCAAGGTTACTTGGCATCATCAGAACCCAATTCTCCCACCATAGCAAGTCTTGGATACAGCATCATACTGGAAAAGCAAGATTCAGATCTAAAATCACTTCTCATGATAGTGATAGAGGATTTTAAGAAGGACATAAATAACTCCCTTAAAGAAATACAGGAGAACACAGGTAAACAGCTAGAAGCCCTTAAAGAGGAAACACAAAAATCCCTTAAAGAATTATAAGAAAACACAATCAAATAGGTGAAGGAAATGAACAAAACCATCCAAAATATAAAAATGGAAATAGAAACAATAAAGACATCACATTAGGAGACAACTCTGGAGTTAGAAAACCCAGGAAAGAGATCAGGAGGTCATAGATGCAAGCATCACCAACAGAATACAAGAGATAGAAGAGAGAATCTCAAGTACAGAAGATACCATAGAAAACATTGACACAACAGTCAAAGAAAATGCAAAAAGCAAAAAGGTCCCAAAACATCCAGGAAATCCAGGACACATAAATCCATAAATCCAGCCCTACAAAGAATAATAGATGGAAAACACCAACACAAGGAGGGAAACTACACCCTAGAAAAAGCAAGAAAGTAATCTTTCAACAAACCCAAGAGAAGATACCCACACAAACATGATTCCACTTCTAACAACAAAAATATCAGGAAGCAAAAATCACTTTTCCTCAATATTTCTTAACATCAATGGACTCAATTCCCCAAAAAGGCATAGACTAACAGACTGGATATATAACAGGGACCAGCATTTTGCTTCATACAGGAAACCCACCTCAGTGACAAAGATAGACACTACCTCAGAATTAAAGGTTGGAAAACACTTTTCCAAGCAAATGGTCCCAAGAAAGAAGCTGTAGTAGCCATTCTAATATTGAATAAAATCAACTTTCAACCAAAAATTATCAAAAAAGATAAGGAAGGACACTTCATACTCACCAAAGGAAAAATCTACCAAGAAGAACTCTCAATTCTGAACACCTATGCTCCAAATGCAAGGGCATCCACATTCATAAAAGAAACTTTACTAAAGCTCAAAGCATATATTGCACCTCACACAATAGTCATGGGAGACTTTAACAACCCACTCTCATCAATGGACAGATCATGGGAACAGGAACAGAAACACAGAAAAAATAACAGAAGTTATGAAACAAATGGATCTAATAGATATTTATAGAACATTTCATCCTAAAGCAAAACAATATACCTTCTTCTTAGCACCTCATGGTGCCTTATCCAAAACTGACCTTATAATTGGTCACAAAACAGGCCTCAACAGACACAAGAAGATAGAAATAATCCCATGCACCCTATCAGATCAACATGGACTAAGTCTGGTCTTAAATACCAACAAAAACAATGGAAAGCACACATATACATGGAAGCTGAACAACACTCTAGTCAATGATAACTTGGTCAAGGAAGAAATAAAGAAAGAAATTAAAGGCTTTTTAGAATTTGATGAAAATGAGGACACATCATACCAAAACGTATGGGACACAATGAAAGCAGTGGTAAGAGGAAAACTCATAACTCTAAGTGCCTCCAAAAAGAAACTGGAGAGAGCTTACACTAGCAGCTTGACAGCACACCTGAAAGCTCTAGAAGAAAAAGAAGCAAATACACCCAAGAGGAGTAGACAGCAGGAAATAATCAAACCAGGGCTGAAATCAACTAAATAGAAACAAAAAGACCTATACAAAGAATCAACAAAACCAGGAGCTGGTTCTTTAAGAAAATCAACGAGATGAATAAACCTTTAGCCAGACTAACCAGCGGGCACAGAGACAGTGTCCAAATTAATAAAATAAGAAATGAAAAGGGAGATATAACAATGAAATATAAGCCGGGCGGTGGTGGCGCACGCCTTTAATCCCAGCACTTGGGAGGCAGAGGCAGGCGGATTTCTGAGTTCGAGGCCAGCCTGGTCTACAAAGTGAGTTCCAGGACAGCCAGGGCTATACAGAGAAACCCTGTCTCGAAAAACCAAAAAAAAAAAAAAAAAAAAACCAAAAAACAATGAAATATATCTTTGACCCATCCAGCAGGTCCAGTTATTCGAGGGTCTCGAGGGGACCTTCTCCTAAGAACCAAATGGGGGGAAGGGAGAGACGAGAACCAAGTGCAATGAAGGACACATCACGGAAGCAGTCTGATTAGCATCAAGGTCTCACTGTATTTAGCAAGGCTCAAGGCTTAAATGCACAAGCAAAGGAGGAAGTACTTCTCAGCAGGAGGGATGGGGCAGCAGAAATTTTTCTTTTGCCAACTACACGGGGAAGCAGGAACTTGGTGGTATCAGGGTACATCTTGTGGTCAGGACATCCTGCGCTGACAGGGCTCCCTAGGCATACCCATAAGCCAATCTGAATAAGGCAATTCCTCCGTTCATTTTTACTATTGTTGTTGTTTAAGGATAAGGTGTCACTACATACTCCTGGCTGGCCTTGAACTCACAGAGATCAGCCTGTATCTGCCTCCTGAGTGCTGGGATTAAAGGCGCCACTCTGCCCAGCAGCTCTTATGTTGGAACACTTGGTGTTCAGCTTGAGATTCGATTTGGAGGTTGTGTAATTCTAACCATGGCCCAGCTTTGAGAAGTGGCTCACTTTGGGCGGGTCTTGATGCAGATACCAGCTTCTGCCTCCAGCTCAAGACCTCTGTTTCTGAACCCCATGCTCTTGAAGTTATAAAGAGCACCTACCCAGTGTCCACAACTTCCTCACCAGGTGTCCCATGGTACTGTAAACCAAAACAAACTTCTCTTGTTTGGAAAAAAAAAAAGATTCTGGTAAAAATGTTGTTTTTTTTTCTTATTTTGGGAAAGATTGAGAGACGATTTAAGTCTTGCTCTGTAGCCCTGCCTGGCCTGGAACTATGTAGCCCATGCTGGCTTTGAATTCTAAACAATTCTTTTAACTGTTTTGCTTGCTTACTTGCTTATTTATTTAATGTGTGTAAGCTTTTTACCTGTATGCGCCCAAGGGATTCAGAAAAAGGTGTGGGGTCACCTGGAACTCCCTGGGTTGGATTACACATGAACCCCTAAGCCTGGCCGGGCATGCCGTGTACTCTGTTGGTCCCAGCACTCAAAACAAATCTCTTAAATTCAAGGAACGTCAGGGAGAGAGACGCTGTCTCCAAAAAAAAAAAAAAAAAAAAAAAAAAAACACACACACACAAAACCAAAACAACAACAAAAGAAAACAAACAAAAAACATCACACTTAAAAACACGAGAAACTTGGAATTTTGTTAAGATACAGAATTCATAAAAGCCATCAAGTACTATTCATTTCCTCCTGCTTCCGACTTGCAAAAATGTGAGCTTATTTTAACTCTAACACACAATAACAGATGTGCGCTTTCTATCTCATGATGGGCATTTTTTTTTTTTTAATTTAGCATTGAGTCTTTTATCTACGGAAACCAACTTGTCATTGAAAGAGTCCTTGGCTTTTCAGTGAGAGGATCCTAGAAGCAAGATTTATCAGTACCTCCTGTCTTCCCTTTAACCGACACAGCCAATCTGATTCCAGATTGGGTAAATCCATGAAGATTCTATAAAAATTTACCAGATTATGTGGGGTGGAGAATTATGTTCTCATTTCGCATTTCTGAGATGGTCACTATTGTGCAAACTGCCCTTCCAGTCTATAGACAGCCGAAGGACAAACACCCACAAGTGACGCAGGCTTGGGTCACCCGCACCACAGACCTTGGAAGCGGCTCTCTACCCCAGCTTCCGGTCGCATCTTTCTTTTCGGCCTCGGCTGAGCTCCGCCAGCTGTTCCTTCTGTGCTCCTCCCTCCCCCCGAGCCGCCGGCTCGGCACTCTTCCCATCGTGCCCAGCGCGGGCGGCGGCTGTTCCGCAGGTTGCCGCCCCTCCCCGCCGCCGCAGCGCTGAGCCCCGCCGTGCCCCGCCCCCCGCGCAAGCTGCCGGCCCCCACATCCGGGTACCGACGCCAGCCGCCCAGACTCTGGCACTATGGTCATGGCGGAGGGGACGGCAGTGCTGAGGAGGAACAGGCCAGGCACCAAGGCGCAGGTATCGTCCCTACGGCTTTCCTGTCAAAGAGTTGGCGGGGCCGAGCCGGGGCTCTCCTGCTGGCGGGACTCCGTCTAGGAGAGGCCAGGGCGAGCGGGTGGGGGCCGTGGCCGCGGTGGCTGGCCTGCGCTTCCGGAGCCGCGGCCCGGGAGGCAGCCGAGCCGGCGCCGGCCGCCCTGGAGGCCTGCTAGACGCAGGACCCCGCTGTGTTCGCCGAGGCCCGGGGCTGACGCTTGTCACCAGCGGCTGCTGCTGCGCTGCCTGCTGTGAGTGGCAGCTGACGGCGCCCGGGTGTGGGGTGGGCCAGCTGGGGACCAGGGGGCTGTCCCCGCGTCGGGACCGCCGGCGTCGAGGGCTGTAAACACTGCCCACCTCACCGGGAGCAAGCTTGGCCGGTGACGTACCTGCCGGTCGGCTCCATCCAGTTGGTCTAGCCGGATGCAGGTGGCACTAGTTTGCGTTATCCTCCTGTTGTTTGTCTTTGCCACCACTCCCTTCGGCTTCCCTGGTCCAGCAAGTTTTCGGCACCAGGTTGTGACTTGTTACGTGTCATTCCTTGCGTATATTCATGCTAATGCGCGTGGACAATAGTCGGAATGAACTGATTATATACATCAAAATAATAGTAGGGCACTATGGGGAGTAAACTGGTGCAAACCTGGGATGCTTCACAGTAAAAAAAGAACAGAACAGAACGGAAAAGACCAAACAAACAAACAAACAACCCCCCCCCCACCAAGTTGACAGTCAAACTTGATAGGATTAATCGGCCTTTGGAAATGGGTTGAGTCGTTGAGTAGATGTTCTAAAATCAGAAGAGATATGTTTAAAATGTATTTTTAGCAGGCTGTGTTCTTGTTGCTGCCCAGCCTGCTGCCTCTTACCGTGTACTGAGTAAACTTTTTCTGTTAAAATGTAATTTTTAGGGTCAAGTGGAAATCAAAATACTTAATGCTACTGAGTTTTACAGAGTTACTGTTTTTCTTTTCTTTCTTTTGTCTTTCTCTCTTCTTTCTCTTCTCTCTCTCTCAAGGGTTTCCCTGTGTAGCCTTGACTTTCCTGGAAGTAGCTCTGTAGACTAGGTTGGCCTCGAACTCTTGAGATCCACCTGCCTCCGCGTACACACACATCCAATTTAGAGAATCGCTATTTATTATGGATTTTGAAGGTTCTCAAAGTCAGGCTACCCTCGAATTATACTATATAGTTGAAGGTGACCTTGGACTCTTAGGTCCTCCTGTTTGCAGAAACTCTGGGGGCTAGAATTACAATACATACCACCATTCAGGACTTATACAGTGTTGGGGAATGACACCTATCAATTGAGCTACATCTCTAGCCCTAGAGAATTGCTTTGAAAACCATTGAGTCATGAGCTGTCAGTTTGCCTTGATTGGGTTGGAAATTTGTATACTATGTATACTTTCTACTATTTAACAACTCTTCTTTCTAAGGGTTCTTGTTTTCAGATAACTATTATTGTGCATAGGCAACATTTTTTCTAATTTTTAAGTGATGGCTTCCTTTAAAAAAAATTCTTAGGATTAAATCCAGGACTTTTCCTGTGGTAAATTAAGAGTGCACAACTTAAGCATGCATTCATGGCTCAGCTACATCCTTAGATGAAAAATTTTTAACTTTGAAAAATTGTTCGGACTAAACACTGCAGCATGTCCCTCTGCTGCGTTGCTATGAGTAAGTCATGTGCAGACTTTTTCATTTTCCCACTTATGACAAGGTTAAATAAAATGTAATAGAAAAGAACAGGATTAAAGGAAAAAGCTGCTTTTTAACCAGCCTTTCCTGTTAATCACATAACTTTTCTTCACTGAAATAGGCCTGTTCCAAAATGCTGTATACGGTGTTACCATGTTACATATGAGTAGTATGTGGCATGGCTTCCTGCTGTGGGGGGTGGGGAGGGAATTGTCTCCTGTATCCCAGGCTGGCTGGCCTGGAACAGAGAGGTAAGGGACTGAGAATGGCTTCTTATCCTGCTGCCTTTCCTGAGTGCTAGAGTCAGGCATGTGCTGTAGAACATTTAAAAGTGAGACCAGAACATAGACACTATTTGGATGGTTTTTTAGCATCTATTGACTGAATTAAATGAGCACATTTGTTTGTCTCTTTGTTTATAAATGTGGCCTGGAACTCACAGAGCCACCTGTATCTGCCTCCCTGGGGCTGTGATTATAGGCATGTGTCATCACCACCTGGTGAGTGAGAGCATTAGGCTGGATTTTACTTTTTTCCTAAGTGTCTAAGGAATGTCATAGTTATGTGGCAAAACATTTAATAATGTGTTAACTTTTCCTTTTTCTTTTTTTCTTTGAGACACTTTTGATTTTTATCTTGGGCCGGTGTAAAACTTTCTGTGGTGTCTGGATTGGCCTTGGATTCTTGGCTCCCTTGTCACAGCTTCCTTACATATCTACCTATACCTGTGTGTATATATCTTCTACACTATGCATATTTGCTCATTTGTTTATTTATAAAGGGTCTCATGTAGTACAGGCTGACCTGAAGCATATTGTATAGCCAAGGATAACCTTGAATTCCTCTTCCTCCTTCCTTTGTGGGCCAACACTATTGACTTTGTTTTGAGGTAGAGTCTTACATATAAGCCTGATTGTCCTCGTACCCACTGTATAGTTTCTGTAAGCCTTGACCTCTTGATAATCCTACCTTAGATTCCAAATGAAGGGATTATCCTCCACCTCCCAAGTGCTGGAATTATTTATCTGTTGTTGTTGTTGTTGTTGTTGTTTTTGAGATTGGGTCTTGCTTTCTAGCTCTGGTTGGCCTGATACTTGATTTGTAGATCAAGCTGGTTTCTAACTTGAGGCTGTCTTTTTTGTCTTAGCCTCTTGTATGGGCATTAGAGGATTGCACTACCACACATGGCTTAATATATGTATTATATCCAGGAATATGCTTCTTTCTTAATCTTTTTGTTTGTTGGTTTGGTTTGGTTTTTTGAGACAGGATTTCTGTAGCCTTGGCTTTTCTGGATCACCTGCCTCTACCTCCTGAGTACTGGAATTAAAGGCATGTACCACCACCACCACGACACAGCCCATCCTTAATTTTTAAAAAACTAAGTATTTTCTATGTATGAGTGTTTTGCCTGTGAACCACATACCTGCATAGGCCTGAGCAGGCTAGAAGAGGGCATCAGATGCCCAGGAATTGGAATTTCAGCCAATTGTGAGCTACATTGTGGGTGATAGGAATCTTACCTGGGTCCTCTGAAAATGCAGCTTAACCACTGAGCTAATCTTCCCTTCTTCCTCCTCCTCTTCCTCCTCCTCCTCCTCTTCTTCTTTTGTCTTCTGTCTTCTGTCTCCTTTCTCCTTTCTTCTTTCTTCTTGTGGGAAGGGAATTGAAACAGGGTTTCACACTGTAGCCCTGCCTAGCCTGGAATTCACTTTGTAGCTCAGGCTGGCCTTGAACAGTGATTCTCCTACTCTCTTCTGGGATTATAGACATGAGCTACCCGGCTACTTTTCATTTTCTTAAACTTTAATCAATGAGGTGTTATACACTGCATTCTTAGAAGTTTTTTTTCCCCAACCTCAATTAACTTTTGTTGGTTAGTAAAGGTTTATAGGTCATTGGTTTAATAATCTTCCCCTTTCCTGAGCTCATTTTAGCTTAGAGAAGACCAGGTCTATGCCAGGATTTGTGCTGCTTTTTAAAGATACATAGGAGCCATGCATGCCTGGACACAGGCCTGTAATCCCAGCTATGTAGGAGTCTGAGGTAGGAAGATTGCAAGTTCAAGGCCAGTCTGTAAAATTTAATGAAAATGAAAAGTATAAAACAGGTTGGAAATAGAGCTCAACAGTAGATCTTTTCCCTAACATATATAAGACCCAGGTCAGTGTCCAGTCCTGAAAAACAAACAAACCAACCAACCAAACAAACAAAAAGGAAGGTGTGAGATATATAAGTCTTGCTGAAAAATCAAATAGGGATTCAAAACCAATGCAAGGTGTGCCACAAAAATATCCCCTTTTTTAAAACAATGGAGCTGGGCAGTGGTAGTGCATAACTGCAGCAGCACTCAGGAGACAGTTCCAGGCCAGCTAGGGCTATACAGAGAAACCCTGTCTTGAAAGAGAAAGGGAAATTCATTTGGATAACATCCTTCATGCTGGGGATTAAATCCAGGGCTTTTCACATGCCTGCCAGTCCATCTTAAGCAGCTCTGAATAAAAACATTTACAGATTTTAATTACAGTTGTGTTTGAGCAGTTACCTGCATGTGTGTCTGCACCATGTACGTGTAGTGCTCACAGAGGCCAAAAGAGGGCACTGGGTCCCCTGGGTCTGTAGTTACAGACAGTGATGAGCTGCCATATGGGTGCTGGGAACAGAACCTAGTTCTGGAAGAGCAGCCATTGATTTTAACCACTGAGCCATCACAGCCCCTACATAAATATTTTTTGATGGGGTCATATTTCTATTTAGAAATTTAAAATTCTATTTGTAACTGGAATAGTAATTTATACTATTTGTTTAAAATAGTATTACAAAGTTATAAATTGCTCACCAATATTGCTAGCTAGCTCTTTAAAACTCTGATTTGTGTGTGTTTGGAGATTTTTTTATTTTATGCACTCATAAAAGTGCAACTTTTATGAGTATTATCTAACAATTGTAAACAAAAAGTGATGAACTTTTCTTTCCAGTTAAACAGTCCAGGAAAGATTAATGAGAAATGTATTTGAGGGATTGTGGTTACAAAAAAATTACAATGTATAGTTCATTGATGTCCATTTAAGAAGATTATTTAATCCCATTGTAAAGGCATTTCTTCTACTCTGGTGTGAAGTTTGGTTGTTTATTAAGATTTGATGTTTATAGCAGCATTACTGTATCTTTCATATTACTTTGTATGTGCTTTAACCATGAGTTTACTTTTATAGGATTTCTATAATTGGCCTGATGAATCATTTGATGAAATGGACAGTACACTTGCTGTTCAGCAGGTAATAAAATTTTCTTTTATAACTCTCATAACAAACATTTTATATCTTTGGCATAGTTGCATATTCCCATGTTGTGTATGAGGGGCACAAACCAGATTCCACTGGGTTAATGGAATGGCCATTTAACAATGCATTCAAAGCTCATTTTATTAAGTATGTTATGAAATTTGAATATATAAGGAATTAAAAGTAATTGAATGACAAATTAGGATAACTAAATAGAAATAAAATGCTATACCTTTGATAACATATTTTTGAGATCTGTATCTTTTTATAATTGTAGTTCATATGATACCCTCTATGTGAAAACAGACATGTTTTCCTTTAGCTCATCGCTACTATCTCCTGACTCCTTCCTGTACATTGGCTCCCAAGGAGGGCTTCCGTAGCATATTTTGTTTCAGTACACCTTGGGAGATTTCTAGACATTCTTGTTGAGAATCACTTTCTATATGGTGGTTCTTTCAAATTGAATAGAATCAGGAGTTTGGTGAAAAAAAAATATTCATGGCTAATTGTTAACGTTCAAATTAAGGGGTTAATTGTGGTTGCTGGCCACAAGATGAAGCCAGTCAATATTCTGGCTTCGAGTGGGGAGCTAACTTAAGTGTTCCTGATGGTTGATAGCTTCTAGGGAAGAAGAGTTAGTTCTCTTTAAGGATATTTATTGTTCCTGGTAGGTCTCCATGACACAGTGGATAGTCCCACACCCACAAGGATATGGACAGCACAAATTGAAGTTGATGGATTATTAAATTAAAAAGAGGACATGAAGTTGAGGGTATAGGGAAGTGGGGTGGAACTGGGAAGAATTAAGGGGAAGAGTTGGGGTAAATAAAATCAAAACATATAAAGTTCTTAGTTAATAATAAAAAAAAAGAATGGCAGAAACTAGGATATACAGGGGCAGGATGCAGTGCTCAGTGGTAGAGCACTGGTGTAGTGTGCTTGAGGGGCTAAGTCTGATTCCCTAGGACTGTAGGAGAAAGATGTCTGTAAAGCCATAAAACTCATAACAAAAGCCAAAACAACAGCAAACCCCAGAGAAATTGGTATGAAGTAGATTAGATCAGGTATAGGTTAAGTAAGGTTTTTGTTGTTTTTTAGGAGGGTGAGGAGTTCATTGTGCTGGGAAGGAAACCCAGGGCCTCACACATGCTAAGCAAGTACTCTACCACTGAGCTATTTCCAGAGTGACAGCTCACCTTCTTAGAGCATCACATTTGAAGTAAATTTCCTGTAACCAACAGAGAACTGTGGGTTTTATTTTTTTCATTTTATTAGTCTTTGTCTATTAATTTCTATACTATATTATTTAAAATTAATACAGTTATTTGCAGATATGTTTAGACTTAGGTTAACTTTTATTGCTTGTTTTCAGTTCTCTGACTTTTAAAATTTGTAATTTATTTTGTGTGTAGTGTCTCAGTGCCTGTGTGTATGACTGTGTACCAGGTGCATGGTGTAGGAGACTGTAGAGGTCAAAAGAGGACATTGGAGCCCCAGAAATGGAGTTACAAGCTCTTGTCAGCTACCATGTGGGTACTGGGAACTGAACCCAGTCCTCTACAAGAGCAGCAAGTGCCCTTAACCACTGTGCCTACTCTCCAGTAGGATGGTAGTGGGGGACGGGGAGTCCTTATTTTGAGATGATTTGCCAGCTACCCTCAAACTTGAAGTAATAGCCAAGGATGACCAATTTCCCAATCCTCCCAGTCCTCCACTTTCCTAGTGTTGGCATTAGAGGTATGCAACACTTTATCTGGTTTATGTGGTGCTAGGTTTTGAACTTGGGCCACGGCTTCATGCTAGGCAGGTAGCTTATCAACTAGCTAATACTCCTAGCCCTCGGTTTGTTCCATTTGTCTTTTTCTTCTTGTAAGTCACTTTTTCTCCCTTTGACAAGTTATTTGACCCTTTTAGCATTGTTTTTGTTTTTTCAAGACATGGTTTCTCTTTGTAGCCCTGGCTGTCCTAGAACTCACTCTGTAGACCAGGCTGGCCTTGAACTCAGAAATCTGCTTGCCTCTGCCTCCTGAGTGCTGGGATTAAAGGCATGTGCCACCATGCCCGGCTTTAGCATTGTTTTAATTGTAATTTTGAGTATGCCTCTGTGTGTGTGTGTGTGTGTGTGTGTGTGTGCGCGCGCGCGCGCGCTTTGTTTGGTGATAGCATAGATTACTAAAGTCTTAGTCTACCTATGTAGAATCAAGTGTTTTATTATTAGTTATTACTACCCTTACATGGGCCCCTTTCCTCACTGATTTTACTTCTTATCCCCTTACATATTTGTAGACATTCATTGAAACCCAGTCAGACAGTGATATTTTCTTTGGTAGGACTAAAGAGTGAATTTAAGCACTTCTTAAGTACTAGGCAATTTCTCTACCATTGAACTATGTATTTGTAGCCTAATGTTTCCTTTTTTTTTTTTTTTTGACAAACTTCATTATTTACTGTCTGTATATGTTATCCTGTGTATGAAGGTACATGTTGGACATGGTGCTTGTATGGAGGTCAGAGGACATAGTTCTCCTCTTTCTACCTTTATGTTGGTTTCAGAGATTGACCTCCGGGTATTCCACTTGTAAAGTGAGCACCTTTTCTTGATGAGCCCTCTCACTGACACAATGTTTCTTTTATTTTGGCTTGAGGAGACAGTTTCACTCTCTAGCCTGGTCTGGCTTTGAAGTCATGACAGTCTAATTTTGACCTCCCAAGAGCTGGAGTTAGGGGCATGAGGCATCATACCCACCTTGAGAGTTACTGTTATTTTATCTTACTGAGACATGGTCTCACTGGAGCTTGCTGTGGAAACTAGGCTGGCCTCAGACTCATAGAGCTCGTCTGTCTGTGCCTTCCAAGTTCTGGGATTAAAGATTTGCACCACCCTGCCTTGTAATTTCTGTTACTTCTAATGTTTACATTTCCTTTTATTTTTCTTTCCTTGAAGAACTTTTTAGCAGTTTTTGTTTTAGCATGGTTTGTTGTCTAGGAATTCTCTTTTCTTTTGCTTGCTTGTTTTCTTTTTGGTGCTAGTGTCCAGAACCTTGCAATACTAGCAACCACTGTGGTCTCTGCCTTTAGTTTTCTTTAATTTGAAAATATCTTTATCTTCATTTATTAAGGGTATTTTGGAATATAGAGAATTCTGGTTGGCAGTTCATTTAGTACTTCTTTCATTTTTAAAAATTACACTTATTAGGGGGAGATATGTGGGTACACATATAGAGGACAGAGGATAGCTTGAAGACGATTGGTTCTTTCCTTGCAACTGGCTGATCTCAGGGATCAAACTCAAGTTGTCATGTGCCTGAGCCATCTTTCTGTCTCTCTTCCATGGTTTTTGATGAGAAAGAAGTGGCTAGTTGATTTCTGTTGGTCTTTTTTCCTTTAGTCTTTCTATTAGTCAGCATTGCTACAATGAAATACTATAGAGTTTAGACAAATAACCTGTCTCAAGGCACAGTTCTGGACGTCTTGTTTTATTTATTTTTTTCTTGAGACAGGGTTTCTCTGTGTAGCCCTGACTGTCCTGGAACTTGCTCTGTAAACCATGCTGTCCTCAAACTCACAGAGATCCACCTGCCTCTGCCTCTGCCTCCTGAGTGCTGGGATCAAAGGTGTGTAATACCCATACTCAGGGGTTCTGGATGGAGGTTTTTGTTTGAGATTGGATGACCCTAATGCTTTGTGCCTCAAAGAAGGAGTTAGATGGCAGTCATGAGCTCTTACCCTCAGGTTCTTAGAGATACTGTTTCTACTTAAACCTGAAGAGAACTCAGCCTCACATCTAAGATGTGCTTTTTTCACTCCTGAGCCAAAACTGGAAAGTGCTGTACAACCCCCAAAGTGTCTGTGACCCTGTTGTAGGTTAGGAACCACTGTTACAGACCTATTTCAGCATCCTAGTATTCACTTTTGAGTTTCAATCTTTGTCAGTTTTGGGGAAGGGGTTAATAAGCAAACACAGCCAGTTCAGTGACATCTGTTCCTTCTGTTCTTTATGTTTCTGAGACCTCAGATTTTTGGTGCTTATTTTTTTTTCTATTTTATTATATATTCTTATACCTCTACTTCTCTTCCACCCCTTATTCCACCCTAATCCCTTCTAACCCCCTAACACTAGGTAGGAGAGGAAGGTTAGAGGGGAAAGGGGGCAAAAACCTCTATAGGTTTTGCTGATTAGGGGTGTTGAATTTCTTGGGGTCAGTCCAGCCTTCATTGTCAGGATATCCCCAACTTCTTTTGGTTAAACCACAACAGCAGCAACCAAGAGCAGCAGAGGGGAACAGCAGCCACCTCCTCCTTTGTCTTATTCTTCTGAACACCTCTAACTCCTCTTAGGGCTCTGGCATTTATACCCTCCCCAGGATCCCTAGAATTTAACTATCTGCAGCTGGCAAAGATCATGCCCCTCCTAGTGCACAGGGCAAATTGGAATCACCTACTGAGAAGCAGCCTCTTACCCACACGGGGGTTTAAACAAAAGCATGTTCATATACTGTAACTGGGTTTTTAAAGAAACCAAAATTCTCACTACATTAGATAGCAGAGCCAGGTGCAGTCAGTCCAGGTTATGCTTTTCATTCACAGGTAAAGATGATATGTTCATCCCATCTTCTCTGAAATTGGAAACCATAAAATAATTTTGTGTGCAGTTATATGTAATACTTGTATCGCATGGCCCCAAATTATTTCTAAAAACTGTCTTAGAAAATAGTATTAGGTCATTATGATTAAAAGGTCAGGGTTTAAATATAACAAAAAGAATGATGTTTTGCCTGTTGCTTTTTAATGGGCATGACCTCACTACGTAGCATTAGCTGGCCTCAGATTCGCAGAGATCTGCCTTCCTCTGCTTCCACATCTGTAGTACATCATCATTGAAGGAACTTAATCAGGGCAGGAACCTGGAGGCAGGAGCTGATGTCTCACTCCTCATGGCTTGCTCAGCTTGCTTGCTTTCTTATAGAACCCAGAACCACCTGCCCAGTGCAGGCATCACATACAATGCGCTAGGCCATCACCTATCAATAACTAATTAAGAATATATCTTTGCCTGGTTAAAGTCACACCAAGATATTTAATATTATTTGTGACTATTGTGAAGGGTATCGTTTTCCTAATTCCTTTCTCAGCCCATTTATCCTTTAAGTAGAGGAAGGCCACCAATTTGTTAGAGTTAAATTTTATATCCAGCCACTTTGCTGAAATTTTTTATTAGCTGTAGGAGTTCTCTGGTAGAATTTTTTGGTTATGTATACTATCATATCATCTGCAAAACGATATTTTGAATTCTTCCTCCCCAGTTTGTATTCCTTTGATCTCCTTTTGTTGTCTAATTGCTCTGGTTAGGACTTTGAGTACAATATTGAATACGTAGAGGGGTGAGTGGGCAGCCTTGTCTAGTCCCTGATTTTAGTGGGATTGCTTCAAGTTTCTCTCCACTTAGTTTGATGTTGGCTACTGCTTTGCTGTATATTGCTTTTTACTATGTTTAGGTATGGGCCTTGAATTCCTGATCTTTCCATGACTTATCATCAATGGGTGTTGGATTTTGTCAAATGCTCTTTCAGCATCTAATAAAATGATCATGTGGTTTTTTTTTTCCTTGAGTTTTATATAGTGAATTACATTTATGGATTTCCGTATATTGAACCATTTCTGCATCTTTGGGATGAAGCCTATTTGGTCATGGTGAATGATTGTTTTGATGTGTTCTTGGATTCAATTGGTGAGAATTTTATTGAGTATTTTTGCATTGATGTTCATAAGGGAAATTGGGCTGAAGTTCTCTTTGTTGGCTCTTTGTGTGGTTAGGTATCAGCGAATCTGTGGCTTCATAGAATGGATTTGGTAGTGTTCCTTCTATTTTTGTTTTTGTGGAATATATTGAGAAGTATTGGTATTAGGTCTTCTTTGAAAGTCTGATAGAATTCTGCACTAAAACCATCAGGACCTGGGCTTTTTTTAGTTCGGAGACTTTTAATGACTGCTTCTATTTCCTTAGGGGTTATGGGACTATTTAGATGGTGTCTTTGTCAGGGTTTCTATTCCTGCACAAACATCATGACCAGGAAGCAGTTGGGGAGGAAAGGGCTTATTCAGCTTACATTTCCACATTGCTGTTCATCACTGAAGGAAGTCTGAACTGGAACTCAAGCAGGTCAGGAAGCAGGAGCTGATACAGAGGCCATGGAGGGATGTTCTTTACTGGCTTGCTTTTCCTGGCTTGCTCAGCCTGCTCTTTTATAGAACCCAAGACCATCAGCCCAGAGATGGTCCCACCCACAAGGGGCCTTTCCCTCTTGATCACTAATTGAGAAAATGCCTATTAGCTGGATATCATGGAGGCATTTCCTCAACTGAAGCTCCTTTCTCTGTGATAAATCCAGCTGTGTCAAGTTGACACAAAACTAGTCAGTACAGATGGTTTATCTGATCCTGATTTAACTTTGGTACCTGGTATCTGTTTAGAAATTCATCCATTTCATTCAGATTTTCCATTTTTGTTGATTATAGGCTTTTGATCTGATGATTTTTTTGAATTTCCTCAGTTTCTGTTGCTATGTCTCCCTTTTCATTTCTGATTTTGTTAATTTGGATATTGTCTCTGTGCCCTCTAGTTAGTTTGGCTAAGGACTCATCAAAGAACCAGCTCTGGGTTTTGTTGATTCTTTGTATAGTTGTCTTTGGGATGGACAATGACTTCTCTTTTACTTGAATAGTCAGAGACCAATATTAATTGGCCCATTTCCAATATTGTTATAGGGGCCTGAGGAGAAAGAAATAAGAAAATGGCTGATCAGTTAAATATTCAGAACATATAATATTTGTGAATTTTATTTGCTATCTTATATGAGCATAATAATTCATTACTTAAAATAGTAATACCAAAAGATCATTAACCACAGGTTAGCATACAGATAATTAAATAATAGTAATAAAAATGTTTGAAATATGAGACTATGAAAGCTGGATGCAGGACTGAGATGTAAAATGTGTACATAATGGTTGAGAAAGGATACCAATACACTGTGGGCTCGCCACATTTATTTGTTAAACCACAGGACTGAAAAGTGTAATAATGTAGAGTACAATAAAAATGAGCTATGAACATACTGAACAGGTTGTATGTATGTATTTAAGAACATATATGAGTATACATAAATGTATGTAACAATGAAAAAAGCCATGAAATTGAAAGAGAGCAAGGGGGGGTATGGGAGGGTTTGGAAGGAGAAAAGGAACGGGGGAAATAATGTAATTTTATTATAATATCAAAAAGTAAAAGGTAATTTTAAAAATGAGTTTTAGATTTAAACATGAGTATATGTTGAAGGAGGGGAGATTTGGAAAGAATTATTGTGTGGGATTTGAGAGGGTTCAGATTAGTTGCATATACTTAAGAGCATTACAACTTAATACCATTAGGATGAGCTGGAAAAAAATCTGAAAAAATTCTAGGCATCATGTGCCCATATTAGCATCTCATGGGAGGCTGAGGTGCAGTGATGACTTGAGTGCTAGGCCAGGCTGGGCGGCATAGTGAGAACCCATTCCCTCACAAGTCCTCACAATGCAAGGGGTTTACATTGGAACTCAAATCTAGTGTATTAGCACATGTCTGTAATTTCATTACTAAGAAGGCGAAGAGTTGATGTTCAGTCTAGCCTTGGTAGTGCACGCCTTTGATCCCAGCACTTGGGAGGCAGAGGCAGACTGATCTCTGAATTGAATGCCAGCCTTGGTCACCTAATATGGCCATGAGGAATGAGGCTGGTTAGAGAGTCCACAGCAAGACTTAAGCTGTGGCAATTTTATTTGGAGTAGTCAGACTTTTTATACCTTTATTAGAAAGAGAATATGGTGGCAATTGCCAGGATCTTTACATTTGTAGTTGTCAGGATACAATGATGTTTGCAGACTTTACAGGGTAAAAATGATTAATGTCTAAAGACCAACTGTCCTGTCAAGCTTCTATGCTGCTATAACTTCTAAGGGAACATACAGAGTGACTGAGCACTTTACTACCTGAGGGAGTGCATTGGTCTCTCAGGAACTGCAAGGCACATTGTGCCCCAGGACCTAACCTGAAAAACCTATGACATATGCCTGTCAAGGCAGCTAAGTAAAGCCAACTCCATGGTTCCTTTCACATAGCAAATTCCAGAACCTCCAGAGCTACACAGTCTCAAAAACCAAAAAATATTAAACATACTTAGCATGAAATTTAACATCCAGTATAATTTAATTAACCATAAGAACTTCTTTCTTTATAGTACATTCAACAGAACATAAGGGCAGACTGCTCCAATATTGACAAAATTCTTGAACCACCTGAAGGCCAAGATGAAGGTGTATGGAAGTATGAACATTTAAGGTAGGTCTTTAGGAAATCTCAGGATAGTGCTAACAGTTCTAGTATTAATACACTAATAATAAGTACCTTCTAATGAAAATTATGACTCAAGTAAACTTTGTATAAAGCAGAACAGGTTTTCTTTGTGTCTTTTGGCTATTTTGAGGCAAGTTCTCATGTAGTAGCCCAGGCCTTGATCCGTCCACTTGATCAACTTATCTCCATCTCCTACAAGTGCTAGGATTGAAGACAAGTGGTGTCACAGCTGGCACGGATCTCCTACTTCAGCCTCCTGAGTGCTAGAATTAGAATTACAAGCATTCGAATGATTATTGTTAATTCCAACTGAGTTATAACGATCCAAATCTCCTAATAGCTCTTATTGAACCTCTGTGATTAGGAAAAGGTGCCCCTTTGAAAGGCTCGTAATCATGGTAGGGTGTGTGGATTTTAGCTCTGGATTGTCTTTTCATTGTGTTAGCTCTGTAGTAGATTGACTTAAAGCTGTCAGTTTTGTGCTTTTGCCAGGTTATATTTGCAGCACTGCCAAATGAGCTAGTTGGACTCTATAAGCTTATGCTTATCATTGCCAATCTTTGTTACCTCTTAGTCAACTCAGAACCACATAAAACACAGTTTGCTGATGTGAAGTAGTGGTCAGTGACAGGTGATCAAAAATAGTGTCATTGCCGGGCGTGGTGGCGCACACCTTTAACCCCAGCACTTGGGAGGCAGAGCAGGCGGATTTCTGAGTTCGAGGCCAGCCTGGTCTACAAAGTGAGTTTCAGGACAGCCAGGGCTATACAGAGAAACCCTGTCTCGGAAAAAAAAAATGGTGTCATTTTAGTATGATTTATCTTTCTGTCACAGTGTTATTTTTATAGTCTTAAGCATAGAATTACCCAGGAAAGGAAGTAAAAATTATAAAAAAATAAAAATGTATCCTTTGCTTTTTGTTTTCTTCCATTAAAATATACTTACGTAGGCTGGGCATGATGACAAAGCCAGATTTCTGTGAGTTTAAGGCCAACCTGCCAGCAGGTACTACATAGTGGCAATCTATATCAGATAAACAAAGCGATACATAAAAGTACGCTTAAATAAATAGTGATTTTAATTAATTAGTTTCATATATGTCTTTTTTTCTTTTTTTTCTTTTCGGTAACCTGTTTTATCTTCTAAATATAAGGCTTTAATATTGCATTTTTGGGGGAACCAGAGTGCTTTTGTTTGATGAAGAAACTCTAGTGACTCTACCTTGATAGAGTGGAATACATATCATAGGTAGGGTTTTTAGAGTGGACACATTCATAGTGTGACAACTATAAAATACATTTATTTTTATTACAGAGGATTGTCTTACATCAAATGTCTACCTAAAATTGTCTGACATTCATTATAATTTCCTTTATTTTTAGTATATTAAAAACTGTTGAGAACCAGGCCTGGCTGATCTTAGTACTTGGGAAGTGAAGGCAGGAGCTGAAGTCATCCTCAGCTGCATATCTAGTTTAAGGGCTATCTGAGACTCTCTCAAAACAATTTTTAAGAGTAGTAAATGGGGTGGGTAGGGGAGTGGGGGAGCGTGTGGGGGAGTTTTGGGATAGCATTGGAAATGTAAATGAAATAAATACCCAATTTAAAAAAAAAAGAGTAGTAAATGGATTTTAGACTTTGTATAAGCTTTACAGTTTTTAGTTTTAGAAAAAAAGAATATCTTGGAAATTCTAACAAAAGTCAGGAAGTTACATTCATACATTCAAGATGTATGTATTACA
Source organism: Mus caroli (assembly GCF_978045245.1). NCBI lineage: Eukaryota > Metazoa > Chordata > Mammalia > Rodentia > Muridae > Mus > Mus caroli. Next base: position 52,073,972 of record NW_028227256.1, read on the forward strand.
TACATTCTGATATGTTTTCATCTATGCATGTAAACAGTAGTGAAATGAAGAACTTAAATTTTGTACATTGTAGGATAGCTTTTGAAACTTCTGTTATTTATATTTTGATGTGCTGGGAAGTGAACCTAGGACCTTGTGCACACACACTAGGTTCACTAGTGCTCTTTCTTACTAGTCATGGTCTCAGCCCAGACTTTGTAGTTGCTGCTCCTTCTCTGGTTATTTTATGTGGTGGTGATGGTGGTGGTGGTGGTGTGTGTGTGTATTCCCTCATGGATATGTGTACAAGGAACCATGCGTGTGCGTTCATGTGTATGCGCATGCCTGCTTGTATGTTTATGTGTGTATGAGTTTGGATGTGCATATTCATGTGGAGACCTGAAGTTGGTATGGAGATTCTTCTTTGATTTCTCGCTCCCTTATTTGTTAAGACATAGTCTACCATTGAACTAGCTTGCTCAGGGCATCCTCCTTCTCTACCTTTTAACTGTTAGAATTTCACAAGGGAGCTGGAGAGACGGCTCAGCCGTTAAAGGCTAGGCTCACAACCCAAAATAGAAGAATTTCACAAGGGCCACCATGCCCACCTGGTGTATTAGTCCTGACTTCTTTTTTTGGAGGGGGGTGGATTAGGGACAGGATCTCTCTATGTAACCCTGGCTGTTTGGGAACTCATTATATAGAACAGATTGGCCTTGAACCCACAGAGATACATCTGTGTCCTGTCACCACTCACCTCACCTGGCATGATTTAGTGTTTGTTGTAGGTTTTTGTTTTTGTCTCAAGACAGGATTTGTCTGTGTGGTTAGCCTCAAGAAATCCACTTGCCTCTGCCTCCTGCGTGCTGGGATTAAAGGCGTGCACTACCATATCTGGTTGGTTAAGTATGAAAGTTTAATCTATAAAAAAGGCTTAGACTTTTTTTGTGTGTGTAATTGTACATAGAAAACACCTACATAATTTTTATATAACTAAAACATCTTTCATGTTTAATCATACATATCAACAACTTCCTATCCTTCAGTTGATCATAATCCGAAGTCTTACCACATATGCGCGGTGAATGTGAACACCTTTGTAACATAACTGTATACAGTTCTGAAAACTGCATTACAGTAGATTCTCAGTCAAAAAGTACATGTTTTCCTAGAGTCTTGGTGAAATTTCTAAGTACTATCCAGAAAAATTAAACAGATTTTTATTGTATAAAAGGGTAATAACCAGCTTGGCCACCTTAAAAAATAAAAGAAGAAAATACACAAAGCCTGGATAATAAATGTGCTTTTTGCATTTTTAGGCAATTCTGCCTTGAACTAAATGGACTTGCTGTCAAACTTCAGGTAGTATTTTCTTTATGTTAAAGCTATAATTCAAAGTTCTCATTTTTAAAAATGATTTTGTATGCTTAGATTTTTCCAGTGTTTCCTATTATCCTTTTTATATTTTATATAGAAATATTATACCCCAAATGACCATTTTTCCATTATCATTCTACATATTAAAAAAATAAATTTATTTTTAACAGAGTGAATGCCATCCAGATACCTGTACTCAGATGACAGCAACTGAACAATGGATTTTTCTTTGTGCAGCTCATAAAACTCCAAAAGAGGTGAGAATTGAGAGCTTCCAGTACCTGCTCATTTGGCACCATTACTTTGGGCCTGAAGTGAGGCCAAACATCTCAGATGGGAGCATTTAGGGAAGCAAGTCTGCTTACATGGCATCCAAGAAAGAGAATGAAGAGTCAGGAGCCCAGTGCCCTCAAAGACACTGCTCATGGCCTGCTTCCTCCAACTCGGCCTCATCTCCCGAAGTTTCTACCACTCCTGAGAGACTGGCCAGCTGGGACCCACATCTTCAGTAGATAAGCCCTTGGGGAACATTCCATATCCATATATGAACAGAAATATTGTGGAATGTAGTGGGTGTAGTTATACGATATTATACTTAACACTGCTGAATTTGTTTAATATCTGTGGGTGTGATGTGTGTGTAGTTTTGTGTACATGTGTGTACATGCACCTGTGGAGACTAGAGAAGTCCATAACCCTATACTCCCATGAGGCCCGTCTTTCATTGAACCTGGAGCTAGGCTGGTAGCCAGCAAGCCCTAGAGATCCCCTTTCTCCTCCCCCACCACCCAATGCCCGGCACAGAAGACACTTTTTCTTCGAGTACGTTTGTGTCTTTAGAATAAGATACCTGACATGGTTAATTGTATTCTTGATTGGATTGAGAACAGGTTTGGAGATGAATAAAGTATAAGGTATATCAGAGAGCATTTACAGATAATTGAATCATGAGAGCCCTGACATAATAAATGGTTTAATACCCTGATAGATATAAAGTTTGAACAGTGTTGAGAGATGGAGAAAATGGGAAGGCTGAATTTATTTAGAAGCAGGATGCTGGAGATTGGTGGTCTCTGACGGGCATTTTCTCACCTCACCCCTTCCTGTTGTCGACCTGCTTCCTGTCTGCTGTGAGTTGATGATTCCTCCCTCCACAGTCTTCCCACCATGGTGGATTAAAACCTCTAAAAAGAAACCTTCCTTCTTTATGTTGCTTCTGTCAAGCATTTGGTTACTGTGGTAAGGAAAACTAGAAAATATTCCCTAAGAAAAGAGAGGCCTTTTGTTAATGAATTCAATTTTCTCTTTTCTAGTGTCCTGCCATAGATTATACAAGACACACACTGGATGGTGCTGCATGTCTTCTGAATAGCAATAAATATTTTCCCAGCAGGTAAACAAAATCTTTAAACATGGGATTCAGCTTTTTTTGGGTTTCATTTAAAAGATTGATGTTTGAAAATTAAAGTTAGGGTTTTGGTTATAATTTTTTTATAACTATATAGTTGACTTGTTCAGATTGAGTTTGAAATTAAGGTTGTGGTTAAACATCAGAACTTGTCTCCCTCCACTCATAGACTAGTTTAGTCACTATAATCCCTCCTGCTCCACGCTGTTCCACGCTGCTCCTTCTCTAGGCCACTTCTCACCAAGCAGTAGAATCTGCTTCCCCTGATAAAACAAAGGAGCAGACTTGCTTAAGGGAGACTGCTTGTTTTTCCTTATTTTTGCCTGTAGCAAAACATTAACATATATTATACATAATAGTGGCATCGTTATGACATGCGTGAATATCATGCATTTATCATATACACTGTGTTTTGATACTGTTCACTCTGTTGCCCTCTTACCTCACTCACCCCTTTCAAAACTCTTCCCAGCAGGCCCCCTTCTGTTTTCTTTGTTTTCTTCCTCTTCCTCTCTCCCTCTCTCTGCAGCCCGCCCCATCTTTTGCCACAGTAAATATGATTAGGGTGGTTTAGATACATGGATGGAAGTCGCTTACACTAACACATGTGTACTTACACTTACAGCACTGTAGGGAGCCTTTATCCAGCTGCTCTGCCTTGGGTATAACCAGTACAGACTTGGGAATCGAGAAGATTGGATTGGATGTTTCTAACATTTTGTCCAACCTGTGAATCTTTTGGTTTCTCTTCTTTTCTTAGGGTTAGCATAAAAGAATCATCTGTAGCAAAACTAGGATCAGTGTGCCGTAGGATTTATAGAATATTTTCACATGCCTATTTTCATCACCGGCAGATATTTGATGAATATGAAGTAAGTATGTGTTTCAGCTTGCTTAATATTTCTGTGCTAAAGACCATGACCAAAAACAGCTTGGGGAGAAAAGGGTTTATTGCTACTTACAACTCTTAGGTTACACGCCATTACTGGGGAAGTCAGGGCAGTAACTTGAGGCAGAAAATGGAGCAGAGGACATGGAGGACTACTACTGCTTATCTTGCTTCTCCTGGCTTCCTCAGCCTGATTTCTTTTTGTTGTTTTGTTTTGTTTTTTTGAGATAAGGTATTATATAACCTTGACCAACGTGGAACTCAGTATGTAGACCAGGTTGGCCTCAAAAATCTTTTTTTTTTTTTCTTTCAGTTGTTAAAGAATTTCTTTCTTTCTTTTTTTTTTTATTGGATATTTTCTTTATTTACATTTCAAATATTATCCCGTTTCCCAGTTTCCCCAGAAACTCCCTACCCACCCACACCCCCACCCCCCACTTCTATGAGGGTGCTCCCCACCCACTCCCATCTCCCTGCTCTGGAATTCCCCTACACTGGGGCATCAAGACTTCACAGGACTAAGGACCTCTCCTCCCACCGATGCCCAGCAAGGCCATCCTCTGCTACATGTGCGGCTGCAGCCATGGGTCCCTCCGTGTGTACTCTTGGGTTGGTGGTTTAGTCCCTGGGAGCTCGGGGGGCTGCTTGGTTGCTATTGTTCTTTCTGTGGATTACAAACCTCTTCAGCTCCTTCAGTCCTTTCTGTAGCTCCTTCATTGGGAACCCTTTGCTCAGTCCAATGGTTGACTGAGAGAATCCACCTCTGTTTTTGTCAGGCACTGGCAGAGCCCCTCAGGAGGCAGCTATATCAGTCTCCTGTCAGCAGGCACTTCTTGGAATCCACAATAGTGTCTGGGTTTGATGACTGTATATGGGATGGAACCCCATGTAGGGCATTCTCTGGATGGCCTTTCCTTCAGTCTCTGCTCCACACTTTGTCTCAGTATTTCCTCCCATGAGTATTTTGTTCCCCCTTCTAAGAAGGACAAAAGCATTGCACACTTTGGTCTTCCTTCTTGCGCTTCATGTGGTCTGTGAATTATATCTTGGATATTCCGAGCTTTTGGGCTAATATCCACTTATCAGTGAGTGTATATCATGTGTGTTCTTTTGTGACTGGGTTACCTCACTCAGGATGATATTTTCTAGTTCCATCCGTTTACCTAAGGATTCCATGAAGTCATTGTTTTTAATAGCTGAGTAGTACATTGGGCCTCGAGTTCTTAGAAATCCCCCTGATTGAGTGCTGGGATTAAAGGCTCAACCTGCTATCTTATACATCCCAGTAACATCTGCCTAGGAATGGCACTTTGTACATCACTCAAGAATATATGCCAACAGACTTTGCCTAAAGCCCAATCTTGTGGGGCATTTTCTCAATTGAGATACCCTCTTCCAAGATGACCCTAGCTTGTGTCAAGTCAACAGAAAGCTAACCAGTATGGTATGTCAAAAATTATCGTAATACATTCTTGTCAAGATAGCAGTAAAGTGTTTTGATATTACTTCTATCTAGCCTATTGATTTTGGATAGTAAATGACTTTTTTTCCTTTCTTTCTACAGAATGAAACATTTTTATGTCATCGGTTTACCAAATTTGTGATGAAATATAATCTGATGTCGAAGGATAACCTGATTGTACCAATTTTAGAAGAGGAAGTTCAGAACTCAGTTTCTGGGGAAAGTGAAGCATGAAGGAATCACGTAGAACAATGTACTGATCACATAATTAACAATGATGTACTGTATATATATCATTTTAGACACATCAATCATGTATCCATATTATAGCCTATTTGTTTAGTATAGGGTTTTGTATGCTATGTGTTGCCTTTTTAAATGGGAAATACATTTTAAGTTATTCATGAGCTGTATATTCACTGGTGTGGCACTCATGGTTTTTAAATAAGTTTAGTATTATCTGTTTATAATGCCTGTTAATAAAAGAATTTACAGTTTGGTAAAATTGCTGCTAAACAATCATTGGATCACAGTCCTTTCAAATCTATAGAAGAATGAGCTTGTGTTTCACACAAGCACCTAACAAGTACTAAAGAGATCATATTTGCTTTGTTTTCATCCCTAAGTTTTAATTTAATTTAATTTTAGAAAATTCAGTAGTATTCCATCTGTACTGTTAACTTTTCCAAAATGAGATAAAAGTGTTTAAAAGTTCTGTTTATAGCATTTGATCTGCATACCGATCATGTATATGTTCAGAGCAACCCGAGGAGCTGTTAGTGATACTTAAGCTCCCTCGACATCAAGTGTACTCCAGGCCAGTGTACTTGGAAACATTGCCTGTTTCGTGACAGTGGATCATTAAGTCCATGGTGACAATGACAAGGCACAAACCTGATGTCCCATGGACTTGCCCCTTCTTGTTTCCCTTAGTCCTCTGGGAAGTACACTAGTCAGGAAATTTATTTACCAAACTATGGTTAGTGATGGCGCTTCCCTATTTATATTTGTATTAATTGCTTACAGAGCATACCTCATACTAGCAGTGACGTTACACTACAGGAAAACTGTACTGCCTACCTTTGATTTTTGAAATTGTTGTAACTACTTAGAAAATAGTCCTTAATATAGTTTGACTTTTCCTTTTAGTAATATTAATCTTTTCACCTAACCCTAGGCAGCATTAAATAGATATGAAAAAAAGATAGTGTATTAATTTTATTCTCCCTCCTTAAAAGCTTATTATTTGAAGTATATGCACACATAAGACTATTTACGATAATTCACAGGTTAAGTGGTGTTGATAAGTGATCATACTTTGATTTCTTATTTCATCGTCTTAAGAATTTAATTGCAGCCGGGCGGTGGTGGCGCACGCCTTTAATCCCAGCACTTGGGAGGCAGAGGCAGTCGGATTTCTGAGTTCGAGGCCAGCCTGGTCTACAAAGTGAGTTCCAGGACAGCCAGAGCTACACAGAGAAACCCTGTCTCGAAAAACCAAAAAAAAAAAAAAAAAAAAAGAATTTAAGTGCAGACTTACATAACATGACATGATTAGTGGAGTTTCTCATTAAACGCTGAGGTCTCTATGCCACACTGTAACAAGGCACTAAGACAGAATAGAGACCTGTGCAGTTGGGACAGCTGAAGCCATCTTTACCAATTTAACAAAAGAAACTTCTTTTTTATTTAAGAGCTATTTGCAAATGAAATTGAAAAATGCATTCATCTTGTTTGTTTTTCTAATTATTTGAAGAAATGATTTGTATTGTATTATAAGACAAGTATACACAGACAAATTGGGAAATGACAGCACACTGAGAGTGTGTGTAGAGTCGACGCCTGTCAGAGCCTGTGCTGTGCCAGTGGTCACGGTCATCACTGTATCTGAGCCCACAGTTATCTTCTAAGAAGTTATGTTCGAAGTGAATAGAACATTGACTGAAATTAGGTGTTTATATTACTGTCACCATAAATCATTGGGGTTAGTAAGTTTTAAATAAACCTGGTAAATATCTGAGAGACTAACCTATACTAAGTTCATAAATTATACATAGTATAGCAATGTTGCTGTTCTCTAGTTGGAGTCTCACGGTGGGTTTCTGTCATTTGACTGTTTCTCAGGGAACAGTTAAGGTAGTGATTGGGTTGTGGATGTGACTGAGTAATTGGAACACTTTGTGAATATATGGCTTAGTGTTAACAGGAAAATAAAGTATGGTTTTCTTTTTATACTTACTCCACCCTCCCTGTAGTATGTTTGAAATTGATCGTAAGTCTGCAAAAGCATCAGTTTGTATTCTTGCTTTTGTATTCATACTGACACCTCACTAACTCTTGTGCATAAGATCTCAGTGAGACAGTGTGTGTTTTAATACTAGTTACATAATTTTGAAAATGCATATATACATGAGTAGTAGTTTAAAAAGTGGCTGGAGCCAGAGTGGTGGGGCACACTTTCAATCCAGCAGAGAGAGGGAGAGACAAGTAGGTCTCTGAGCACAGGGCCTGTCTGGGCTACATGAGATCATGTCTCAGCAGCTCATGGGGCCAGCAGGATAGCTCAGCAGGTAAAAGTGGTTGCTAGCAAGCCTGGTGGATTCAGTTTCATCCCCAAAACCTACATGGAGAGAACCTTACATGAGAGATACAACTCTTGCGCGTTGTCCTTTGACCTCTGCATACCATGGCTGGCATGCACCTACCCACACACAATCCAAGTTTTTAAAAATTAAGGCTAACTGTCAGGAAAACTAGGAATGGAGAGAGCAGCTAGCAAGATGACTCAGTGGGTAAGGGCCCTTCTGTCTGTCTGATGATCTGGGTTCAGTCCCTGGGATGTACATGGTAGTAGGAGAGAACGGACTCCTGCAGCTGTCCTCTAATTTCCACACATTCTGGCATGTGCTAGCCCCCAAAGAAATGAAAACATACAGGCAGGCGGATTTCTGAGTTTGAGGCCAGCCTGGTCTACAGAGTGAGTCCCAGGACAGCCAGGGCTACACAGAGAAACCCTGTCTCAAAACAGCAACAACAAAAAACCCAAAACCTGAGGGCCTGAGTTGGCTCCCCAGTACCAGGGTCGCATGCTTGTCATCTGTAGAGGAGGCAGATTTGAGGCCAGTGGATGAGCTTGTGTGCTAGACAGCCTAGCGACTTGGTCAGTTTCAGGCCAGTAATAATCACTGACCAAAACCCCAAACCACAGTGACATACAGAAACAGCACAGAGTGTAATGCCACCAAGGGACATTACAGAGATGCCCTTTGGCCTTCACATGCACACACGAGGTTATGAAGCCTGGCTCTGGCAAATGATCTTACAGAGTAAGTGTCCTACGAGAAGTGCAAAGTCAGTGTTATAACTTAACACATACAGTGGTCTTGGTGTGTATACAGAGCCTATACAGAGATTCAGAAGTTAAAGTTGGATTCTCCTGCTAGATAAGATGGCTGAGTGTTTGAAATCTCAGAATTTGAGAAGCTGAGACAGAAAGCTCAAAATTCAAGTCCAACTTGAGCTATATTTATTGTGTTCCAGGCTAGCCTGGTTTACAGAGTGAGACTGTCTCAAAAATTAAAAGCTGTATATATTCTTTTTCATACAGACCATGTTGATGGGGCTGGAGAAGGGCGCTTAACTGTGCTTAACTGCCCTTGCAGAGAACCCAGGATCGTTGTCAGTACTACATTGTGACTCAAAACCTCCCAGACTTCCAGTTCCAAGAGATAGGACCTCCCTCTCCCAGTCTCCGCTGGCAACAGATGGTGCACATACATATAGGCAGCAGGGAAAACACGCATAAGAAAACTGACAGTCCACTCTTTCTCCTCTCCTTAACCACTTATGTTGCCGTGTGGGTGTGCCCATTTTGTTTTATCTGGCTTCAAATGTTAAATTTTCATTTCTAGAACAGTTTTTTGGTTAAATTCCTGGGGGAAGGTGAGGAGTAAGATAGGTTTCGTGTAGCACAGACTGGCCCTGAGCTCCCTATTTTGCCTCTACCTCCCAAGTGCTGGACTTGTATGTATGCCACTACTGTGTTTGGCAAATTCATATTTTCCCTACCTTTGTCCCATTCTCGCTTCTTTTCCTTTTCCTTTTCCTTTTCCTTTTCCTTTTCCTTTTCCTTTTCCTTTTCCTTTTCCTCTTTCTCTTCCTCTTCCTTTTCCTCTTTTCTTTCTTTCTTTTCTTTCTTTCCTTTCTTTCCTTTCTTTCCTCTTTGTTTGTTTGTTTGTTTGTTTGTTTGTTTGTTTGACAGGCTCTCTTTGTAGCTCTGGCAGTCCTGGAACTTGCTATATAGACCATCCTTGCTTTGAACTTAAAGAGGTCTGCTTGCCTCTGCTGCGGAGCGCTGGGGTGAGGGACATGCACCACCATGCCCAGCCTTCTCGGTTAAAATATTTATTTGTTTGTTTGTTTGTTTATTGATTGTTCTGCCTGCATGTCTGTTCTAGGGTGCCAGATTCTCCAGAACTGGAGTTACAGTTGTGAACTGAACAGTTGTGTGGGTGCTGGGAATTGAACTTGGGTCCTCTCAAAGAGCAGCCAGTGCTTTTAACTGCTGAGCCATCTCTCCAGCCTCTCAGTTAAATTCTTAATGACTTGATATTTTAGTATCTAAGTAAGATAAGTAGAAAATCATGATTGTATTGTTAGTAATACTGTATTGTAGACATCCATTGACTGGTCAAATTCATTTTGCAATAGAACTGACAGCCCTCAACCTCATGGTTAAGCTTTTAGTAAAGCAGGCTATGATGGCACATGCCTAGTTAACTCAGGACGGTGAGGTAGGAAGATGAGAATTCTAGGCCAGCTGGAGCTATGTGGCAAGCAGGATGGTCTCAACAAGGGACACGGGAAGCTAGGGCTCAGAGATGCTCAGTGCAAGCATGAGGGTATGAATACAAGTTCCTAGGACTCACTTAAGAGCTGGGTTTAGTGTCACATGATCCCAGCACTGGGAGGCAAAGATAGTAGAGCCCTGTAGACAGCTCACTGCAGCTCAGGTGCCAAGATGCAGGTTCAGAGATGGAGACTGGGTATGGTGACACAGGCCTTTAATCCCAGCACTCAGAAGGCAGAGGCAGGTGGGTCTCTGAGCTCAAGGCCAGCCTGGTCTACATCGAGACTTTCAGGACAATATGGGATACATAGCTATCTCAAGTCCCCAAAGATGAAGGGATGCTAGAGGAAGACAGCTGGCATTTACCTTTGGTTTTCACAGATAGACACTGTGTGTATACACCACATATACACCATTCGTACACACATGATGCTTTTCTGTTTGTGTGTGTCCTTGGGCTTGGTGGCATGCCTTTACCTGCTGAAACATCTTGCTAGCCCTTACTTTGTTTTAAGCATGAATTGTCTCTCAGGTTCTCCAGCTGTTCCCACTTGTATTCTGACCCAAAGTCTGCATGCTTGGACTACATTGTAACCCAGCCAGATACAGATTTGAGCCTTGGGCATTGGCAGACACTAATAGCAGCATTTAAGTTATCTCCCAAAATGGTGAAAGAAATTGGCTATATCCCTCAAACTGATCCTCAAACAGAGGATCTCTATAACTTGGCTCTCCTGCTGTAGACAGGCCTCATTTTTGCTGTCTGTCTAGAGGACTGTTTCCATAAGAAATGCTGTGGACTGGTGGGCATTGTGGAATCTAAACTGACCCTGAGTCAGAATGGTTTGGGCATTTCCAGTTCAGTGGGAAGAAACACTTTGAAGTGAACCCAGTGATTGTGGGTGCATTGTAGGGTAACAGATCTCCAGAGCTTATTCATCTCTTGTGTCTGGAACTTTGTCAGTTGATGCGTAACTGCACAGCTCGCCTTCTCTGGCTCTTGGTTACCATTCTACTCTGATTCTATCCAATTTTAGAAACTTCATACCAGAGTGGGGTGTCTTCCTTAGTGAAGTTATGCAGCATTTGGGCTAGGTTATTTATTTATTTATTATATGTAAGTACACTGTAGCTGACTTCAGACACTCCAGAAGAGGGTGTCAGATCTCGTTACGGATGGTTGTGAGCCACCATGTGGTTGCTGGGATCTGAACTCCAGACCTTTGGAAGAGCAGTCGGGTGCTCTTACCCACTGAGCCATCTCTCCAGCCCCTGGGCTAGGTTCTTTGAGCAAGCACTGCATCCTTCAAGCCCATCCACGTTATTGTAGACTGAAGATCCCCAGCCCCCTTTCCCTTTATGTATGTGAGTATTTTCTGTACATGTGTGTCTGTGTGCCATGTGAATGCAGAGCACAGAAGAGGGCATCAGGTCTCTTGGACCTGGAGTTATTGATGGTTGTTAGAAACTGTGGGTGTGTGAACCCAACCCAGTGTCTGGGAGAGCAGTTCCCTTCGCTGCTGAACCATCTCCTGCCCTTTTTGTCAAGATCTTCATTTCAGTTGTCTTTAAAATGTCAGACGTAGGAATGTTGAATGTGTGGCGCTTCTGTTTTTAATGTTCAAGGAATCTCCACACTATTTTTATAGCTGCTGCAGCAATTTATATCCCTACCAGTTGGGCAAAGTCTCTCTCCGTTTTCTCCACATTATCTCCATTTTGTGGACAGTAGTCATCCCTGCAAGAATAAGCAGCATCCATGAGCCTCGTTTCCATGACGACACTGGACACTTTCTCTCACACCTCTTGGTTGTTTCTGTGTTGTCCTTGGATAAATGTCTCTTCTGATCCTTAGCTAGTGTTTATTTCGCTTGTGCCATTGCATTGTGTTACTTACCTGTTTTGGAGAGTAACTTTTGCAAATATTTTTTGCCATTCTTAGATTGTCTTCTTATGTTCCTTTGCTGTACAGAAGCTTTTCTTTAAAGAACAAAACCACACGCACACACACAAACCCCAAACCTTTGTGGGGCTAGAGAACTGGTACAGATTAATAGCACTGGCTGCTCTTCCAGAGTACCTGGGTTCAATGCCCAGTACCTACGTGGTGCCTCACAACTGTCCATGACTCTAGGTTTAACACCATTTTCTGGCCTCTGTGTGCACCAGGCATGCACATGGGTGCACAGACCTACATGCCAACAAACTACACATATATTCACATATGTGTGAATCTTTAAACAAAAACATACTAGCTTATGTGTGCAAATGGATGCATGTATACTGAGAATCCCCTGCCCATCATGCATGTGTGCAGCTCAGAAAACAACTTTGGGAGTGCGTTCTTTCCTACTTGGGTCCCAAGGACGGAACTCAGGTCGCCAGGCTTGGCAGCAAGTACCATTATCCGTTGAATCCTCTCACTAGCCTAGGTTGGCCTTTTTAGGAGGAATTGAACCTAAAATAGTAGTCAGTATTGAGAGTGGTGGATCACATCTGAAGTCCAGCAACTTGGGAGGCTGAGACAGGAGCATTAATTGGTTGCTCCTGGGAGGCTGAGACTAGCGTTAGCAGTGTGGGAAACCTCACATTGTCCCGAAAAAACAAGAAACCAGCCATTCACTTGTACATTGATAACTTTTAGAGCAGATAAAAGGACTTAGTTCTGTTGGTACTTAGAAACCTCAAGGGAAGGCTAATGGGGGGGGGGGGAAGAGAGGGAAGAGAGAGACAGATATTCTGCGTGTCTCTCTGTGTGTTTATTGAGTGAGCTTCTTTTCTTCATTTTAATTTTTCTGAGATAGTGTCTCCTATGGCCTAGGCTGTCATAGATGAAGGTGACTTTGAACTTCTGCTGAGTTTACATGGTGCTGGGATTAAACCCAGGGTTTTGTGCCTGTTAGGTGAGCACTCTGGAACTGAGCTATGTCCTCAGCCCCTTTAGCCCCACCTCTTCTCATCTTCATTAAAAAACATTTATTTGAGACAGGGTCCCATAGTGTAGCCCTGGCTGGCCTGAAACTCACCATGTAGACCAGGTTGTCCTGCACAAGCACCAGAGCTGAATCTGCAGATCCCTGGGAGGCATGGACAGGACCGCGAGAGAAAGCAGTGCCCAGACCCCTCTCTCCATTGCACAAAGGTGAAGCAGAAATGATCTCAGATTTTAAATAGCTCCAGGTAAGTTGCATTTTTGCAAGATGCTGCAATCAATTCCAGCAGAAAACAATATGATCCTCTTTTGAATTCTACATGTTTCTTGAGGCCAAATTGTAACATTCAGTGTCTGAGTCAGGAGGAGGTTAGAGTTTGGCAGTGGTCTGTCCGGCAGAGTGAATTGTGCTGGGGTATCCAGGACTTCCAGAGGCCTGACTTCCAGGCCCTATCTGAATCAGACTGTGATTTTGGCTGATTATAAACAGCTCCTTTCTTTGCTTACAATTCTAAATTAAAAATAGGCCTGGCTGTAGTCCCATCTGCCTTTAACTCACACTGGCTAGTTTCTAAGTGTGCCAGAAATCTCACAATGTAGCCATTCTTCTCAGAACCTCCTACACAGGCAAGCACTAATTTGGTGATTCCATAAGTTGAACCCAAATGAGCCTCCGTGAGTCACAGTTGGCATGGATGCCGCTCATCGCTTGGCCTTGGCCTGTTTATGCCTTGAGTGATTTAATATGAAGATGAAACCTTAGTTCACTGCCCAGAAGAAATCATCTGCCATAATCCAGCTCCAATGAGTGAGTGAGTGAATAACGCCATTGTAGATTCAGTGTGGGAGCACTGTGTCCTATGAGTGATTTCCCAGGACAGCAGCTTTCCCCTGATCGGGAACATCCACCAGGATAGGTGAGTGAGCCAAGCAGGCATCTTAAAAATGATTTATGATTTCAGGAGCAAATCTGAAAATAAGTTTCAGGTAACAGCTATGCCAATGGTAGCAGTCTTGAGACTACAGCATTAACTTATGGGGGAAGAAACAGAATATGACATTTGTGGCTTCAAAATGGTAAAGTAGGGGTCAGGTATAACAGAGAACGCCTGTTATCCCAGTGTTTGAGAACAAAGGCAGGTGTTCAAGTTCTTGGCCTCCCGAGTGCTGGGATTAAAGATGTGCACCGCTATACCTGGCATTGAGTTATTAAAAACCAAGAAGGAAGGGGCTAGAGAAGTGGGTCAGGAATGTTGAGAATACTTGCTCTCTTCCAGAGGAAGATTCCCAGAACCATGTTAGGTGGCTCACGGCTTCCCACAACCTCAGCTCCAGGGCTCTGACGCCCTCTTCTGGACTCTTTGGGGGCCTGTACACATATGCCACTCACCCACCATGTGCACATAATTAAAAAATAAATCATAAAAACTCCAAGAAGGATATGGATTTGTTTATTGTATGTGGAGGGAGGGCATACACATGCTGTGGGCACATGTGGAGGTCAGAGGTTAACATGCAGAGTTGATTTTCTCCTTCCACTATGTGGGTCCTGGGAAGTGAACCCAGGCCATGGGGCCTAGTGCCTTACCTACCCAGTCTTCTCACTGGCTCCGACTTATTACTTTCACCCTCCCTCCTTTCCTCCCTCCCTCCCTTCCTCCCCCTCTCCCCCTCCCTCATCTTTCCTTCCTCCCTCCCTCCTTTCTTTTTTGAAAGTCTCGCTGATTGAAAGTTTTGATCTATCACATCAGTCATTTTTGTCTCAAATGTTAGGAAGTTTCATTGAATAGCATGTAAGTTGTGGGGTTTTTTTGGTCTTTTTTTTGGGGGGGCAGTTTCGAGGCAGGGTTTCTCTGTGTAGCCCTGGCTGTCCTGGAACTCACTTTGTAGACCAGGCTGGCCTCAAACTCAGAAATCCGCCTGCCTCTGCCTCCCAAGTGCTGGGATTAAAGGCGTGCACCACCATGCCCGGCTTCTGTAAATTGTGTTTTACAGTACCATGCAATAGCTTATGTTGCTCTCTTATGCTATGAGATAAAAAGGCTGTAACCCTTGGCAATAATCTGTATTAAAGCCTTTTCAGGGCTGGGGCTGTCTCAAAGCCGTGTTTACCTGGCACAGACAACACCCTGGGTGTGACCCTTTGCTCTACAAAAAGCCCTTGTTGGAATCCTAGCAAGAGGATTGTGTCTGAACCCAGCCTGGCTAAATAGTGAGACCCTGTCCTTATAAGGAAAACAACGGTTTTCAAGCCTGGGGCTGCTTCTGCCTGTGGTGTCTGTAGCTCTTGCTCCTTGGGAGGCTGAACCATGGAGGAGATTAGGTAAGCCAGCCACACAGTGAGACAGACTCAAACATAAGGTTTTCCATGGATGCATTTACAACTTGGCTATTGAGAAGTCAATGAGGACTTTCTTTTAAATAGGTTTTTTTTTGTTGTTGTTGTTTGTTTGTTTGTTTGTTTTTTGGCAAGGTTACTAGGTAACCCTGGCTGTCCTGGAGCTCAATGTGCAGAGCAGGCTGGCCTTAAACTCAAAGATCCGCATGCTTCTCCCTCTGAGCGTTGGGATAAAAAGTGTGTGCCAGCCATGCCTGACTTTGGGGTGTGTGTGTGTGTGTGTGTGTGTGTGTGTGTGTGTATGTGTTTGTTTAAGACAGTCTCCCACTGCAGCCCAGGCTAGCCTTGAATTTGAGACAATCTTCCTTGACCTCTTAAATACTGGGTTTAGAGACTAGCACTACTACACTTGGCTTAACATTGTATTTATGTGTGGCTATTTTGCATAACTGAACATAGTTAAATATATTAGTATAATATGATTCCAAGCAGTGAGCAGGATTGAAGGAATCAGGAGGAGGGATTTTTTCCCTTTGTTTCTTCTCTCCCCCCCCCCCATTTCCTTCTTTTTTCTGAGGCAGCGTTTTTGGCATGTAGTCGAGGCTAGCTTTGAATGTCAGAGAGATTCCTGCCTCACCACCAGAGTGAAGAGGTTTTTCAAGCATTGCTTTGAAGCATGGGGAATGCAGTTGTTATTGGTCTGGGATTTTTCATAGAATTTACAGGGTTTACTGTTTCTGAATAAAATGTCAACTTTTAGGGCAGATAGAGACTAAGTCCTTATTATTTTAACAAAACACCAGTTGTCAGATATGGAGAAACACTGAGGCAAGGAGCTGGCTGGCAGTCTGGAGCACAGCAGGATGGCACTAAGTGGGATGAGACTTTTGTCACTTTCTGAGACCTTTGGAGAGGCCACAGCCTGTGACATCAGGTGTCAGGAGAGCCTATCTTCAGGCCCTCTAAGCTCAAAGCATCACAGCCCTCACCAGCCCTCAGGCTGCATGGGTGCAAGGGCCCTGGACGTGCTAGCTGGACCAGGAAAGCATTCCTTGGGTAGAAACGGCATGGGAAGGGGTCGCTCAGGAATTCATGGAGCTCTGTGGTTTGGTGAAGTGAGCGCCAAGGACAGCAATGGGGGATGGGTTCTCCTTACACAATGTTTCTCAGCCTGCGGAAGAACTTGCTTTCCAAGTTCCCAGTTACCTGTTCTCTTCAGTGCTGGTGGCTCTCCGTATCTGTTAAGAAGCCATCTGTCCTCCAGTCTCAGGTCTCCACCACCAGGTACCTGAGACCCTCGCCCCTAAGCTTCCCAACACTTTAGATTATACATTTTTTTTTTTTGGAGACAGGTGTCTTAGGGTTTTACTGCTATGAAGAGACACCATGACTAAAGCAACTCTTATAAGGACAACATTTAATTGGGGTTGGCTTACAGGTTCAGAGGTTCAGTCCATTATCATCAAGGTGGGAACATGGCAGCGCCCAGGCAGGCACGGTTCCAGGAGAATCAGAGTTCTCTACCTTCATCTGAAGGCTGCTAAGAGAAGACTGACTTTCAAGCAGCTAGGATGATGGTCTTATAACCCACACCCACAATGACACATCTACTCCAACAGGGCCACACCTTCTAATCCTGCCAGTCCCTGGACCGACCATATACAAAACATCACAACAGGGTTTCCCTGTGTAGCCCTAGCTGTCCTAGAACTCACTCTGTAGTGTAGGCTGGGCTCAAACTCAGAGAACCATCTGTCTCCTGAGTGCTGACCCAATCATTAAAAAAAAAAAAACCCAAATCTTTTACATTTAGGTGTGTGTGTGTGTGAGTTTCTTATTTTCACCACGTCAGTACCAGGATTTGAACTCAGATGATCAGACTTGGTGGCAAGTACCGAACCATTTCACTGGCCCCAAATCAGATGATCTTAAGACATTTGTAGGCCCCAGGTTCTTCTCCAGAGCAGCCATATAAAAATGTAGCCCAGTTCACGTTCAAGTATATTTCTTGAGGTCTAGCAATCTCCACATAAACCTCTCAGACACCAATCTCAGTTAAGCAGAGCTGGTTTATTGATCACACACCCCAAGACTGATCAATTAGGGACACAGCCTAGACTGAGAGCTAGACTTTGTCCTCAAATGTTCCCCAGGGCCAGTCTACACAGGCAAAACCCATAGTGAGCTCATATGCAGGTGCAGGAAGTGCTGCCCGGTGGTCATCTCTGACTCAAGCCATTCTGGACACCTGGGCAGAACAGTTCTAACTGATCTTTATGTGATCGGTCCTGGCTGCTATGGTTGTAGAATTTCTTAAGATTAGCAAACCTCAGAATATACAGAACATATCAGTGGTCAACATGACCCTGCTCTGAGTCAAACTGTCTTTCTGTGTCAGTAATAATATGAAAGGACTGGCAGGCATAGAACAAAATGGCTACAGCTATGCCGGGGGAGCGGGCTTCAACAATGTCCATCTTTCTTAAAGTAAAGCTTTCTTTGAAATTCAGTTTTAAGGTTTGGACTCCTAGGAGATGTGGCGGCTCGCATCTTTAATCCCAGCATTCAACAGGCAGCGGCAGGCAGGTCTGTGTGCATTGGATGCTTGCCTCATCCACACAGTGAGTTCTAGGCCACCCAGGGCTACATAGTGAGACCCTATGCCAAAACAGGACAAAACCCAAAACAAACACAAAAACTGGACTCCATTTACAGATACTGATTATCATATATTCTTTGAAGTTCTTTCGGAATGAGAAAAGCTAAACAAATTGTTTTCAAAATTTATGGCAGTCTAATGGATATGGCAGATTTATTTATTTATTTATTTATAAAGATTTATTTATTTATTTATTATATGTAAGTACACTGTAGCTGTCTTCAGACACACCAGAAGAGGGCATCAGATCTCATTACGAGTGGTTGTGAGCCACCATGTGGTTGCTGGGATTTGAACTTCGGACCTTTGGAAGAGCAGTCGGGTGCTCTTACCCACTGAGCCATCTCACCAGCCCAGCAGATTTATTTTTTAAATTGAGGTTTTACTTTGTAGCCCAGACTACCCTGCAATTCATTATTCCTCTGCTTCTGTCTCCTTTGAGCTGGGATTACAGCCCTGTGCCACTATGTCCAGTTCAAGAACACTTGACACATGGTGGACTTCTGTCTAGTTTTGTCAGAGAGCAAGCCAAGTAGCAGAGTCTGGCCTCGAACTCTCTGCGTATTGAAGGTCAATCTCGAACTCCGATCCTTCTGCTTCTATTGTCAGATTTCTTGGATAGCAGGTATGAGTCATCGTGCCCAGCTTTATTCGCTTACTTGTTTGTTTATTTATTTATTTAGGTAGAGTCTCGATAGTCCAGGTTAGCCTAGAACTTACTATGTAGCCCATGCTGGTGTTAAACTCATGCTGATCCTCCTGCCTCAGTGTCCTGAGTACTGGAATGACAGGTGTGAACCACTATGTCTAGTTTTAAAGCTGTATGTTTTTATTTATTTGTTTGCCTCTGTCTCCTAAGCCTTGTGACTAAAGGCGTGTGCCACCACTGTCTGACTAAAGCTGTATGTTTTGAAGCTCTATAAATGAAGTGTTTACTTTACGGTCATCATATTTTAAAGCCAACAGAAATATTTTTCCATGTCTAAAAAACTATCTGGGGCACTCTGAAAATTCTATAGGTGCTTGTGTTTAAAATTCCCTCAATGGGAGGGAATAATCCTTAAATTAAAAGCAATGTTTTTATACTTTTATTTATTTCATGTGTTTGTGTGTGTACACACACGTCACTGCACATGTATGGAAGTCAGAGAATAGCTTGCAAAGAGTCAATTCTCTGCTTCTGCCCACTGGGTTCTGTGAGCTGAGCTCGGGCTGCCCAGTGTGCCAGCAAGCACCTTTACCTGTTGAGCCATCTTGCTGTCCCTAAAAACAAGTCATAAGTATGCAGGTTTGGTATGATGGAACACTCCTGTAGTGCCAGAACTCCAGAGGTTAAGGCCTGAGAATTGTTAAGTTTAAGGCCAGCCTGAGCTATGAAGCAAGACCCTGAGTTTAATTTAAAAACAACAACAACAAAAATTATGCTTGCATAGGTTTTTTGTTTGTTTGTTTTGTTTTGAGATAGGGTCTCAGGTAGACCAGGCTAACCACTAACTCAAAGATCTCCTTGCCTTGGTTTCATGAGTACTGGGACTGAATGTGTGAGCCACCATGCTGGCTGCTTGTATACATTTAAAAAAAAAATTAAAAGTAATTGATATATTCCTAAGCTTTCTCTCAGTTACATGTATATTTCTATCTCAGTTCCCTTTTTATTTATTCTTTTCTCGTGTAATTTTTTAAAGACAAGACCTCATGTAGCCCAGGGTGGCCAACCTCAAATTTAGTAACTTGTTAAAGATACCCTTGGACTCTGTTTCCGCCTCTGGAGAGCTGGAGTTATAGACACGGACCACCACAGAGTTCCATGTGGATTCGGCTGTCATCTAACTTGCTATGTAGCCAAGAATGGCCTTAAATCTAGAATTCTGCTGCAGGAATGCCTACTTCTACTTCTATGTGGTGCCAGGGGTTGGATCCAGGTCTTTAGGAATGCTAGGTAAGCACTCTGCTGACTGAGCCACACCCCCAGCCCTCTACTTAAAGTTACAACACCTTTTTAGGATGTGTCAGGGTCAAGGTGTATGCATGTACCGAGTCAGAGGGGCCTGATTCCCTTCCCTGCCCTGAGTTACAGGTGCTTGGGAGCCGCCTGATGTGGGTGCCGGAATAGAACACTGGTCCCCACAAGAGCAGAGGTTGCTCTTAATTGCTGAGCCACCTCTCCCTCCTCCCTCCCTCTCCCCCTCCCTCTCCCTCTCTCCTCCCCCTCCTCCTCTCCCTCTCTCCTCCCCCTCCTCCTCTCCATCTCCCTCCCTCCCTCCCTCTCTCTCTCTCTCTCTCTCTGTATGTGTGTCTGTCTATCTCTGTCTCCTATACATCCATCTATCTGTCCATCCACACCCTCCATCTCGTTTTGGCCTCCCCCTCCCCTCCCCCATCCTTCCGGCTCACACTGCTCCCTCCACACTCTGTTCTTAATGGTTCAGATTCTCCCTGTGCAACAACAGAAATATAAAAGCCTCTTTCCCCCACCTTCTCACCCCTGTCAGTGGAACTGCCCCACTTTCCTGAACATGTCCCCATGTTTTTTTCAGAGCTTCAGGACATGTTGCAGAGTTTTAAAGTAATTTTCTGTTTTCCTCAGGAGTCCACCAATTGTTTATTATAGCATAGGCTAGCCTCAGACTTTGTGCTATGTCAGCTTCATGAGTCCTGGGGTTGCAGGTGTGTATCACTATGCCCTACCTACCTACCTACCTACCTACCTACTTGAATATATAACCCAGGTTCTTCTAGAAACCAAGGCCCCCCCACCATCCTGCCCACCAGCATGACAGAGCAGTCTACAGAGCAGCATGCTGCATGTACAGCGAGGCTTCAGCGTAGCAGGCAAGGGCTTCCTTGTGTCTTTACCAGAAACTCATGGAAAGTGGCTTAGTTTGGGTACATTTAAGTATTTGATAACACAGGATACATATAGAACATATCAAAGCCAGATAGATGGTAGCAAAGCACCTGTACTCCCAGCACTCTAGAAACTGGGGCAGGAGGATTGCTAAGAGTTTCAGAGCTATATGTAGCAAGACCTTGCCTCAAAAAACAAAATGAAGGGCCAGGTGGTGTGGCACACTCAGCACTTGGGGACAGAGAGGGGCAGGGAGGGGTGAGGAAGAGTCAGGAGGAGTGGGGAGGCAGAGGCAGGCAGATTTCTGAGTTTGAGGCCAGCCGGTGCCACACCCACTCCAGTGGAGTCTGCACGACAAGTCCAAAAGCTTGGCTGCAGTCCTGAGGCACAAAGTTTCACAGAAACTGGTCTCCTGGAGAGTCTCTGGCATCCCGTAACACGAAAATGGTCCAGATTTGTCCCTGTGACAGTGTGGAGGGTCTTGCATGCTTTCTTTCAGTATTGCTTTATTATAGGTACCCCCAAGGAATGATTTGACAAATAACTAAGTTAGATTGAACATTGCTTCCTGGCCTTCATCGGTGTCCCAATGTCCTAGGCAGTCGCTGAGCCAACCCTGGGCTTGGAATTTCGTAAGAATGTTACTTATTCAGACAAAATGCCTCTAGAGACATAGTGAAAGAAATCAGGCATTGCAGATTACTGGGTAAGAGCTAGAAATCTCAGGGCAAGTTCAACAAAGTAAACTTAAAATTCTCACTACAGTCATGTATGGCAAACTACATTGTATAATAGTAGAAATAAGGTGGGTTGTGGTTTTAGGAGGAATTGGAGTATTGTATTATTCATGAAAGGGCTAGTAGAAGGGAACTCTCCTGGTTCATGTTTTTCACTAGGCCCAGAGGAATAGCATAATTATGTATTTACTAAGGGACCCCTGGTGGTGGGTTTAACAATAGACTAAAATTACATCTGGGTGTGTTAGCCTCTTCACCTGGCTCCTGTGAATAGCTAACTTTAGATAGGGCTGATCTTATCTCAGTTGTAAACACTGCCTGGTTCCTGTAATATTTTATGCATGCATTTCTCTGTAAATAGTACTTATACATCAGATAACCTCAATGTACCTTGGCTAATGTACCACCTAACTTCCTTGTTTTTCTTCTGTATCATAAGTCTGATGCTCGCTTTGAGAAATTACATTCAGATTCAACACACCCTTGTGTTCATGTCTGTTTGTCACTCGCTGACTCCTTGCCTATCTGAGTACCAGGACCCTGATTTCTCCCTCGGGTTGAGGGACTCCGGCTGAGCCAGCCTGCAGCAAGTCAGGGCTTCACAGGGAAACCCTATTTCATAAAACCAACCAATCAACCAATCAACCAACCAACCAACCAACACCTCCCAAAAAACAAACAAAATAAAACAAAACAAAACAAGAAAAGAAAAGAACAAGGGCTAGAGAGATGGCTCAGTAGTTAAGAGCACTGACTGCTCTTCCAGAGGTCCTGAGTTCAAATCCTAGCAACCACATGGTGGCTCACAACCATCCTTAATGAGATCTGGCACCCTCTTCTGGTATGTCTGAAGACAGCGACAGTGTACTTATGTATAATAATAAATAAATCTTGGGGCCAGAGAGAGCAGGGCCAGAGCAAGTGGGGCTGGAGTGAGCAGAGGTCCAGAGTTCAGTTCCCAGCAACCACATGATGGCTCACAACCATCTGTACAGCTACAGTGTACCCATATACAATAAAAATAAATAAATAAATAAATAAATAAATAAATAAATAAATAAATCTTAAAAAAAAAAAAAGAAAAAGAAAACAAAACCAGGTATAGAAAACAAAACATGGGCATATTTGTGTTCAGTCAGACAGTAGCCTAACAACAAATAAGAGTTTATTATTCAAATGACTCACAATGTCAACGACAAGCCAATAAAATATATGAAATATGTGAATTACTTAATGGCAGAGTCTACTGTAGTTCTTTTGGAGGTCAGCCTTTCATACCTAAATGAAGGCCCCTGTTCTGTACAAGACGAGTCTTTCCCGAGTAGAGCCTGACAAGATGGAAGGCCCCTGGCAGCAGGGGGTGTGTGTGTGTGGAGTGGGTCAGTGTTGTAGACATCACATGGGCTGTGAGCCCCCTCCACTCCTGCAGGACTGGGAAGTCTGGGCTGTAACATTTTTCCAGGTTTAACATGTTTTAACAGGATTTGAACCTAACAGTGGTAGCCAGCACACTTCCATTTGAGATCAATACTTGTTCTCTTCAATGGTGTTTAAAATTTTAAAGGAAGAAAGTTAGATTTTGTTGGTTGTTGTTTGAGACATGGTCTCACTGTGTAGCCCTGGCTGTCCTAGAACTCACAGAGATCTACCTACATCTGCCTGCCAAATACTGAGATTAGAGGTGTGCCAGCTTGCTTGGCATAGATGAAATATTTTCATATACCATGGCTTTTATACATTGAGATTATGGGCTCTCCTTTTAATGACTTTTTTTTTTTCTCATGAACCAGTCAGTCACCTTTTATTGGACACTGGTTCTCAGTCAGGGTATGAAGGTTCAGCCAATTGAATTCTTCCTAGATTGGAGCAGGGCAGGTGGTTATGCACAGCCATGCAGTGCCCTCCATAGTGACCCCTCTTCAGGGACTTTAAAAAATATTAGTTTTACTGCGAGGTACACATGTGCACAAGGGCAGAGAGGAACAAGTACTTGCTTGTGGCGGTCAGAGCACAACTTTGTAGAACTGGTTCTCTCTACATTTCTATGGGTTCCAGAGACTGAACTCAGGTCACAAGGCTCCTGTGGCGAGCGCCTTTACTGACTGAGCCATCCTGTCAGCCTTAACTGACTTAAGAGATTCTGTTTAACACCACTGGTAGGCTATCTGGACCAATCATGCCAAAGTTAATGGCTCACTGAAGGACAGGCCACCTGGTGGCCTATTGAAAGAAAAGACATAGGAAAGAAAAAACAAAAATTTTAAAAGACTTTTGACAAATGGGGCTTGCTTTGTGTGGACATACAACAGTAAAGACTGTCCAAATCATTTCAACCAATTAGCGCCTTCTCAGGAAGCTACAGCCTCAATTAAACTGAGCAATATTCTTTCCTCCTTATCTCTGTCCCTCTCTCCCATGGACACAGACTCCATTCCCTGCCTATAGCAGTTAATCTAATTTTTGACAGTCGGCCTTTTTTTTTTTTTTTTTTTTTTTTAAAGATTTATTTATTATTATATGTAAGTACACTGTAGCTGTCTTCAGACACTCCAGAAGAGGGCGCCAGATCTCGTTACGGATGGTTGTTAGCCACCATGTGGTTGCTGGGATTTGAACTCTGGACCTTCGGAAGAGCAGTCGGGTGCTCTTACCCACTGAGCCATCTCACCAGCCCGACAGTCGGCCTTTTTAATAGGCCTGATGAGAAATACTGACTTTTGTCCCTTTGTGGGGAAGTGATCCAGGTTGTTCCTTGATGGCCAGAGGAGACATCTGTTTATACAGATGTGTTAGCTGAGTGAAATGTAAGAAAGCTTTTAGACTGATAAATAGTTGGTTATTCTTCCTTGTCTCAGAGGTTAAGCCAAAGTTTACATAGATTAGGGGAAGGCTGAGCCTGGAAATTAAAAACATTACATAAATGAAGATAGTAGTAGCAAAATAAAGTCAGATGGCGGTCATTTAATTACTATTTACAAGGCCTCCTATGGGGTCACCTGGCAACTCACATGCAAGTGACTTGTGTCACGCCCTCTTCTTGGTCAAACTGTCCGTCATCGAGTTCCCGGAGGACACTGTCGCTGCTACTGAACCCAGAGAAGCTGTCGCTCTGTGCGGGCTGCTCTTCCTTGGTCCAGCACTCTCTGGATGGAGAGAGCGAGCTCTCCTCAAGAGGAGCTTGGCCTCCTGCGGCTTGGGATGCATTTGTGTCCAGGCCTAGGCTCCTGTTGCTGACCTTGTTTCTGTCTTCACCCTTCAGCAGCCGGCTGCCTTTCCTCTGAAACACAGGAGATTGTCAATCAGGGCGTGGAGCATGCGCACCTCTGCTCTGCCCACCGCTTCTCAACCTGAAACTTGTCTTTCTTTCCCACTCCTGACTATAGGAGCTGGGGTGTAGCTCAGAGTTGATCCACCCTCAGAGCTGAGCCACCCTCAGAGCCGGACCTTCCTCAGCACCAGGGCCTGCTCCTCTCTGCCTGGCTTGAAAATCTGCTCTTGGCTTGCCCTTCTCAGTGGTACATGGGTTGTGTGGACATTTCTCAGGAGAGAAATGAATTCAATTGTACTTGGGAAACAAAGTGAGCGAGAATCAAGGGAATGCATTTTGTTGTTGTTGGTGGTGTAATGGTGACTAAACTGTAGAAAATCAACTTTAGTGGGTTTCTTGTCTGTGTCATGAGGCACCAGTATGTCCTAGAGAAAAACGCATTCTAAGTGTTGCTGTAGGACAGCAGCTCTCAACCTGTGGATTGGTAACTCTTCAGGTCCTTTCTCAGGGGTCGCCCAAGACCATCAGAAAACACAGATACGTCCATTTGCATTCAAAATGGTAGCCAAATTATAGCTATGAAGTAGAAATGAAAATAATGTTATGGTTGGGAGGCACCATAACAGAGGAACTAAGGGTCACAGCAGACCCCCTTCCTTGTGCT
This sequence comes from Mus caroli, assembly GCF_978045245.1. Lineage (NCBI taxonomy): Eukaryota > Metazoa > Chordata > Mammalia > Rodentia > Muridae > Mus > Mus caroli. The sequence goes on from NW_028227256.1 coordinate 52,099,382, forward strand.
GCGACAAACAGGATTGCTGTTCTGCAGCCTTTCCCAGCTCATCCACATCTGTGCCACAAGAAGCTGGGGGTGTTCTGCTGATAAAGATTTAAAGGCTGGCTAGCAGTGTCCTTGGTTCATGTGGTTTTTGAGTAAGAACGGTGCCCATAGGCTCAGATATTTGAATTCTTTTTTTTTTTTCCAATTTATTTTTTTTAATTAGGTATTTTTTTCATTTACATTTCAAATGCTATCCCCAAAGTCCCCCAGACCCCCCTCCCACTCCCCTACCCACCCACTCCCACTTCTTGGTCCTGGCATTCCCCTGGTTCTTTTTTTTTTTTTTAATATTTTTATTACATATTTTCCTCAATTACGTTTCCAATGCTATCCCAAAAGTCCCCCATAGCGCCCCCCCACTTCCCTATCCACCCATTCCCATTCTTTTGGCCCTGGCATTCCCCTATATTGGGGCATATAAAGTTTGCAAGTCCAATGGGCCTCTCTTTCCATTGATGGCTGGCTAGGCCATCTTTCGATACATATGCAGCTAGAGACAAGAGCTCCGGGGTTCTAGTTAGTACATCATGTTGTTCCAACAATAGGGTTGCAGATCCCTTTAGCTCCTTGGGTACTTACTCTAGCTTCTCCATTGGGAGCCCTGTGATACATCCAATAGCTGACTGTGAACATCCACTCCTAGATATTTGAATTCTTAGGAGTAGAACTCTTTGAAAAGATTAGAAGGATTAGGAGGTGTGGCCTTGTTGGAGAACGTGTGTCACTATGGGTGAAGTTTCAAAAGCCCATGCCAGGCCCAGGCTCTCTCCCTTCTTCCCTGTCGTTCCTCTCTCTCTCCCTTGCCCTGTCTCTCTGTTGCCCAAGTTGATAATGAACTAAGGCTCTGAGACTGTGAGCAAGCCCCAATTTAATGTTCTTTTTTACACGTCGTCTCTTCACAGCAATAGACCAGTGACTGCGACAGCACAGTTGCTGTACAGTACATATCTCTGCCATGTGAACTTAGGTCTAAAGATCTCTAAGTGACAGAAGGGACTGGACCCTCGAGGAGGCCTCAAGGCCAGCATGTGGGCATCCAGGCTGCTGCGGGATTGCTGAACTATCACTGCCAGTGTCTCGGGATCCGATCACAGAACCCCAGCTCTGTAAGGCTGAGCAAGGATTCAAAAACCAAACTAAGAGTCACAGAATTCTTTCAAATTACCCACATTCGCTTTAGTGTTGGTCAGGAACTAAGATTCCACTTTCCTGGGCGGCAAAGCTGAAGTTAGGAAACTCTTAGAAAGTACTACCCTTGTTGGCAAAAGTTTCTTGCCCCCATCTCCATTTGGCACACCCTTGCTGCACCAAATGTAAACACTGGACCTTTGACCCTTCTTCTTTATTTCAGCTAAAAATGCATTGAGCTGAGTTCTCAAAGTGGGGCCTGAGAGGCCCTCTCAGATAGGTGCCAGGCTTGTGAGCGATGCCCTGATCAGTGACAGGTCTGGGCAGCACTACTGGGCAGACTTCCTCAAGCCTGGCTAGTGGGAGCCTTTCCCATGGGCACAAAGATCCCCTGAGCTTGTCCTCAATCTTCCAGTCTGACTCACACAGGGAGCCCTGGAGCCCTCAGTTGCAACAGGGACAAAGGTGACTTTTGCAATACACTATTGTGTGTCAGATAACAGAGGCCAGCTCTCACGGCCATGAGAATTTCCTTTAAAAAAAAAAAACAACGGAATATTCTTTAACATATGCTATTCATAGTAATTTACTTTTAGATAACTGTTAATAAGTAAACGGCTATCAGTTGTAACGTTAAACTTTACAGCTACCTGATAAAACAGTCAGCACTCTATCCTAAAACACTTCAGAACACGCACCGTTGCTTGTCAGAAGACTAGGGGTTTGATTAATATGCCTTTCACAATGATATTGCCTCTCATACAACCTCACCCATGTGAAATGTTTTTTACAATCAATTTACAGCCAATTTGTGATTTCCTAAAAACTCAAAACGTTGGAGTCTGAAGCCCACCCAATCCCGGGAGACCATTCACTTCAGTCCCCCATTCTTCAGGGGTCCCTGTGAAGGGGAGAGGCCACGGAGTGTCCTGCCCCATGGGCACTGGTGCCATCTGTCTTGTGTTTTTCACAATATACTCATTACATTTACAAAAACAAGAGTAGATCAGTGAAGCAAGGCTTGATAAATAAATAAACTCTGTTACAGAATAGTACACACACACACACACGTACACACACATGCACACACACACATACATACACATGCACACACACACATACATACACATGTACACACACTCTAGAGAGCCTGGTAGAACAAAGAAGAAAAGAAAGCCCATCCTACCTCCACAAAACGCTACTGTTGGAACCTTGACATATTTTGTCTCCTCCCCCCCACTCTCCCTCCCTTCCTCCCTCCCTCCCTCCCTCCCTCCCCTCTCCCCTTCCTCCCCCTCTCTGTCTTTCTCTCTTTCTGCATACAAGTGGCTCACAAAGCACAGCAGAAGTTTGTGTGTAGCTCATTTCCCACCTAGCCCTACCCTGCAGTTCCTTGTGACTTCCCAGGCTCACCCATGGCTTTCCCTGCTTCTTTCTGACACTTTCTCTACAAGGTGGGAGGGAATGATGCTGGCTTGGATGCAGACCCAGTGCCACCCTAACAAATACCTAATGTGTCACTCTTGTTTAAAAGAAAAGGGACTGGCCCATCCTATTAGTGTCTTTCTTGATGCAGTGTCAAAATACCAGACAAAAGCAGCTCCGGCCTGGTTTCTTTTGTCTCGCGTTTGAGGGTACAGTTTGTCATGATGAGGAAAAGATCAGAGTCCACAGTTAGGAAACAGAATCATGAATGCTATGGTCAGCTCTCTTTCTGCCTTCTCTTCAGTTCAGGACCCACTTTCAGGGTGGGGCTGTGCCTTAGGGTTTCCCTGCTGTGAACAGACACCATGACCATGGCCACTCTTATGAAAGAAAGCATTTAACTGGGGCTGTCTTACAGTTTCAGAGGCTCAGTCCATGATGGTAGGAAACACGACAGCATGCAGGTGCTAGAGGAGCAGAGAGTTCTGCACCTTGACCCACAAGCAGCAGAAGGAGACTGTGCCCACACTAGGCACAGCTTGAGCATATATGACCTCAAAGCCTGCCTCCACAGTGACACACTTCCTCTGACAGGACCACACCAACTCCAAGGCCCCACCGCCTTCTAGTGCCACGCCTATAGGCCAAGCATTCAAACACGTGAGCCTATGGGGGTCATACCTTTGAAAGCACAGTCTGTCTTTCCACCCCAGTTAATCTAATGTAGGTGATTTCTCATGGGCTTGCGCAGAGGTAACCTAACCTAGCTAATTTCTCATGGCATGTCTGGAAGCTTGCCTCCTAGATTATTCTAAATCATGCTGCACCCATTAAGATACATAGGTATCTCAAGTGACAGGCCTGTTGACTTTAGGACATCTCAGCATTGTCCCTTTCCATTGCCAGTGTTTTAATATAAACAAAAGAATTACGTTAGGAATGTAGGTTAGTGTCTTAGTCAGGGTTTCCATTGCTGTAAAGAGACACCATGATCACAATAATTCTTATAAAGGACAACATTTACTTGGGGCTAGCTTACAGTTCAGAGGCTTAGTCCGTTATCCTCATGGTGGGAAGCATGGTAGCACTCAGGTACACAAGGTGCTGGAGACATAGTTGAGAGTTCTACATCCAGATTGACAGGCAACAGAGAGAGAGACAGACACAGGGCCTGGCCTAAGCAATTGAAACCCCCAAAGCCCACCCCCAATGACACACTTCCTCCAACAAGGCCACACCTGCTCCAACAAGGCCACACCTCCTAGTGCTACTCCACAAGCGTTTAACATGACTCTATGGGGGTGTGGGGAGTCCATATTCTTATTCAAACCACCACAGCTAGTGTGGCCATCATGGAAAATAATATGCAGCACTGAAAGGCAGCTACCCTGTGAACCAGCCATCGCACTCCTGGGTAGGGCTGGAGGAATGAAGTCAGGATGTCAATGAATATCTGCACTCCATGCTCTGAGTAGAAATATCACCTGCTGAGTTATCCACTCAGGAGACGACACTCTTCCACCTGCCACTGTGCTCAGGGAAACAAGCCAGGCTCAGAACGACAGGACACATAGATCGTGGGGAGTTCATCTCATAGGAATTACAGGAAGAACGGTGTCTACCAGAAGCTTGAGAGAGTGGGGGTGGGTGGGGTGGGGTGGGGAAAGGATAGGGGAGGGTTGACTAATGGACACAAGCTAAGTTAGGGTAGGAAGTTCTGGGCTGTTGTGGCCCTGTTGGGTGACTGTGAAATTACATCATATATATGTGCATTGAAACATCACACTGTACACACACACACACACATACACACACACACACACACACACACACACACACACACATACACACACACTTTAAAATTTTCATGTACCCGAGGCTGGAGAGATGACTCAGCAGTTAAGAGCACCTGCTGCTTTTGTAGAGGACCAGGGGTTGGTTCCTATGTGGTTGGTCCCATGTGGTAGCACCCAACTGTCTGTAACTCTAGTTCCAAGGATGCCCTCTGCTGGCTTTCCTGGCACGAGGCATGCACATACATACAGGCAAGCAAAATACTCACACACATAAAATAAATAAATAAATCTTTAAAACTTGTATGTACCACTTAAAAATTAATTCAAATAAAAATCTATCCACACTGCAAATACCAAACCAAACCAAAACAAAACACTGCCTGTCTTCCAGCCTCTCTTTGTTTTTCTCTTAAACAACAGAACTTTCTCCTGCCAACCTCCGGCAGTGTTCAAGCATGTGGTATCGACACAGACCACATCTCCAGCCTCCTTTGGAAGTGGATGTGGACAGATAGAACAGTTCAGATCAAAGCAACAGAAGATGTGACTTCGGGAGAAAGTCATTGCCCGAGGTACAAACTGGGAATTCTAATTTCCTGTATCTCAGTGGTTGAACATTGCGCCAACTGGCTGAGGAGCATAGGCTCCTGAGGGGAGAGCCCGATTCTGATGGCCCCATCCCCACCCCATCCTGAGTGCCTGCCCACCTTTAAGTATTACGGGAGTTATCTCCTGTGTGGAATTCGATGCTTATGGGGTCGGTTTGTTTATTTATGTTGTGTGTGCCATGGCATCCATGTGGAAGACATGTAGGCATGGCCCTTTCTCTTTACTCCATGGATTTCAGGGACAGAGCTCAAGCTGACAGATTTGGCAGCAAACGGCTTTACCTCTAAGCCACTGTGCTGGCCATCTAGACTGTCTGTTGTTGGAACGGCTTCGTAAGTAGTTATTTACTATCAGTCAACATGGAAAATGTTCCTGATAGCTAATGCTTTTCCCTTAATTTCCCCCAACTTTATGATTATGAAAAGTTCCAAACATGTAGAAAATTTAAAAGCAAATAGGTGCCCAATGCCCTCCACTTAATTAGATAATCGTTTCTCCCTAGGTATATGTATGCTCTGGAACATCAGCAAACCACATTTCTGTATTACAGCTGCTGGGCGTTTTAGTCAGAGGAGATACAGGACTGGACCACTTGGTGTTCCTGGGCTTTTCTTCTGTCTCTTTATACAGTTAGCAGAATCTGCGGTTGAAAGAAAAGCATTCTGGGAAAGCGATTACAACCTCTCATACTGCCAGTCACGGTGCCAGACACGTTTAGATAGGTTCTCAAAGCAAAGCCTGAGAGCCCTGTGGCCTGCGCTAATATCCATATTTTATAAAGGAATGGGGTCCTGGAGGGGCCCCAGGCACTGTCTGTGTCCCTCCTGCTTCAAGCCCCTCAGAGTCCTTTCCAGTTTGCTGTCAACCTCTGAGCCTTCTATGAATGGGGATCCGATGCTCTCTGAGTTTGTGGAGACAAAATGCTTTTAAAGATTTTTTTAAAAAATTATTGCCCGCAGTGGTGGTGCACACCTTTAATCCCAGCACTTGGGCAGCAGAGGCAGGTGGATTTCTGAGTTCAAGGCCAGCCTGGTCTACAAAGTGAGTTCCAGGACAGTCAAAGCAATACAGAGAAACCTTGTCTTAAAAAAATAAAGAAAGAAAAAGAAAAAGAAAAAGAAAAAAGGTAATTTTGAAAATACCTAATAAAAATATTTTAAAAAAATAATAAAAAAAATATTTTAGGACTCTTCCCTATGTAATCCAGAGTGCGCTCTGTCTCTGTGTCTCTGTGTCTCTGTCTCTCTCTCTTTCTCCCCTCTTCTCCCTTCTCTCTCCCTCTCCTTCATCCCCTCCTTCTCTCTCTTCTAGCATGCCCTTTATCTCATTCTCTCCCAACTCACAATCCTCACGGTGACTTCCCTGGCCTCTATCCTTGGGGCCAATGAACTTGCCTGAGAGCAGCTTCTCAATAAACCTGCCTTAAAAACCATTATGTTAGGACTATGTTTCTGCGCATCTATGTGCAGGCGTTGCAGAGTCCATGTTGCAGACATGGACTGGAGGTGACAGGTGGTCATGAGCTGGAGTCTGAACCTGAGTTCTCTAGAGTTCTCAGCCAGTGCTCTTAGCCACCGAGGCATCTCCTCAGGCCCAGAAGGCAAATACTTTTAAGTGGCCCCTTGTTTCTTATAAATGATATGGGCAGAACTTTTTAAAAACTGAAATAGACATTTTTAGATAATTTTTTAAAAAGTATGAGTTTTATTTAACTTTTCAAAAGAAACAAAAATTTAAGAAGAAAAATTTTAGAAAGAATATTAAAGTAAAATTTAGCTGATGGAGGTCAAAAATGCTTTTTTGTTTGTCTTATTTTGTTTTGCTTTTGAACTGGGGTTTTGAGCAGCCTTGAACTCCTGATCTTCCTGCCTCCACCCTCCAAGGTCTAGGATTATAGGCCTGCCCTCCATCAGAATCCCTCCCTGCCTCCAGCAGAGCTATCATTTCCTGGAATATATTTGAAAGCATCTGTCCAAAATACGACAATAAGAATAGGATTGAGAAACAGAAAGAAGAACTGAGCTTAGTGGAGTCTCACGCACAGAAGAGAGGCTAATCATTGCACCCAGCTTCCCAAGGATCCCATGCCCAAGGAAAAGTCAGCTTCATGAAGAATACAGCATGGGAAATGTAATCTGTGCAATTTATAAAGCAAACGTTCTGAAATTTTCTTTCTTTTAGTTAATTTTTTAAACTTATATATGTGTGTGTGTTGTCTGCATGTGTGTTTGTTTACTATGTGTGTGCAGTACCCAGGGAGGCCAGAAGATGGCGTCAAATTCCCCTGGGACAGGAGTTACAGATGGATGTGAGCTGCCATGTGGGTGCTGGGAACTGGAATTGAACCCAGGTCTTCTCTAAGAGCAGCTAGCATTCTTACCCTTCTAACCATCTCTCTAGCCCCTCTCTTATTCATTAAAGATGGGGATCTCATTCTGTTTCTTAGGCTAGTCTCAAGCTCCAAGGCTCAAAATGATTCTCCTGTCTCCGTCTCTTGGAGTAGCTGGGAGATGTTGAACCTTATATGTTGGGTTTTGTTTTTGCTCTGATGTGATAGTAACTGTGCCCTGGTTCTCTTTTGGACTAAAAGTATTTAACTCAATTTTATGTTACTGGAGTTCAAGTTAAGAGACTGGATATTTTAAAGAGACAGTGAAGCCAGATGTGTGGTGTAGGCCTTCAGTCCCAGTTCTCAGGAAGCAGAGGCAGGTGAATCTCTGAGTTTGAGGTCAGCCTGGTCTACATAGTGATTCTGTGGACAGCCAGTAGTATGTAGTGAGTTTCTACGAGAGAGAGAGAGAGAGATTTTATGTGTGTAGGTGTTTTGTATGTCTGTGTATCATGTGCAGACCTGGGGCCTGAGGAGTCAGAAGAGAGTCAGATTCCCTAGTACTGGAGTTACAAATGGCTAACAACCATGTGGGTGCTGGGAATTGAACCTGGGTCCTCTGGAAGAACAGCAAGTGCTCTTAGGTGCTGAGCCATCTCTCTAGCCCCAGAAACATTGAACTTTTAAGTTAGATCATTTGTTTTTTGTTTTTGTTTATTTGTTTTAAGACAAGGTCTCACTATATAGCCTTGACTGTCCTGGAATTCAATTTGTAGCCCAGGCTGGCCTCAAGCTCAGAGATTTACCCATCTGCATCCTGAGTGCTGGGATTAAAGGCATATGTATGCCATCACACCTGGCTAAATGGTGAAATTTTCTTTTTTTTTTTTCTTTTTTTGTTTGTTTGTTTTTTTGTTTGTTTTTTGTTTTGTTTTGTTTTTCAAGACAGGGTTTCTCTATGTAGACCCGGCTGACCTGGAACTCACTTTGTAGACCAGGCTGGCCTCGAACTCAGAAATCCGCCTGCCTCTGCTGCCCAAGTGCTGGGATTAAAGGCGTGTGCCACCACACCCAGCTGGAATTTTCTTATACTGTGGGATTTTCAAAGTTGTGTTGTATTTTATATTGTGATATTACTATTAACATGATCTGGAGGACAAACAAGAAGGGAAAGGTTATGGTTTAAAGTGACGTGTTTGTGTGTCAAAATTGACAAGGAGTTGGGTGTCATGGGTAGCTTCAATTGTCAACTTGAGACAACTGGGAAGAGGGACCCTCAACTGAGGAACTGCCTTCATGGGGTTGGTCTGTAGGTGGTCTGAGAGGGAATTTCCTTAGTTGTTAATTAATGTGGGAGGACCAGTCCATGTGGGAGGTGCCATTACTGGGCATGAGGGCGTGCATCATATAAGGAAGGCAGCTGAGCAAGCCAGAGGGAGCCAGTCAGTGTTTGTCGGTGGTCTCTACTTCAGACCCTAGTTCCTAGCTCCTCTTTGAGCTCTGGCAGGAACTTCTCCCAGTGATGGGCTGTTATGGAAGTGTAAGCCAAATAAACACTTCCCTCCTCTAACTCTAAGCTGGTTTTGGTTAGTAGTCTTTCCCCACAGAAACAGAAAGCAAGGCAGGACACTAGGACTATAGGCACGTGCCACAATGCCCGGTGTGGGATTTCATTTTCCTCGTGTGTGTGTGTGTGTGTGTGTGTGTGTGTATGTGTGTGCACATGTATGTGCCTGCACCCTTGCGTATATGTCACAGCAGTTGAGTAAAGGTCAGAGGACAGCTTTTGGGAGTCAGTTTCCTTCTCAGGCCATGTGTGTCCTGGGAAATCAAACACAGATGGCCTGTCAGGCTTGGAAGCAAGCACCTTTACTTGCTAAACCATTTCACTAGGCCTGCGATTTCATTTTAAAGTGCCTGAACTGTAAAACTGACATTTGGGTATACGTTTTTATGGGCTTTAACTAACAGAGACTTAACAAACACTACAGCAGTTCCATCATCTCCTGGTCTTTCCTGTACATCCTCCTGTTGCAGGGTTCACCTAATGCAGGCTGTGATGTAAATGGAATGATACAGTGTAGCCTTTGGATACTGGCTCCTTTAACTCAGCCTAACAGATGAGATCCATCTAAGTTACTGTTCACATCTGCAGCTCATTTCTTATTCTGAGTAGTACTTAATTGCAAGAATGTACCATCATTGTTTATCCATCCACATATTGAAGACATCAGCTTTCTTCTGCTTTGGACAATTATGACCAGGATAACTATAAATATTTGTGTATACACTGTGTGCACACACATTTGTGCACACACATGTGTGTTTTCCTAACATAAACACCCAGGAGGGATTGCTGAGCCATGTGTGTGCAGTTACAGTCCTAAGAAGTGGCCTGAGCATCTTCTAGACTGCTGGTTGCTCACATCCCTCCCAGAGATGACTGCTTTGCTTGCCAGCTCTTGGTTACTGTCTGATTTAAGAGTTTACTTTTGTACTATGTGCATGGTGGCATAACTAATAATTAAAGCATCTTTTTGTGTATTTATTTTTTGTGAACATATCCTCATTGATATCTGTGGTGTTTTCTTACTGTTGATATTTGAGATTCTTGATGTATTCTCGATACAGCCCATTGTTACTGATGTGATAGCTAAGGTTTCTGTGGTCTGTGGCTTATCTTTTCAGTCTTTTAGTGGTGTAAGTCACGTGGCACAGGCTTTTAATTTTGATGAAATCTAATTTTACCAACTTTGTTTTTTTTCGGAGACAGGGTTTCTCTTTGTAGCTCTGGCTGTCCTGGAACTCACTTTCTGTATACCAAGCTGTCCTCAAGCTCACAGAGATCTGCTTGCTGCTAGCTCCTGAGTGCATGGGATTAAAGATGTGTGCCACCACCGCCTGGCTAACTTATCCACTTCTAATAGATCATGGCTTTGCTATTATATCTGAGATCGGTCCTAACTTTGTGGACAGTTCCCCTGAATGTCTATCCTAAATGTCTTCTAGTTTTACTAATATAAATAATTTTTGATGCCTTAAAGAAAATGGGGCTGGGGTGCAGCTCACTTCACAGATGTGTGTTGCTGCAGAGGCAGGTGCTCCCAGTATTCTCTCGGGAGGGACAAGAGGGCGAACATTTCAAAGTTTGAGACTGACAGCTTGACCATTCTGGGGAGCAAATGAGCATGGCCCTTCCGAAAAACTTGAGGACCATTTGGAGAATGTTAAAATTCTTGACAGAATACTCCATAATAAACTCACGAGCCAGGGTCGTCCTCCGTGAGGTGAGGGGCACACTGCTCACAAGTGGTGACACTCCTCCCCTAACTCCTACCTTCCAGTCCACGTCCCTACCTCTCAATCTACTTATGTATGCAGCCAGTCAACTCCAAAATTAACATAGCACAGCTAAATTGCATACACTATGGGTGTGTGAGGGTCCTGTGATTAGGCATTATCAATACAGTTTTCCTCCAGTCAAAGAACATTGTTCTACTCAAAACCACAAGAGTAAGGAGCCCCATGCTCAGTGCCCCACTTCAGTAAAAAGCAGGACATGCAGGCATGGGGGCGCACGCCTTTAATCCCAGAACTCAGGAAGCAGAGGCAGGTCAGTCTCCCTGAGTTCAAGTCCAGCATGGTCTACAAAGTGAGTTTAAGGCCAGCCTGTCTACAGAGTGAGTCCCAGGACAGCCATGGCTACAGGGCTACACAGAAACACCCTGTCTAACTCCCTTCCCCATAAAAAAAAAAGCCTTGTCAGTGTCAGCTTGAGGCTGTATTGAGATAATATCGATGTGTTGCATGTTGTTAGAGGTCAAGATAACCAAAAATGTGTGTATTTTTAAAAACTCAGAAACTTGGGACTCACAAAACTTAGAAGAATAATGGAGGACGCCCCCTTTCCCTCTACCGTAGGATCGGTAGCTGAGGCTGGGGACTACAGTGGCAGAGGACAGGTGAGCAGCACAGATTTATTTTGTATGCACTCAGAGACTTTGTAGAAAAGAAGAAAAAGTCAAGGAGATGGCGCGGTGTGGAAATCTGAACTCGGCACAGCCGTGTGAGAGGCTGAGAGGCTGGGAGCAAGGGACTGGCAAGGAAGGCAGCGTCAGAGCCTCCAGGGGATAATGACGAGCAGGCTATTTCACTAAGGTTTGTCTTTGCAGATTCAAGTCAGAGAAAATCCTTTCCAATTGTCAGTCTCTTTCCGCCAGGGAGAGCAGATGCATAAGTGGACTGGGAACCTGCTACCTCTACATGGTGGCATATAGGCCATTCTTTGTCGGAAAGGGGGCAGACCAAGAAACTTCCTGGGTCTGTTCTTTCTTAGTTGCCTGAAGCTCAAAATGGTCCTTATGTCAACGTACTGTGTGTTGGGACAGCATATTGTAATAGTCTTTGGAACTGTGTCATCCTTTCTTTTAAAAAACGATTACAATTTTTATTTTATTACTAATTGGTGTATGTAGTATGTGTGTGTGCGAGTGCGGGTTCACGCAGGCCAGTGGCATGTGCGTGGGCCAGAAGACAATTTAGGGGGTCAGTTTCCTCCTCTTGCAATGGGTTTTGGGGGAACCAGTTGTACTGGCTATTTTTGTGTCAACTTGACACAGCTGGAGTTATCACAGAGAAAGGAGCTTCAGTTGAGGAAATGCCTCCATGAGATCCAACTGTAAGGCATTTTCTCAATTAGTGATCAAGGGGGAAAGGCCCCTTGTGGGTGGGACCATCCCTGGGCTGGTAGTCTTGGGTTCTATAAGAGAGTAGGCTGAGCAAGCCAGGGGAGGCAAGCCAGTAAAGAACATCCCTCCATGGCCTCTGCATCAGCTCCTGCTCCCTGACCTGTCTGAGTTCCAGTCCTGACTTCCTTTGGTGATGAATAGCAGCATGGAAGTGTAAGCCTAATAAACCCTTTCCTCCCCAACTTGCTTCTTGGTCATGATGTTTGTGCAGGAATAGAAACCCTGACTAAGACACCAGTCAACGTCTTTCTTGCACCCTTCTGCAGGAGACTGTTTCCACGCTGAGTCTGAGTGTCCTGTCCTGAACTCACTTTTAGATGGCTGGAGAGAGCGCGAGGGTTAGATACTTTACTATCGTGTCTTATTCAGAACGTGAACGTTGGTGATTTGTACTCACTTCTGGGGTTTGAGCAGCTGAATTCCACGTAACTGGCCTTTGGAGAAACACGACTTGCTTGGTAGCCAAATTCCCTTCACTGAAAGTTAGAATAGTAACGTTAGTATTTGTGAATCAGGAATGCTCTTTTAATCCTACAGAAATGTTAATTACTTTCCAAAGTTAGGAGACCAGCAAATGGATTTCATTATAGCATTTTCATATACATGCGTCACTATACTTTGTCCCGGTGAATTTGTAATTTTTTCCATATTTAACTAGGTTGGCCCACATATATCCTTTGTGGGGTAACCTTCTGATCCCAAACTAATTATGAAGTACAGCTCTATAAATTGCATTGGAAAAACCAAAAACAAGAAAGCTTATTAAAATGCCGGGCATGGTGGTGCGTGTCTTTAATCCCAGCACTCGGGAGGCAGAGGCAGAGGCAGGCGGATTTCTGAGTTCGAGGCCAGTCTGGTCTATAAAGTGAGTTCCAGGACAGCTAGAGCTACACAGAGAAACCCTGTCTCGAAAAAACAAACAAACAAACAAACAAACAAAGCTTATTTAAAAAATAATGGGTGTGGGGAAGGGGTGTTGGAGAGATCACTCAGTGGTTTAGAGCCCTTGTGGTTCTTCTAGAGGACCTGGGTTTGATTCTCGGCACCCACATGGTGGCTCACTGTGGCTGTAACGTCAGTTCCAGGGGCCCAATGCCATCTTTTGATTCCCATTGGCATCAGGCACTCACATGGTGCACAGACAAATATGCAGACTAAATATCCAGACACACAAAAATGAACTAAACAATAAGATGGAGGGTTAACTCAGAGATTAAGTGTGGATACTGCTGCGGACAGAGAGAGGCGGAGCAGTTAGAAGCACCGGTTGCTCTTCCAGAGGGTGGGGTTCAATTCCCAACCCAGACATGACATCTTACAACTGCCTGTACCTTCAGTTCTAGAGGATCTGATGCCCCCTTCTGGGCTCTGAGGGCATACATGTACATGATACATGTACACGATACACATACGTGCAGGGGAAACACTCACACATCTTAAAATAAACCTAAAGACCTTTTAAAAAGGGGAGGTCGTCTCGCAGAGGACCTGAGTTCATCTCCCAGCACCCATATCAGCTGCCTAAAAATTGCCTGTGCCTCCAGCCTGAGGGGTCTGACGTCTTCTCTCCTCCATGGGCACCTGCACATATGTGGCATTCATTCACACAGACATATATGTACACATAAATATAATAAAAAAGTTTAAGGTGATTCAAAACTCTCATAAAACAATATAGTTATTATAACTCCCCCCTCCCGGAAAACCCCCAAACCTCAAAAATATATCAAAATATATAATTTCATGAAACCAGTTTCAGAAAATGATCTTTATGGTTTTGCTTCCTTTCTGGTTCTTCTCAGCACCAGCCGGCCTTTTTCCTGTGTGACCTGTGACCACCACGTATTTATATTTCCTTTATTCCTTGTGTGTGATGACAGTTTTAGTGCAGGTCCAGGATCATCAGAGAACAAAGACACCAGAAGGTATTGTCTTCCCTTATGTTTTAGAGAATAAATATTTTACTAGTTCTAAATCATGCTATTTTATATGTATGCACACACACACACACACACACAATTATGTTTATATGTAAGAATATGTCCACACACGCATATATACTTCCTCTTATGGGTTATTTCCTTGAGATGAATTATCAGGAATGAAATTATTAGGTCAGAAAGGATGACTTAAACCTCTTGGTATGCATTATCAAACTAGAAAGCAGTTTGGGGAGCCACGCATGGGGACTTTTCTTATATTTTCCACTGAGAGGGATGGTTCAGCCACAGCCAGTTCCATTGACAGGCCGCTTTGTGACTGGCCACTCCACTCAGTATTCGCCTTATTTAGCTGTCATCTGGATGGCGAGCCTCTCAAGAGCTTCCCTGCCTCCTAGGGCTTGCGGGGAGGAGGGGGGTAGTAGCTAAAGCTGCTCACTAACAACTTTTATCATGCAAAGAAGCCCGACAAACCCTTCCTATTGGCTGCAGTGGATTCTGTGCTTGGTCTCTGGAAGCTGAATGGGAGTGAAGCTCTTCTGGTCCTACAAGGAGAGGGAACGGTCAGCAGGACATTTAGCAGAGCGTTCCAAACGTATGGGTGCCACGAACTTGGAAATTAGAAATCTTCCCCTAGGATGCTAGAAAACGATGGCTACAGTTTTGTTGTTAAAAGACTTCTTACAGTCCAGTTTCATTTCAGTTTTAACGTATCTTCTGTCAGAACAAAATGCTTTGGATGGTGTAACTTTTGGGGACAAATTGTGAGGGACTGTAAGAAGGGATCAGCATGGAGACTAGACTGGGTCAGTGTTTGGGAGTCACAGGCTACACTGGAAAAAGACTTGACTTGGGAACCACATAGTTCCTGGGTTCAAATCCAAGCCCTGTTACAGCGCCAACACCTATGGTCTTTATGCTCGCCACTGTTTAAGGACCTGGGAGAGATAAGCCAGAGTCTTTCTCTGTGCAACCACTAAAAGAGATACAAGTGTGTAACTTGGATCTGGAGAGGTAGCTCGGTGCTTAAGAGTACCTGCTGTTCTTGCAGAGGACCTGGGTTCAATTCCCAGAGCCCACATGGTGGCTCACAACCTCTTGTTTCTGTGGAGGATTTGTGGGTCTGGTGTGCAGACAGATATGCAGGTAAAGTACTCATATACATAACATGAACAAATAGATAGATAAACACTTAGTTCTCTATCCACTTAGTACAATGTAGGGTGGAGTGCAAAATAATTTTTATAAAAAGAAAAAATATCAATCAAGAATATCTTTCAGAGAGAAAATTCAAGGGAGAGAGTTCATAGGAGAAAGAAGAAAGATTTCTGGGCAGTGCTGTGGGTAGACAAATACAGGAGAGAACCAGGCCTGGATGAGAAGCATGGGCCAAGGCAGGGAGGTGGGCTCACAGTGGGTTCTCTCCAACCAATTAGAGGATGGGGCCAGTCTGAATCCAGGTCAGAATGAAAACAGTCTGTTGACCTTCTACTTCTAACTCTTTCCCCAATACCCGAACCCTTCCGGCCAAGGCTGAATGACCCCAGAGAGGCTCTGGCTGCAGAAGTGAGAGACTCTTTGATCCTAATGCTTTATAATACGTTTAGGCTGTTTTGAAAAAGTCTGTATTCTCATTTAGTTATGATTTTACTTTATAATATGCAGAGTACATTGTAATGGAGAATGATGAGGAAGATAAAAACAAGTTTCTACCCTGTCACCACAAGGCAATTAGATGCTTGAACTTAAAGGTTCTGATGTAAGTATGTCAGGAGAAGAGGCAAAGAAAATCCATGACCTGTGGCATTTAAATACCATATCAAAAATGAGCCACTAAAGCTTTGCTCTGACATTCCAGTGAAACTGGCATAAGCCTTAACTCTAGCACTTGGGAGGCAGAGGCAGGCAAATTTCTGTGAGTTCAAGGCTAGTCTGGTCTGCATAGTGAGTTTGTTTTTTTTTAAAGATTTATTTATTGATTATATGTAAGTACACTGTAGCTGTCTTCAGACACTCCAGAAGAGGGAGTCAGATCTCGTTACGGATGGTTGTGAGCCACCATGTGGTTGCTGGGATTTGAACTCCGAACCTTTGGAAGAGCAGTCGGGTGCTCTTACCCACTGAGCCATCTCACCATAGTGAGTTTTAGGACAGCAAAGTCTTAAAACAAACTCCAATGAATTCAGGGATGCACAAAGGTAAACGGCATGTTTAATATAAACATAAGAAAGCAAAATAACATTACCATCAAAAACTTTCAAACTGAAAAGTCCTAAATATATCTTGATATTGCCTTCGGGGATACTTAAAATTTGAAATTATTTTTGTGGGATATCATGGAGCTGGGTGCTGCAGTTCTTCCTAAGCATGCCTGAGGGCCTGGGACACAGACACAGACACAGACACAGACACAGACACAGACAGAGACACAGACACAGACACAGACACAGACAGAGACACAGACACAGACACAGACACAGACACAGACACAGACACAGACACAGACACAGACACAGACACAGACACAGACACAGACACAGACTCAGACACAGACTCAGACTCAGACACAGACACAGACACAGACACAGACACAGACAGGCCTAGGCACAGGCACAGACACAGACACAGACACAGACACAGACACAGACAGGCCTAGGCACAGGCACAGACACAGACACAGACACAGACACAGACACAGACACAGACACAGACACAGTTACAGACACAGACAGACACAGACACAGACACAGACACAGACACAGACACACAGACACAGACACAGACAGACACAGACAGACACAGACACAGACACAGACACAGTCACAGACACAGACACAGACACAGACACAGACACAGACACAGACACAGACAGGCCTAGGCACAGGCACAGACACAGACACAGACACAGACACAGACACAGACACAGACACAGACACAGACACAGACACAGTTACAGACACAGACACAGACACAGACACAGACACAGACACAGACACAGACACAGACACAGACACAGACAGGCCTAGGCACAGGCACAGACACAGACACAGACACAGACACAGACACAGACAGGCCTAGGCACAGGCACAGACACAGACACAGACACAGACACAGACACAGACACAGACACAGACACAGACACAGACTCAGACACAGACACAGACACAGACAGGCCTAGGCACAGGCACAGACACAGACACAGACACAGACACAGACACAGACACAGTTACAGACACAGACACAGACACAGACACAGACACAGACACAGACACAGACACAGACACAGACTCAGACACAGACACAGACACACACACACACACAGACACAGACACAGACACAGACACAGACACAGACACAGACAGACACACAGACACAGACACAGACACAGACAGACACAGACACAGACACAGACACAGACACAGGCACAGACACAGACACACACACAGACACAGACACAGACACAGACACAGTTACAGACACAGACACAGACACAGACACAGACACAGACACAGACTCAGACACAGACACAGACACAGACACACACACAGACACAGACTCAGACACAGACTCAGACACAGACAGACACACACACACACAGACACAGACACACATACACACACACAGGCATACACACAGACACAGAACCAGACAGACACAGACAGAGACAGAGACACAGACAGAGACAGAGACACAGACACAGACAGCTACAGACCATAAAGAGAGCAGGGAGTAAAAAGACAAGTTATGCCGGGCAGTGGTGGCGCACGCCTTTAATCCCAGCACTTGGGAGGCACAGGCAGGTGGATTTCTGAGTTCGAGGCCAGCCTTGTCTACAAAGTGAGTTCCAGGACAGCCAGGGCTACACAGAGAAACCCTGTCTCCAAAAATCAAAAACCAAAAACCAAAAACCAAAAACCAAAACCAAAACCAAACAAACAAAAAGACAAGTTACAGACATATTGAAAGTTGGAATATATATCTGATAAAAGGCTCTCATCTAAGTTTAAATAATTTATAAATATAAACTTAAATGTGAGCAAAAGATTCTAACAGGTACTTGACTATAGAACCCAGGTGATCCAAAATGTTCTTAGCCTCAGTCACAATTAAAACTATAAATAAAAGAGGCTGGAGAGATGGGTCAGTCGTTAAGAGCACTTGTGGCTCATCCAGAGCACTTGGGTTTGACTCCCAGCACCCAGATGGTGGGTGACAACTGCCTAACTTCAGTTCCAGGTGATCCTGCATGCAAATGGACATAGATGCATATTCAGGTGGGTGCATACAAACACAACAGCAACAATCTAAAAACACAAACAAACCAAAACAAACAAAACTCACCCGAAAACCACACAGATCACTACATACTTCCCAGAATGGCGCCATTTTGGAGTACAGCAGTATTTCATGCTTGAGCAAAAGGAATACCCTACCCCACCACCTCTGGGCTGCAAAGGAAACCAGAAGCCACCTATTTGGGTTGGCTTCACATTTATGTAGCCAAGTGAAACAAATGCCCAGCCCAGCACTTGCACTTACAGAAAGCCCAGTGGGTGCACACCAGGGTTTCTACTTGAGCTAAGAGGGACTGGTCAGGAGCACCATCACAAGGTGAGCACACTACAGCAGGCAGATGCACACCCACATTGCTACACACAGACAAAAGTCATCAGTGAAGCAACACAGGAGGCACTCCACGATGCCAACCCTGCTTGTTGGCCGGCGTGAGTGCACAGGTGCAGTCTATGTACTTGTGTTTAATGCACTTCCCATGTGTTGTATTCACAGCAATTTTTTCTGAGATTTTGTTATTCATTCTACTTTATGTGTATGGGTGTTTTGGCGGTCATATGCCTCCATGTGGGTGCTGGGAGCTGAACCCTGGTCCTCTTGAAGAGTGGTCAGTACTCTTAACCACAGAGTCCTCTCCAGTACCCACAGCAATTGTTTTAAGGGCACAGATTAATAGTGAATTTACTCCTGGTTCTGTAAACCAAGTGAATGCCTCTGGATGAGGTGGTCACTGGTCCGGTGGGGAGGCTACAGCTGTTAGGGTGGAGCAGAGCCAGGCTGCTGGTTTCTGTTTGTTTTCAGACAGGGCTCCATGGAGCCCAGGCTGGTCTTGAACTCTCTATGTAGGTGAGGATGACTTTCACTTGAGATTACAGGCTCCTGGGAGTTCTCCGCCTGCACTTATGTGTGTGTGCGACCTGCACACCTGGTCCCAGTGCAGGTCAGAGAGGGCATCAGATCCCTTAGAGCTGGAGTTACAGTGGGTACTTGGAACTGAACCCAGGTTCTCTCTAGGGGCATTAAGTGCTTGTAACCACTGAACTGTTTCTATAGGTCCCTCCCCCCTTTAGGCTGTAATATTAGCTTAGCAAGCTCAGCTGATGTGGTCCTTAACTGTTTATTTTTCTTGAAGAACTTCCTGGTAACTCTCACGTTGACTTCTCTAGTAGAAAAAGGATTGGGCTCCTGGGACGATAGTGTTATGCCAACAATAACAAAGGAATCTGCCTCGTTCCCAGGCTGGCTGCAACAACCTTGAAAGGGTGTAGGCATGGCACCTTACAGCCTCGTGCTGTACCATGTGCACGATCTCATGATCTTTCTTGAGAGTTCTGTTATAAATCTTGGGGGTGTACCACTGCCTAGGAAACGGAACATCATGGGATGTCAACCTAGAGAGCGCTGAGAGTGTGTGCCTACGCTGTGGTGTCATGAGGGGACTATCCCCTGTGAGCCATTCAGGTACAGCTTAGACAACAGAAGGGCAGAGACAGTTGAAATACTGTCTCCAAGGAGGGGACCGTTAACAGACTGTGGCTCTTCGTGATGGATTTTTCAGGCACAGGGCCTCTAAGAAAGTGTGCCATGTGTTTCTGGATGTAAACATGCATCTTTATGGTATTACTTCCTTCTGCTGCCTTACCGCTCAAGATCCCCAGTGCGGATCTTGCACACAGGGGACTGTCTACCTTATGTCTTCTGGAACCTTTTGATTTGGGACAGGCCATCCTATCCTGATTGGACAACTGATTTCATCCTCTTAGGAATTTGGTTCTGCTAAAGGGTTAGCTCCCCAAATAATAGTTCTTATTATATAATTATATTATAATACATATATTAGTATATCAAAAAGTCCCCTCATTTATTAGCCACATGTGTTCAGGTGAGGATTTTCCTCAACAATCCTCCTGACCAGTGAACGGCATTACACTTCATCTTCGTTCTATATTTGTTGTGTCTTGGATATGAAGTCTCTCCCGAAAAGGCTCATATGTGAAGCTTCTCCAGGTGGTGGTCCAGCAGAGGCTGACTGGATCTTATGGGTTCTAACTCCCTCAACTTATAAGTTCATGGCTGAATGGGTTCTCAGGGAGGAGGGGCATAGCTGGAGGAAGCAGGGCGTGGCTTCCTGGTGAGCACTGTTCTGCCTTCACGCCAGCGCAGTGATGAGGAGCCAGAGCAAGTCTGTCCTTTAAGTCACTTTCCTGGGCGTCCTGTCACAGTGACAACTCAGAAGGACCCAAGGAACAAAATAAACAAATTATCCAAAGCTCCCAACGTCTGAGAGGTGCAGGATAAGGCTACTCTCTGCCTTCCTGCACAGGGCGGCTGCTGCGCAGGAACGTTTCCTACTCTCTTCTGCACAGCAGCGGCAGCAGCCTACGACTCCTGGGAAAGGATTTACTGAACAGTGAAGCTGCTCTTTAATCTCCTCAGGACTCGAGCATCAAGCTTTATTTTTATAGTCATAATATCTTTTCTCTTTAATACTTCCTTGGAACCTATGGACTAAAGTTCCTCGTTGCTTAATTACTGTATTAAATTACTGAATTCATGAGCTTGGCCCGCCCCAGCCAGAATGCAAGCTCCTGGCTATGTGTTAGCACCACATGAAATGTAAACACGACTCTCTCTCTCTCTCTCTCTCTCTCTCTCTCTCTCTCTCTCTCGTAAATGACTTCAGCAGCAGACGCACGCCACAGATGCTTTTCACTGGTCGATAGACTTTTGCTAAAAATCTCTGGAGAGTGTCAGTTTATTATAAATCATTAAATAATAAGAAACTGAAGCCGGGCGTGGTGGCGCACGCCTTTAATCCCAGCACTCGGGAGGCAGAGGCAGGCGGATTTCTGAGTTCGAGGCCAGCCTGGTCTACAAAGTGAGTTCCAGGACAGCCAGGGCTATACAGAAAAACCCTGTCTCGAAAAACCAAAAAAAAAAAAAAAAAAAAAAGAAAGAAACTGAATAGAAGCAAAGAAGCCCCCTCCCCCTTTCCCTAGCATATAGTCTCCAGAACTGAATATATATATATATATATATATATATATATATATATATATATCTCCAAGGGTTGCTAGACACATTTGACACCTATCCACTTGGGATATACACAGTATTATTCTCTAACACTGTCCTAAAACTTACCTTTAAAATCCCTTAGCAAGTTAAAGATTTAAAAATTATTTTTTGTGTACGGGTGTTTTGTCTGCAAGGTAAATATACCGCATGCATGCAGTACCTGTGGAAGCCAGAAGAGGGCGTCAGATCCTCTGAAACTGAGCTACCATATGGAAGCTAGGATTCAAACCTGGGTCCTCTGGAAGAGTAGCAGGACTCATAGCCACTGGGCCATCCCAATGCATATTTAGTGAGCCATGAGCCCCTTGCCATTCTGATAGCATATAAAGATAAGTCCTCAGACAGTAGGAGGAACACTTCCATGGTTCCATAGTGCCCATAGGATCCGTCACAATATATTTTAGTTCCAGCCTTAGGCTTAGTCACGTCATTCCTAAACTGGTCCTGACCGGATACAGGAAATACCACTGGAGCTCAGCAGAAGTGGGCTGGCTGCCAGATGTCCTGCCCATTCATTCAGAGCACTGTGGGAAATACTTAGAAGTGAGCCCAGCTGGGATCCCCAAATGAATGGCAAGGAATGAGTATACTTTTCCTTAGGGGAAGAGGAAGGAGAGGCTCAGGATTTCCACACTTCAGAAGGTCTGTGCCTAGCTGTATCAGGCCAGATGCACCTAGGAGAACATCCAAGAGATGGAGAAAATGGACATGGTCGTGGCAGACACTTTTAATCCCAGCACTCAGGACACAGAGGCAGGTGGATAGCTGTGAGTTCAAGGCCAGCCTGCTCTACAAAGTAAGTTCCAGGATAGCCAGGGCTACAGAGAGAGAGAGAGAGAGACCTTGACTCAAACACAAGCAGAACAACCAGAAAACAATTTGAAGGCACAGACACACAGGTTGTTGAGGAGGGGTGTGTCGACTGGGGTATACAGACCCAGGGCTCAGACAGAGAACTCTTGTTTTTCAGAAGCCCCTGCAGATTTCTCAAATGTCTGTGTATTGGAGGCACTTGGGACAACACCAATGACAGGGACCCACCCTCTGGATCTGCTGACCTCCAAATCCCATAAAACCATACTGGAAGCATTTCTCGTAGGCTTAAGTCAGCCTTGGTTAATTTACTCACGAATGAGCAGGTTGTAGAAAGAGCTGTGCAGGAGGGGATGCTCGGGCATTACCTGTCATGTCTCAATATCGGGGTAGGCAACACACTTGTCAGAAGCCATCCAAACTCTGCCAGGGTGTGCAGCAGGGGGCCGTAATCTGTTTTAATTTCACAGCCCTGTGTGAATAAGCAAAAGAGCTTACAGTCTAATAGCAAAGACAGCTGGCCACACAGTAGCGAGGATGAGGGGCTGATGAATGTGGTAGTGTGTGTGTGTGTGGGGGGGGGGGTCCTGTGTCCAGTGGAACAGTGTCATGGCGCCCATGTGGCCCCCAGAATGTCACCTTCTGCAACTGTTGCCTTCTTAAAACCAAGTGAGTGGACAGTGGCCATTGGCCTTTCTTTGGTCCTGGGAAAGCCACAGTTCTCAGATTCTCCAGTGCACGGAGCTGGGGATCTGCATTTTAAAAGCTCCCTAGGGCGTGAGATCCATGAGGCTTACTAAGTAGGTTCAGCAGTGGCCTTGGGCCTGGGATGGGAGGCTGGGGGCGGGAGGGAAGCTGCCAGGCTGGCCATTTGGCTGCTCTTCTTGCTCCGCTGCACTGTACAAGGTTTTCTTTCGAAGCTTTACTCACCACCCACCTTCCCCAGCTCTCTCGGTGGGCTTTACAATTTCTCTGAAAATGACTTCTGTCCTTTATGGTCTTTGTAAGGCCAGAAAGTCAAAATGTTTCCTTGAAAGATGTTCTCTGTAAGGACCCTGTACACTCAACAGAGGTATCCAAAGGGATTTGTCTACTTCAAGGGCAGTAGTTGATGACATCTGAATTTGTAAATGCACAACTCCAGCCACAGTGACACCCCTGATTATGACAGTGCTGTGTGTACACATCTGGCCTGGTATGTAAGAGAAAAACCTTTGATGTTTTTACTTAAAACAAAACAAAACAATTCATAAGGTTGAAACCAAGCCCATCATCCTGGTTGCTCAGAGGTGAAAGGCTGGACGAGTCTCAGACTGGGGACCTGCTTTTGTCTAGGTGCAGACAGTTACTTAGTCTGTCGGTTCTCCGCTGAGGATTCTGGGAGAGTGGGCCATCTGTGTCTGAGCATGTGCGTGGACTTGGCCATGAGGGCTGCACTGGCTCGTTTGTGTCAACTTGACACAGCTGAGTTATCACAGAGAAAGGAGCTTCAGCTGAGGAAATGCCTCCATGAGATACAACTGTAAGGCATTTTCTCAATTAGTGATCAAGGGGGAAAGGCCCCTTGTGGGTGGGACCATCTCTGGGCTGGTAATCTTGGTTCTATAAGAGAGCAGGCTGAGCAAGCCAGGGGAAGCAAGCCAGTAAGGAACATCCCTCCATGGCTTCTGCATCAGCTCTTGCTTCCTGACCTGCTTGAGTTCCAGTCCTGACTTCCTTTGGTGATGAACAGCAGTATGGAAGTGTAAGCTGAATAAACCCTTTCCTCCCCAACTTGCTTCTTGGTCATGATGTTTGTGCAGGAATAGAAACCCTGACTAAGACAAGGGGCTTCCATCAACTCACACACAAAAGGAAAGCAGACTGTTGGAATCTGCAGCTCACCTCAATGACTGTCCACTGCTCCACCACAATGGCGTCGTTTCCTCTCCTGTTAGAACCTGGGACTCCAGATCCTTCTTCTTCGTAGATAAAAAAGCCTTCCAAAGATTTAGGTAACTGGTCCCCTGTGGGGAAAGGATACATTCAGAGGAGTCATATGTACTTTACAGCTGCTTCTAAGGGTCGTGGTGGCAAGCTGGAAGAAAATCTTGTCGACTGGAAGCCGTTCCTCATGTGTGTTGCCCCAGGTAACATGATGTGTGTCCCAGCATCAGTGACAGAAGCTGAGCAAAGCGGCTCACACCTGTAATCCCAGGATTTATGAAGCCGAGACGGGAGGCTATGGAGCTTGAAGTCATCCTCAGCCATACACCACGTTGCAGGCCAGCCTAGGACACATGAAATGCTATTCTGAAACATTAAGATGGGCTGGAGAGATGGCTTAGCAGTTAAGTGTGCTTGCTGCTTCCAGAGGATGGAGTCGGTTCCCAGAACCCACACTGGGTAGCTCACAATTGCCCGTAGCTTGAGCTTCAGGGAATCCTGTTCCCTCGTTTGGATTCCATGTGGACTTGCACATATACAGACATGAGTGGGCATGTGTGCACACGCACAGACACAGACACGTACATAAAAATCTCTATAGAGAAGACTCACTTAGCCAACAGTGCTTTGGTTGAGCCCTTCTGTTTTAAGATTTGCCTTTTCTCCATAGGTAAAGACAGGTTTACAGTTCACTGCACTAAAATTAAACACACACATGGAACGACCACAGCAGAAACAAAGCTAGATAATGTGAGCAAGGATGGAATGTCTATTCAAGAATCGTCTGGGATGACCTTCACCTTGAGACAGAAGGTTGGCTTCTGCTGTGTCTCATACAAACCAGTAGGAACATGAAAAATGTCCATTCTTGAACTTGCAGGTATAATATTAAAAGCAGAGTTTTAAAAACTCTAAGCTCAGGGTAGGAGATGACTCAGAGGGTACAGCGCCTGCCTGCCGTGCAAGCATAGGCAGGGAACTAAGGCCAACACCACATAAAAGCAGAGCCCTCAGGAGGCAGCGACAGGCAGATGATTAGATAAATAAATTCGGCTGACCTTGACAGCCTAGACAAAATGACAATCTCCAGGTTCAGGGAGAGGCTCTGCTCCCCAAAATAAGGTGGAGAGTGACAGAGAAAGATAACTGGACGTTGACCTCTAGTCTCCACATACACATGCCTGGGCAAGTGCACACATGTAACACACATGCTATAAACACTGAACAATTCCCAAGTCCCCACAACAGCGACAGGAAGCGGCTAACAGAAATCATTGTCCCAGAACTCCTGCTGGGAAGGAAGTTTTAAGGGAAGTCCCCTCTGCATTTTTCTTGAATAGTTGACAATAGCCACCTGGCCTTAACTAAAGGATTTAATGGAAAATCTTTTGCCTCTTATTTTGCAATAGAAGGCATTTTTCTCATGGTCCTGTGTTAGGTAAACACTGTGGGTTTTATGTAGCACTTGTCGCATCCAAGTTTCCCTGACGGTCATAGGAAACAGAATCGTTTTGTTGCAACTTGAAAAAACCAAACCAAACCAAACCAAACCAACCAAACCAACCAAACAAGCCGTCTCCCATCTTCCCCAAATATTCCAATTAACTTACATCATCCTCAGCCTGTCCACCCTGGCTGGGTGATGAATATTGCTTAATGTGCTCCAAGTATCATCTCCACCTTATGTTTATATTTTATTAAGGAACATATTTTCTAATTTATCAAACAAGAATTTATTTATCT
Organism: Mus caroli; assembly: GCF_978045245.1. Classification (NCBI taxonomy): domain Eukaryota; kingdom Metazoa; phylum Chordata; class Mammalia; order Rodentia; family Muridae; genus Mus; species Mus caroli. The sequence continues at coordinate 52,125,249 of NW_028227256.1, forward strand.
AATCATCTACTTTACCATCACAATAATTTTTATTTTATTGTCACCACCTCCATTAAAAATAATTTGTTGTACTAAGAAAATTCCTGTTTAATAGTTTTCTGAATAATAAAGGCTGACAGTTTTCAGATGATATTTTAAGTTTAAAGGTACAGAAAAAACTAATTTTAGTGTCATAGTTTTAATTTTTTTAAGAGGCTGAAATTTGAAAGCAAATTGATTTTTGCTTTATTTTGGAGGGAGTAGATTTTTTTTTTTTTTGAGACAGGGTTTCTCTGTGTAGCCCTCGCTGTCCTGGAACTCACTCTGTGGACCAGGGTGGACTGGAATTCAAAGGTCTACTTGCCTTTGCCTCCCAAGTACTGAGATTAAAGGTTTGTGCCACCTGGCACCTAGCTTGCTTCTTTTTTTTTTTTTTTTTAAACTTCCATTTAGGGCAGAATGCAGCACAGAATGCACTTAAAAAAAAAAAAAAGATAGTTTGGGGCTGGTGAGATGGTTCAGCGTGTAAGAGCACTGACTGTTCTTCTAAAGGTCCTGAGTTCAAATCCCAGCAACCACATGGTGGCTTACAACCACCTGTAATGAGATCTGATGACAGCTACAGTGTATTTATGTATAATAATAAATAAATCTTTGGGCTGGAGCGAGCAGGGACTGAGCAAGTGGGGCCGACCGGAGCAAGCAGAGGTCCTAAAAATTCAATTCCCAACAACCACATAAAGGCTCACAACCATCTATCTGTACAGCTACAGTGTACTCACATACATAAAATAAATAAATAAACCTTTAAAAAATAAAAATAGTTCATAGAAACCCAGTAAAGTATAATTTACAGTTGGAGCTGGTTTCTATTTGTATTATCTGTCCATTATCTTTGACTGGGTCCCACCAGAGCACCACAGACACTAGTTAATTAGAGCTGAGAAATAGAGCTGCTTATTTCAAGACTTTTTTAAGAATGGGGATGTGGACTTGAAACTAACTTTACACTGCAGTAATTACATAGTTCCAGCCTGCCCCTCTGTTTCCTTCGGAACGTTACAGTGTGAAAACCGTGTGAAAACCGCTTTTCCTGACGTCAATGCTGGAAGGTAAGTGCTTGTAACTTTCCTTTCTTTGGAGACAAAGTAACCTGGAGCGTCCTAACCTATGCTGGCTCAGAAGCAGAGCTCTGTCTCTGGGATGAAAGGCATGTGCTACCTAGCATAAATATAAGCTTTACATTTAAAAAAATTACATGTATCTATTTATCTATCCATCTACCTATCTACCCATCTATCTACCTACCAGTGTGTGTGTTGTGGAGGTTATAAGACAACTCCGGGAAGCCAGTTCTCTTGCCTTGTGTGGATCCCAGCCGTCAGGCATGGCTGGGATCACCTTAACTCAGGGAACCACCCCACTGACCCATTTCTAAACCCTGGGGTTTAAAAGAAAGCAAGTACAACCCAAACAACACAGAGATGACAGGAGGCTCATTGTAATGTAATATTGTTAGTGAATTTCAAAGAAACTATGTTGTACAAAGGAAGCCAGATACAAAAGACTACAAACAATCTGGCTGTGGGGGGTAGCTAAAGCCTGTGTGGCTAAGGAGGAAGGACTTTGCTGAGTTCAAGGCTAATCTGGGCTATAGAATAAGACTCCAGGTGGCTCTCTCAGTGCTCACACTAGGGCCACAGCTCTGGGAGTAGCAAGGAAGAGCTGCAGGGAAGGCTGTGGGACTGTGATAAATGGGTAATTACCTCCAGATAATGGGGGAGGAGTCACTGCAGACATTCGTCCCCCCTCCCCCCCACTGCTGGGCTTGCAGCGTTGGCCCTTCATATGGCAAACCCCAGAGCTTCCCAGCCAATGAGCCCATGCCCACTATGGGGGTGGGGGTGGGCATGGATGGAGGCAGGATGACCAGGTTTCAAGTGTGTCAAAATTCATGGTGCTGCACATGATCAGAAGCTCTGGCGTGACACACTGTTCTTTCTCTCCCTCTCCCCCTCTCCTAGCCCCTCTCCGTTCCCCTCCTCCCTCCCCACCCACCTCTTTTCCTGGATACTAACACTAGCCAAATGCATTTGTTCCCTACTTCTGTGTAGGAAAGTCTTAGCAAGCATAGGTTTCTTTAATGTAAATGTTTTGTTTTTTGTTTGTTTGTTTTGTTTTCCCATATAAGATTTCTTTGTGGGCTGGAGAGATGGCTCAGTGGTTGAGAGCACCGACTGCTCTTCCGAAGGTCCTGAGTTCAAATCCCAGCAACCACATGGTGGCTCACCATAATGAGATCTGACGCCCTCTTCTGGTGCATCTGAAGACAGCTACAGTGTACTTAGATATTATAATAAATAAATCTTAAAAAAAAAAAGGGGGGGGCTGGAGAGATGGCTCAGTGGTTAAGAGCACCGACTGCTCTTCCGAAGGTCCGAAGTTCAAATCCCAGCAACCACATGGTGGCCCACAACCATCCGTAATGAGACCTGATGCCCTCTTCTGGTGCATCTGAAGACAGCTACAGTGTACTTAGATATAATAATAAATAAATCTTAAAAAAAAAAAAAAAAAAAGATTTCTTTGTGAAGCCCTGGTTGTCTTGGAAGTAGCTTTGCCTCCTGAGTGCTGAGATCTACATGCCCCGCCTCCTGAGTGCTGAGATCTACATGCCCCGCCTCCTGAGTGCTGAGATCTACATGCCCCGCCTCCTGAGTGCTGAGATCTACATGCCCCGCCTCCTGAGTGCTGAGATCTACATGCCCCCGCCTCCTGAGTGCTGAGATTAAGGTGTGTGCACTACTGTCACCACCACCTGGTAAAAATAGTTTTTTTTTTTAAATGAGTTTCCTTGATTATGGTGTTTTGTCATCGCAACAGAAAGTAACTAAACATCAGCCTCTCTACCCTTGCCATTTATGGTCCATGTCCCAAAATGGGGCTAGCCAGAGAGGTCCTTTAAAAATGCAAGTCAGATCAATGACTCCTTATTAAAATCTCCAACTAAGGAACTGAAATAACTATTCTGCATGATGGTTAAGATCACATACTCTGTTTAGGGAGACTAGCAGACAAGCCTGGGATCTGATTTTAATCCCTAAAACTCACATTGTGGAAGGAGAGAACTGATCAGCGTCTCTCGTGCTGTCCTTTGACTGCCACATGTGTACAGTGGCAAGCACACACCACACACTTCCACAAAATTAACTAGTGAATTGGATTGATTAGTTAATTAATTAATGAAAAGTGAGCATACATTCTACCTTGTAGAGAGAATCTCTTATAACAATCACCTAGCAATAAACAAGCTATTGGCCAATGAGCTGAGGCAGGAATTAGAAGGTGGGACACTGGCAGGAAGAGAGAGGATTCTGGGAAATAATAAGAGATAAAAAAGAGACTGGGGAGAGCTGAGGGAGATGAGAGAGGAGATGGCTAAGGAGATGAACTCAGAGCGATGCTAAGGGACACACTGAGGAGATGAGAGGGCCAGGACTGAAGGAGAGGTAACTAACCAAGTGACAGACACAGAATAGTTTACATGGGTTAAAGAAGTTACCAGGTAGTTAGGGAATGAGCCAAAGCTTATGGTCTAGGCATTTAATAGCCAATATTTAGTCTCAGAGTTGTCATTCTGGGGGGAAGAACTAGAAAAGGAAAAATGGTTTATTATTATTTAACAGCACCTTGCTAGCCATTCTGTTTCCTAGTTGTGCAAATGTGGGCACATTATTTAGTGGCTGCATGTATCAGTTTTCACACAGGATTGCTTGTGTAGGTAATAACGAGTTATTCCATGCATTATAGAATAGCATCAGCATAGAGCATGGAAAGCACACATGCCAGCTCCTGCCACAGCTTTCCTGACAAACAGGACCCTGCCCACCTCTCACCTTGTCTAGAGCCACCTTTCCCTACATGCCCTGCTCCAGGCACTCAGACCTTCCAGGTCCTCCTCACTAGCTCCGTGCTCTGCCTTGAACAGTCTATCCTGGCTCTTACATGCCTGCCCTCTATAGATCCCTATGGCCTCTTAGTTGCACTTGGTTATTACCTTCCTGTATGTGTGTTATATGTGTGTGTGCATATATATGTGGGTGTGTGCATGTTCCACATGTGTGGATTCTGGGGGTAATTTGTAGGAGTCAGTTTTCTCCTTCTGTCATGTGGGCCCTGGATAACTGAACTCAGGTGGTCAGGTGGAGGCGAGCACCTTGACCTTTGAGCTATCTCAATAGTCTCCAGTCATCTTTCCTGTAGACTCTTCCCTGGTTCTCCTGTCACAGTATTCTGTTGGGGATACACTGAATATTTTTCTTACTTTTGAATGTGTGTGTGTGTGTGCATATTTTGTTACGTCCACAGCCTGCTTGAAACATGATATTGCAAACATGATAACACACCTAAGCACATACATAGATTTTGAGCATAAACAAAGATAGATACCTTTTGACTTTATCAACCGTCTGTACTTCTTTAAGTATCTTGAAAGGAAGAGAATCCACACACAATCAAAGGGGAGCCCTAAGAAGTGGCACATAAAGAAGAGGCAGACTATATCTGATCATGATTCTCCGGGGGAGCATTCACAACAGAAAAGGCTGAGTGTGTGTGGAAGGCCACTGCAGGGGCGGATCTGACAGTGGTAGTATCAGCTCTGACATGCCCAGCGAGGTAGGTGACTTTTCAGTGTATCCCTTCCCCTCCACCACTGCTTGTAAAGCATTTTCTCCTGTGTGATTTGTGAGCCAATGTATTTTAAGCTTCTGGGCAGTGTTGAGTTTTGTACTTCCATTTCTCCATAGTCGTCTGATTTCTGACAATATTTGTGATGATGGCAGAAGCAAGACGGAGCAAATCTGCATTGTTTCCTGGTGTGCCCGGGATGGCAGGCATCAACCATTCAAAACAATTCCGACCTCCTTCTTCACACTGCCTTCTCACAGACTGGGACACTGGTCAGCCTCCCCTCTGCAGTGTCCTCGGAAAGTCCTAATGACACACACACCAGTGTCCAGACCGCAGGCTGAGGGGGGTGAGTAGAGGCTTGGCAAAGATGGCGTGGAAGAATGTCTGAAAAGACATTCCAGCTGCACAAAGTGGGAGCGCCGCCCTGGGGCTCTAAGAACTAAAGCCCCAGACGGTTTCTGGCTAAGCAGCTGCTGTAGCTAATTTTATTTTTATCAGGCCAGGCCCGAGGCAGGAATGCCTGAGAGAGACTGAAAAGAATATTTTTGCTTTCCCTTAGGCAGTTTGTCACTAACCGAAAGTTGGAATGTCTCCAACTTAGCCACTGCAAAGAGAAGATGGAGAAGAAGAGAGGGAGAGAAACAGCGTGAGGGGTCAAAACCAGTCTCCAAAAAGATGATCCGCACTGAAAGTGTGACACATAATGCATGCCAAGAAGGACGAGTCACCAGAAAATAAGCTGCCTTGGAGCCTCGGTGCCACACCAATGTTCTCACTAATGTCTCGAAGCTGCAGAAAGTGAGTTTCACACTCCTTCCCCCAGCCCCCACTAGGAAACAGCCTCTGTCTGCCCACTCAAACTTCCAGTAATCAGAAAACACGGAGAGTATTTATTGAGCACCTGCTGTGTGCCCGGCGTCTCTGCAGGGCGCGGCGCTGTGCCTCTCCTCGGGCGTGGCTTTTAGCATTGGCTTTAGTTAAAAGGATCTTGTAGAACATGACTCCTGGACATACTAGGTTCCATCCCGCCATCTGTTGCCACCAGGGAAGGCATCAGAAGGCTGGTTTAAGAGCAGAGTGGTCTCATGACACTGGGCCTGATTTCTCCTTCAGCCTTTGCTCCAGTCTCACTGAGTGTAAGGTCGCAGCCATCCCGGCCTGGGGTGCGTTCTCCCCAGGTTGCCCACTATTTGTTTTTCATTTCTTTGAACACTAATCTTTGTTAAAGTCATTTTGGGGAACTCTTTGTTTTTGGGATAGATAAGACTGGTTTGTACCACACTTTAACTACAGAGAAAGACAAACAAAAGAATGGGCCTATATGTCTGAATTATTCTCCACACAAATTATAGAGAGCTAGAAATTCACTAACTATTGGGCGAATACACCAAATATGTATACTAACTAGAGGATGCCACCCCAAGCTTCCTGACTGGGCTGTTGTAGTACACTGTACCTGGGAATTTCTGCTGGCCGATCCCCCCATTGTGTGCCGATTCTTAATGGTTCCTATGCAATAGCAAACATTACATTACAACATTACAATTCTAAGCCTGCTCAGGGTTGTTCTTAAGGATGTTAAAGCGCTCTGTCTCTGTCTCTCTCTTTCCTGTGACAATGCGTCTCTGTGTAGTCCTGGCTGTCCTGGAACTAGCTCTGTAGAACAGACTGGCCTGGAACTCAGAGGTCCTCCTGTCTTTGCCTGTGGAGTGCTGGGATTAAAGCTGTGCACCACCACACCAGGCTTGTTTTACTAACCCCGAGATTATTTGGCGGGAATCGGGTCTCCTCCCCCTTCCTTCATAACTGAGTGTCAGAACAAGTAAAATTGAGCTTTGATCAGAGTAATTTTGACTTGGCTCCGTTCTTTCTTCTGCCCCGTCTAGTTCCTCTCTAGCAGCCCCAGTTGCCATCTCAGTTAAACCGTTTGTTGCGAGCTGCTGGTCGGCCGCAACAACTAATTTTTTTTAAAGATTTATTTATTTATTTATTATATGTATTATATGTATACTGTAGCTGTCTTCAGATGCACCAGAGGAGGGAGTCAGATTTCATTACGGGTGGTTGTGAGCCACCATGTGGTTGTAGAGAATTGAACTCAGGACCTCTGGAAGAGCAGTCAGTGCTCTTAACCGCTGAGCCATCTCTCCAGCCCCCTTACTAATGTTTTAAAAGACAGGATCTCACTATTATAACTGGCTAGCCACCACCATCCAGCAATAGAAAAGCTTTTCTTAAAATTTTTAAAAAATTAGCCAGGCAGTGGGAGACAGAAGCAGGAGGATCTCTGTGAGTTTGAGGACAGCCTGGTCTACAAAGTGAGTTCCAGGAGGCCAGGGCTACACAGAGAAACCCTGTCTCAGAAAACCAAACCAAGCCAAACCAAACCAAACGCATTTTGTCTCTGTGTGTCTGCTGCATGAACATGGGGGCACAGGCATGTCATGTGTGTGCCTTGTATCCATGTTGGGGTCTGAGCTCTACTTGGGACACTGGGTTTGTCCTTCTATCGTGGGGCCTGGGTCTCGAGGCTGAGCTGTAACTTCCTTCACCTGCTGAGCCATCTCACTGGACAAAGCTTTTCAATTAAAGTTATGCAATGATAAGAATATATTTTTTTAAAAAAGAATTATACCACATCCTTACAGTGATAGAACTTGAAAGGAAAAATATTTTCAGCAGTGTTGATCCAAATCCAGATTATTTACATATAAATATATTACTAATGTAAAACTCACCTTTAGGTGTCTCCCAGCACACAAAAGAGTCAATTAAAGAGAAGCCTTGCTTATAGTAAAATGTCGTTAGTTCTAGCCAGTTGGCATCCAGCGCGCTGATGACAGCTCCCTTCCGCGTCACTTTCATGGACAGAACACCTTCCTGATAGGCCCAGCTGGCTGCATCCTCCTCAAAAGCATTGAAGACCATGTACAGCTTACCATCTGGGGCTAGGCGGTCAGGGAAAAGGGAAGAACAAACATAACCTTACTGTTTGAAATTCTTAAACACTGTTCTTCCTTAGCCATTACAAACATACAAATGAATATAGACAATCATAAAAATAGCCACGCTCAATTGAAAACATGTGTGTCTCTCTGTGTGCATGCTTGTGTGTGTCCTGTGTCTGGGTGCAACTACACATGCAGAGGCCAGAGGTTAACGCTGCAGCCGCTTCAGCTCTTCCGTACCTTCGGTTTTGAGTTAGGGTCTCTAACTGACTCAGAGCTTCTGATGTGGCCGTCGTGTCCGTCTGTCCAGCACTGAGGGTGTAAGCATGCCCTTCTGATCTGACTTTGATGGGTAAATGGACACCAAACTCGAGACTTGGTGTTTGTGGGACAAGTGCTTTACTGCCTACGCCATCTCTATGCCCTCCCCACCCCAACACAGTTTAATCAAATGTTAGCATTACAATACACTGGCCTTGGACTATTTCTTCACAGAAATAAGACAATGAACACAGTGTGGAGCCTACTGTGTAGCATTTAGCAGTATATAGTCTCCAATTCCAAACTCTAAAAATAACTGCTAGGATGAACTTGGTATTTATTGTTCTCAAGAAAGCTTTTAGTTTTTAGGTGTACAGTTATTTACTGTATAAATATTTTACCATTTAAAAGAATGCTTTAAGCCGGGCGTGGTGGCGCACGCCTTTAATCCCAGCACTCGGGAGGCAGAGGCAGGCGGATTTCTGAGTTCGAGGCCAGCCTGGTCTACAAAGTGAGTGCCAGGACAGCCAGGGCTACACAGAGAAACCCTGTCTCGAAAAACCAAAAAAAAAAAAAAAAAAAAAAAAAGAATGCTTTAACGGGGATTGAGGATTTAGCTCAGTGGTAGAGTACTTGCCTTTCAAGCACAAGGCCCTGGGTTTGGTCCTCAGCTTAACAGCAACAATAACAACAAACAAACAATCAAAAGTCAAAGAGAAGCCAAAGAGAACAGTATACTGCTGCAAATTCATCTCCTGATCTTTCTCTAGAAGATGGTGCTCAAATGGATGCATGGGAACCGAACGTGTCTCAGAACCAGAAAGCCCAGACTCTACTGCACACTGGGCCAATGCTGATCAAAGGTTGGGAACATCTGTCAACTTGCTGGAGTTTGTGCCAGGCACTGGGTGGGCTGTTTCCCTTTGTACAACCCGTGAGAGAGGCTCTGCAACTGTCTCCTTTATAGAAAGAAATTGAGGCGTTTGTCTCCAGAGCTCATGGTAACTTACAGTTTACACAGTCTTTAGGTTTTTTTTTTTTTTTTTTTGATGTTGATTAAAAAAAAAAAAATCCTGCAAAGATGTCAGGAAACTTTTACACAGTCAAAAATAAAAGAGCAAAATACTCAATTACTTGGGAAAACTTGAGACTTGGCCGAGAAGAACAAGACTATTGTCTGCAGTTATTCCTGGCTGTGGGCACTATTGTTACACTAACTGGCTCATTGTCATGTCCCTTTGTCATAGATTCTAATGAGGATCAAAGCGAGTCCCTTGGTTTCCAAGGGGGAAAGGCCTGCCCTGAAATTCCCACAGGCTGTTTACCAAGCTGCTTCCTTGGTCATGTCACTGCTTTCATTGGTCACTGCTTTCATTGGAGAAGAGGGCGAAGGCGACCGGCTGGCTGGGCCACTGGGAGACCCAATGCCTGAAACATTGGCCTGCCCTACTTCTGGCTATATTAACTTAACAACAGACAAGTTTAGATCAGTTCACTGTCCTTATGATCCTCTGACACTAACTTTGTCCTGTAGTTCTTTAAAATAACTGTGTAGTTGGGGATGTAAGCATGCATTCTCCTCCCTCGCCCTCTCGCAGTTACCTTCTCCCCGTTTTGGGTTAGCATAGCTGGGGCTGCTGTTCCTCTCTGTCTGATGCTGTCCACTTTCATGTTGAGGCTCCTCCTCCACTCCACTTTCCGACAAGTGTCCACCAAGGGCTCCTTCGTTCCAGCCTTTGCAGTTGTCTTGTGAACCTTGTCTCATATGTAGCCCCGACTCTGCAACTCCATCGTGGCTGGCTCCATTACAGTGCATAGATGGCAAGTGGCATTGGGAGACCAGCCCAACAAACTTCATCCCTCTTTTAGCAGCGGCATTAATCTGGGGTTTAAAGAGATGGCAGGACGGAGGTAAGCCCATGTATGACCCAGCCAACTAAGCTTTAGTCTCCGAGGGAGGAGGCCATTAGAAGACAATAAACCGACTAGTAACCGAGGCACACCTAGAGGCCGCCTGAGAACCCGGGTCTCAGTGTCAGCAGGACTTGTCAAACAGAACTGATCTGGCTTAAAAATGATAAAAACAGGACTGTATTTTCCCCTGAAATTCTGCCACATTTGGCAAGACCTAGTAATTTTATAGCATGGGTTTTGGAGGCTATTAACAATGATCTTTCCAGTTGGAGCAAAATTAAAGACTATTCCAGAGTACTCCCAAAATAACTGAAACAAATATAAGCTCACTATTAAAGAAGGCATTAACTGAAAAGCAAAAAGCAAACAGCACTATTGGATGTTGATTCTGAAAGACGTTAGAAGATCAGTTCTTATAACTATGCACACACGAAGCATGAGTCCAGTTCATCGCATCTGTAATGAAGCTTTCTAGTCTGCCCTGGCCTAATACAGAGTTAGATGCATCCTGACAGTCAGTCAGCAGTCTCTGAAGCAGGGAGCACCGGAGCGGTGAAACAGTGTGGGACCTTAGTAATAGTGATCTCCATCCTCATGCCTGTGATATTATCATCTCAATTCCTTTAAGCTCACAATGCCCAGGACCTAAGGATGGCATCATTCTTCTCCTGTGTTCAGCTGGCAGTACTCCCCAGGACAAAGGCCGTGTCTTCTTCCCTCCCTTTGTAAATACTCATTAAATAAGCAAAAATGAAGAAGCCTTTGTTTTTGTTTGTTTTGGGGACAGGGTTTCTCTGTGTAGCCCTGGCTATCCTGGAACTCCCTCAGTACCCCAGGCTGGCCTCGAACTCCCTAGCGCTGGGATGAGAGGCGTGCACTGCCGTGTCTGACTCAGCAGTGTTGGTTTTTCATGGTCACTGATGTGGACATCTAAACTAAAAGTTTGAAGTGTTACCCCGGACTTATATGGAAACCCAGACCGAATTAAATGGGGTTTTCAAAGGCAGGGAGAACTGAACAAACTGCAGAGCAACGCAGTTGAAGGAGCTTCTGGGAGCCAGCTCGGAAGTGGAGGTTGCCAGGAGCCAGCGCCCCGACTATGCCACCCTGGCCTCAGTCCTCTAAGAGTTACATTCCGAGAGCTCACACTGTGTGGGTAGTTAGATGTAACCACAGTTTCCCTCTCCCAGGTGTACTGGGAGAAAAGAGGGAGGTAAGAGAGGGCTTGGTGTTCTGGAAGCAGGAAGGGTACATTTCTTGTCAGTGTCCTCTCCAGGTATTGGTTTCAGTGGAGACATTCAAATAAACCTTTCTTTCTTACTCTGACATATGCTTCGTTTTTCCCTGGAAGTCTGTGAACAAATATATTGATGTCTTTTCCATTTTTACTTGGAGGATGGATAATTTTAATTACATCTATCTATTCATCCATCCATCCATCCATCATCCATCCATTCATCCATCTCTGTGTGCTTGTGCATGCCCATGTGCACATGTATGTGTCATGGTGTGATGCACATGTACTGTTCAAGGGACAGCTTGTAGGAGTTAATTCTCTTTTACTAACCCCTGAGTTCCACAGATTGAACTCTAGTCATCAGCTTTGGGAGCCACACCTTACATCTTGGTCTGTCTTGCCTGCCTTGGAGGACTGATATTTTTTAATGGGGTGCTTTAAAATCCTGAAAAAAAAATGCAAACTGAATATTAAACAGAATGGTCAGGGGTGGGATCTAGCCCAGAGTAGAGTGCCAGCATGCAGGAGGCGTGCATGTTCAGCCCTCAGTACCACAGACAAGGACACAGACTAAAAATAGGGGAGACATTAATATGTTGTTAAAGCTTGACTTTAACTGTTTAGCTGTTCAACAATCAAGTCGTCACACAAAGTGGCTGTTCAAAAATAATCTTTGGCATTTACCAATTGCTCTTGTGCATGCCCGGGGCAATGATGGGCTATCTCACATGCATGCTTCCTGAAGCTTTTCTCTTAGAGAAGAACCCCACTACTCTAGGGGCTGCAACAGCAGGCTTTCCTGTTTCAGTAGGTCTTCAACCGTGTCCAGGAAGTTAAGATTCAAAACAAGCACCCTGATGGTTCTCTATCAAGACTCACTTAGTAGCTACATTTTTGTTTTCAAAAGAAACTGTCTGGAGTGGATTTATTCCCAGAAAGGAAAAATAACAAATAAAAACCAGAATAGTGGCAGAGAGCAGCTTGTGTACTCTGTAAAGCCTGGGCTTTTCCTTCCCTCAACTGAATGGTAACCTTGTACCTAACCTGGAAGAGACGTGGTTAACAGCTGTTAGTGTGAGTCACAGTCCACAGGTGATCCTCCACAGGTGGGGTCACCGCCTGAAGGGAGCAACAGAAACAGACTCCACCTTTCCTTTTTCTCTTTGTAACTCGGGCTGCTCTGGAAGCCAGGGTCCCCCTGCCCTCAGCATCCTAAGTGCTCAAAGGCCGGCAGATGTGAGTCTGCATGCCTCACTCCAGCCTCACAATCTTTACCTGAAAAAAAGCAGAGTGGGTCCTTGACACTATATATTTAAATTAAATAAAGGCCACCTGGGTGTGCTGCTCTCTGATTTAATTCCAGCACTCAGAGGCACTGCTAGGCTGATCCCTGTGAGTTCAAGGCTGGTTTGGTCTAAAAAAATCAACCTGTGCATCTCCTTTGGCACACCTCTATCTCTAAAAATATTTATAATATGATTCATAGCAGTAGCAAAATTACAGTTTTGAAGTAGCAATGAAAATAATTTTCTGGTTGGGGGCATCGTAACATGAGGGACTGTATTAAGGAACTGCAGCATTAGGAGGGGTGAGAACCACAACAGCTAAGGTTACATAGTGAAACTGTTTTAAAAAACAAAACAAACGAAAACCCCACAAAACCAAAGACGACGACGACGACGACAACAACAAAAGGACTTATAAGAATGCCAATGTGACTAAAAACTTTCAACAAAAAATTCTATCAATTTAGAATATTTATGGACATATATAGGTTTTCCTTGGTTTGGTCAATCTACATTTAGTGTTCAATTTTTTTATGTATGCAGCTTTCAAAGTATACATTATTGTAATTTTCCCTCTATCTCTTTTTAAGTTATTTTTTCTTAAAAAAATAAACATAATTTGGGTTTTGTTTGGTTTTTTTTGCTAACACCTCCATTCACAACTGAATGTGTCTACTTTTTTGTTTTTTTTCATATATTTTTTTCCATATTTAAAAAAAAGAAAATCTTTTTATTTCATCTGAAACTTTTGGAATCTACTTTCCACAGACCAACTGCCTGCTCCCCTAAGCAGTGACTAAAAGACACGCATGCTTGCCATACCCCGCTGCTACATTAAACTTCTGTGCAGCCCAACTTCCTTTTGCTCCCTCTGGTCTGCTCTCCTGGCGCTTGGTTATGATCCTGTCTATTCTGTCAGTTTGACAGGATCTGGAACCGATTAACAGCCAAGTTGATGGCGCACCTGTGAAGCCTTTTCCTTCTCACTGCTTAACGCAAGTGAGAAGACCCACCCTAAAGGTGGGCGGTGCTTCTGGTGGCAGCCTGGCTAAAGGAAGCAGAAGACACAAAGACACAAAGCTTTTTTTTTTTTTTTTTTTTTTTTTTATTGGCCTTCTGCCCTCTTGCCCTCCTGTGCTGCTTCAGTCCACCATGCTGGCAGCAAATTGCTGCTGCTAGTTTTGTCTGACATTAAAGCCCAGCTTCTTCAGCCTTCAAAAAGGGACTGAAGACTAGTGGTTTTCCAGAATCTTCCAGGCCTTCAGCATCCAGCTGAGACTGGTTAGGCATCCGGTCTCTGAAAGGAGCTGCTACTGGGTATAAGACAGCCCCAGTGTGAAGGGGGCCACTGCTCTCCTCCTTAGACTGCTACATAAACCAACCCGACAAGCCCTTCAATGCACTCACTCTCATGCTCTTCCTCCATAGGGTCCTGGCTAATGCAGTTTAGTAATGGCTCACAGGCTCAACATTTTGAATTCCGTGGAATATTGGTTTCTTAATCTTCTGAATCCTCCTCTGTAGCCCAGACTGCCTGGAGCTCATGATGTAGCCCAGGCTGGCTTTGAACTCGTGTTGTAGCTGATAGCCTTGCACTCATCGCCCCTCCCCTTGCACAGCCCCAGGATTACAGGCCTGTGCCACCATGGCTGGCTTCCCCGTGGTTTTCAGGTAAGAAAGGAAACTGTTTCTTAGCTGCCCCAGGAAGGCACTCTCAGTTCCTTCGGCGCAATACCTTGTTCATGAGTTCCTTTGCAGCATCGTTTGCTTGTGCCTCACAAGTTAGTGGACACTCCTCCATCACAAGTCTTGCACGCCTTTGTCCGCCCGCTGCAGAATGCTTGGGGCTGCAAGGAGAACAGGCATGGTCAGAGGCAAGCTGCTGCTTTCCAGCTATGTCCATAGGAAAGCCTTGAGCGGCTCCAAAGGAAGGTCAAGACTATCACGTTGTTCCTTCATTCTTGATGCTTATCTCAGAGTGCTGCAGACACACAGATTTCTGTTACCTTACATTTCCTTAATTTAAGCTTCCAGGGATTTAAATTCCTAATTTAAGGAGACTGCTGTTGGGCAGGAGGACAAGTAAGCACAGGAGCCTGACAATCCTATTTAAATGCAGATCAACACGTCTGTCTCTCCCTCTTTGTCTTTACTGAGCTCTAACTTTTGCCAAGTTGTAGCCACTGCTGAGCCTATATAATACCAAAAGCAGGAAAGGACATTTATACACAGTTGATGGAATTTGTAATCAGGACATAGCATTACTACAGCATAAAAATGTCAAAAGTGTAAAAATAAAAGTGCTTAATAATGTTTGGAATGGAAACATTTATATTCTAGTAAAGGCTGAAGTCCATACACACTCTTGTGTGCCTGTGCATGTGTGTGTGAATTGTGTGTGTGAATGAGTGTGTATGAGTGTGAGTGTGTGTGTATGCATAGGTAGTTACTGCTTCTAATAAGCCAGACTGAAGGGGCTGGGGACATGACTCAGTGGTAGAGTACCTGCCAAGAATGTGCGAGATCTTGGATTTGATCTTTAGCAGTGAACAACAAAACCTTCAAAACTTCTGCTCCACCCCCCAAACCACCGGCCCTAGAACAGGCTCTTTCCTTGTAGCCCTGGCTGTTGTGGTACTTGCTCTGTAGAGCAGGCTGGTCTGGACACTCAGAGATTTGCTTGCCTCCCTCTGCCTCCTGAGTGCTGGGACGAAGGCATACACCAACATCACCCAGCTTTTTTTTTTTTTTTTTTTTTTAAATACTTAGATAACTTAAGTGTCTCAGACAGGTTTCAAACTTAATATGTAGTAGAGAATGACTCTATCTTTTGACCCTCCTGAATGCTGGGATGACAGGCGTGTGAGCCTATATCTGGTTTCTGTGGTACCAGAAAATGAGCCCAATGCTTCCCACATGCTAGGCAAGCACTCGATTGACTGATACACCCCTAGTCCACCATCGGAAAATGTAAAGACCTGCTCGCTCTTCTTCCCTCCTTTTCCCATTTTCCTGTTCTCTCACCCTTTTCCCTCTTATGATTTTCTTTAGCCTTTACGTAGTAAGATTGCTGTTCACACACCACTGTGAAGAGGAAACACAATTTTGAGATAAAAATTGTATCACTTTATTGTGTGTCTGTATGAGTGTGTGTGTGTGTGTGTGTGTGTGTGTGTGTGTGTGTGTGTGTAGGGCACATGCTACACAGTGTTGGGTCTGAGGACAGCTCTGTGGGGCTGGCTCCTTCCACCCTTTATGTGTTCTGGGATTGAACTCAACCTCAAAGCTTGCAAGGCTGTATTCACTGTACCTCTCCCAGCCAGAAGTCCCTAAGACGGTTTTTATAAAGATGAAGAATTGTGCAAAACTCTTTAATATATTAATTTGAGGCAACATTATGGCCATTTTCATTCTTCATTGCAGAGACTCAAAGCAGCTGTGCTGGTTGGAATGCCATGGCCCTCCTAGGCTAACACATTTGCATGCTTAGTTGATCAACTAGGAAGGCTTAGGAGGTGTGGGTTTGTTGGAGTAGGTGTGTCACTGCCAGAGGGCTTTAAAGTTTCAAAACCTAGGCAGTGTTTCTTCTTCTGCCTTCCTTCCGCCTGCAGCTCCAGCCCCAGCCCCACCACTGTATGTGCTCCACGACGTGATAACTGTAAGCAACTCCCTGATTAAATGGTTTCTTTTTTAAAGAGTTGCCTTGGTCATGATGTCTCTTCACAACAACTAAGTTAGAACAGTAACTAAGACAGCAGTTTTCTTGTGGAGCTAATGTAGAGCCTTGCACATGTGCTGTGCCACTGAACTATGTACTCAACGGGTCCTTAAGACCCCGTTTTGCTTGTTAAAGAAAGCATAGCTTCAATTCCAAGAATCTCAGCTGTTAAGAGCACTGACTGCTCTTCTGAAGGTCCTGAGTTCAAATCCCAGCAACCACGTGGTGGCTCACAACCATCTGTAATGTGATCTGATGCCCTCTTTTGGGTGTCTGAAGATAGCTACAGTGTACTTACATATAATAAATAAATAAATCTTAAAAAAAAAAGATTAAAGAAAGTCATCATTCTTAACTGTCTCTGAGGCGACTTTTCTCAAGCGCTCTGCTTACCTTAGCTTCAGCCGGGACAGCACCGCCCTGTACAGGTGACTTGCTGGAAGGTGCTTCCGCTGCCCCACAGGTTGTATAACTGGGTGAATGGCCCCAACAACATAGCCCTTAAGATAATAGTCTTCCACTTTGGCAACTATATCCAGGACTGAATTTATCTTGATGACGTCTGGATTTGTTGAAGCTGAGATACCAAGAATGAAGAGAAAATTTCACATTGGTAATATTGAATTCTACCTTATTTCTATCAGTATGTGATAATATTAGTGAATAGGAGAGACAGCCACATGGCTTAATTTTGAGTAAGACACACTAACATGTGTTCTATATTTCCTATTTCAAGTGAGATTAAATGTGTTCAGGATAGTATGACTGTAGACTAACCCTGTTTTAGACAATAGCAAAGGTGATTGATCCAGCTGATAGATACACAATGTTGCCAATATGTCCAGAACCAGACGGCCTCACATGCTCCTTTACTCTGAAGGGTTTTATCTAAGTGACTATATCGCCTTTAGAAGATACCAGTGATGTACATCAAAATGATAACTTAAAGAGCCAATAGTTTTTAGGACTAGGATGAGATGCATGCTTTCTTTTTATTATTTTTAGTAGCATTAGTATTCTTTTTTTTTTGTTTTTTTGAGACAGGGTTTCTCTTTGTAGCTCTGGATGTTCAGGAACTTGCTCTGTAAACCAGGCTGGCCTTGAACTCACAGAGATCTGACTGCCTCTGCCTCCCAAGTTCTGGGATTAAAGGAAGAGATGCCTGGAAGAGATGCATGATTTCTTAAAGATACAGTCTCTATAAGTTTAAAACCTAAAAAGGGGAGAAATTTTATTTCTTAGACAGGAATCATTAAAGAAAAGAACAGAACTAGACATAGATGAAATTTAAAAGCAAAACTGCCACGTAGGCCAGGTAGGTGGTGGTGCACGCCTTTAATCCCAGCACTTGGGAGGCAGAGGCAGGCGGATTTCTGAGTTCGAGGTCAGCCTGGTCTACAGAGTGAGTTCCAGGACAGCCAGGGCTACACAGAGAAACCCTGTCTCAAAAAACAAAACAAAACAAAACAACAACAAAAAAAACCCCCAAAACCAAAAACCTAAAAAACCCAAAACAAAACAAATAAACTAAAAAAAACCCTGCCATGTAATTGAAATCTCCACCCCCCTCCTACCCCCCCCCCAAAAAAAAACTCTCTAAGAACGTACTTGTGTTGACTAGAGGATTAAAAGCAAACAAAGCCAGTACGCAGCTGGAGAGCCTGTCTCCACAGTTCTAGAGGTATTCATTTAAATAGCTCCAGTCTCTGTTTTAATACTTCTCATTTTATGGAGGACAATAAGGATAATTATCCAGAAAGAGACCTGGCGCTGATTAGTAAGAAAACATGAAATTCATTGCAAGTAAGGGCTGGGCTGGCTTTTCGCGGGCTAGTGGGGTCCAGCGCAGAACTGTTGCTGATTGCCTGCGCACAGGAAGAAGGTTAAGACGCAGATGAGGAAGAAGGGTCAGAGGAAGTCTCCGCGCCCTCACACTAACACTCACGTGACGGAACAGTTCCACCCCAGCTTCTCAAACGAAAACGAGGCATTCCCACAGAGAGTCATGCGGATCCATTTCCTTCCGTTTTATTCCCTCTTGGATGTCAACTAATATCCTACCATCTAAAATGTTTTCTTCATCATGATGAATAGACACGAGAACAAAGAGGTCAGTCCTGACCTCTGAAGAAGCACCTGGTCTCCGCGTACACACCCAGCCCTGTCTGTCTGTCTGTCTGTCTGTCTGTGTGGCAGACTTCCTGACCCATCTGGCTTCACTCTTGTTTTAAACATTTGGTCTACAAACCCTGACTTTTTTTTTTTTTTTTTAAAGAAAGCTGCTGAGGAACAACAAGGTGGAACAAATTCTTAGGACCAGAGAATGAAATGTAATGGGAACTTATCTTTAGAACTAGGTGACAATTGTAGGTCATTTTAAAGAAAACTATGGCCAGGTAATGGCTCCCATGGCAATGCGGCAGGAAGCAGAGAAGTTAGCGTGACCTGCAGAATCTCCAGGCCTCCTGCCAGCCTCCCTCTTGAGCACTTCACTTTTACTTTGACATGGGACAGTTTGGAGTTCTGAACCTGTCTGTCACTCTGTTTCACCACAATAAGCCTTCTTTGTCCCCAACCCCATGTTACTTATTCCTTCCTCTGCTGTGTACACTGCTGTGTTACAGTTACTTGTTTATAAGCTTCTCTGGGCTGTTGTCTTAGTCAGGGTTTCTATTCCTGCACAAACATCATGACCAAGAAGCAAGTTGGGGAGGAAAGGGTTTATTTGGCTTACACTTCCATGCTGCTGTTCATCACCAAAGGAAGTCAGGACTGGAACTCAAACAGGTCAGGAAGCAGGAGCTGATGCAGAAGCCACGGAGGGATGTTCTTTACTGGCTTGCCTCCCCTGGCTTGCTCAGCCTGATCTCTTATAGAACCCAAGACTACCAGCCCAGAGATGGTCCCACCCACAAGGGGCCTTTCCCCCTTGATCACTAATTGAGAAAATGCCTTACAGTTGGATCTCATGGAGGCATTTCCTCAACTGAAGCTCCTTTCTCTGTGATAACTCCAGCTGTGCCAAGTTGACACAAAACTAGCCAGTACAGCTGTTCAATGGGAACTCCCTGTGATGGTTTGTATATGTTCAGCTCAGGGAGGAGCACTATTAGAAGGTGTGGCCTTGTTGGAATAGGTGTGCCACTGTGGGCTTTAAGACCCTCATCCTAGCTGCCTAGAAACCAATATTCTGCTAGCAGCCTTCAGATGAAGACAGAACTCTCAGCTCCTCCCGCACCTTCCTACCTGGACAATGCCATGCTCCAACCTTGATGATAATGGACTGAACCTCTGAACCCGTAAGCCAGCCCCAATTAAATGTTGTTTTTATAAGAGTTGCCTTGGTCATGGTGTTTGTTCACAGCAGTAAAATCCTAACTAAGACACTCCCTAAGGGTATCTGCTGCGACTTCCCTCAATGATGGGTCATGACTGCAAGAATAAGATGAAATAAACCCACTTCTTTCGAGGTTGTTTTTTTTTTTTTTTTTGGTTTTTCGAGACAGGGTTTCTCTGTGTAGCCCTGGCTGTCCTGGAACTCACTTTGTAGACCAGGCTGGCCTCGAACTCAGAAATCTGCCTGCCTCTGCCTCCCGAGTGCTGGGATTAAAGGCGTGCGCCACCACGCCCGGCTCGAGGTTGTTTTTAATCATGGTGTTTACTATATCAACAGGATGACAAACTAGGACAGGATTTGGTGAAGAGCAATAGTGTGACTTCCATCCAAAGACTACTGAGCTGGCCTTGCTTCTCTGGATGGCTTGGTAGGAGTCACTTTTAGGTGTCTATGTACATGCATGTGTGTGTACACATGCATATGTGGATGTTGGTGTGTATATGCATGTGTATATGTGTATGTATGTGTGTCTGTGTGTGTGTGTGCATGTGTGTGTAGACCAGGGGTCTTGTTGTCAATCTCCATCTCAAATTCAAAAGTTTTGTGGAGAACTTCTTTTCATGTCGTCCCTCCACCTGAATCTTTTCAACAGAGTTGGTGTTGATGACTTTTAGGTATCCAAACCTAATTGTTCTCACTGTGAGGCGGGCAAAGCAGGACACACTGAGCAAGGACTTTTCAACTGCACTCAGAGTGGAGTAATCACAAATCTATGACAGGCCCAGCCTTTGAGGACAAGCCTTTGATTTGATGTCCTTATGTAGGAAAGTAATATCAGAGCTGTAGACACAGAAGATTAAGGGGGAGGAGGTGGTGGCTTCTGGTCGATTGCCGGCACAGGCAGTGAGCGGCAGCTATATGCTTTCTTGCTTGCCTGAGTGCTGCACAAGGTGTTGGGAAGAAGGAACACATGGTGTTTATGGCCTTGTGGGTGTGGCTGGCTTCTGGTAAATTAATGTTACATGATCTGTAAAAGCCTTGCTGTATCTTACAGGGCTATTGTTATGAAGCAGTCTGAAATTGTTTTGAAAATTATACAAATACCAAGGGAACTTTTATTGCTACAATTAAAACATGTTGAGGGTTGAACTACATTGTCTCTTCTCAAAGCTCCAAAAACGAAGTATCTGTGATGCTTTTCTTACTCCTTTGGTAAAAAGTTCCAAAGAGTGACCCTTTAAATGCCAGTCAGTGGACATGGTGCCTCATGCTTGTCATCTACACGTGGGAGGCTGACACAGGAAGATGACCACAAGTTCTGAAGCTGCCCGTGTTACATAAATGAGTTTCAAGCTAGGCTGGCTTATAGCATGAGGCCTTAAAAAACAAACAAACAAACCCAATTACTAAAAAAGATACAAAGCCATACTCCACCATAAAGTCAAGCAATTGTTAAACACTCAAAGTTCGGCCCTGATGACATAATGCTATGAGAACTACATATTTCATTTCTGCCAACTTACCTCTGAGGACTGGCTTGAATTTATGGAATGCATCTTAAAATTGTTATCTTAAGTAAAAACAAAATGTGCAAACTCCAGCAAGCAACTTTGCCATAGTTTAAAGGGGGTAACGGCCTGGCAACCTGTATGTTTCCCCCAGCAACTGTAGAACAGAGTTAATTCCTACAAGTGCCAAGTCCTATGTGAACAGGCCAGGTCCAGTTCTTGATTCCAGCAAACCCTGCATGGTGGATATTATTGCCTGATAGGGCAACTCAAGGAGAGAGATTAGGACACTGACTTATTGTTAGTAATTTCTGAGGCTGAGCTGGAACCCAGGCAGGATGAGGTGGAAACTGGGACACTCCAGTGCCATAGGAAGGAAAACGTTATTGTTTGAACCACAGTTGTTGAACATTTGTGAATCCAGACATGAGATCAGCCAAACCATGGTTCTCAATCTTTCTGATCCTTCAGTCATTTAATACAGTCTCGCATGCTCAGGGTGGGCGTGGGGTGGTGGTGACCATAAAATTATTTTCGTTGCTACATTATACTTGCAATTTTACTACTGTTGTGAATAGTAATGCAAATGTCTGTTACCCAGGATATCTGCTATGTGACCTCTGTGAAAGGGTCAAGACCCACAAGTTGAGAATCACTGGTTTAGACTATGATAGACTGCTGAGTATCTTAGTATGTGGCTGTTAAGAGGATTATAAGTTTTAAGAAATCGAGAGACAGAATACAATGTAAATAGCATTTCAACTGTTGTTTATTAGTGAAGCTAGCCACCGCAGAAGCCACTCATGTTGTTAAGTGAAGTAACATAATGGCAGTTTTTCTTTTTCTTTTCTTTCTACTTGTATTTTGAGGCAGGGTCTTTGGAGTCCAGGCTGGCCTTGAACATGGGGCCAGTTATTCTGCACCAGGCTCCCGAGTGCTAGAATTAGAGGCTTGTAACTTGCTTGGCACTGGACACATGACAGTAGACTCATGGCACTTTGGGAATCTTGTGACCTGCCTTTGTCTGCTTTCTCTTTCACGGATGAAAGCTTCTCTCCAGGCCACAGAATTCCTTCTGCTTCTCACCTTCAGTCACCCTGACTTTCTGCCTTGTTTGCTTTATCTCCGTCCATATTCCCATCCACTCTTTCAACTGTTCTCTGGATTGTGGGTATAACATATACAGGAAACAAGCACAGAACATACTTAAAACTACCAACCCCCAGGCAACGATTATTTAATGAAAAAGCGAGAAAGTGGCCTGCTCTTCTGAGACCTCCCTTTCCATCCTTTCCAATTTTGGGTTCCATCCTTCCACCATACTGAGCCTTGATTGTCCAGTAATTACTCCTTGCTCTTCCCTTAGTGCTGCAGACCAGGAACACAGCCCAGTGTTCTACAATCCAGTGTCAAGCAGAGACTATGTGCTAAAGGAGCAGCCCGCCCCTGGGCAGGTCAACTGATGGATGTCTTGAGCTGTATGAAATGGGATCATACGGTGGTTACTAGGTATCTCACTCTACACCACACAGTGTCGGACTTGCCTGTGAGCAGTTTGAGTTGTGCTCTCATTGCACTGTAAGAGCAGTCAGCAAAGGACCGCCGTGGAGTTTAGCTGTGTACCCCTTTTTGGCTGCTCTAGCATGGTGTGCAGATTTGGTCAGGTGTGATTGAGGCCACATGGCTCAGAGAGGCTACCATGTTATAGTTTGGTCCTTTACAGAAACCATTAGTGTGTGGGGGTGCTTGAATGAGGCTTGCTCCGGCGACCCAGTAGAAAACTCTACAAGGGACAGAACACTGAGCCATGTTCCCAGAGACAGGTGCCTGACACCACAGAGCCCCCAACTCCATGATTCTGTGACTATAAGTCATGCAGACAATGTCCCAAACTCCTGGCATTCTGGCTAGACTCCACCCTCACAGTTACCTGACTATAGCCTGGTATGCAAGTTAGCCCAGCCCATTATAAGAGGGCTGCTTGGCCCCTCCTTGATCTCTTTAAGCCCTCACCTTTCTTCCTCTCTAGCCCTCCTCTCTCCCTCTTTCTACCTTCTCTCTTTCCCCCTGCCTTTCTAAAATAAAGCTCTAAAACCATCATGGTCCGCTGTGACCTAAGGAGCCATGTCTAACCTCCCACCAGAAGGCCTTCCTATGCTCTAGCCATGGACTGGACCAAGGACCTCTCGCCTGTGCGGGAACCACCCAGCGCCTCCCTCTCCCCCCTGCCCTCTCCACCCTCCGTCCCCAGAGCTGACCGAGGGGGACCCTATTCTGTTCTCAGCTCTTCCATGGTGTCCAGCAGGTGTCTGGGATGCTCGAGGCCAAGAACCTGGTACCTAAGACTGCCCCTTGTCCACCCCCACCCCCATCCCCCCGAAAGCTGGGATTCCATGGCTTCCCACAGCCAGACACCCACCCGGGGCCGTGTGGAAAGCACGCAGCAGTCTGACGCATCCAGCCTCCCAGAGCACCGGGACTCTGGTGGGACGCTGGTTTTCTCCCACTCCCTTTATTCCCCCAGGCTCCCTGCCCTCTGTTAGTGGATATCTGTAGTCTAAGGTCACTCATGCCTGTGGCTTGGGAATTCCCAATTGCTTGACTTGGACATCCTTGTGCACCACATGCTGTATGTCGGCACTGGGCATATCTTCAGTTATAAGTAGAAAATGTCAACTGTTTTTCAAATGATTATAACACTATACTGACATCTGATATTAGCAACCTTTCAAAATTTTATCTCCTTTGGGTGTTTTGTAGTAGTGGTTGTAATACGCATGTTCTTGATCACCTATGGTTGGGATGCAGTTTCACATGTCTTTCACTTGGATTTCTGATTTGTCTGTTAGATTCTTGTCTATTCCTTTATTTTTTTATTTATTTTTTTAAAGATTTATTTATTTATTATATGTAAGTACATTGTAGCTGTCTTCAGACACTCCAGAAGAGGGAGTCAGATCTCGTTATGGATGGTTGTGAACCACCATGTGGTTGCTGGGATTTGAACTCCGAACCTTCGGAAGAGCAGTCGGGTGCTCTTACCCACTGAGCCATCTCACCAGCCCGTCTATTCCTTTATTGAGCTGTCTTTTCCTTATTGTCTTGTAGTGGTGGTTGAAGCTTTCAGGACAGAGGCCTTACTGAGTCTCACTCATCCTTTACATCTGGGATGCAGTGGCACTTCTGAAGAGCCTTCCTGGACCTGCCCACTCAGGTCCACGGCAGAGCCTCTGCAGTCCCAGGCTGTATCACACAGGGCAGGCACAATGTGCAAGGATGCTGTGACTACTGTTTCCTGCCCAGACCCTGCTACAGGAGCTCTTGCAGTGTTGGTCTGTTCACATACACAGAACCGGGCAGTTGTAGAGTGTACACAGATGGACTAAGAGTGGCATTGTCTGTTTTCTTGGTTTGTTTTTTTAGTCAGGGCCTCATGTAGCATAGGCTGGCCTCGAACTTGCTGTGCAGACAACAGCTTTGACCCGCATGCTGACCGATCCTTCTGCCTCCACTTGCACAGTGCTGGACTTACAGGCCCGTGTCTTCTTCACCCTTTGTTTTATCCAGTGCAGAGAACTGAACCCAAACCTCATTCATACTAGGCACACACTACCAACTAGGCACACTTCCAGTTCTTGACAGTTTTAAAAGTGGGCCAGCTGCCTGCTATTATTAGAGATCCCTTCCTCTCCAGACTCAGAATGGAATTCTTTTCCACAATAGTCTGTGTTTGTGAGGTTTGTTATATTTCTCAGGTGGACTGTGTCACCATTTCAAACATAATGGAAATGTTTAAAATATATAGTTTTAAACTTATATAGTTTAGTAAAAGAAAGAATAGAGATTATATCAATGCTGAAGAGGATCCAGTCAATTTCATTACAACTAGTTCTCCCCGCCCTCCCCGGGCCCAGCAGCACTGTAACATGTAAAATCTCTCTGATGGCAAGGGGCGCATGTCCTGGAGTTTATTAGATCGATACAGTTACACAAAATGCAACATGACTTTTCTTTCCCTTCACCTCTAGCTCCTCCCCCCCCCCTTCTTTATTTCTGACAGGTCTTGCTGTGTAGCTCGGGCTGGCCTCAGACTTACAATCTTCCTGTCTTAGACTCCTAAGACCTGGGATTATAGGCATACACTATCATGACTTGATTTTTTTATTTAAAAAAACCCCTCTATTTCTGACCATATATTAACTCTTGTTGACTTTCAGTACATTCTCACACAGCGACATTCCTATTCTTCTTGAATGTTCTCTAATACTTTACATAACTGACTCCTTCTGTATTAAACCTGTGCTCTTGGCTCATTTGTGTTATTTGAGTTATTCTCTTTACGGCTGTGCCCCGGATCAGGCCAGCACACTTTGGCTGGCCACATACTCCCTCTTTTGAATACTTTATTTCAGTTGCCCCTCAGATTACCAGTTCTAGCTAGGAATACAAAGAGGAGTAAGAACTGAGTTTAAAGGAAGGGATGAGGTCCGTCCCAGCCTCGGAATGGAGATAGAGCCTTGTTCTCACAGGAGGGAGAGCAGCAGCTAGCTTTAGTGAACACTCCCCTGTGGGTAATCTTCTGTCATTTCCTTTAATATCTAAAGCAGCTGTCTGATGTAGGTATTGTTAGAATCCCTGTTTGCAGTTAAGGGATCTGCACAGCAGCTTAAAAGGACTCATGACCCACGCCAAGAACACTGGTTCTCAAACTGTGGGTTGTAACCCCTTTGGGGAGGTCACATATCAGATATCCTGCATATCAGATATTTACATTATAATTCACAACAGTAGCAAAATTACAGTTAGGAAGTAGCAACAAAAATGATTTTATGGTCACAGCATAAGGAAGTATATTAAAGGGTCTCAGCATTAGGAAGGCTGAGAATCACTGGACTTCTTGATGAGATGTAAAGAATGACTGGAAGACACCCCCCCCCAAATGACAAAACAAAAAACCCAAACTAAACACAAACAAACAACAACAAAGAAGCCACTGCAGATAGAGGGCAGGGAAAGCAGAGAGGAAATGAATGGCTCTGGAGAGTGGTAATGAGAATGGAGAGGAGAGAAGAAATGGGGGAGTTTAAGTTCTTTGTATTCTTGTTGGATCAGGTGTGTGCATATATGTGTGTACATGCATGCATGCGTGTGCACGAGTGTATGTGTTCATGTGTGTACATCATGTGGAGGGCAGAGGTTGACACTGGTCATTGCCCATGATCACTTTGTACCTTACTTTTTGAGACAGGCAGGCTTCAGGCAGTCTGGCACTCAGACTGGCGAGGCTGACTGGCACTCTCCAGACATCTGCCTGCCTACCTCCCTGGAGCAGGGGTCACTCGACACACCTAGGTTTTATATGAGACTCCTCTGGTCCTTATGCTTGGACAGCAAGCATTTGCTGACTGAGCACTCCCCTGCATCTGACTGGATATTTGGTGAGAGGGTGGAAAGAGGGTAGTAACGAGAGCATGTACCCGTAACAGAGGGGCCGCTCTGAACCATTGAGCAGTGAATGAAAACTATATTTCATTCAGCTATAGTAGATGCTGTGGTGCTTTGAATATGCTCCACCCAGGTAGTGGCACTATTTGAAGGTGTGGCCCTGTTGGAATAGGTATGTCACTGTGGGTGTGGGTTTTAAGACCCTCATCCTAGCTGCCTGGAAGTCAGTCTTCTACTGTCTGCCTTTGGATGAAGATGTAGAATTCTCAGTTCCTCCTGCACCATGTCTGCCTAGATGCTGCCATGTCCCTGCCTTGATGATAATAGACTGAACCTCTGAACCTGTAAGCCAGCCCCAATTAAACGTTGTCCTTTGTAAGACTTGCCTTGGTCATGGTGTCTGTTCACAGCAGTAAAACCCTGACTAAGACACATACACTACCATGGAAAGTTAGTACAACAGAATTTGCGATGCAATGATTGGGGAAGGGAGAAAGGTAGAACTAACTGAGTGAGAAACAACTTGTTCAAGACAAACTGTAACACAACACAGGGACTTGGAAGGCTCTCCCTCCTTAAACCTTATTCTGTGTCCCAGGGCTACTGTTTGGGAAACAAACAAACAAAAACAAAACTGAGGAATACACACAGCTGTCACCAGGCCATTTTGTTTCCGCCAAGGTTTCTCACTGTGTGGTGGTCTGGCAGCTAGGAGCAGCCACCGTTCAGTTCTCTTCCCAGCAATCCCAGGAAGGGTTGGCCAGTGCCAAGCAGAAGGCTGGCATGTGTTAGCCCACCCAGACGCACTATCATAGACACTGGAGTGGCAGGCAGGTGGCTGTCAAAGACTGGAGGAAAGAGGCAGGCTAACTATGCCTGGAAGAGGGGGCGGGGTTAGGCTGGTACACAGAGTCCTGGCTTCTGAAGCAAACGCAAAGGCAAGACCAAAACAAATGGTTGAACAAAAACCCCAAACAAGAACATGTGGGAGAACTAGGAAGAGATGGGCCCCGGAGACCAGGCGCCTGTACCAAATAGGAAGCAGATGCTACCTAAAGACATGCGCCTGCCTTAGTGTGCGCACGCGCACATCAAACCCATGCCTGTGCTTTACGGTGAAATTACCCTTTCGCAGCAACATCTAGAGTGGAAGGTGGAAATTATGCTCCTTTCATGGAGAAAAAGGTTTCTGATAAAGCCAAAATGACTGTTGAGTAAAAGCTGTGTATCTTCTTGATTCAAAGGTAATCGCATATATAGACATTTGTTGGAGGTGCTAATGTTTTGAAATGGCATGAATCAGAAAAAATGTTAGCTTCTTAAAGCTCGATAGCCCTAAGGTGAGCTGTGCATCAGGATCCTAAGGTGCACATGACAACGGTTCTAGACTACAGCTTCGGGGATACGCAAGAAAGGCATGCTTTCCCACCCTGGGCGTTTCCGCCCAATCCAGTCTGTATTGATAAGGACGAGAACCACACGGTAGAAGTTCCCTGTCTCAAGGATTTTTCTCGAATGACTTTTTAAAACGGCATATAAAAATTCATGACTTTTTGGCTACTTCTCCATCAGCATTAACTCAATCCACTTTAAATTCACACAACAAAGAAGAACATTGAGAATATTAACTTTTCTTCTTTTGGCAGCCTTGTCCTTACTTGGATTCTTTGATCAAAAAAAGTGAATATGTTCGAAGCACAGGTACAGATCTTCTGTGTCTCTCAATTTTGCTTGCTGGCCAGCTCAATTTTTAACAAAGAAAAATGGGCTGCTCTTGCTTCGTGCACAAAGATGCACTGTTTTCAGGGGGAAGGCTGCAGTGGTGGTAGAGAGTAAAAGCATCTAGTTGTACGTGCAGTGCAGTTTTCAATGAACTAATGGACTGTAGAATCAAATAATTAAAATAGGAACTTAATACTAGTATTTGGAAAACTCAGCAAGCAAATTTCTCTAAATTTCATTTCGTTCTTTTTTAGCACATCATAATTACAGACGCAGTTTGTTTAAAACCCTGTTATGCCCTGTGTCTCAGGGACTCTGAAGCAGTATTCAGGGTTTCCAGAGAGGAGGGAGGCAAACTTGGGTCAAGAGGAGGCACCTCAGCCCCTTCCCTTCCCGGAGCTGCCATCTGGGCTTGTTTGTTTGTGTTTTCAACTTTTTGGAACAGAGTTTCTCTGTTAGGGACGGAGCACCCAGCCGAGGGAGTGCCTTCTGTAGGCTACTTTCCCCCATTAAAACAAAAACAAAAACAAAAACAACTAATTTCTTTCAACCTTTAGTTTGGTCAAACCTATCACATGAGCAGCACACAATTCAGCACACTGGCCACCTCAGAATTTCCTTGGCGGAGTTTTCCACAACTGCATACAAGTAGCACTGCCCATAGCCCACAGTCCCTGCCTTTCAAATCTTTTCAAAACACAAGATGTCATTAAGGCTCCAGCAATTTGGCCTAGAAATCAAACATTTGTCCCATTTGCTTTAAAAATAAAAGGAACATTTCCAAGTAGTTTTCTTAATTTTGTATAGTATATATAAGCCATGTTAAAAAAAAAAGCACACAAAACAAAATACAACCCAAAATCTTCCCAAATATAATTAAGAAACAAAGCGTCATTGTTAGATGGACCAATTTCATTCCGGAAAAGAGCTTAAGACTCCACAGGTCCACCCTTCAGAAACGTAGGTCTTCTCTTATTTTGGAGACAGATACTAACTACAATAGAAATAAGGAGTACCTTGTAAAGTAAAGTCCAGCAGTGCGTATTCATAAGCAAATTCTGTCTTTGTTTCCACTTGCGGTCTCTTCAGGGTAGAAAATATTTTTCCAGGGCTGCTTTCATCAGGGTCTTCCAGCTTCCTAAGTCCGCACCCCATGGCAAAGTCTGCAAGGAGTTAAGATTGCAGGGGAGAGCCGGAGGAGCAAGCGCAGTCAATTCTGTCGTTTAAGCTGCGAAAACAAAGTTACAGACTTAACTGCTTTGATTTGGTTTTCAGCGAAATGACAGATAGCCAGAGAGAAAGCGGCGGGTCCAAGGCGAGGAGCTGGGGACTTTTATCCATTCTTCTTTAACGTTACTGTTACTGAGCCTTAGCTCCAGCTCCGGGAGGCTGGGCTCGATCTTTGAGGAGCTCGTAAGCTGCTGCAACTTAGTGGAGAATTTCCATGCCACGTCAATTTACAGCCAGCCAGCCCCCTACCAGAGTTCTGCGGCTCAGGGCTCCGACGGGCTTTGTCTCACCCAGTTGGCTGAATGGAAAAGAAGTGTCCAGAAACGGAATTAAAGACAAAAGTGCAACTCTGGTGTGATATCTACGGATAGAAGATAAAGTCAGTCAAAGTGATGAGGTTCTTTCTGTTTCTTCTGGTCAGTCCTGTGCTTCCCGGCTTCTACCGAGGAAGCAGAAGGGAGGGGGAGAGGAAAGGGAGGGAGGAAAGGAAGAAGAGAGGAAAGGACAGAGGGAGAGGGGGGAGAGAGAGAGAGAGAGAGAGAGAGAGAGAGAGAGAGAGAGAGAGAGAGAGAGAGAGATTGATTGCTTCTTAACGTGGTTGGAAACAATATCAATTCCAGAAAGGAAGTGAGCTTTCTGAGGAAACAACAGAGTGGGAGAGGAAAGGGAGAGGGAGAGGGGGAGGGAGAGGGGGAGGGGGAGGGGGAGGGGGAGGGGGAGGGGGAGGGGGAGGGGGAGGGGGAGGGGGAGGGGGAGGGGGAGGGAGAGGGAGAGGGAGGGAGGGAGAGGGAGGGAGGGAGGGAGAGGGAGGGAGGGAGGGAGGGAGGGAGAGAGAGAGAGAGAGAGAGAGAGAGAGAGAGAGAGAGAGACCTAGAAAGTTCTCAGTCCTAGGGGAAAACTTCTTTCCACACAGCGGGGGTTTTTTTTGTTTTTTGTTTTTGTTTTTTTGTTTTTCTGGAAAGATGTGCTGATTAAAACCACCAAGTATAAAAAAAGCACAAAAAACGTAAGCTATCTCATAAATACTTGGGGAAGAAAGAGTGAATGTGGTCAATGTACATTGAATAGATGTATAGAAATGTCACTATGATTTTAATTTTTCTTTTGTTCAGTTATCATGCACTAATGAAAAAAGAAAAAAAAAACAGTTAAAAGGAAAAACATCCTATGTAATTGCAAAGAAGAGACAGTTACAGAGGAATTAGTTCCCTCCAGCATTCTTGGTTTGTTATTTTATTTATGTGTGTGCTTGTGTGTGGTGCAGGGATCCTCCCCCAGAGGAGGGGCGTCAGACCCTTTGGACCTGGGGCAACAAGTGGCTATAAACTCCCTTGTTGGAGTGCTGGAACCACACCTCAAAGCAGCCAGTGTCCTTGGGTTAGGCAGCTCACCAGCCCAGTGCCCTTGATTTAAAACACCCCTATTAGAGGACTTAGTACTGCCTGACCACAGTGCTATGGGTCTCAAAATGGCTTTAGTTTAAAAAAAAATGTCAAATGTAGATAAGTTGACTCATTTAATCTTGTTTGTAATGTAAATGGTAATTTGCTGCATGCTGAGGTCAAGGATGATTTACGTGGAGCCACTGCAATGCACATTTATTGTTGGTCTGTGCATGATAGGATGTGTGCTCCAGCCACTCAGAGGGAGGCCTGGAAGCAGACTGCTTGTGAGTGCAGTCTCCTCCTGCTTACCACAGAGATGCTCTTGGGTAGATTAACTTGACTTCTTTGAGTACCAATTTCTTTTCCTCTTAAAATGTCCCTAGTGGGACATCCGCCACAGGATGGTTTTAAAGAGAACCTGGTCTTCTGCCCTAGCCCCCTGCCTGCAGAGAGCAATGCTCCTATGAGACAGAGCTGGCCATCAGGATAGGAAGGAAGTGATTTCGGCACCACTTCAACTATTTACAAAATAAATCCTGATCTCCTTTGAGAACCTGGAGAATGCCAGTGGTGAAGAAAAATTTCAGTCCATTAAATTGTGCACATGAAAATCCTGGAAGGAGCATGTGGGTTATTTAGTCTGTAGATCACTGTCATCTTTTGCTCCGTACTTCTTTAAGTATTTTACTTCTCAAAAGCATTTTGTATAGGAGACCATTCCATGGTCTCCATGTTAAAGGATGGGCATAGTCAGTGGAAGGGAATTCTGGGTAAATTAGATGAATCAGTAGACAGAAAGAGTGACTCATCTGACCATTTACAAAGATTACTGATCGCCATATTCCATGTCCTTTTTTGTAGAATGGACTGTTGTGCTGTTATACAGTAGCAATGGAGTCTCTGCTGGTCACTGGCACCAATTACGGTATTGGAGAGTTGTTTATTAAGTATCCACTACCTTTATCAAGTGCCTGCCATTGCCAGGTACTTAAAAAGCACTGGATACAAAAGATGACTCAACAGGAACATATGGGACGATATCCTGGATGGTTTCGAGGGTGAGTGAGACTGACACAGAGAGGTGGGAGCATGTGACTGGAGAAGAGGAGCACAGAACTAAAGCCAGACTTGTGAGACAGGACGGCACAAATGAGCAACACTAAGCAACTGACTGCTAGGACATAAAATGCGAAAGCAAAGCAAAGCAAAGCAAAGCAAAGCAAAGCAAAAAAAAAAAAAAAAAGAAGCTAACCTGGGAATGAGGAAAGAGCTAAGCTAAGGGCTTTGGATGCTTAGGTCTTATTTTGCAGAGGGTAAAAGGAAATCAAATAGCCAAATGAAGTCAAAGGACATCCATCTTCATATTGGATATATCACTAGTACAGCCTGAGGAAGATGCTTTAAGTACATGGAAGGGAGCTAGAAAGAAGGCTACTGATTTCGACTGATGCTGATGCTGACTGGATGCAGCTCTTTCTCATTATTATGCATGTAGTTATATATTATGTATTATTAGGCATTATTATGTATTATAATTATTATTGTGTGTGCACATACTCTAATTACTTGTGTGTGTGTGTGGCTAGAGGGTAATTCCAGGTGTTATATCTTAGGAGTTTTCTTTCTTTTTTTTGGAGACAGGGTTTCTCTATGTAGCCCTGGTTGTCTCTGTAAACTAGGCTGGCTTTGTCTCACCAAGATCCTTCAGCCTTTGTCTCCCAAGTGCTGGCATCAAAGGTGTGTGCCATCACCACACAGCATCTCCCTATTTTTTAAGACTGTCTCTCTTTGGTTGGAGCTCTCCAAGTAGCCTAGGCTAGCAGGCAAACAAGCCTGAGGCAGTCACATAAGCCTGAGGCAGTCACATGTCTCCATCCCCCTCCCTCCCCCTCCCTGGGATTGTACCATGCTCAGTTTGCTTTCTTTCTTTCTTTATTTCTTTCTTTATTTAAAATGTTGCTTGTGAAGATTGAACACAGATCATCATGCTTACAAGAGAAGCACATTACTGCCTTGGCTGGCCTGGAACTCACTATCTACAGTAGGTTTTATACATTGTCTTTGAACTCAGAGATCCAGAGTTCTGGGATTAAAGGCATCACTACTCACAAGCACTTCTCCTATAGCAAGAGGAACTGTAGTTTCTTAAGGTCATAACTGAATAACACTTAGGCCATTTCTCTCTACAACTGCAAAAGAACAGAATTTTGTTTGACTTTTAACAATATTTTAAAATCATTTTCATTATTAATGTGGCATGTGTTCCTGTCTTCACAATTATTGCTACCGATATGTAGGGTTCACATCTGGATAGTCAAACAAATGCATATCGAAGATATGTTTGGAAAGCTGCCCCTGAGCACGTGCAGACATTGTTGTTATTGTTCCTGGACACAGCAGCCTGCCAAGCACAAGGCACGTACCTACTACCTTCTAAATTTACATGTTAGTGTACAGCTTAGAGATGATTTGATGCAGTGGGGATGGTTGTGCGTGATATTCAAGTACTGCATCATTTTATATAAGGGCTGGACACCCTTGGATTTGGGTGTCTGGGAGTCTTGACACCAACCTCTGAGGATTCTGTTATATTTATCCTGGCACTTCACTGCATTCCCACAACAACACTAGGGAAGAAACATTTGCTTATTTTAAGTTTCCACTGTGAAAAGTTCTGTAAGGATTATTCTCCCACCCTTGAATTATTTCTAAAATATGTATATTCTCCTTCATACATGGACAAATAGTTTATTACTTTTTAAGTGATTTATTTGTAAGTGGACAATCCTTGGACTTAAGGCCCACTCAAAAGGAAGGAATTCAAGTCTCTTATTATAAACATAGCAAATGACCAGTGGCTGGAGAGGGCGTGGTCTCAAGAAGGAAGCCTATCCCTGGCTTTCCTAACCCAGTGTAATTGCTAACTTCTTCCTAAATCCTTATCCTTATAACCACACAGAAATGTAGCTCTAACCTCTCATCAAAGAAAACTGTGCATCAGACAAAGACCATTATAAAAAGCCACAACTAGTCAAAATGTGGACAACAACTGACCATCAGGTGCCTGGCACCAAATGATAACATCTACAATATAATCCCTCCCAGGCAACCTCCCAGAGGGGCAGAGGACCAGGATGTCTGCTGCAAGATTGTGTCTTCTAGATGTGACAGGGAAGCTGAACCTATGACAACTCAACAATATGGGGGTTTTTGTTTGTTTAATTTGTTTTTTTTTTGTTTTTTTGAGACAAGGTGTGTGTGTGTGTGTGTGTGTGTGTGTATCCCTTGTCTGTCCTGGAATTCACTTTGTAGACCAGGCTGGCCTTGAACAAAGATATCTTCTTGTCTCTGCCTCCTGAGTGCTGTTGAACTGAGAGTGAGAGCAAAAAGTTAAAAAGGATGCAAATATGAAAGGAAGAAGTCAAGGCATCCTTACTTACAGATTGGATGTGACTCAATACCAAAGAGATCCCAAAGGAATACTTTAGCCCAGCAATGGTGGCATATGCCTTTAATCCCAGCACTCAGGAGGCAGAGGCAGATGGATCTCTGTGAGTTTGAGGACAGCCTGGTCTACACAGAGAAACCCTGTCTCAAGAAAATACAAGACTGCATCAGAAAACTTTTAGAATGGATAAACACTTTCAGCAAAGTGGCTGGGTACAAAGTCAACACATAAAAAAAAATCAGTACATGCCTTTTATGCCAATGTCAAAGACAGAGAAAGCAACCAGGAAAATAGATTTACAACAGCTTCAACTTTTTTTTTTTTTTTTTTTGGTTTTTCAAGACAGGGTTTCTCTGTAGCTCTGGCTGTCCTGGAACTCACTCTGTAGACCAGGCTGGCCTCGAACTCAGAAATCTGCCCTGCAGCTTCAACATTTTACCTTGAATTATATTGAATCAAGTATATAGAGCTCTACAGTAAAAACTTTAAAGCACTGAAGAAAGAAACTGAGCAAGTCAGGCCTGAGGATTTGGGCTGGAAGAGCTAACCTTGTGGAGAAAGCACTGTATGGATGCAGAACATTTCATATCTCACTTTTTGGATGTTGTGAACATCAGTAATATAACTTTGTATCCACTTGACTGGCCAGAATGAAAACATATGACACTAAGTACTGATTTTTTTCCAAGGAAATGTATAAGAGTGCATATAGGAGTGTGAATTTTTTTAACTATGTTGGAAGAAACTTGGCATTATCCTGTGAAGCTGAACATTCAACATTTTTTTTTAATGTTCCAGCAATTTCATTCCTAGGTATAGACTTAGAGAAACATTTGCATGTAGGTACCAAGAGAGACATCTGAGAATGTAAATATCAATTCTGTTTGAAATTGCCCCAAACTTGAACCAGTTGCATCTATGAGCAGCTGTTTACTTCAGGGAGTTCTGTTACACGGGGAAGGAGAGAAGCAGAGCCCTAGTGGGCTCTCAACATTTTATTTATAAGATGGGAGAAAAAGGTGTTCTGCTTGGTTTTTTTGTCAACTTGATACAAGCTAGAGTCATCTAGGAAGAGGGAAAGCCAATTCAGAAAATGCCTCCATCGGTTGTCTGTAGGCAAGTCTGCGGCCATTTTCTGAATTAGTGATTGCTGTGGGAGGCCCAGGTCATTGTGGGCAGTGTCACCCTGATCAGGTGGCCCTGCGTTATATAAGGAAGCAAACTGAGCAAGTCACAGGATCAAGCAGTGGGTTCCTCCTTGGATTCTGCCTCGGTTCTTGCCTCCAGGTTCCTGCTTTGAGTTCCTTTCATGATAGATAGAAAGTAAACTACAATACACTCTTTCCTTCCCAAGTTGTTGTTTGCCATGAAGCTTATTATAGCCACAGAAAACAAGCCAGGACAAAGCGCACGCTTGTCTGCGGAAGCCTTGACTTGCTGGCAACGGAAACTGTAGACCTGAAGGAGAACCTGATTTGCCAGTTGCGTTTGCTTTATACAACTCTACCCTTTTTCAATTTTTTCCTTCTTTTTTTTTTTTTTTGGTTTTTCGAGACAGGGTTTCTCTGTATAGCCCTGGCTGTCCTGGAACTCACTTTGTAGACCAGGCTGGCCTTGAACTCAAAAATCTGCCTGCCTCTGCCTCCCGAGTGCTGGGATTAAAGGCATGCGCCATCACGCCCGGCTCTTTTTCCTTCTTTTTAAAATTGGAAATAAACTTTTCATAAAGTACATTCCAAGTTTCCCCTCTTAAAGTCCTCCCACATCCTGACTGCCTCCCACCCATCCAGTTCCACCTTCTTCGTTTTTAGACAACAAACATACCAATAAACAAACTGGAATAAAACAAAGGAAACAGAAAACAAAAACAGAGGACACACATACTATAAAAACACACACATCATAAAAATCACAAAGTTGGAAACTACTAGATAAGCAAAAGGTAAAAACGGAGCACACAAAGTGTTATGAGACACACCATCTCCACAGGTACTGAGTTAGTTTTGTGTCAGCCAACTCTTGCTGAGCATGGGGCCTGCCTGCCCTAAGTGAGGTTCATATCCTAGTAAGACTCCACTGAGAAAACAAGTTTTCATTTGCAAGTAGTTGCCAACTGGAGGTAGCTTCTGGGTTAGGGATGTAAACTTGTGACCATGTCCCCCTCTCAGCACTGGGACCCATCAGGCCCCTACTTGTAGAGCCCCGTGTTAGCTGCCTCTGTCTCCGTGAGTTCATACATGCATTGATCCTGTCTGGAAGGTGCTGTTTTCTTGGTGTCTCTCATCTCCACTGCCTCTCACCATCTTTTTCTTTCTTTCTCTTCAGCGTCGTTTCCTGAGCCCTGAGGTTTGATGAAGATGTCCCATTTAGGACTGAGTGTTCCACAGCCTCTCATTCTCTGCACACTGTTCACTCATGGCTATCTATACAAGCTCTCATCTGTAGGAGGACAGTTTTCTGATGCCGGCTCAGTGAGACACTGATCTATGCATACAGCAGAATGTTGTTAGGCGTCATTTTATTGTTATTGTTCTTTTAGCAGAACAGTAGTGTTTGGTTTGCCCCTGGGTCCATGCCTGTCTAGTCTCAGGTTCTTGGCCAACTGAGAAGTGTCAGGTACTGGCTTTATTTCATGGAGTGGTCCCTAAATCCAACCAGATAGTGGTTGGTTACTCCACATCTTGTGTGGCATTGTTGTACCAGCATATCATGCAGAGAGGTCATCATTGCATAAGGAAAGGTTTGTAACTGGCTTGGTGTTTAGCTTTATCCTCTAGTCAGTGCAGGGTACCTTCCAGGACCATGAATGCTAGTGAGCAGACAACCCCCAACTTTTAGTTTTATCTACTTTCTACTTACCTTTTGCACATTTGCAGACCAACTAGAACACACAGACTGACTACGCCTTGGACGTTTGTTTCACCTTCTGTAGTTCCTGTAGAGAACGCCATCAGTCTATCTTCTAAATCATCCCAGAAAGCACATCCAACTCACCACATGTCTTTACACACCATGCAGACGTCAAAAGGAATGAACAATATGGTTGAATCTTAGGAAGGAAATGTTGAATTAGAAAGGTAAGAGAGACTACGTGCCCTGCTGTCTTTTAAAATGGTAATTAAATATAAGCAATGTTACTCAAATGCACTGGTGCTATACAGGAATGTGAACCTGTAAGTAAAAACTCAGGGCAGGCCGTGCAGTGGTGTAGGCTCCCCCAGCCTGAAGCGGGTTGGTACCGACTAGTCTGCCACCTGTGGTGCAGCTTTCCGACTTAGCTGGCTTCTTACAACTGGCTTCTTTTGAAGTGACAACTGCCCTGCTCTTCTTCTACCTGCTGAGAAGCTGAACCTGTTTTCCTGAGAATTTCCTGAATAAGCGGCCAGCCTGGCCACCGAGTGCTGACGAAATGGCTCCAGGCACCAAGTGTGGAGCCGGCAGACTAGTGCTAACAAGTAGGCAACAATACATATAGAAGCCTGGCAAGGGGGTGGGGGGTAGGGGGTGGGGGCGATGGGCCTTCCCCCTTATAAGCACGGTCTATTTAATAAACTTGCGGGCCTTGATCAGGACCTTTGTCTTGGCTCCATTATCATTCTCTCTCTCTCTCTCTCTCTCTCTCTCTCTCTCTCTCTCTCTCTCTCTCTCTCTCTCTCTCTCTCTCTCTCTCTCTCGTCTGTCTGTCTGTCTGTCTATCTGTCTAAGTCTTTTTCAGCCCCAGCCTGCCTCCCAGGTGTACCTGGTTCAAGTAGGCAACACAGTGGATGGCGCATGCCTTTAATCCCAGCACCTGGGAGGCAGAGGCAGGCGGATTTCTGAGTTCAAGGCCAACCTGGTCTACAAAGTGAGTTCCAGGACAGCCAGGGCTATACAGAGAAACCCTGTCTCAAAAAACAAAACAAAACAAAACAAAAACAAACAAACAAACAAAAAAACCAAAACCAACAACAACAACAAAACAAAACAACCAAAACCAAAAAACAAAAAACCCCTCAGGGCACTATTACTCTTGGAAGAGAGGGGAGAATAGCGCACAGATCTAAACTGCAGCTCATCTCTAACTTAAACACTGATGTGCACCACAGTCCATTGGGGAGCTCAGTAAAGCTTAGATTGCTGGTCTGAGATCCCAGTTTCTGCCTCAGCAGGTAGGGAACGGGCCTCAGAATATGTATGTCTAACTAAGTTCCTGGTGTGTCTCATGCTGCTTTGGGGACCATTCTTTGAGAGTCACTCACAGTACTTAGGTTGGGTGAGGGTTTATAGGTGTTCCAATCTCATTTTAGTATGTGCATACATACACTGTTTAAATTAAATGGGGGTGGGGAGGCCAGTTGTGGATGAGAAAATATGCAGTGAGCCAAGGATTAATAATAAAAATTTGGGATTTTTAAATTCTCTCCTGCTAAAAATTAGGATTTCATTCTCAAAGCTCAGTCTTGGAAGAATTTCAAGACTATTAGAGGAGAATGTTGTGACTGGTTTTGTACAATAAAGCTGAAAGTTAACGTTTCCTTATCTGCACACCCGTGACTCCGCACTCCAGTCCCTGGATGGGTTCTCAAATCAATCCTTAAGGCTCAGCAACACGTTCAGACACGTTATTTCCTTTTCTGCCAGTGCTTACCTTTCCTTAAAGCGCTTTGTGAAATTATTTTCCTTTCTTTCAGATTTATTTAGATTCTGAGATAAACCTTAAATGGTTTTTCTAATGTTGACTAGAGGATACCAAGAGGCCGGATTTGTGCCTTGCTATGTGACAATTAATGAGTTTGGAAAATACCTCAATATAAAAATCTTGCCAACAAGTTCAGTCCAGAACCGATGAGTTCAGTTCAGATCCAGAACAGATCTCAAAGAGTAAAACTGCACAACACACGGGATACGCTCTTCTTTCCCCAACTGCCCTGACAGGGAACCCACTAGCCGACTACTCAAAAACTCCCGCGGGCCACCCGCCCCTGCGCGCTGCAGGAAACCCGTGGAGGCGGGGGAGTTGTAGGCGGGGCCGCAGGAGTCACCGCTCGCCGTTCATTGGCTTCCGCGCCGGAAGCGGCGGTACCGTCCAGCTGCGCACGCGCCCTTTCCCGTGCTCCGGAACACGGCCAGTGCTGGGGCCGGCTGTCACCATGCTGCGGCAGTGTGCTCGCTGGGTGTTGACGCGCACCCGGGCCGGCCGCGGCTGTCGCCGCTACAGTTCGTGCTCGCCGAGCGCTAGTGGCGACGCCGGGGAAGCGCGGGCCTACTTCACCACACCTATCTTCTACGTGAACGCCGCGCCGCACATCGGGCACCTGTACTCGGCGCTGCTGGCCGACGCCCTGTGCCGCTACCGTCGTCTACGAGTTCCTGGCTCTGCGTCCACGCGGTTTTCCACCGGCACGGATGAGCACGGCCTGAAGATCCAGCAGGCGGCAGCCACCGCCGGCTTGGCCCCGATCGAGCTGTGCGATCGAGTGTCTGCCCAGTTCTTGCAGCTTTTCCGGGAGGCTGACATCTCCTCCACGGACTTCATCCGCACCACGGAGGCTCGGCACCGTGTAGCGGTGCAGCACTTCTGGGGTGTGCTGGAGGCCCGGGGTCTGCT
Organism: Mus caroli; assembly: GCF_978045245.1. Classification (NCBI taxonomy): domain Eukaryota; kingdom Metazoa; phylum Chordata; class Mammalia; order Rodentia; family Muridae; genus Mus; species Mus caroli. The sequence continues at coordinate 52,164,946 of NW_028227256.1, forward strand.
TTACAAAGGGATCTATGAAGGGTGGTATTGTGCCTCGGATGAGTGCTTCTTGCCCGAGGCCAAGGTTACTCGGCAGGTGGGTCCGTCCGGGGATCCGTGTCCTGTGTCCCTCGAGAGCGGGCATCCTGTCTCCTGGACGAAGGAAGAAAATTACATTTTCAAGCTTTCTCAGTTCCGAGAACCACTCCAGCAGTGGCTTGGAAACAATCCTCAGGCAATCACACCGGAACCGTTCCACCAGGCAGTTCTTCAGTGGCTGGAGGAGGAGCTGCCTGACCTGTCCGTTTCTCGAAGGAGTAGCCATCTGCACTGGGGCATACCAGTTCCCGGGGACGACTCGCAGACCATCTACGTGTGGCTGGATGCCCTGGTCAACTACCTCACTGTAGTTGGCTACCCAGATGCAGATTTCAAGTCTTGGTGGCCAGCCACCTCTCATATCATAGGTAAGGACATTCTCAAATTTCATGCTATTTATTGGCCTGCCCTTCTCCTAGGGGCAGGATTGAGGCCACCACATCGCATCTATGTCCACTCGCACTGGACGGTGAGTGGCCAAAAAATGTCCAAAAGCTTGGGCAACGTGGTGGATCCCAGGACTTGCCTTGATCGCTATACTGTGGATGGCTTTCGCTACTTTCTCCTTCGGCAGGGCGTTCCCAATTGGGACTGCGATTACTATGATGAAAAGGTGGTTAAATTGCTGGACTCCGAGCTGGCAGATGCCTTAGGAGGGCTTTTAAACCGGTGCACTGCCTACAGAATAAATCCTTCTGGAACCTACCCATCTTTCTGTGCTGCTTGTTTTCCCAGTGAGCCAGGGTTAACGGGGCCGTCAGTTCGTGTGCAGGCAGAAGACTATGCGCTTGTAACTGCAGTGGCCACTTTACCCAAACTGGTAGCGGGCTATTATAATGACTTTCAGATCTATAAGGCTCTGGAGGCGGTATCCAGCTGTGTTCGGCAAACCAATGGTTTCGTCCAAAGGCACGCACCATGGAAATTGAACTGGGAGAGCCCTGAGGATGCTCCCTGGCTGGGTACTGTGCTTCACGTAGCCTTGGAGTGCTTGCGAGTGTGTGGAACTTTGCTTCAGCCTGTTACTCCAAACTTAGCAGATAAACTGCTGTCAAGACTGGGAGTCTCTACCACAGAGAGAGGCCTTGGAGAACTCTACTTCCTACCTCGATTCTATGGACACCCATGCCCCTTTGAGGGGAGAAAGTTGGGACCTGACACTGGGCTTTTGTTTCCTAGACTGGACCAATCCAGGACTCGGCTAGTGAAAGCCCACAGGACCTAGGAACTCAGCTCTTACTGACCGGTAGTAAAAGATCAAATGTATTCTTTTTGCGGTTTTAAGTAAAGTCATGTTTAAAGAGTATGTATCAAATGAGCACATAAACTATGTCCTTATGAACAGAACGATTCAGGTCCCTAACCCAGTTCTTTTCATTTCTCAGTGCCATTAACCACTGTTCTTGTTCACCAGTGTCTCCAAGAGAAGGATGGTTGAGGGCAGGACCAAGATGCAGACACTTCCTTCTCATTGCACCTTCTCCCAACCCAGGGGCAGGGCTTCTGCTCCCCAGGCTAATTTAACACAGCCCCTTCTTCAACTAAAACTAGGGTTGGAAGTCCCTGCCCTGTTTTTACAGGTCAGCCCTACTTTGTTAAACAGAGTCTCCTGTTAAAGAGTTTTTTTTTTTGTACCCTGAACTTTAGGAACCAGTGTCCTAGACTTTTGCCCATGTCAGCCCAGCAGTTGTGCTTTGTAATACTACACTCGATCCAGCAGATGGCTCTGCTCGCACACATTGAGCTCCTTGAGAGTGTCCTTTCAGAAGAATTATTTTCAGCTGTGTAATTCACAGAATTTTGGAATTGTACTGTTCTTAAAGGATAACTTTGGAAACTGATATTTTTACAACACAAGGACACTAGAATTCTAATTTTAAAACTATTAAAGTGACATGTACAATAGGATATAAGTAAATATGACAGGTTTGTTTATATGAAAAAACTAAAAAGCTCTTGAGGTACACTGTATTACAGATAATAGTAACAGTTACATGTTCATCTATAAAGCCCTCAAAAGGGTTGTATTCTTTATATTATTTCTTATCCACATACATAATTTACCTCATGATTATTTTTGGTCAATCAGGATACATAGTATGGGAAATATAAAATATTGTAGTTAGTAAATTTATGTCAAAATAGTTTTTGTTGATTACTTCTCTTTGAGACAAGCTTTCACTATGTAATTTGTTATCATCAGTCTCTTGCTTCCACTTTTCAGGTGTTGGGATTACAGGGTATGCCACCAGGCCTGCCTTTTAACTTATTAAAGTGTGGTTGTAAGTACCTTCTTTACATCTGTTTGGTTACACTTATTGACAGTAATGTTGAAGGGAGAAAATGTCAGTGTTCAGAACTGTCTGGGATTCAGGGCTCTCTCCAAGGCTCCAGAGAAGATGTTACAGTAACAATTAGTGCACTGATTAGTCAGCCTTATGTTTCAAATTAACAGGACAGCTAGGCCACATTTTAAAATGAGCTTGCTTTGGAACATACATTTTAAGTATGGTATTAAGGAAAAAGAGCTCACTATGGAGTAAACAATTGTGCTGGAAGTTCCTCCAGGCTTACTCTAAAGTGCCACTATTCATCTCTAGTTTCTACTAATTACCAAAGTGATAGATTGTAGGTTGCTAGGGAGCACAGTATGGTAAGGTGAAGGACCATTTCCACAAGCTTTCCTTTGGACTCCTTATATCATTTTGTGCCTTAGATCATCTCAGGTCTCAATGTGGCATTCTCTACTTGCCTGCTGAGACTAGTAGGGTAAACTACTGAGGTATAGGGCAGTCTTGGGACTGTGTAGTGATGCAAGGTGGTGTGTCTCAGAAAGTCAGACATCTGGAAAAGCAGTGAGATTTTAACCTCTCCTTTGGTGAGCTTTTACTGCAGTGTTTTAGTTTGTGTCATGGACGTAGTGTCTTCCATAGGTGAGCCTCATGTCCCTGTGGAGATTTGCTTGCTGTTGGATTTTTTGCAGCTTGTTATCTGTGAAAGGCATTTAACTAGCTGCTATTAGACATGAGGAGATGGGAGACCAGAAAAGAGATCACTTAATTCTAGTAGCCAGGGCATTCAGAGTGGAGGAGTGTGGTAAATTGGATCCTCTTTCTGTGGTGATAAGGTTAGACAGATTTCTGTAATAGGCAAGAAGGTCAGACAAATAGTCTTTTGGCATTTGTGTTTGGTTTGACACAGCAGTTCAGAATTGCCAAGCAGAGAGTTACATTTACCTGGAGGGATTGCGCTTCCAAGGTGAGGAATGGGTGTGTGTGTGTGTGTGTGTGTGTGCTTAATGTGGAGGTTTGTAAGATTCCCTATTCTAGAGATGTTAGTACTTTATGTGGCATCTTTTAGAACCTTTTGCTATGAGGTCTCCCCCACCCCTATACCTTTGTGATTCTTTTGGAGGTAGTATTACAGGAAGTGATAGCACAGCACAGATCGGGTTTTTAAGGGCTTCACATTAGGAAGCTATGAGAATGGGATGGACCAAGAGCTTAGTGGTGGGCACTTACCGAGCATGGAGGGACCCGGGTTCAGTCCTCAGTATGCCTTCCGATGCCTGTCCTCTGTCTACAAAGTCATGTAAGAAGCAGTAGGTAACGTTCATGTTAAATGGTTTTACTGTGTATGTACTGAGAGGTATATTCTACATAAAACTGATTAGGCACTTTACAAATTGGAAAAAACCTGTGGCTGTAAAAGCAGCAAGTAGACAGACTTTGCACTTAAAACCTCAGTCGTTTTATAAATAGGTACTTTTCTAGAGCTCCTATGAGCTTTAATAAGTGCAAACAGGCTAATAGACCATGAAGCTGATACCAGAGTGTCAAGTCTATTGGCTGGAAGTTGGGCCCTAGAGCACAAGCTTGTTTGATGGGTTTTGTTTTGGTGAAGGTTTTAACTGTAATTTCAATAGAGTTCTTTAGCCTTAGAAGTTCTGATATTGGCATGGCCGTTAGTTGATCATCTTGTAGGCTTCACAAAAGGATGACTCATGAAGCAGAAGTAGTGAGATGATGAAGATTATTATAGCAGGGATGGCTTCCCGGAGCTGGCTGCTCTGCCTCTATCTACCCAGTATAGAGTGGCAATGTACCGCATTGGTGTTAGCTTGAGTTATTGAGGAAGGCTCTTAGATAAGATGTGGCTAGTGAACACTGATGTTTTATGACAATTTATAATTGCCTTCTCATGGCAATTTCCCATCGTCTGTGGTTCAGCTTCGTCTGCAGTTTCATCGTTTGACATTTCTTGTGGTAGCTCTGGGTGTTATAAACTTTGGTGAGTTCTTACCTTGTCTTTTACCCAAGTATTTGGAGACAGAACATGTTTTTGCAGCAAAGTTTTACCAGTTTGTGGGTAGGGAAGGAACTAAAGTCAGACTAGGGTACCCAAGAGTAGAAATTATAGAAGAAAGCCTTCAATTCTCCCCTAAAACTTTGAGTATGCACAGCTGATCCAGTCCTCTCTGCTGGAGCTTTGGATGGGACTGGGGAACTTAAAATTTTGTTTTAAAGTTTAAATATTTGTGTGTGTGTTTGTGTGTGTATAAGAATGAGAGCGAGAGCTAGAGTCGGGTGGGGAGTGGAGGAATGGATGGGTGTGTTTGTATTCATGGGTGCAGACGTGTGTAGGTCAGAAGGTGGGTAGGGTGAGGTATGTGTCCTTACCTTTGTACCTCGTTTGAGTCAAAGTCTCTTGACTACTGAGTAAGCCAGGTTAGCCGGCCTTCACATATTCTGGAGACTCTCCTGTTTCCAGCCACTGCTTCCTTCAGAGCCTGCTGGCATTCTAGATATTTGTACCACTTTCATCTAGGATCTGGGGATCAGAACGTGGGCTGTCAAGCTCGAAGGGTAAGCATGGGTAAATAAGTACGCACTTATCGAGTCATCTCCTTAGCCCCAGGAGTGGTGAGCTTCGACCAAGGAACATAGTGATTTGGTTAATATTTAAGAGCTAGAACAGTGACAATCACATAAGATTGTTTACTCACATTTTAAACTTCTATATTGTGTGTGGGTCTAGCCCCAGCTTAAACTGCCGATAACTATTTTAAACAGAAGGGAAGAGATTAACCAATGTTAAGGTGAAATTTGTTTCTTTTTCATAACTTCTTTGTAGTTTTGGGCTACCCAAAATTATGCCTTTGAATTCAAGGAACAATCTTACAGGAAAGAGCTGACCACACTGAAGCACTGTTTAGGATTGTGTTATAAGTTTCATGATGAAGGACAGGACTACACTGTGGGTTTGATATCTGGGAACCCTTTGCTGCTCTGTGTACAAGTTGCTATTGGAAGGCTTAGCCACCTGGATTGTCGTCAAACTTAACAGGCAATAGGATACACATTTCATCTCTAGTAAACTGAACAGTTTACAGCAGATATTATGGATTTAGATATCTAGGATATTGTAAGATGTGAGGATATTTCAGGAAAGTTTGCCAACTGCAAGTAGAAAATTGAAGCTCCAAATGAGTTCTGCCCTGAGTTATTAAGGATGTTTAGTTCTGCAGAGGCATGAAAGCCTCGAGTGGGTAACTGGGGGGAAGCACTAGGAAGCCTGGAACTAGAAGGTGCCACCTTCTCAGTACAGTGTGGGGAAATGGAACAGCCGTCTCACATGAGTAGATTGCAGTCTTTGTCAGTTGAGAATCACTGAGATACTGAACACGAACATGACTTTCAAAGACTTGATTATGGCCAAGTTACAGATTGGAATAGCATGATCTTAATTAATTAATTTAGTTGAAACAACAAATTTCTTATTTTTATTTTTTTAAATTAGGTCCCTCCCTCGACATCCTCAATGGTCTCACTTTGTAGCCTTGGCTGTCTTGGTATTCATTATTTAGATCAGCCTGGCCTTGAACTCACAGAGGTTCACCGGTTTGTCTCCCGAGGGCTGGAATTAAAGGCATGTACCAATACTGATGGACTAATAAGCCCAATCAAATACTTTCTTTCATAAGTTGCCTCGGTCATGGTGTCTTATTAGAGCAATAGAAAAGTAAAACAACATATAAAAATTAAGAATAAAACTTGTTGCTTGAGTTGCTGATTGATTGTTTGAGTTGTTGTTTGAGTTTCAGTTTGATTTTTAAAAAAGTGAAATGAACCGCAGTTTGGGATTAGATTAGAATTTCCAACACCTTCTGAAACAATCCTCAACCTTCTACTGCCATTTTGTATCATGTATTTCTATGAAGCAGCATTCTCAGCACTGGTGATTATAAAATAAAAATTGATTTTGTAATCTGAAACATGTTGAAGATGCTTTAAATCTTCAGGTGTTAACTATTTAGCCAAGATTTAACTCGTACAGGTGTGGAGTATTTTTACTGCTGGTGTGTGCATCTGATCTATGTCCTGGCACACATGGAGACAAAGTCAGAGGGAAACTGTGAAGCCGCTTCTCTCCTTCTGCTTTTACACGGTGCTGGGATTGAACTCAGGTTCCTAGACTCACACAGAAAGCACCTATGCCTGGAGAGCCATCTCACTGGTTCAGTTAATTATTTAAAGAGCAATAAGCACATTCATTTTCATACACATATTTGGTTTAGGCTTTATTTAATAAATGGTAAGATTATATGTGTACAAAAGGATTGCTGTAAACTAAATGTATGATTTATCGTGTAAATGTTTGGCATGCATATACTATTCATGTATATCTTAGAGTCATATAAAAATGTCTTGGCTGAAAAGGGAGTCACATGGAAGGAGTTTAAGAATCTGCTAAAGATGAAAAGTATCTTGTCATAAATTCATAAGGGTAATAATAAGCATCTTTGAAATGACATTTCCTCAAAACTTTATATATTTATCTTTAGTCAATAGTCAAGTTTATTTTAATTAACTATTATAGTAACAAAGCTAGAGAATTTACTAGAGGCCACAAACAGTGAAACTTTATTTCATACATACAGTTTAATACAAATGAACATATTAATAAAACTTATTACTTACTAACAGTTTAAATTCTATGACATCTATTCTTATGACATCTTTCCTAAAAAGATTGCAGAAACCAGGTCCTTTAGTTATGGTTATTACCCATTATCGAAATGCCACGTACTGGATAATTCTTGATAAATTTTTATTTCATAGCATAGTCAATACATTCTCATCTCTTTAAACTACTACCTATTGTGAACTGCAAAAAAGAAATACTGAGTATTTATAGCTGTTTTGTTAGATTTGAGTTTCACTTCAAGGAAATGGGATGAGACCATCTTTATATAGGTCTCAGCTTTTAAGTAAAATGTATTTTAAGAAATCAAATGTTTAAAAATCCTTGTTAACTAGGAAGGCCAGGAAATCTACATTTTAATTTTGGGCTTAAAGGAAGTTCTTTAGGGTCTTATTTGAATGTAGACAGATCTTGGTTAGCAAGGGATGCTGTTAGGTTCTTCAAAAAATGCACAGTAGGTTCTTCAAAAAATGCACAGTAGGTCATGAATGGCCTGCTGACAGAACGCCTTCATATGCCAGTTGCTAGAAGAACTGTGAAAGCATTCATAACATACAAACTTTCAATCTTAGTAAACTAGAATCAATACATTGGCATTTATATTTAAATTCCTATAAAACGAATTTTACAGAAACTTCCTATGTTGTATATAAAAGCAGATGTTTTTAGTATTAAGTTGTATTCTAGTTTCATTGTGAATGGCTTTTTAAAAAAAAATGCTGTAGATTGAACCAGGGTCTTGTGCATGTTAGGCAAGCATTCTACCATTGATCTATACCGTTGTTTATTTTTAACTCATTATTGGCATCTAATTAAAATAAGCTTACTTTGATATTGTAGACGAAATTTGAAAGTTCTTAGGTTAGTTACTGAAAATGTATATAGTTAGTTGCGTGAAAGATGGTTGGTTGGATTTTCATGCCACTTTAAGGATTTTTATTTGGATGCAAAGGAAACATTTTTAACATTCATTGTGACATTGTTTTAACCTAGTATAAAATATAAAAAATGGTTGCTTAGTGCTTAAGGGAACTATTTTTAAATTTTTTTTAGTTAAGCTATTGTCCACATAAGATCAGCCTCTATAATATAACTAATTCACACCAAATTTTGAGTAAAATATTTTTGGATGTAACTGATGTCATAAATTAGTTTTCTAACCTAAGAGAACATACTTTTTTTTTTTTGGTAATTCATGGAAATAATATTAACTCTGACATGAACAGACTGTATAAATGTATAGCTGTAGTCCAGTGTAAATGTAGTAGGAAACCACTGTGATTTCCAATGGAGAGACAGGAGTCAGTGAAAACTTGCTCCTTAAAAACCAAGTAATAAAAAGGGGGCTAGTCAGGTTAGATCAAATTATCAGAAACCATCATTGGTAACTTTGTGTGTATGTCTGAGCTCAACAATTTAAAACAAATTCTGTAAAGATTATATATGTAGCCAGGGCATGGGCTTAAACACATAAGCCCTTGTAAATATGGGATTTTTGCTGAGTTTATTTTCATTTTTTTAAACATCAGGATAGTAAATGTTATTTTAATTAAAAGCAGTTTTCACAGTTTGCAATAGTCTGAGAAGAATACTACCACTACTATACTAGTCAGCACTTAGCTTTTTACAAAGGGCAGAAAAATTTATGTTTACTAGTATCTTTTAAAAATCTGTCCGCATACTTTTATATGTTGTAAAGAATGTTATGGGTATATACTCTGTAGCTGTGTTTATCTTGGTGCTGAAAACACAGATCCTAATATTGATTAGCAAGAAACACACTGTATTAAGTCTAATCTCAAATTGTTAACGGATACTTTAAAGTTATTTTTCTATCTCTAAAGTGCCAAGGAAAGAGGATGTATTTCAGCAGTAATTTTTAGGCTGACTAGACATTCCTTTAGATACTGCTAGTGGTTGTTTCAGAACTGTCTGAAACCAAGGATGAGGTTGTAGAAGATGGCTTATGAAAAGACTTTAGAAACTGAAAGCTTAGACACTGATGTCTTATAGTTGTTAAAATTACTTTTGTTACATTTGTAAAAATAAAAGCAAGGCATCACAACTTCAGCAGAGTAGTGTCTTTTGAGGGATTACCTTAGTATACTTTCATGTTATCTCCACTTAATGCTTTACAGTCTATAGAGAGAAATATAGTAATATATAATCTTTACAGAATTGAATGAAAATGTGGAAGTACAGTATATTTTAGGAGACAGCATAATTGCCTGAACTAAATTGGGTAGCAAAAACTATAAGTTTTTCTTTAAATGCAAAATACAATTACTCTCAGACTCTTGGAATTTATAAAGGTTTTAGAAATGCCTGTTATTCATTGAATAAGCCTGAATAATAAATATGGGACTAAAATGTACACTGAAAACAGGTAAGCTGAACATCAAATATAGTTTCATGATATTTTGGCCAGGGCTCTGGTAAGAGATTACATATAGCATGTTACTTTTAAAGTAACTCTAGCAAAAGAAAATACTTTTAAATAGATGGAATGGCCTTAGGATGTATGAAGATACTATCTAATACACAATACTATTATATCTTATTCACAGACATGCATTTTAGCCCCAAAATATTAAGATCACATACCCCAAATATATATGTACATCCATGAGTATAGTCATCATCCTTTATGAGACAGAATAAAAAAATAATTCAAGTTATTTGGGAATTGCTTTTCTGATAAGAACATTTAAAATTTATAATTTCTACTCTTTTCCCAGGAGACGTATAAGACAGTGTTAATTGTACTAATAGTATTCTTGGGAGTAGATGTAAAGTTAACATACTGAAGTTCTAGTATTTTCTAGAAGTATTGTACTATCAAATTTCATTAAAGTCTAAAATAAACTTCCATGTAGTCAATTGAAACATTGCTGATTTACATAGCCTTATTGTTTTTACTAACCAAGCTTCTGTCAAAGGAGTACATTTTTTTTTTTTTTTACAGAAGTCACAACATTTGGTAAACAGAAGGCATTGACTTAAAAATAGTAATTTTTTAATGTTAAAATTCTAATTATTGTGGCATATTTTTTAATTTTTAGAAACTTCTCTCATTCCATAACAGCAGGCAATCATAGCTTCTTTGCATTTAAAAATAAAACTGTGTTATGGAAAAATTGTAATGTTTTAAAAGCCTATAAGCTTTACAAAGAACCGAATGAATGAAAGATACAAATACTGACAGTATCAAATCTGACATGATGTAACTATGAATTATAATCCCTAAGATGCTATGCCCTATGAGCAATTCTACTACATGTATAAATGACAGGAAAGGGCCCACAAATAGATAATCTTTAAGGACATTTAAGGATAGTTTCACTTTGGCCACAGTAACCATATACAATAAGTGGTTATTAATGTGACAGTTTTATGAATTTTTTATAACACAAATATTGTTCTATATCAATGTTTGTAAAAATTTGTAATGTAAGAGTGTGAAATGTTTTTATTAAAACCACTTAATATAGGTAAAATACACACAAACACAAATGTAGTGAAACCAGAATAATATGGAAACTAGAATATATACATCGTCCCCTTACAAGGTGGTGTTTGCTTAAATTACACCATACACAAAAAATGGTCTGCTGGTAAGTATTTCTTATATATGCTATAGATTTGTCTAAAATATGAACCTTCTGGAATAAAACTGAAAATTTAAGCATCAAAGATGTTTGTAAGTGGTTATGTGTGATGATCATGCTGGTTAGACAGCCAGATGATGGTCTGTAAGAGCTGTTGCCTTACAGAGACAATTCTTGTCTTCTTTGTTATGGCTTATAGCTCAGTAGTACTTAAATGTTGGAGTTAATAAAGGAAACCATGATTTAACTCTGCATCTTCAATGTTCTGGCTACTAAGATTTCAGAAATTCTCTCTCAAAAAAAAAAAAAAAAAGCAAAAACATTTAACCTTAAGCATATCCCCAACCCATTTGTTACTAGACCACACAGGGGCCTAGTTATTTTCTATTTCTAGACAAAACACTTCTCCAAGAGTCTACTTAACAAAGTCAGTACAGGAAGGTGGAGTGGAAACTGAATCCTCTGCTCTGAAATCTTTTCTAGGATGAAAGTGTGGGCTTCGAGAATATCGAGGTTTCAAACCCACAGATGAAGGCTGAGAAAAGCTTCTTCTCACAGAATGTAACCTTGGTTCCTAGTAAGAGATGTAAAGAAAATTAGGGTTTTCACGCACTTCAAATGTTATAATTACTTACGGGAAAGATTTAAAAAACAAGACTGACTGGGTCTGGACTTTTTTTTTTAAAAGACATTCTTGGGGATCTAACCTAAGCCTGTGTGTGCTAGTCAAGTCTGGTCAACCACTGAGCTACATATGTCCCCAGCGCAGGGTCTGGATTCTGAGTAAAGTGTTCTTCAGGAAATGCCTGAGGAGTAGGCTATCTTTGTGATCTGCTACTAGACAGGGAGGGAGGCGTCCTATAGCTGTAAACAAGTCACAAATAACGCACCTGAGAATCGCCATAGTCAGTGAGATTTCTAAATTACATTATACTTACATTAGGCCATCCCTAAAACTTTGCTTAAATTTAATTTTGTTTTAAAAAGTATGTGCTTATGACATGTACGATTAGAATTAGATCTTATGAATAAGAAAGTACTATCAAGAGAGAAATCAGATTATTAATATACTACTTAATGTTAATAAACATTTTGTCTTATGCTAGGCAAATCATTTAGTGACTAAGTTTTAATCCAACAAGTGACTTTTAATCTACTGCAAAATAAAAAGATTGGTAAAGATATTCTCTTGCTTAAGACACTGAAAATAGGACATTTTACTAAGAAATCTTTCATGCTAAATGCTTTAGAGCATCTAGGGGAGGCAAATCCTGTTGCCTAGAAATCTTATCAATTGTTCTCCCTACTTTAAGTGAATTGAGTTCAATATTGTAATTAAATAAAGCCAACAAGGAGGTAGTGGCTGTGCCACACTGAATAAAACATTTGAAGTGGCACCTAAATTAAATCAACTGCATCTGACTATAAAGTACAATTTAAGGAAATAGATAAAATTTCTAAGATTAAAAACCAAAACTTCCCTAAAGGGAAATTTTACTATGTTTAGTTTCAAGTCTTATGCTATGGGCACATAGGACACTCTTCTGATCCACTAGAACTTGGAGCCTGTCTACCAGGAAAGAAATAGCATGCTACTGCTAGAACAATGAACTGCCAGGAGAAAGTTCATGCGTTAGTTTTAAAGTGTAATAACAGATCTGGATGCTTACAGAATTAAACATGCTTTAATTGTGCAATTATAATTTATTAATAGCACTTTAAGAAACTTTGTGATTTTACAAAATAGTCTCCCAACTTAAAAAGAATGTTACAAAGCATTGTAATAATCATAAGCTAAAGAAAGCTTACCAAAATGAGTATTATAAGACAATGTACTCCAGTGACTTTATTTTTTTTTATAAATTTTTGATTTAAGGAGACCATAAGACAGTTATGATAATGCCTGTTATCTTAGAATTAGATCAAATTTGGGGCTGTAGAGATAGGTGAGTGGTTAGAAGCACGTACTGCTCTTCTAGTGGATATGGCTTTGATTCCTAGCACCCATGTTAGGTGGCCCACAACTGCCTGCATCTCCAGCCGCAGGAGGTCTGGCACCTTTGGCCTCTGCAGGTACTTGCACTCACATGCACATAACCTACACGCATGCACAAGTACACAAAGATAATAAAAAATTGAAAAAGAATGAGATCTAATTATATCTAATCTTTTGAGTCTAGTACCCATCACCAGGATATAACAAAACTATGCTTGAGTAACGGTTCCCCAACTAGCAGAGCTGGGGATGTAGTTCAATGGTAGAGCTAAGATAACAAGACTAAATGGAGGGAAATCTATACACAAAGACTGATGAATGCCTACATTGTAGCTAATAGCATAAATAGAGAGGAAGAAGGAACAGATGTTTTGGTGGTGGATTTTGCTTCAGAAGCATTTTGAGATGTGTTATGTTCCCAAGAGTGGACGGCATAGGCTAGAGCTATCTTTTGTTGTCTGAAGGCTAAATGTTTTCTGGGATACCCTAGACACTCTTGCTTCTTACCATGTGTTTCTTATATTTTCCAGAATGCTAACTTGAACAGTATTACCTTGAGTGAGTAGTGTAGAAAGCTCTAGAGTAACCGAAACTGTGTTGTATTCGTAGGCTGCTTGATAAAAGCATGTGGCAATAGATTTGGGTTTCTTATGACTTACCTTCTGTTTTAGAATTTAAATATTTTTTGATTAGATTCCCATATCCTTAGGAAATTAGAATAGACTGATTTTACTTACTAAATGAAAGATTTTTTTTTTTTTTTTGAGACAGGGTTTCTCTGTATAGTCCTGGCTGTCCTGGAAAGATGGTTCATAATTCTTGGATGGAATGTCTCAAAGTATTATGTTCTTTCTGGATTGTTCCTTTGACTCTGCCCTATTTTCCAAAGATGATCAATCTCCTCATTGTGATTACGTCTTAGTAATTAGGATTTCTATCACCTAGTAATGCCATACTGAGTGACTGTCTGAAGCCGAATAAGCTTCAATTCTTTTACAGGAAACTCTCACAAAAGTATTGAGTGGACAAAATGGGATAATTTGTATGAAGTGTTTATAAATTTAAGGGTCGCTATAAATGTGAGGTCCTCTTCTTGTCTTGAAGTGATAAACTAGCATGATTTTACAGTATGCCATTAATGAAGTTAATAATTATTTACATGGAGTATTATGAACTTTTAAAGTAGAAGTATGGGCTGGTGAGATGGTTAAGCGGGTAAGAGCATTGACTGCTCTTTTGAAGGTCCTGAGTTCAAATCCCAGCAACCACATGGTGGCTCATAACCACCCGTAATGAGATCTGACGCCCCCTTCTGGTGTGTCTGAAGACAACTACAGTGTATTTACTTATAATAATAAATCTTAAAAAAAAATAAAGTAGAAGTATATAGTAATGGTCCAGCAAATTTAGTGAACACATGTTACATTACCAGGATTTTTTTGTCTTTCAATTTTCATGTGTATGTTGTGTATGTATGTGGATGGGTGGGTACACATGTGTGCAAATACATGCTAGCAGACCTCAGGTTGATCTTGGGAATCATCCTTAATCTCTCCCCTGAAACCTCACTCATTGAGACCTCTCAGTCAAATCCATATCTGAACTCCAGTCTTCACACGGTTTTAACTGCTGTACTATCTTCATAGCTCATTACCAAGATTTTAAGACTGGTAACTTAGGTTGGAGAGATGGCTCGATGAGAAAGGTGTTCTGCGAATGATTTTGAGTTGAATCCCTGGGACCAACTTGATAGGAGAGAACTGATTCCTTCAAGTTGTCCTCTGACTATCACATGTGTACTGTAGTGTGCACTTGCTCATGTGTTTATGTAAACACACACACATACCCCACACCACAAAACTCCTCATGTATAGTACTGTTAACTGGACCATAAACTTGTGACTGTGTCACAGGTCCTGGGGGAGATCATAATCCTATTATTCTGGCAAGTGGACACAGTATTAAACTGTCTTCCTAAGTTATCCTTATATCTGTAGAGTAGTGCATCTCTCAACCTTCATCAGAGAAAATTCTTTTTGCAGTGGATGGAGATTAATAGAGACCCACAATGGGTTATTGTACAGAGAATAAAAGACTGTAAAGGTCTCAGTTTTTAATAGGATATGTGTACCACGCCCTGTCCCTTAGACAGAGGTGGCAGAAGGTAGCAAGTGTAAGAGGCAGTAAGTGTCTGCACTGACACTGTGTTTGCTGCTTAGGATCACGTCACATGGGAACTCACAGTGGCTGTGACTGCACGCATGAGACCTTGACAAGATCAAGTCACCCCAAGCCCACTGAGACTCTGTTAGCACCTTATGGCAAGCGTAGGAGGGAGAGTAAGTTTTCTTCAGGGATATGGCTCCTGAGAGGCTTATCTGTGTTCCAGTAGATGGTCCTACACACATGCACATAATAGGCAGCACTAAGTGTACTCAGTGGGTTTAAAAAAACAGCATATGAAATTGGAATAAAAATGGTGGTTAGGAGAGGGTACAAACTGGATGGGATGGAATGGGTATGGATTTAATCAAAACACATTATATGTATAAATGAAATTTTCAATAAAACTGTAAAACAAAGGAATTTATAAATTTTTATCATCCCCATCATCATTTTCTTAAGATCAAAGCATGTGCTTAAGGTTGCATCCTGTTTTCAAACGTTGCACTCTGGGCTGGATGGGGTGGTGGCACACCTTTCATTCCAGATCTCAGGAGGCAGAGGCAGAGGCAGGCAAATCTCCATGAGTTTAAGACCAGCTTGATCTACATGTAAGTTCTAGGATAGATAGGGCTTATCTCAAAAAAACTAAAACCAAAGTACAATAACAAAAAATGTTTAGGGCTGGAGAGCTGGCTCAGCTGTCAAGAGTACTGGCTGCTCCTCCAGAGGACCAGAGTTCAATTCCCAGCACCCACATGGCAACTCACAAATAGCTGTAACTCTAGTCTGAGTGGAGTCTGATGCCCTCTTCTGATTTCTGCTGGCACCAACCATACAAATGGTGCACATGACTACATGCAGGCAAGATACTCATAGACATAAAATAATAAAATTAATAAATATTGTATAATATATAACAAAAATTAGTTTTAAAAAGAGTTGCATTTTGCTTATCAAATGTGCTGCTTTTAGTTAGCCAATTGTATAAGAATGTGAGGCCAAACTTTGACCACTCAGAGTGAGGCAAAGGTCCTCTTTGCTTTAGGAATAAAACCTCTGTTGGCAAGATCAATAAAACAAATGACAGCTGTTGCTGCTGAGGATGCCCATCTATAGATGAGAACACTCATCCATAGCTGGTGGGGGTGCAAACTTGCACAGACACCATGGAAATCAATGTGGCAATTTCTTAGTAAGATGGGACTCAGTTCATTTCAAGATCTGGCTATACTACTTGGTCATATACTCAAAGGACACTACATCATACTACAGAGATATTTCCTCAATCACATTCATTCATTACTGCTCTCTTCATAATAGCCAGAAACTGTAAACTTCCTACGTCAGTGATCTAAGGAAAATGTATGGTTGCACCATGGAACATTACTCAGTCATTAAAAAGTGAAATAAGTTGGGCATGGTAGCACACGCTTTTAATCCTAGAACTTGGGAGGCAGAGGCAGGAAGATCTGAGTCTAACCACTGGTCTACAAAGTGAGTTCCAGGACATCCAGGGCTGCACAGAGAAACCCTGTTTCAAAAAAAACGTAACAAAAAGTGAAATAATGAAATTCATAGGTAAATGAATGTAGCTAGGAAAAATCACCGAGAGAAGTAACCCAGACCTCAAAAGACTAGTATAGTATATATTTGCCTATGTGTGGATATTAGCTGTTAAGTCTTAGATAAATAGGCTATACTCCAGAATATCACAGGGCTTAAGTATAGAGTAGGGGCTGTGGGGAGAACTGGATGACCCTGGAAAGGGGTTAATAGAGAAGCAGTTATGGATGGATGTGGGCACTGCAATGGGAGGATGGAATAAGGAGAAGGGAAGAGGGGAGTGAGAGAGGAAATATGGGGAGGGATAGCTAAACTTCATGGCCATTTGAGGGGTTATATGGGAACCTAATTCATTAAAAAAGCTTTCTAAAATATATACATGTATGAAGATGATCTAAATGAAATTGTCAAATACTGGGGGAAGTAAAGAGGTCCAACTGGACATCTTTTCTTGTCAAATAAAAACTCCAGTTCCGGGACTGGGTTATATCTAATCAAGTTTTGGGCCAAAGATGCTCTCTGGGAGCTCCCACAAAACTCAGGCTATTGCCAAGGCTATTGGGTACTCTCCACAAACTGATGTTAAGACTCTACTGTTGAAGACAACACCTACACAACTCAGTGAACATGGAGAACTCAAGCTGGGGCCTACCTAGAGCCTTCACCCCTACTGACTAGTGTTCAGGGTACTGGAAGGCACTGTGAACACTACCAAAGGAGAAAGATAAATACCAACCCAATTACAAAGTATCTCACCTACAATGCTTGAGCTGCATGCAAACTATGCTAGTGGTACTAGCCACTCAGTATCTGGTTGAATTTAAGACCCATCCATGAGATGGAACCCATCACTGACACTGCCAAGAGATGATGGCTAAGGAAACATGAACAAAAGTATTTTTGGAAGGATTTTTATCTCAAACTGCTTGTCTGTTTTTAAACTTTCCCCCTCAGACCTCACAGGGTTTTTGCTAATATTTATTGTTGAACTTTTTTCTTTTGCAGTTTATTGTAATGCTAAGTGTTGGCCCCCAAGATCTGGAGTCTGCTTGTACCTTCTGGGAACCTACCTGCCCCCAGTTAATTCTGATTGGTAAATAAAGATGCCAGCAGCTAATGGTTGGGGAGAAGAGAGATAGGCAGCATTTAGGTTTTATTTAAGAGGGGAGAGAGGCAGAGTGGTCATGGGATAGAGAAGCTGGAAGAGTCATCATGGCTTCTGGACCAAGAGAACATGGCCCAGAGGGTTGCCTGGCTGGAGGAGCTAAGAGAAGCCCAAATAAAACATAGTAAGTAATAACTTGGGAAAGTAGATTCTAACAGCATGGAGGGTAGGCAGTTTCCAGCTATTGTGTTGCTTAAGGTATAATAAAATATAAAGGCTATGGGTGTCTTTCATTTAGGAACATAAATGGTCTAAGATGGGTAGAAACCTCATGGCAGGAGTTTTTAATAAATTGCTACATACTATGACTTCTGATTTCTGTTTTTATGGGACTTCTGTGTTTGTCAGTGTGTGTGTCTCTTTGTCTATATCTGTTTCTTGTGCTTTTTCTTTGATTCTTTGTTTTTCTGTTTGTTTTGTCCTGTTCAAATTTGATTGATTTTTATATCATCATCATCATCATTATTAATTTATTTTAGATGTCTGTTTTCTAATAAGAAAGAGCAAGGAAGGATGTGGAATTGGGTGGGTGAAGAGGGAAATCTGGAAGGAATTAGGGGAGGGAAACCATAATCTGAATATATTGTATGAAAAAAAATCTATTTTCAATAAACAAAACAAAGCTCTGCCTGGTGGGCCTTCTTGTTACTCCTGGTTGTGTAGGAATACTCTCTAAAAACAAAACCAACTCGGGTAACATAAGACTGTTTCAATGTTTCTTCATGCATAGTAAAAGACACTAGGATTTCTAAGATTCATTTGACTTCATAAATGAAATGATTCTGTAATTTCAGGTTTATAGCAGGGAAAAGGGCTTTCATCTAGACATGTTGTCAGTTGAAGCAACACTGTATCAATTGTTAGAATGTAAATAATGAATTAAGTCAGAGAAAAGTCTAAGGAGTTCAACCTGCTTTCAGATGACAGCTTTTGAGTCTAATGTTACATTTCTAGGCCTCCCTCAGAATTCATAAAGGACTGGTTTTAGAGCCCTAGAAAAACATCAACTGGTTACTAATCAAGTCCCTTATATAAAAGGTACAGGATTTGCATGTAATTTGCACACATACCATATAATTGAGCCAATTCTAGATTACTTAGTTAAATGTGAATAATATATAAATAATAATATGGTATTATTTACGGAATATCAAGAAAAAGTTCATGTTCAATATAAATGCAATTAAACATTTTTTATCTAAAGTTGATTGAATCTGCACATATAAAACTCATGGATAAAGTTTTTGAAAGATGATTTAAGTTTATAAATATGAAAAATAAAAACGTAGAATATTTTAGTTACTTTTTGCTTCTCCCTTTCATGTTCCTGTCTTCTGAATCATTTTTATGATTAGCATATACACTCAACACCTGGAAGTCTGTGGATGTAGTTCAGGTGGTAGAGTGTCTAGAGTGCATGAGACTTTGGGTTCCATCTCCAGCATCACATGAAACTGAGTGTGGCACAGAAGGTAGAGACAGGAGGATCAGAAGTTCAATGTCAATCCTAGCTATGTTTGGGGCCAACCTAAGCTACAAGAAATTGTTTCAAAAACAAAAATCTAAACAAAATCCCCAGTACACCAAAACCCAAACCAAAGCTTTGTTAATAAGGATGAGTGAACTATGCTGACTACCACAAGGACGGGAGAAGCAAGCCTTGACAAGATCTTGTCTGGAGGCTAAAAGGCCTCTGCTTTTTTTCTGTTTTTAAAATTTACTTCCTTTTGAGGCTAGAGAGATAGCTCAGCAGTTAACGGCATAGACTGTTCTTGCAGAGGACCCATGTTCAATTCCCAGCACCAACATGGCAGCACTCAACAGTCTGCAACTACAGTTCCAGGGAATGCAATGTCCTTTTTTGGCCTCTACAAGTACAAGCATGTGGTATATAAACATATTTGCAGGCAAAACACCCATTTACACAAAATAAAATAAATTATTTTTATTTATATATGCTGTCTTATGGTTTTTATTGCTGTGATGATACATCATGACCACACCAATTCTTATAAAGGCAAACACTTAATTGGGGTTGGCTTACAGTTCAGAGGTTTAGTCCATTATTATCATAGCAGGAAGCATGGTGGCATGCAGCTAGACATGGTGCTGGAGAGGTAGCTTAGAGTTCTACATCTGGATCTTCAGGCAGCAGGAAAAAAGAGTGACACTGGGCTTGGTTTAGGCTTCTGAAACCTCAAAGACTACCCCCGGTGACATACTTCCACCAACAAGGCCAACCCTATTCCTACAAGGCCACACCTCCTAATAGTGCCAGTCTCTTTGAGCCTATGAGGGCCATTTTCTTTCCATTTTTTTAAAAAAAAATTGTATTGGTTATTTTATTTATTTACATTTCAAATGTTATTCCCCTTCCTGGTTTCCCCTCTGCAAATCCTCTATCTCACTGCCCCCCTTGCTTCTATGAGGGTGCTCCCCCATCCACCCACCCACTCCCTAGCATTCCCCTATGCTGGGGCATTGTCTTAGTCAGGGTTTCTATTTCTGGACAAAACATCATGACCAAGAAGCAAGCTGGGGAGGAAAGGGTTTATTCAGCTTACACTTCCATACTGCTGTTCATCACCAAAGAAGTCAGGACTGGAACTCAAGCAGGTCAGAAAGCAGGAACTGATGCAGAAGCCATGGAGGGATGTTCTTTACTGGCTTGCTTCCCCTGGCTTGCTCAGCCTGCTCTCTTATAGAACCAAGACTACCAGCCCAGAGATGGCACCACCCACAAGGGTACCTCCCACCTTGATCACTAATTGAGAAAATGCCTTATGGCTGGATCTCATGGAGGCATTTCCCCAACTGAAGCTCCTTTCTCTGTGATAACTCCAGCCTGTGCCAAGTTGACACAAAACTAGCCAGTACAGGCATCAAGCCTTCACAGGACCAAGGGCCTCTCCTCTCACTGATGCCAGACAAGGCCATCCTCTGCTACATATGCAGCTGTAGCCATGGGTCCTTCCATGTGTATCCTTTGGTTGGTGGTTGTTTAGTCCCTGGGAGCTCTGGGGTCTGGATTGGTTGATATTATTGTTCTTCCTATGGAGTTGCAAACCCCTTCAGCTCTTTCAGTCTTTCCCTTGACTCTTCCATTGGGGCCCCCATGCTCAGTCTGATGGTTGGCTGCAAGCATCTGCCTCTGTATTTGTCAGGCACTGGCAGAACCTCTCAGGAGACAGCTGTATCAGGCTCCCATCAGCAAGCACCTCTTGACATCAGCAATAGTGACTGGGTTTGGTGTCTGCATGTGGGATGGAACCCCAGGTGAGGCAGTCTCTGGATGGCCTTTCCTTCCATCTCTGCTCCACTCTTTGTCCCTGTATTTCCTTTAGTCAGGAGCAATTCTGAATTAAAAATTTTGAGAAGGATGGGTGGCCCCATCCCTCAACTGGGGGCCGTGCCTAACCTCTCCATATGTTTTCTACAGGTTCTCTCTCCCCTTTGTTGGGTCTTGGGAGCCTCTTGCTTTCCTGGTGTCTGGGACTTTCTGTTGGCTACCCCCGTTACCCATCCCCAATTGCTATAACCCTCTGTTCAATTTCCTGACCCTCTGTACAACTCCTCTGTCTCCTCCCACACCTGATCCTCTTTTTTGCCTGCTTGCCTTGTGGGACTGAGCAACTCTAGATCCTTGGACTTCCATTCACAGCTGCTGCTGACCATTGTTGGGGAGTTGGACTACAGACTGTAAGTCATCAATAAATTCCTTTAGTATGTAGAGACTACCCATAAGTTCAGTGACTCTAGAGAACTCTGACTAATACAGAAGTTTTCCCATTTGAACCACCACAATCCACTCCCTGCCCCCCAGCCCCCATAGGCTTATTGCTACATCATAATGAAAAAAATGCATTCAGTCCAACTTCAAAGTCCACACATAGCCTATTAAAATTTCAACACACAATGTTTAAAAGTCTAAAGTTCAAAGTCTCTTTTGAGGCAATCTTTTAACTGTAATCCCTTGTAAAATCAAAATAGGAAAGCTATAATGGCACAGAATATACATTATCATTCTAGAAGGGGAAGAGGGAGCACAGTAAGGAATACTGGACCAAGGAAGACTGAAAACCAGCAGGGTAAACTCCAAATTCTGCAAGTCCATGTCTGATGTCAAAGCACTCTTTAGATCTCCAACTCCTTTCAACTTTGTTGATTGCAACACACTTCTCTCATGGGCTGGGTCCACTCCCTGTTGTGGCTATTTTCAATGAACTCCTTCACAATGGCTTCACATTCACAATTTCATGTAATGGCCTCTCTGGATCTCCATGAAGAGACACCTGTGACACACATCTGGCCTCAGTTGCTCACCTTACTCTCAGAGGAAGATTCTATAACTCCTTTCTTGTATCCTTGTTGCTAAATCCAGAACCTCATTGCTAAAGGTGCTGAATTCTGCTGTTTGCTGGAGCTGGAACATGGCACCTCATTCAAATACATTTTCACTAACTGTTTTAAGTGGTTTCATTTGCTGTCTAAGATTGACTGTCCTGGAACTTACTCTGTAGATCAGGCTGTCCTGGAACTCAGAGATCTGCCTGCCTCCTGAGTTCTGGGAGTAAAGGTGTCTACACCAAAATGGCCCTAAGCATTTCTTTCTTTCCACGGTCACTTAATTTCTTTTACAAGGTAGAAGCTTAGCTGGGTAGGACTTGGCTCTGGGGTCACCAGTTCTTTTATTCCACTTAGCCTTAGGCTTTCCTCAGCCTGTGTATACATCTTGGTGTGCCTTCACTCCTCAAACAGTACATTTTGTATTTTTCTTCCTCAGTTTGCTCCTTTTCATTATAAATCTGCATAAGATTGGCACTAATCTCCACAGAACATAGTCAACACTAGGCTGTTTTGAAATCTCTTCTGCCAAAGCTGTTAATCCATGATTCTTCAATTTAACCTCAGGCAGACTTTTTGGATAAGGGCAGAAAGCAACCACATTCTTCAGCAAAGTATCACAAGAACAGTCTCTAGGCCACATACCAATAATATTCTTCTCTGAAACCTACTCCAGCTAAGTCCCCACAGTTCAAATAACCCCCAGTACCACTGTCTTCAATGTTTTTACTAGTATGATCCATTGAGGCCCACTTTAAGCATTCAATTCCTTTTCTAATCTAAAAGTCCCAAAGTCCACATTCTTCCAAATAAACTCTCTATGAATTCTCTATGAGCATGGTGAGGTCTATCACAGCAATACCTCAATGCCTGGTACCAACTTCTATCTTAGTGTTTTTATTGCTATGAAGAGATACCATCACCACGGCAACTCTTATACAGAAAAACATGTAATTGGGGCTGGCTTAAAGTTCAGAGGTTTAGTCCATTATCATCATGGCAAGGAGCATGGTGACATTCAGCTAGACATGGTGCTGGAGAAGTAGCTTAGAGTTCACATCTGAATCCTCAGGCAGCATGAAGAAGAGTTCCTTCAACAAGGCTAACCCTGTTCCAGCAAGGCCACACCTCCTAACAGTAATAGTGTCACTCTCTATGAGCCTATGGGCGCCATTTTCCTCAAACCATCACATATATATGTATATATTTGTTCTTGCTTGTCTTTATATGCACCATGTGCATGCAGTGTCCACAAAGCAGAAGACAAGGTCAGCTTTCCTGGAACTAGACTTAACAGTTGTGAGCTGCCTAATATAATGCTGGGAACAATGCTGGCTCCTCTGTAAGTGTAACAAGTGCCTTTAACTGCTGAGCCATCTCTTTAACCCAGGGCCTTGGTTTCTATGAAGATAATGAAAATCAAGTCACATCTGCTCATCAGTGAAGGTACAATAACTCTCAAGAGGAAATAAGGATTTGCAATTCTGAGTTCATACAACGATAGTTCAAAGATTAATAATCATAATAAAACTTGACAGTTCCTAAGTATGATGTTATTTCTGAGCAAGCAGTTAGCATGACACATAAGACCCTATTTAGACAGACTTTAATTGCAACTCTATTTTATACAAAACAGAGCAAACTACTTGTAAATAACAGAAAATATTAAACACTATACTCTCAGTTACATTCACCTACAGTATATAAAGGTATTTGGTTTAAATGAATTTTAACAACAACAACAACAACAAAAAAACAACTGGAAAGTGCATATGAAAATGTTCTACACACAAGATATGCACTCACTGATAAGTGGATATTAGACCAGAAACTTAGACTACCCAAGATACAATTTGCAAAACACATGAAACTCAAGAAGAAGGAAGACCAAAATGTGGATACTTCATTCCTTCTTAGAATTGGGAACAAAATACCCATGGAAGGAGTTACAGAGACAAAGTTTGGAGCTGAGACAAAAGGATGGACCATCTAGAGACTGCCATACCCGGGGATCCATCCCATAATTAGCTTCCAAACGCTGACACCATTGCATACACTAGCAAGATTTTGCTGAAAGGACCCAGATATAGCTGTCTCTTGTGAGGCTATGCCAGGGCCTAGCAAATACAGAAGTGGATGCTCACAGTCAGCTATTGGATGGAACACAGGGCCCCTAAAGAAGGAGCTAGAGAAAGTAACCAAGGAGCTAAAGGGGTCAGTAACCCTATAGGAGAAACAACAATATGAACTAACTAGTACCCCACAGAACTATGTCTCTAGTTGCATATGTAGCAGAGGATGGCCTAGTTGGCCATCAATGAGAGGAGAGGCCCTTGGTCTTGCGAAGATCATATGCCCCAGTACAGGGGAATGCCAGGGCCAGGAAGTGGGAGTGGGTGGGTTGGGGAGCAGGGTGGGGGGAGGGTATAGGGGACTGTTGGGATAACATTTGAAATGTAAATGAAGAAAATAGCTAATAAAAGATGAAAAAAAAGAGAAAATGTTCTATAGGAAAAATTTGGGGATGTTTCCTCCAATAATTTAGAAGACAATAAAGGAAATTGAATTCTTGGTCATGGGTCTACCCAATACAAGCAAGCAGACAAGACATAATTTAAAAAGTAATATTTATAAAGTAATGGATACATTAAATGGGTTGTATGGTGTTAGAGCTATTATATTCTGAGTTACGTATTGTTATTGCTATTTTAAGGGCTAAGGTATCTTTTTAGATTGAAAACATTTTATTACAATATATTCTGATCACTACTCCCAACCCCAACTCTTCCAGGTCCTCCCCAACCCACGCAACTCTAAACCATTTCTCTTTTATATTTATTTTCTCTAAAACAAGTTTTAACTTTCAAAGTCTTGTCAAAAAACAAAACATATTGTATTCTCTTTAGCATTTCTACCTTTTTCATATAGTGGCATGCTCAGAAAATGGAACTACTTACATGCACACTAGTGCCAACCAAGATGCCTGGCAGCACCGCAGATGAGGACAGGAGGGACTGCATTCTACACTGTTATTTTTACAAAGTCATTGAGATAAAAAGCCAGGGGTGGTGGTACGTGCCCATAATCCAAGATTCTAGAGGTGGAGGCAGACTGATCAAGAGTTCAGAGTCATTTCCAGCTAAACAGCAAGGTTTTGACTGGACTAAGCTACTTGAGACCCTATCTTAACTTCTCCATCAACAAAGACAGAAATATAGTAACTTTAGTTACATAGTAACATCTTAGTTGAATATTTGATGTAGAAAGAACTAAATATTAACAAGGAATTACAATTTTGTATATTACAAATCATATTTTGGCCACTTTCCTTCAGTTAGAAATATATGCACAAAATTCTGATCTTCAAAATCTATGAGGTGATTTTCAGTTTGATGCTTTCAACAAAGGAACAGGTTAATGTATGAAATAAACCTCCAAAACCCACCTGTCAAAAATGAGAATATCTCTAGCCTTGTATTTTGTCTAAACTTAGAATTGGTTATAGAATCTTTAAAGCACATTGCTTGTTAATAATATTATATTACGAATATCATGATAGTTCTAATTAATATATATTTTCTGTTATCTTGTTACTGAGAAGGGCAATAAAACCGACAGGGGAAGGGGACTAAGTACGGGTAGGGGTAGAGATGGGAACAGGAGGAATCAGGTTATGGGAAGATGGAGGGAGAGAGAACTGGGAGAGACAGCTGGAATGGGGGGTGAGGGATGTCTGGAATGAGCTACAAACTTAGGGCAATGGAAACTCTCAGAAGTCTCTGAGAGTGACCTAGCTAAAGCTCCTAGTAATGGGGTATGTGGACCAATGGAAGAATTCCAGAGATGTGCAGGGGTAAGATGGAGCAGAAATTGAGGGAATGGCCAACCAAAGACTGGTCCAGCTTGAGAATCATGCTATGAGAGCAAGCCTGACACTATTAATGATATTCTACTACACTTGCAGACAGGAGCCTAGTGTAATCGTCATTCACCTAGCAACCGGTGAAAACAGATGCAGAGGTTCACAGCCAAACATTAGGTGGAGCTCGAGGAATCCTGTGGAGGAGGAGGAGGAGGAAGGATTTTAGGTCCCTAAACTTTAAGGTTAAGGACACCATAAGAAAACCTACATAATCAACTAATCTGGGCCCATAAGGGCTCACAGAGACTGAACTGCCTACCAGGGAGCTTGCATGGGACCGACTTAGGCCCTCTGCACATATTAGGCAAGCTACACAACAGTTGTGTAGCTTGGTCTTCATGTGGGACTCTTAATAGCAGGAGCAGGTGCTGTCTCAGACTACAATGCCTGCCTTTGGATCTCTTTCCCCTAACTGGGCTGCCTTTGTAATCCTCAATAGGAGAAGATGCACCTTGTCTTACTACAACTTGATATGGCAAGGCTGGACGATACCCATGGGAGGCCTGCTGTAGTGATAATTTTGGTTTCTTTAAAAAAACACAGAAAGGTAATAGGAATATGTTTTTGTTTTAATAGCAGGTGTGAGATATGGGGCTGCTTTAGATTATCCACAGCAGCTGACTGATTTGCCTCTTACTCTAGCAGGGATATGATTCTGACAGCTGCAGATAGTTTCTTCAAGTGTTTGACATTTGGAAGTCTGGGGACTCTTGAGAAGGTATGAAAAGACTAGAGCCCTGCGAGTGGCTGCTGGTTGCTGTTTGTCAAGTGATCGTGCCAAAGGGACATGAAAAAAGAAGTTAGATAACTTAATGGTGAAGATCAAACTTGCCCCAAGGAACTTGATGCCTCTAATCAGCAGGAAGCAGTCTAATGGTAGTGACACCCTTTTACCGTCTAGCCTTCTTTCACTCCTACCTAGTGTAAGGCACTTCGAAGGATGGACTAAGGGTGGTAAACTAGAAACTCATAAAAAGCCAAAAACCTGGCTACAGCCGTCCCTTTTCTTTTTTTTTTTTGATTTTTAATATTTTTATTACATATTTTCCTCAATTACATTTCCAATGCTATCCCAAAAGTCCCCCATAGCGCCCCCCACTTCCCTACCCACCCATTCCCATTCTTTTGGCCCTGGCATTCCCCTATATTGGGGCATATAAAGTTTGCAAGTCCAATGGGCCTCTCTTTCCATTGATGGCCGACTAGGCCATCTTTCGATACATATGCAGCTAGAGACAAGAGCTCCGGGGTTCTGGTTAGTACATCATGTTTTTCCAACAATAGGGTTGCAGATCCCTTTAGCTCCTTGGGTACTTTCTCTAGCTTCTCCATTGGGAGCCCTGTGATACATCCAATAGCTGACTGTGAACATCCACTCCTGTGTTTGCTAGGCCCCGGCATCGTCTCACAAGAGACAGCTATATTTGGGTCCTTTCAGCAAAATCTTGCTAGTGTATGCAATGGTGTCAGCGTTTAGAAGCTGATTATGGGATGGATCCCTGGATACGGCAGTCTCTAAATGGTCCATCCTTTCATCACAGCTACGAACTTTGTCTCTGTAACTCCTTCCCTGGGTGTTTTGTTCCCAATTCTAAGAAGGTGCACAGCGTCCACACTTTGGTCTTCATTCTTCTTGAGTTTCATGCGTTTAGCAAATTGTATCTTATATCTTGGGTATCCTAAGTTTTGGGCTAATATCCACTTATCAGTGAATACATATTGTGTGAGTTCTTTTGTGATTGTGTTACTTCACTCAAGATGATGCCCTCCAGGTCCATCCATTTGGCTAGGAATTTCATAAATTCATTCTTTGTAATAGCTGAGTAGTACTCCATTGTGTAAATGTACCATAATTTCTGTATCCATTCCTCTGTTGAGGGACATCTGGGTTCTTTCCAGCTTCTGGCTATTATAAATAGGGCTGCTATGAACATAGTGGAGCATGTGTCCTTTTTACCGGTTGGGACATCTTCTGGATATATGCCCAGGAGAGGTATTGCTGGATCCTCCGGTAGTACTATGTCCAATTTTCTGAGGAACCGCCAGACTGATTTCCAGAGTGGTTGTACAAGCTTGCAATCCCACCAACAATGGAGGAGTGTTCCTCTTTCTCCACAACCTCGCCAGCATCTGCTGTCACCTGAATTTTTGATCTTAGCCATTCTGACTGGTGTGAGGTGGAATCTCAGGGTTGTTTTGATTTGCATTTCCCTGATGATTAAGGATGTTGAACATTTTTTTCAGGTGTTTCTCTGCCATTCGGTATTCCTCAGGTGAGAATTCTTTGTTCAGTTCTGAGCCCCATTTTTTAATGGGGTTATTTGACTTTCTGGAGTCCACCTTCTTGAGTTCTTTATATATATTGGATATTAGTCCCTTATCTGATTTAGGATAGGTGAAGATCCTTTCCCAATCTGTTGGTGGTTTTTTTGTCTTATTGATGGTGTCTTTAGCCTTGCAGAAGCTTTGTAGTCTCATGAGGTCCCACTTGTCAATTCTCAATCTTACAGCACAAGCCATTACTGTTCTATTCAGGAATTTTTCCCCTGTGCCCATATCTTCAAGGCTTTTCCCCACTTTCTCCTCTATAAGTTTCAGTGTCTCTGGTTTTATGTGAAGTTCCTTGATCCACTTAGACTTGACCTTAGTACAAGGAGATAGGAATGGATCGATTCGCATTCTTCTACATGTTAACAACCAGTTGTGCCAGCACCATTTGTTGAAAATGCTGTCTTTCTTCCACTGGATGTTTTTAGCTCCCTTGTCGAAGATCAAGTGACCGTAGGTGTGTGGGTTCATTTCTGGGTCTTTAATTCTATTCCATTGGTCTATTTGTCTGTCACTATACCAGTACCATGCAGTTTTTATCACAATTGCTCTGTAGTAGAGCTTTAGGTCCGGCATGGTGATTCCACCAGAGGTTCTTTTATCCTTGAGAAGAGTTTTTGCTATCCTAGGTTTTTTGTTATTCCAGATGAATTTGCAGATTGCCCTTTCTAATTCGTTGAAGAATTGAGTTAGAATTTTGATGGGGATTGCATTGAATCTGTATTTTGCTTTTGACAAGATAGCCATTTTTACAATGTTGATCCTGCCAATCCATGAGCATGGGAGATCTTTCCATCTTCTGAGATCTTCTATAATTTCTTTCTTCAGAGACTTGAAGTTTTTATTATACAGATCTTTCACTTCCTTAGTTAGAGTCACGCCAAGATATTTTATATTATTTGTGACTATTGAGAAGGGTGTTGTTTCCCTGATTTCTTTCTCAGCCTGTTTATTCTTTGTGTAGAGAAAGGCCATTGATTTGTTTGAGTTAATTTTATATCCAGCTACTTCACCGAAGCTGTTTATCAGGCTTAGGAGTTCTCTGGTGGAATTTTTAGGGTCACTTATATATACTATCATATCATCTGCAAAAAGTGATATTTTGACTTCATCTTTTCCAATTTGTATCCCTTTGATCTCCTTTTGTTGTCGAATTGCTCTGGCTAGGACTTCAAGTACAATGTTGAATAGGTATGGAGAAAGTGGACAGCCTTGTCTAGTCCCTGATTTTAGAGGGATTGCTTCAAGCTTCTCACCATTTACTTTGATGTTGGCTACTGGTTTGCTGTAGATTGCTTTTATCATGTTTAGGTATGGGCCTTGAATTCCTGATCTTTCCAAGACTTTTATCATGAATGGGTGTTGGATCTTGTCAAATGCTTTTTCCGCATCTAACGAGATGACCATGTGGTTTTTGTCTTTGAGTTTGTTTATATACTGGATTACGTTGATGGATTTCCGTATATTGAACCATCCCTGCATCCCTGGGATGAAGCCTACTTGGTCAGGATGGATGATTGTTTTGATGTGTTCTTGGATTCGGTTAGCAAGAACTTTATTGAGGATTTTTGCATCAATATTCATAAGGGATATTGGTCTGAAGTTTTCTATCTTTGTTGGGTCTTTTTGTGGTTTAGGTATCAGAGTAATTGTGGCTTCATAGAATGAGTTGGGTAGAGTACCTTCTGTTTCTATTTTGTGGAATAGTTTGTGAAGAACTGGGATTAGATCTTCTTTGAAGGTCTGATAGAACTCTGCACTAAACCCATCTGGTCCTGGGCTTTTTTTAGTTGGGAGACTATTAATGACTGCTTCTATTTCTTTGGGGGATATAGGGCTGTTTAGATCATTAACCTGATCTTGATTCAACTTTGGTACCTGGTATCTGTCTAGGAACTTCTCCATTTCATCCAGGTTCTCCAGTTTTGTTGAGTATAGCCTTTGGTAGAAGGATCTGATGGTGTTTTGGATGTCTTCAGGATCTGTTGTTATGTCTCCTTTTTCATTTCTGATTTTGTTAATTAGGATGCTTTCCCTGTGCCCTCTAGTGAGTCTGGCTAAGGGTTTATCTATCTTGTTGATTTTCTCAAAGAACCAGCTCCTTGATTGGTTGATTCTTTGAATAGTTTTTCTTGTTTCCACTTGGTTGATTTCACCCCTGAGTTTGATTATTTCCTGCCGTCTACTCCTCTTTGGTGAATTTGCTTCCCTTTGTTCTAGTGCTTTTAGGTGTGTTGTCAAGCTGCTAATGTGTGCTCTCTCTAGTTTCCTTTTGGAGGCACTCAGAGCTATGAGTTTTCCTCTTAGAAATGCTTTCATTGCGTCCCATAAGTTTGGGTATGTTGTGGCTTCATTTTCATTGAACTCTAAAAAGTCCTTAATTTCTTTCTTTATTCCTTCCTTGACCAAGGTATCATTGAGAAGAGTGTTGTTCAGTTTCCACGTGAAGGTTGGCTTTCTATTATTTATTTTGTTATTGAAGATCAGCTTTAGTCCATGGTGATCTGATAGGATGCATGGGACAATTTCAATATTTTTGTATCTGTTGAGGCCTGTTTTGTGACCAATTATGTGGTCAATTTTGGAGAAGGTGCCATGAGGTGCTGAGAAGAAGGTATATCCTTTTGTTTTAGGATAGAATGTTCTGTAGATATCTGCCAGATCCATTTGATTCATAATTTCTCTTAGTTTCTCTGTGTCCCTGTTTAGTTTCTGTTTCCATGATCTGTCCATTGGTGAAAGTGGTGTGTTGAAGTCTCCCACTATTATTGTATGAGGTGCAATGTGTGCTTTGAGATTTACTAAAGTTTCTTTAATGAATGTGGCTGCCTTTGTATTTGGAGCATAGATATTCAGGATTGATATTTCCTCTTGGAGGATTTTACCTTTGATGAGTATGAAGTGTCCCTCCCTGTCTTTTTTAATGACTTTGGGTTGGAAGTCAATCTTATCAGATATTAGAATGGCACCTCCAGCTTGTTTCTTCATACCATTTGCTTGGAAAATTGTTTTCCAGCCTTTCATTCTGAGGTAGTGTCTATCTTTTTCTCTGAGATGAGTTTCCTGTAAGCAGCAAAATGTTGGGTCTTGTTTGTGTAGCCAGTTTGTTAGTCTATGTCTTTTTATCGGGGAGTTGAGTCCATTGATATTAAGAGATATTAAGGAAAAGTAATTGTTGTTTCCTGTTATTTTTGTTGTTAAAGTTGGCATTCTGTTCTTGTGGCTGTCTTCTTTTAGGTTTGTTGAGGGATTACCTTCTTGTTGTTTCTAGGGCGTGGTTCCCGTCCTTGTATTGGTTTTTTTCTGTTATTATCCTTTGAAGGGCTGGATTCGTGGAGAGATAATGTGTGAATTTGGTTTTGTCGTGGAATACTTTGGTTTCTCCATCTATGTTAATTGAGAGTTTGGCTGGGTATAGTAGCCTGGGCTGGAATTTGTGTTCTTTTAGTGTCTGTATAACATCCGTCCAGGATCTTCTGGCTTTCATAGTCTCTGGTGAAAAATCTGGTGTAATTCTGATAGGCTTGCCTTTATATGTTACTTGGCCTTTTTCTCTTACTGCTTTTAGTATTCTATCTTTATTTAGAGCATTTGTTGTTCTGATTATTATGTGTCGGGAGGTATTTCTTTTCTGGTCCAGTCTATTTGGAGTTCTGTAGGCTTCTTGTATGTTCATGGGCATCTCTTTCTTTAGATTTGGGAAGTTTTCATCTATAATTTTGTTGAAGATGTTTGCTGGTCCTTTGAGTTGAAAATCTTCATTCTCATCCACTCCTATTATCCGTAGGTTTGGTCTTCTCATTGTGTCCTGTATTTCTTGGATGTTTTGAGTTAGGATCTTTTTGCATTTTACATTTTCCTTGATTGTTGTGCCGATGTTCTCTATGGAATCTTCTGCACCTGAGATTCTCTCTTCCATCTCTTGTATTCTGTTGCTGATGCTCGTATCTATGGTTCCAGATTTCTTTCCTAGGGTTTCTATCTCCAGTGTTGCCTCATTTTGGGTTTTCTTCATTGTGTCTACTTCCCTTTTTAGGTCTAGTATGGTTTTGTTCATTTCCATCATCTGTTTGGATGTGTTTTCCTGTTTTTCTTTAAGGACTTCTACCTGTTTGATTGTGTTATCTTGTTTTTCTTTAAGGACTTCTACCTGTTTGATTGTGTTATCCTGTTTTTCTTTAAGGACTTGTAACTCTTTAGCCATGTTCTCCTGTAATTTTTTAAGTGAGTTATTAAAGTCCTTCTTGATGTCCTCTACCATCATCATGAGATATGCTTTTAGATCCGTGTCTAGCTTTTCCGGTGTGTTGGGGTGCCCTGGACTGGGCGAAGTGGGGGTGCTGTGTTCTGATGATGGTGAGTGGTCTTGGTTTCTGTTAGTAAGATTATTACGTTTACCTTTCACCATCTGGTAATCTCTGGGGTTAGTTGTTATCGTTGTCACTGTTTAAAGATTGGAGCAGAAGCTGTGTTCCACTCACCAGCAGTCTCAAAATCCTTCGGCGGGGGTCGTGGGTAGCTGGCGGTACCCCGGTGCTGGTCCAGCCGGAAGAGGCCTGTGGTCCTACTCAGGCCGGTTTTCTGCTTCCCCAACTAATGCAGTCTCTGGTCCCGCGTGCAATTGGATTGGAGCAGAAGCTGTGTTCCACTCACCAGAAGTCTTAAGATCCTGTGGCGGGTGTTGTGGGTAGCTGGCGAGTGTCAGCCGACCCTGCGCCCTAGCTACCCCGGTGCTTTTCTGACCGGAAGAGGCTTGTGGCCCTAAGTAGGCTGGATTTCTGCCTCGCCAACCAAAGCAGTCTCAGGTCCCGCGTGATTGGACTGGAGCAGAAGCTGTGTTCCACTCACCAGCAGTCTCAAAATCCCGTGGCGGGGGTCGTGGGTAGCTGGCGGGTGTCAGGCGACCCTGCGCTCAAGCTACCCCTGTGCTGATCCGGCCGGATGAGGCCTGTGGCCCTACTCAGGCCGGTTTCTGCTTCCCTAACTAATGCAGTCTCAGGTCCCGCGCACAATTGGATTGGAGCAGAAGCTGTGTTCCACTCACCAGAAGTCTTAAGATCCTGTGGCAGGTGTTGTGGGTAGCTGGCGAGTGTCAGCCGACCCTGCGCCCTAGCTGCCCCGGTGCTTTTCTGACCGGAAGAGGCTTGTGGCCCTATGTCGCCTTCCCTTTTCTTAAGAGAAAGTGAGTAAAAGTATTGGATGTGAGGAAGAGGTGGAGGTGGGGGAGAAGGACTGGGAGGAAGAAGAGGAGGGAGAGGAAAGTGTGGTTAGGATGTAAAGTTTATAAATAAATGAATAAAAAAAGGACAAAAAGAATTACTTAAAGAAATGTCTTTGACCACTTGCCTTTATAAGAAATACTGGGTTATTTTTTGTTTCTGTTGTTTTGGTGCTCTGACAAAATACCTGACAAAAGCAGGAGGAGTTTATTTTTGTTCACAGTTACAAGGTACTGCTGTCATGGTGGGGAAGACATGGTGACAGGACCGTGAAGCAGGTGGTTACCGTGTGCCTTCAACCACGGAGCCAAGAGATGAATGCTGCTGCATTCTTTTCCTCCCTTCCTTCCTTCCAGAAGACAAGTCTATAGACTGTGCTGCTGTGCACATCAGAGTTTTCTCACCTCAGCTGACTTCTAATATAGAAAGTCCCTCCTGGACACCCTGAGAGGCTTGTTTCCAGGGACTCTAGAGCTATCGAGCTGACAATATTCACAGGTCTACCCCTTGTAAACTTGACATCCACTGATTGTCTGCATAGGCTTAGGGCCACCTCATAATGAAAAATGCATCCAGTTAAAGTCTCCACAGTTTTTAACAGTCATAACACTATTTAGAAGAAGTGCAAAGTATTTTAGGGACTCAAGGGAA
Source organism: Mus caroli (assembly GCF_978045245.1). Taxonomy (NCBI): domain Eukaryota; kingdom Metazoa; phylum Chordata; class Mammalia; order Rodentia; family Muridae; genus Mus; species Mus caroli. The sequence continues at coordinate 52,198,970 of NW_028227256.1, forward strand.
TCTCTTCATTCTGAGATCTGAACAGTAAAAGGATGATCTACTACTGAAACTTTCCTAAACCAGTATAATTTCTACCTGTATTCTAATTATGTATACCCACAGATAGGTGGAGCTCTCATCCCTCATCAAAGAAGCTGCTTTTTGCAGTGGCTGAAGTGAAGATTACTATAGCAATATACAACTGTTCAGACCACAGAGAATAAGTGACTTCGAGGTGCCTGACTCTATCTGGTACATCTACAACATAACTCCTATCCCTAAGGCTCAGAGAACATTGGAGAAGAGGGTGCAGAAATATATTAAAAGTCAGAGAACCAAGAAGCCTACTCTGTTAAGGTTTGGTCTATTGCTATGTATTGTAATGCTAAATACCAGCCTGGCTGCTCCCAGGGATAAGAGAATCTGCCCTTACACAAGTGATGCTATAATAACTTTGCCCGACAATGTATCCCTGGTTGGTGAAATAAGAGGCTTACAGCCAGTAGCTGGGCAGAAGAGAGATGTAGGTTTGGAGTCAGAGACCACAAAGAAGGGGAGAGAGAGTGTATGAAGAGAAGACAGCATGGGTAAGGTGAGTAATGAAAATACGTCCATGAGGGCTGGTCAATTGGATTTAAGAACTGCCCAGATGGAACAGGGCAAGTTATAATTCAGGGAAATAGCTATAGCTCAGAGAATAGATATCTGCTTAGCTGTAGTGCTAATTAAGGCCTATTATAAATATAAAGTTTGTGTGTCTTTTATCTGGGAACTAAATGATCAAAGGTGGGGTAGAAACCCCAATGTGAGATTAAATATCTACCATAACACTACTCTAAGATTGTGTTTTAAAGGTTTTCAGGGAAGCTGTATCCACGGCATCTCAACAATATAGTTGCTTGAAAAAGATCTGAACAATGACAACACTAGTTGACATCCCAGCATGGATGGAGATGGAGAAAATCTCAGTTAACCAAGGTAACACAGACACACCCACAGATTCGTGTCTTCAGTGACTCTGGATCCTGTTATGCTGACAATCAAAACTGAGCATCACAAATACCAAATGACAATGACTTCTATAGGTATACATTTTGATAGAAATGCAAACTATGGTTAAGACACTATCTTAAGAAAATCATTGTCATATATTGTTAAATAATGAAATTGTGCCTTCTGCTTATGAAGAAGTACATTATTTTGAGTAAATGACCAATAAATAGATGGGAAGTTTCCAAATTACATGTTTTTTTTTTTTTTTTTAGACTTATTTATTTATTATATGAAAGTACACTGTAGCTGTCTTCAGACACTCCAGAAGAGGGCATCAGATTTCGTTATGGATGGTTGTGAGCCACCATGTGGTTGCTGGGATTTGAACTCAGGACCTTCAGAAGAGCAGTCGGTGCTCTTAACCACTGAGCCATCTTGCCAGCCCCCAAATTACATGTTTTAAAAAGAAATATGTAATATGTAGCCACTCATTAGTGAATGATGTCTTACATAAAATGTTTAATTATACAGTCTATTACAATGCATTTTTAGATAACAATAGTCAAGTTTGGCATTATATTATTTTATGCTTTGTTAATCAGAATGTCTAAAAATAATAAAACTAGAAACCATAATCTCTTATTTCATTATGTGGAAATTTACATCTACTGTTTCATATTTGCAGAACCCAGACAAACAACCATGAGACCAGTAAAAAACAAAATTATGTTGGACAGAAACAAAATGTAAAAATTGGCAATATAAAGTAAGTGAGCTTGAGTAGCACTTGATAGTTGAGAGAAATAAGTAGAATGTATAGGGTAGAAAATTTGTCCAGTACATACAAGCAGAGTCAAAAAATTGTTGCAGGTACCACAAGTAGCAGCTACTGTAGATGGTAATCAGAAAATAGTGTTTATCATGGAAAGACGAAAGCAGAAAGCATACCTTTAAGAATGTATGTACATTGATGAAAATACAGAAGCGAAAGAGACAGAACCATCATCATCATCACCACCACCACCACCACCACCATCATCATCATTACCATCATCATTAATTTGGTTTTATTTTTGAGATAGGGTCTCATGTAGCTCTGGCTGGCCTGAAACTCTCAATATAGACCAGGCTGGCCTTGAACTCAGAGATTCACCTTTCTCTACCTCCTGAGTGCTGAGATGAAAGGAATATACTACTATGCCAGCAATATAAACATCACTGATATCCATCCTTCAGGCAAAGTCTTTCATCTTGCCTCTGGTATGTGGTCTATATTGTATGTGTGTCAGTGTGCAGTCATTGCACATGAGTGTGGGTGCATGCATCTGTGTGTGGAGGGTAAACTCAGGTGGCATTTATCTTGTCTTTTGAGATAGGATTTCTAGCATGACTTGTTAATTGATGGTTAGGCTGTACTGACTGCCAGTGACCCCAGGGAGTCTTCCTTTCCAGCACTGAGATTACAGGTGTGAGTTATAATGCCTAGCCTTTTTACACTGTTTTGGGAATTGAACTCAGGTCCTTCTGATTTCATGACAAGCACTCTCCTAACTGAGGCTCTTTCCAGACTTCCTTTGCCTTATGTCTAGGGAAAGTCCAGAATAAATTTTAGTCAAAAGTATAGGTCTAGAAGTACCAATGTAACCCTGAAGTGTGGTGAGTTGAATTGGCTACTTCCTGATTGCTCTTTCCAGGCCTTTGATTCTGAATTTTAACCTTACCCAAGTATGATTTTTGGGAAATATGCAAAGAATTTTTGTGTGTGACTTTATTCCAGTCTGAAGAAATCACCTAATCAAGATGAAGTTAAAGTTTTAAATTCTGAATATTCCTTTCTATCTTAAATGTATCTGATATTTTGGCATAACAAGTTGCAAATTCATGTTGACTGTATCCACTGATTTTATATTTTCAATTTCATCTTAGCACAGTGAATTTCAGATGTGTTCTTCAGATTGGTTTTTCAAAATGGGCACTAAATAAGTAAAAACTTTCTTTAAAATTGATTGAAGGTATACTAAACATAGAAATAAATGAGTGGGATTCACTTATAATACATAAGGAGGATTTTTGTCCTTTCACTCTGTTTTTAGAGGCAGTATATTTGGCTTACCAAGCTAAGCCAAGAAGAAAGACAAATGATTCCACCCATAACTCAATTGTCAGTAAATCCAAAGTTTTTATTAATTTCTCAAAATAAAGCTAACTTCAAGACTGTATACATGTATGAATTGCATGTGTGTATATATGATGTATATGAGCACACACATAATATATATTTATATTTATATGTATGCATATAATGTATATATAACTGTAAAGAAACACACTAGGTATTAATTATTATCAGAATTCTTTGTTCAATATAATACATCATTAATTTTTATTAACAGTCCAGGATTTGTTTAGCATCATGTTTAACACTTTAAAAACCAAACAGTAACCTTTTTTGTTCTCAAGGATAGTGCTGTTAAAAAGATTTCTAACATCACTGGTTAATAATTTTTCTAAATTACAGAACAAAAATCTTCTTTTGACGTTTCATTATGGGACTTACTAGTCTATTACATTTTAAAACTGAGAATAATTAGTGCATGAGATATTCATATGCCAGTATATATAAATGGGGTCCTATCATTCTCAGGAAACCATTTGACTGACAAACATACTTATTATGGTTTCAGAAGAAAAAAGCTTATTTGACTCATGGGAAAATATCTGGGGTTTAGTTCTGTTT